>NC_134212.1:60805982-61435790 GCF_965140235.1 Caretta caretta | reverse complement strand
CATTCCTGAGCATAGCAACAAAAATATTAGTGGCTTTCAGCTTCACATTGCTGCCTCAAGGCATCCCTGATCCTTATGGCCCCATGCTGGGCCCCTCTAATAGCCTGGTCTCTGGCTGTTGAAATTCAGCCTCCAGGCGCTGAGCCTCAGCAATCCAGCCCTGAGTGAATTTTTCACCCTCCCCTTCGCAGATATTATGGAGTGTACAGGATGCGGCTATAAGCATAGGAATATTGTCATCGGCCAGGTCCAGCATCCCATATAGGCAGCACCAGCGGGCCTTTAAATGGCCAAAAGCACACTCAGCAGTCATTCTGCACTTGTTCATTCTGTTGTTGAACTGCTCCTTGCTGCTGCCAAGGTTCCCCATGTATGGCTTCATAAGCCACGGCATTAAGGGGTAGGCAAGGTCTCCCAGCATCACAATGGGCATTTTGACTTCCCCCTACGGTGATCTTCTGGTCTGGGAAGAAAGTTCCTGCTTGCAGCTTCCTGAACAGGCCAGCGTTCCGAAAGATGCCTGCGTCATGCACCTTTCCGAATCACCCTGCGTTAATTGTTGATGAAATGCTCACGGTGATCCACAAGTGCCTGGAGAGCCATTGAGAAATGCGATTAATGGCCCCACACACTTCCGTCAACACGAGTCCAACAGTCGACTTTCCCACTCCGAACTGGTTAGCGTCCGATCGGTAGCAGTCTAGAGTAGCCAGCTTCCACAGTGCAGTCGCCACGTGCTTCTCTGACAGGGCAGCTCTCATTCTCGTGTCCTTGCGCCACAGGGCTGGGTCGAGCTCCTCACAGTCTCATGAATGTAGCTTTCCTCATGCGCAAGTTCTGTAGCCACTGCTAGTCATCCCAGATGTGCATGATGATGTGATCCCACCACTCAGTGTTTGTTTCCTGAGCTCAAAAGCGGCATTCCACTGTGGTCATGAATGCCACAAGCAATCTCATGTTGTAGCTACTACGTGTGGCAAGATCAATCTCTAACTCCTCTTGCCTTTGTAGTTTAAGAAATAACTTCACTGCCACTTGTGGTGTGTTAGTGAGAGTGAGCAGCATATTGGTCAACAGTGCGGGATCCATTCCTGCAGCTCGAAGAGGCAGAGCACGCAGTACACAAACCATGGAAAGATGGCGCCAAATGCAGACAGAAGCACAGGGATTGCTGGGCTGCGAAGCAATGCATCACGGTGCATTGGGACAGGACTAGTATGCCCTGTGTCCCACTCCACCTTCCCACAACTCTCAGGGGCAGAAGAGGAAGAGATGCTCTGTGGGATAGCTGCCCAGAGTGCACCATTCCAAATACCACTGCAAGTGTGAACACTCTATTGCGCAGGCAGGTGCCTGCGCAATACATAACAGTGGTTTCCCTTCAGTGCTCTCTAAGCAGTGTTGTAACTGCTGGCAATGTAACTCTGGCAGTGTAGACATATCCTAAGATGACGACTTGTATTTGAGCTATAACATATCTTCTAGTAATATTTTTCAGTTGTTAATTACACTAATTGTTAAACATTTGTGCCTCGTTTCCTGAACTTAGTCGTTGGCTCTTGTTTTCCCTTGTCTGCTAGTTTAAGTAGCCCCCCACTATCAGCTGTCTTCTGCCTGTATAGGTAAGAATAGACTGTGATTAAACTTCTTTTTGATAAGATAAATAGATTGAGCTCCTTTAGTCTCTCACTGTCAGGCAGATATTTCAGACACAAAGCATTCTTGCGGCTCTTCTCTGAAATCTCCAGCTTGCCAGCATCTTTCTTGAAGTGTGGCATCAGAATTGTAAAAGTCTCACCAATGCTGCATACAGAAGTAGTATCACCTCCCTCCTCCTACTTGCTGTTCCCCAACTTATACAGCCACAAATTGCATTTGCCTTCTTAGAGCACTGCGCTGGGAGCTCATGCTCAGCTGCTTATTCGCCATGACCGCAAGATCACTTTCAGAATCCTGCCTTCCAGAATAAAGTCTTCATCCTGTACTGTGATCTACAGTCTCAGTTCCTAGATATATGAAGTGTTGAAATGCATGTGGTATGATTGTACCAAGTTATCTATATTGCCCTATTTAAGTGCTTTATCCTTGTAATTACCACCTGTCAATTTGTCATTTGCAAAGCTTATCAGCAATGGTTTCATATTTCCTTCCAGATCATTGGTAAAGGTATTGAATAACATTGGAGCAAGAACTGATCCCAGTGGAATGGCAATAATCCACTTTTTAATCAGAATGTTATGCAGTTTTAAATCAAATGGTTTCAGAAGACAAAAGTGTATTATGTCAATAGTTATTACTTTCATCAGTCAAACTTTTAATGTTGATTAGAATTAATTATATTTCCTTCCTTCAGTTCTTTGATAGTCCTGTATGAGTTAGTCCTGTATTTCTGGCTAACTGGCTTGTAATTTCTATCTTATCTTAAAAAGAAAAGGAGTACTTGTGGCACCTTAGAGACTAACCAATTTATTTGAGCATGAGCTTTCGTGAGCTACAGCTCACTTCATCGGATGCATACCGTGGAAACTGCAGCAGACTTTATATATACACAGAGAATATGAAACAATACCTCCTCCCACCCCACTGTCCTGCTGGTAATAGCTTATCTAAAGTGATCATCAGGTGGGCCATTTCCAGCACAAATCCAGGTTTTCTCACCCTCCACCCTCACTTTGGATGGGCTAGCACCAGCAGGAGAGTGAATTTGTGGGGGGGGGTGGAGGGTACTCCTTTTCTTTTTGCGAATACAGACTAACACGGCTGTTACTCTGAAACCTATCTTATCTTAACTACTCTTAAGCCTTGGCACAGCAGTGGCTTTCTTGGAGGTCTCTGGAACTTCCCCAGTATTCCAAGATTATTCAAATTTAACGTTAGTGGTCTGTTACTGTAATGATAGTGAGTGTCGTGGCGGGAGAGAAGAAGAGGTTGAAGAGTGGAATGGGGACAGGAGAGTTCTGAGCTGGCACCGTCTGGCTCTGCAGTACATGCACTACGTGTGGTACATGGGTTGTGATCAGCTGGTGTGTGGGTTGATTTAAAAAGAGGAAGACTTCAGTCTTTATTCTGAGCTCAGTAACCTACAGAATTGCTTAAAGAACATGTGAGAAGCTCCACATGTCTATTTAAGATGAGTTAATTAAAGTTGCTAAGGAAAGCAGAAGAAAATTCAGAGACAAGAACAGAGAATTAATCTACCTTGATCATAATTGTGTGAATTGTGCGGCAGTACTGACAATGTTGCTTTTGAAGCGAGAGCATACAGGTGAAGGGGGCACTTTCCCCTTAATTTCTGTTCAGGGATGGAGAAAATGTCTCCATTGCCCACCCCGTCAAAGAACAAGGGCTAAAAAACCTCAAAATCTTGTGACTGACTTGAGGAGCAGCACTGAAAATACTACTCCTCCTCCTTTCTAGCTTCTGACCTGAGTGGCTCGACAGAGGAGGCAGCTGTAGAGCAGCCTTCTGCCTTTTGGTGCTGCTGTGTCCTAGGATGCAGATTACAAATATGTGTTGCAATTTCTCTTGAATTTTAGATGTTGTACACAAGGTCTTGAAACAATTGATGTAGCGGATGGTGCTAAGAAAGCTTGTGCCTCTGAGTTGAGACATCTTAATACAACTGAGTGGGCAAAGCCCTTGTACGTGGGTCTGTGGAGTACTGGTCAGCCACATGGTACTAGCTCCTTCTCTTGATTTGCAGCTGACAAACCACAATTAAATGAAGTTTAAAATATATATAGTACTCTCCGAATATTATCCATGTAAGTATAGGATTGTCGTGCAATTCTGAGCAGGAATGGAAATGGTCTGTGATCGAGAATGGGAGAGGTGTGTCTGAAATGTTCTCTGTGAAGTTCTGGTCTGCATTATAAAAAGGTTTGGGAGCTTCTGCTACTAAGAAAAATCCATAGGCGAGAGAGGGGTTAGGGAGGGATTTTCATTCACTGACAGCAACATTGGTGGATGACCATGTGTTTTGTTCCCACAGATGACGTTAGTATGACTATGGCCCAGCCTGGGGCGGTAGTAGCAGCTGCTGCAGGAGTCCTGGTTCTCCTCCTCTACTCCTCCATTCACAAAGTTGATGAGGGCCACCTGGCAGTGTATTACAGGTACTATTCCAATGAGTACATCCAAGGTTCTCAACATTCTGGGTTTAATTCTTTCCGTTATGGTTCATCCAAGGAAGGTCTTGTGTAAGAGTTTGCCCTGCTCCATGTTCTGTGCCTGGGCCTCATCTCAGGATGGGCAGGAGAGCCATTATTGCTGACTAAAGAGGTAAAAAATGACAGTCTAATAATCATGAGATATTATAAAAATGTTTTCTGTTTGGATTTTGAACTCCCCTGTCACCCTAGTGTGCATGAAACAATTATGGGGTTAAAATTCAGCTTTAAATGCATACAGACAGAGGCTCTAGCTCCCCAACTCCCTCCCCCAGTACCCAGGGCCTTTCGCATATCCCTGTATGCTTGATTCATAACTCCCACTCTTCCCATACCACTGTGTGCCTAGTCCCCAAGTCCCTTGCGTCCCCCTCTACTGAGAGTCCTTCCTGTATCCCTGTGCACCTGATCTGACTCCCCACTCCTTCCTGCACCTCTGTATGCCTGCTTTCCAGCTCCCACCATGCAGACCTTTCCTGAACCTCTGGGTGCCTGATCCTGAACTCCTTACCCTTCTTTGGGTACCTGGTCCATGCCCAGCGCTCTGGCTTAGAGCCCTTCCCCGCTGCTCTGTGTGCCTAGTCCCCACCTTCCACTTTAGGAGGCCAGCTCCCAACTCTGTCAAAAGGGAGCAGTTGAGGCAAAAAACCTAACTGGCTTCAAGACTGAACTTGGTAAGTTTATGGAGGGGGTGGTATGATGGGACTGCCTACAATGGCATGTAGCCAATCTGATTTTTAGCAGCAAATAGCTCCAATGGCTGATGATGGAGCTTAGCTCTGAGTTACTACAGAGAATTCTTTCCCAGGTGTCTGGCTGGTGGGTCTTGCCCACGTGCTCAGGGTCTGATTGCCATATTTGCAATTGGGAAGGATTTTTTCCCCCAGGTCAGATTGTCAGAGACCCTGATGGATTTTTGCCTTTCTCTGCAGCATAGGGCACAGGTCACTTGTAGGTTTAAACTAGTGTAAATGGTGGATTCTCTTAACTTGAAGTCTTTAAATCATGGTTTGAGGACTTCAGTAACTCAGCCAGAGATTAGGGGTCTGTTACAGGAGTCGGTGGATGAGGTGCTGTGGCCTGCCATGTGCAGGAGGTCAAACTAGATGATCATGATGGTCCCATCTGGTCTTAAAGTTTGAGTCTACGCAAGTTGTTTTTTGCCCAAGTTCTTAACTGAGTATGAATTACCACTGCCCTATTCATGCCAGTTTGCCACAGGTCTTGTCTGTCCTAGGTTTCTAGCTATACTCAATGTGTGTCGTGCACTGGGACCGTGACCCACACAGCAGGCACATCCCACACTGAACACAGATGTCCCTAAGGCAGCAACACTGGTGTAAAAAGTCCAGTGTAAGCAAGATCTTAATCTGATGGTCTTATTGATCCTGCTGATATTTAAGAATAGGGAATGAAGGAAACAAGTTACCTCGGTCATAGTCTAGCCGGTTGCTGAACTTCCCATGGGTACTGGCTGCTGGTAAACTACCTAGAGCAGAGCTCCCCAGACTGCTCTGTGGACTTCTTGCAGGCAGGTCATTGGCTCCTCCTATTCATAGATTCCAAGGCCAGAAGAGACCATTATGATCTCCTGTATAACACAGGCCAGAGAACTTCCCCCAAAAATAATTCCTAGAGCAGAGCTTTTAGGGAAAAAAAATCCAATCATGATTTAAAAATGATCAGTTATGGAGAATCCACCATGACTCTTGGTAAATTGTTTGAATGGTTAATTACCCTCACTGTTAAAATTTTTTTGCCTTTATTGGATCATATTTGACCTTTCTCTGTTGGATTGAGGCGTCCATTATTAATATTTGTTCTCAATGTAGTTATAGACTGTAATCAAGTCATCCCTTAACCTTCTTTTTGTTAAGCTAAATAGATTGTGTTCCTTGAGTCCATCACTATGAAGGCATGTTTTCTAATCCTTAAGTCATTCTTGTGGCTCTTCTGTGAATCAATTTATGAACATCTGTCTTGAATTGGACACAGTATTCCAGCATTGGTCATACCAGTGCCAAATACAGAGGTAAAATAACCACTCTACTCCTGCTTGAGATTTCCCTGTTTATACATCAAAGGGTCACGTTACCCCATGTGACTTCTGTATTGTACTGGGAACTCATTGTCTACCTCCCTTCCCCCAAAAAATCTTTTTCAGTCACTGCTTCCCAGGATAGATTATGGCCGACATCCTTACTTCCAGGATGTATGCTTTTACATATGTCTCCATTAAAATGCATGTTGCTTGCTTACTAGGCAATGCGGCTCACTCTGAATCAATGACCTGTTCTCTTCGTCGTTTTCCACTCCCCCAATTTTTGTGTCAACTGCAACCTTTATCAGAGATTTGTTGTCTTCCAGGTCATTGATAAAAATATTAAATAGCATAGGGCCAACAACCAATCTGTGCAGGACCCCACTAAAAACACTCCCACTCAGTGATGATTCCCCATTTACAATTGCATTTTGAGAGCGATCGTTTAGTCATCATTTAATCCATTTAATGTGCCATGTTAATTTTTACCTTCTAGTTTATAATCAAAACGTCTTGTGCAACCAAGTTAAAAAAAAAAATCAAATTAGTTTGACAGGATCTATTTTCCATAAACTCATGTAGATTGGTATTAATTATATTCCTTGACCTTAGTTCCTTCTGTGCTGCAGACACATCAGGCAAGTCCAGTTCCTCTACTGATTATGGTAATTTACTAGTTGCGGCGTTTCTTCCCAGGCAATGCCAACACATTCATTTTCCTCTATCACTGTCTTCTGCTGGTTCTTCATTGGCCTTACTCACTTTCTCTTTCTTACCACAAGTACCCAATTCAGTGCTTGCTGAGCATGCTTCCTATTGTCCATACAGTATACATGTCCCAACCACCTGAACTTTTTTCCCTTTGGTTCTATTTTCTAACATCTTTCTGCTCTGTCAGCTCTCTTACTCTTGTGTGAATCATTCAGTGTCCTTTTCAGCCTTCTGGAATGGACATCCTCCAATCTCTTTTTGTTAGCTACTGTTATCGGCCAAGTCTCTGCTCCGTATAGCAGCGTGATCCTTACAATTGCACGGTATAATCTGACCTTTAGTTTGTGCAGATCTCTGTGTGATCAGACGTTCCTCCTTCCAAAAATGATGTTGCTAATCTCATATAAATGTTTATTACAGCCACCTGAAAATGTCGTCACTGTCCCCAGCTACCAGAACTTTTCTATCTGTTGGATTTCTTTTCCCTCCACTTCTGCATTTGTTGTCCAGTTTCCTACCTTCATAGTCTTGGTTTTCTCTGCTTTTACTTTCAGTACTTTTTATTTTTTTTGGCTTCCTGTTCTGCCACAGAGGGCATCAAAACGAAGGGCAATCATTCTGTTCTGTGACGTACTTAGTAAAGCTATGTTGCCTGTAAAGTCAAGGTCTTGTAACTCATCTCCACTAATCAGTTATATTCTGACCACCATGCTGCTTGTTGCCCACATCATCACCCAGTCTATTGCTAATGCTAAGAAGATTGGTTACAGGCCTAGGTGAGAGGTTCAGTATTGTGACTGGAGTTAGACAAGGGTGTGTGTTATCACCAGTCTTACTGCGCATCTGTCTCCATAGCTCGTCTGGTCTCCCATTGCTCCTAGCAATATTCCACAGGGTCTCTGTGAACCCTGTCGGATGTTTTCTTGAAGACGAGAAAGTTGATGAAGGTGGGTTTTTGCCATGCAGTAGTTTTTTTCAATGATCTGTTGAAGGGTGAATGCCTGTTCCCAGTGTGATGTACATGGATAGAACTTACCCTGCTAATTATATTGCTCTCCTTTAATTCTTTATTAATTGGGTGCTGTATTAGCAGCTACATTATCTTGCCTCGGATCAATGACAGACTGCTAGGCCTATAATTACCCGGATTATCCTGTTGTTTTTTTTTTGAATATTGGTACATTAACTTTCTTCCAGAACTTTCCCAGTATTCCAAGATTTATTAAAAACCAACATTAATGGTCCAGCGAGCTCCTTAGCCAACTCTTAAAATGTTGAGATGCGTGTTATGTGGACCTGCTGATTTAAAATGGTCTAACCTTCGTAGCTGCTGTTTAATATCCTCCTATTTGTTTCCAGTTGCTAAATTAACTCTAACGTAAGTTAAATGTACATTATTTTCCTATTTTATTTTTCCACATAAACAATTGCTGTAGATACCACAGAGATTTTATGTGATTGTGGTTGAGAAGAGATGTCCAGCAGACAATCTCTCTTCTAAGATGTGGGTGACCCAGGACACTGTTTGGAGCCCCCAGTTCAAAGAGTACTAAATGCAGAAATGAATGGCAGTGTAATTGTTACATTCCCCAGCATTTATGGAATGCAGAAGCGAAATCCCATAGCCTCCTTAACTTGGCCATGGTGCTCACCCTGCAGGTTTTGCTTTACACTTTAACATATGCAAATGGAATATTGAATTGCACCCTAATCAGACAAGCAGGAAATATAAGATCTGGGCTATGCTGGAACCGTCCCTTTTCCATTAAATAAATTGGGGTATTTCCTAGGTCAGCAAGCACAATGATGAATTCATCATCACTTGGGTTTTTAATTGCAGTGCAGACATACCCCACAGCTGGCCTGTGTCAGATGACTCTGGCTCACAGGGTTCAAGCTATGGGGCTGTTTAATTATGGTGTAGACATTAAGGCTTGGGCTCGAGCCCAGGCTCTGGGATCCCACAAGAGGGGAGGGTCCCTGAACGTCTGTGCTAAATTAACAGACCCACAGCATGAGTCCTGTGAGCCCAAGTCAGCTGACACAGGCCTGCTGTGGGTGCTTAATTGCAGTGTAGATGTACCCTTGGAGTCTTTAAAGTAAGACTGGATGTCTCTGTAAAAAAGATGCTCTAGTTCCACCACAGGATATTGGGTGCTAAAGTGTTCACGTATGTAGTCGGGAAGAACAGTTCCTTTGACTGCAGGAATCATTGGGTGAGATTCTCTGGTCTGTGATACCCAGGAAGTCAGACTAGATGATCTAATGGTTCCTTCTGGCCCTAACATCTGTGAAAAATCACCTTGACCCTCAGTTATTACATGCTCCGCACAGTGGACAAAACGTCTGTTGTGTTGGGAGAGATTAGTGAAGAATTGAAGGGTTTTTTGCAGCCCCTGCAAAATGCAAAGGTCAAATCTGACTGTTCCTTAACTCCCTGTGTGGCTCATCACACAGCACACACCTGATAATGTTCTGCTGCACATCTTCAATTTTCATACATTTTTAAATCTTTTCAAATGTTCCTAACTTCATTTAAAATTTTTTGGACTGAGATGACCTCTCTTTGTCAAATTAGAAGTTTCAAAGTTCAGCTGTTTTGAGGTTTCTTCTGACTTCCCTTACAATGAGTGTAGTCAGGTTTTTTGGGGGCTTTTTTGAGTAGGAAAAATATTTTTTTCTAATCTCTCCACTCTTAAATGGCTCAGCAGTTTTACTAATCTTTCTAAAAATGTCACCTTTTGGCAGAGACTGGCCATGGGAGTGTTCAACCCCAAAAATAAATCCTTCAGGAATTCTAAAAGTTAAATCTGGCTATTTTTAAAGGAAGCTGCTTTGTAGCCCTAACTGTAGAAGTTATCACTAGCTGCTGTATTCATTAAGTTGATAATACTTACGGCATCTGCTTTATGCTTGTCCCTTCTGCTCATGTTGTCAGGTGATCAGGGGTCATGTACTTCATGAGTTATCCAAATGGGATTTCATCTGGGCCAATCCTGTATTAAACTGGGGCCAGTATTTCTCCTGTCTAGAGCCTAATTTTATCTGTGGTCAAAATGTTTGATGCATCTGTTTCTCATTTGGAGGAAACTGTGGTTTTAGAATGTGTCCTAAGACCTCATGCCTTGATGTAGGAAATTATTAAGATGTGGGAAACTATATACATGTACACAATAATTTGCATAAACAGACCCAGTAGGGAAATATTTGCCATGATTGGGTTTGTGGGAGCTGAAGCCCTTAAATGATGGTGTGGACACTGTCTGTGGTTGTGTAATGTGTTATAAGTCTGCCACTGCTTGGTTTAAAACATTCTGGGACTTTTTATCTCAAACCTGTGTGTGAAAGTTTTGATATAGTCCTCACGTTTTGGAAGCAGTTTCTGCGAATGGAAGGGTAGAAATTAGGGAGAGAACCCAGCGCTTTCTATATCCTGTTCGCAAAGCCTGTGCTGGATTATTCCTTTCAGGGCTTTCTCCATTCTAGCTTCCAGTGACCCAAGTGGCGGGGCTCCGGCCACTTGCTTAAGAGATGATTCTATAGTTAATACTTCAGCTCTCGCTGTCATGAACCATTTGGGATAATCCAGGCTGGGCTTTTTTTCCCTCAGTTTTATCTTATTACTCTTGTCACCTGACTATCAGTCCATGCTTGGTATTATGGATAGTCCCCTGTGTCTCCCGCCCTCCTTGGCAGTTTATTGCCCCAGGCTGTTCTCTAGGTATTAATTGTACCTAAAGTTCTGCCAAGGATCCTGCAAATTTTATTTAATACCTCTTCCTTTGAATAAAGCACACATAGTGATAAAACACTGAGGACCATGGAGAGAACTTCAAGCTTTGGCACACTTACTCTTCATTCTTCCTTGCCAGTCCAAAAGTAGGGGTTCTAGTTCTTCCCATCCAGCAGATGGAGACAGTGCAGTTTTGATGACAACGCACATCCTTATTAAAAGGATCCAGCTGTCACTCTCATTGTTTCTCCCTATAACCGTGGTTCTCAACCTATTTACAGTTGTGGGCCATATATGCGGCCCATAATGTGTTATGTGGGCCACATCCAATACTACCTGTATGGCCCTGACGATGTCACATGGGCCACAGCTCTGCTGATTGGGCCGCAAACGGCCTGTGGGCCACAGGTTGAGAACCACTGGTCTATAACATGTGGTGGTTATACATAGGCACTGCCATATGGGATCAGACCCTAGACTCATCTAGCCTCGTCTCCTGTGTCTGACGGGGCAAGCACAGGTGTTTCAGTGGAAGGTGTAAGAGCCTTCAGTAGCGGATGTATAATAATCTGCCGCCACATTAGTTTTCATCCTGGTTTCTAATAGTTAGAGATTGGCTTAAGTCCTGAAGCAATAGGTTTAATATCCCTGCCACAATGTTTGTTGTCATTAACTATGCTAACTCTGGACATTCTTCTTATCCCAAGAATAAATGGGATATAAATGTTCCATCCTTTTTTTAATCTTGTTAAATTCATGGCTTCAACTACTTCATGTGGCAGTGAGTTCTACAGTTTAATCATGCATTGTATGATAAGGCCCTTTTTTGTTCATTTTGAATTTTCCACCTTTATTTACACTGCACTTTCCCTTGTTCTTGTGTTGAGACAAGGAGAACAGATATTTCCAATCTCCCTGAGCAGTCATCATTTAAGATACTTCTGTCGTGCCCCCTGTCAGGGTTCCTTCCCCACTTTGAATTCTAGGGTACAGATGTGGGGACCCGCATGAAAGACCCCCTAAGCTTATTTCTACCAGCTGATGTTAAAAACTTCCCCAAGGCACAAATCCTTCCTTGTCTTTGGATGGGTACTGCTGCCACCACCAAGTGAGTTAGACAAAGATTCAGGAAAAGGACCACTTGGAGTTTGTTTCCCTAAAATATCCCCCCAAGCCACTTCACCCTCTTTCCTGGGGAGGCTTGAGAATAATCTACCAACCAGATAGGTAAACAAGGTGAGCACAGACTGGACCCTAAAAACCAATCAGGTTCTTAAAAACAGAACTTTATTATAAAAACAAAATAGAAGAAGCACCTCTGTAAACTCAGGTAATTTTAGGAAGGTAATTTTACAGGGTAATCAGATTCAAAACACAGAGGATTCCCCTCTAGGCAAAACTTTAAAGTTACAAAAAAACCAGGAATAAACCGCCCTCTTAGCCTAGAGAAAATTTACAAGCTAAAACAAAAGATACTCTAATGCATGTTCTTGCTATTACTTACTATGTCTGTAAGTTTAGATGTATCATTCAGTAGGAGCTAGATTACTTGCTTGGTCTCTGTCTCTCTTTGTCTCCGGAGAGAATACACAAGCCTAAAACAAAAACCTTCCCCCACAGATTTGAAAGTAACTTTTCCCCTTATTGGTCCTTTTGGTCAGGTGCCAACCCGGCTGTCATAAATAAATATAAAGGGAAAGGTAACCACCTTTCTGTATACAGTGCTATAAAATCCCTTCTGGCCAGAGGCAGCATCCTGTTACCTGTAAAGGGTTAAGAAGCTCAGCTAACCTGACTGGCACCTGACCCAAAGGACCAATAAGGGAACAAGATACTTTCAAATCTTGTGTGTGTGTGTGTGTGTGTCGGGGGGGGGCTTCTGTTTGTGTTCTTTGTTTACGTGTATGTTCTCTCTTGGGACTGAGAGAGGCCAGACAGAAATCCATCTTCTCCAACCCATCCTAATGCAAGTCTCCAATATTGCAACCAGTATAGGTAAGCCAGGCAAGGCGGATTAGTTCATCTTTTGTTTTATGTGAATTTTCCCTGTGTTAAGAGGGAGGTTTATTCCTGTTTTCTGAAACTTTAAGGTTTTGCCCAGAGGGGGATCCTCTATGTTTTGAATCTGAATACCCTGTAATGTATTTTTCATCCTGATTTTACAGAGGTGATTCTTTTACCTTTTCTTTAATTAAAATTCTTCTTTTAAGATCCTGATTGCTTTTTCATTGTTCTTAAGATCCAAGGGTTTGGGTCTGTGTTCACCTGTACAAATTGGTAAGAATTATTGTCAAGCCTTCCCCAGGAAAGTGGTGTAGGGCTTGGGGGGATATTTTGGGGGAAGACGTCTCCAAGTGGTCTCTTTCCCTGTTCTTTGTTTAAAACGCTTGGTGGTGGCAGCATACTGTTCAAGGCCAAGGCCTGAAGTGTGTACCTTGGGGAAGTTTTTAACCTAAGCTGGTTAAACCTTTAAACAGTTTTAACCTAAACTGGTCTTGCATGCGGGTCCCCACATCTGTACCCTAGAGTTCAGAGTGGGGAAGGAACCCTGACACCGGCTATCTGAGCTTCTTAACCCTTTACAGGCAAAGGAGGGATTTTATGCTGCCCTTAGCTGTATGTTTGACACCCCCTCTTATTGGTCTCCTTTTCAAAGTAACAGTCCCAGTCCCAGTCTTTGCAATCTTTCTTCATACAAGAGTCTTTTTCTGGGCCCTTGATCACTCTTGCACTCATCTGTGAAACCCCTCTAGTTCTGTAGCATCTTCTTGGAGATGAGGGGTGACCAGTGCTATACAGTGTCCGCACAAGGCCACACCATTGATTTGTATAATATTCTCTATTATTCACCATCCCTCTGACATTTCCTCCTCCCTTGCCCCACATATTCAGAGTTTGATGCTTCTTCTCCAGCCACTCGTAACAGACTGAGGAGAGTAAATGGGTCTTTCATTATGCCCAGGAGAAAAGGAAGCAGAATTTTCTGTTATGGTCAAGCTCTGTCGTATTGTAAGTGCACCTTGGGAAGCTGGTAGATCGGTTGTGTAAGGTGGAAGAAATGTAGGCAGTAAGAAAAGAGCTGAATGTGGGATTGTGCTCTGCATAAACAGATGGTGCAGTTCTGATACCAACATTATTAGCATGCTTTCATTGGAAAAGTAATTAGCAACCCCTTGATAATTTGACTGAATTAATGCTTTTTGATGTAATCTGTTACTTCTCATTGGGATCCATCTTTAGCCATGATCCTTTTTATAAATTGCACAATTTAAGAAGTAAACTAATTATCCTGAAACAACTGTCTCCTTGCTTGGTAGGCTCTTCCCGACTCCTGACAAACAGCGGCTACGCTGTAAGTTTTTTGTCAGCAGGAGAGCCGACAAACAGCAGCTACACTGCACAACTTTTAGTGGCACGGCTGTAGCGACACAACCAAGTCGCTAAAAGCTGTGTAGTGTAGACATAGCCTCTAAAACCTGGCTAGATTCAGCACAAAAATAAGTTTTAACTAATAATGTAATTCTTTCCTCTGTTGCCCTGGGAACAGCCTCAGAATGCAACTGCAACATCACAATTATTAGGCATCTCTTTGTTTCCTATGGTACTTGTGTTCTCACAGAATGATGTGCAAAATGGGTCAGCAAGTAAATTTCAGGAGTGCGTTTTTTACAAAGTTCAGTTAATTAAAACTTCATTCCACTGTGTGCCACCTCACTGTAGCTTGTGGACGGGTGGGAGGTTGGAGGCTTCCAGTGCACACTCATATCGGCTTCAAATCCCAATTTCATTTTGGTGTGCAGTGCTTCTTTGCCTTCACACATTTATTCATGATAGCAGTGGTCTAGATGTTTCTTTAAAACAAAAATTGAAATTTATATAAATTGAATTCTTCTATTTTCCATAGGTTTAATTAAAAAAAAAAAAAACTAGTTCAAAAGTGACAACCTATGCTAAGACTTAAACTAAAAATCTATTAAAATAACTCTAAATTGAATAAAAATAATATTTAGCAGTACATACTTGTTGCCAAGTTTTAAAGAAAGTGACACCACTGAATTGGTGAAAGTCACTGGCTAAGCACCTGGAACCAGAGTTTGCTGAAGTGCTAAACTGTCTTCTGACAGCAGAAACATCTACTACAGGTGCAGAGAAAATATTTTCTTCATTTCAGTTCATTCAACTCGTTCAGTTCAATGACTAGCTCATTCAGCATTTGAGACTAACTGGGATTTGAAAAAGGATAGCTTGTTTTTCTTTTTCCAATATCTGAATAAGATCTAGGTGTGAGAAATGAGATGTACTGGGTCTAGAGTCTTGAAAGGCATAGTGACCGAAGACAATCTGGTCAGTTCACTTACTGCAGATACTTCCTTTGTTTAATTGATCAGTTTTAAATGCAAGACATGTTTTGACTAACTTTTCTTATGTATCCTGCACATTCAAGGTAGTTTTGTTTAACTGAAAATTTAAGATGCTGGTTTTGTGCATTAATTGATTTTGAATTTTCATCCGAATAGAGCCTGTCATTAATCTAGTAAAAAAGAAAATGATGAAAGATACATTTCTTAAACATATTCAGATTCTTAATTTTTCCTCTAAGCTAAATAGTTACCTCATAGTATATCCTCCTGATTAGCAAATAGAAGTATCAAATTTATTGTAAATACTGTGTTTAGTTGCAGATCAGTGTGTTTTAGTGGTTACCAACCAATAAGAATCAGCCTTTTTTAAGAAAATAACTAAAAGTACAAATGCAAAACGCTATTAAAATTAATTATTTAAATCAAAGTTTCCTGCTTACTGATTTAAATCATGATTAATATTGGTGATATAAATAGCTTTGATTTAAATTGATCTTCCCCACTAGACCATCTAGGGAGTAGCTCTCCATGTTTCTGTAATATTGGTTCTAACACCTCAGGGTAGGTATGAGTTTATTGCAAGGCTTAGAGTGCCCTCCACAGCCCCTGCATTACCAGAATCCACCTGGTCACTTACGCTCAAATAAATTTGTTAGTCTTTAAGGTGCCACAAGTATTCCTTTTCTTTTTCCTGGTCACTTAGAGATTATGAATGGTGCTGTCCACAGTGCCAGTCTCTTAGCAAAGCCTTTGGGTTAATATGCACTCCTCTGTGGGACGTTAATGTGGAAGGAGGAGGAGGATACTGAAAGTTGTGATTTGATGTATGTGTAAAATAGTGTTTTCCAGAGCTCTGTTAGCAGCCTTGGTTTATTCTAAATTGTAGCTTGGGTACTACTGAAGGTTTGTACAAGGGTTGTGTTACTGGAAAAGGCTTAGCAGGAATACCCCTGTTGTCAAATTGGAAGCTGCATTTTTTGTCCGTCGCTGGCATGAAGCTGGCAAACTGAACACAGCAGGTACAGGGCAAATGTTATCTTGTACTAGTACCCCATAAAAGAGCTGATGAAATCAATAATTCCTGGGAAACTTTTTGTATTTAGTCTGCATTGAATAGCTTGCTCTTTAGTCCAGTGACCTGTTAGGTCACAAATATATTTTCTTTACCATATGATTCTGTAACGCTGTATATTAATGGAGCCCTGTCAAATTTGATTTGCCCGGGCAAGTGACTTGTTTTTGGTGGGTGAGCAAAATAATCATTCTCACCCTCCCATTGTCAGTCATGGTAACAAGCAGGCTAGTAGAGCTTATCTGAGCTGTTGTGACTTATTGACCTATAGAAGCTCATGGCCATGTCTGTTCAGTACTTTGAACACTTACCAGAGGTCTGGAAGGGTCAGTACATCTACTTCTTCAGCTTCTTGAGAACTGACCCATTTGTCTCTTCACAGGGGTGGTGCATTATTAACCAGCCCAAGTGGACCAGGCTATCACATCATGCTTCCATTCATTACCACCTTCAAATCAGTGCAGGTTAGTAACCTCTCGCAGGGGAGCTGGAATAGGGTGGGGTTGTATGGAGTATCTGTCAAATATGACAGTGGAGCTGGAATTTTGCCTAAATAAAGGCCATGTTAGCCAGTTCTTAGTAGCATAAGAGCACACTAGTTTGGCACACTGATCAGATATTAGCCACCTTCCTTTCTGATGTTGGGGTGCAACCCCTGGTGTACCCATAGTACTACAGATTCCAGTATGCAGCATGGCCTGTAGCAGCTGCAGGTCCCAGAATGCAGTGATACATTCTGCTGCAAGAGGCCAGGCCCCACTGCACATGGTGGCTGTGCACTACTTAGTAGATCACAATGAACGACATTTGCTCTGTTGCCTTTTGTCGTGCTTTGCCCTCCCCTGAATTGTTACCACTGCAGTGAGTTTGGAAGGGCTGAATGAATTAATCCACTTTACTGTGGCTAGAGATGCTGGTGGCTTCCTGAGAGCATGTAGTGTGGAAACACCCTGCACTGCAAATAAATGTTGGCTCCATGCTGCGTTTCCAGTGGGAGCTCTTCACTGGCACAAACAAAAAGCTACTCGCTGACCCTGAGGCTCCTGCCTTGGGACATCTCCGCTGCTGACACCATGTGTCCTCCCAATGCTTGGGTCTGCAAGTGTTCACTTTGCCATTTGCCAGGCAGGGAGCTGCAATCCTTTTGGGCACTGAGGGAAGGAGAGGAAGGGGGAAAGAGAATGGAGTTCCCTGCACCATCCCCTTCTTCCTCAATCATCACCCTGGAGTAGATGCCAGAGAAGTTCCTTCTGCTCCCTGCCTATAGCAGCCCCAACAGCTTGAAGAGCGGTGCTCCTCCTAATGCAGGGTTGGCAAACCTGAGCCTGAGAAGTGAGCCAGAATTTACCAATTTACATTGCCAAAGAGCCATAGTAATACATCAGCAGCCCCTATCAACCTCCCCCCGCTCCCAGCGCCTCCCGCCTCCCCGCACCTCCCGATCAGCTGTTCCATGGCATGTGGAGAGGAGCGAGGGGGGCATGGCAGGCTCAGGGGAGGGGGCAGGAAGGGGTGGAGTGGGGGCAGGGCCTGTGGCAGAACCAGGGGTTGAGCAGTGGGCACCCCCCCCGGTACATTGGAAAGTTGGCACCTGTAGCTCCAGCCCCGGAGTTGGTGCCTATGCAAGGAGCTGCACATTAACTTCTGAAGAGCTGCATGTGGCTCTGGAGCCACAGGTTGGCTATCCTGTCCTTGTGCATCCCCCTCTTCTCAGCAACAATTACAGAGCATGAGTGCTGAGCTTCCACTGAGTGCATGGCCTGAACTGGACTAGAAAGCTCTGCGAGGGCCTGTCTAGGGCTTGGCTGTTGACTGGTAAGTGCCTGGTTTCTCTGTGAGCCCTGATTACATGTCTCTTGTTTCAGACAACATTGCAAACTGATGAAGTAAAAAACGTGCCTTGTGGGACGAGGTATGTTGCTCCTGTATGTTCTTCCTGGATGTGGCAAGCCAATGTGGTCGGTCTAATTCTCAACTTGTGGCTAATTCACTCTGAGGCACTCAGGCCTGGGGGCTGAGAATTATGGGCAGAGGCCTTTGAGTAGCTTTTGAGGGGGGTTTGATCTGGCATAAAGCCTGTTCAGAATGTTTGTCTGTAAAGAGTGGATATGGGTGGGAATAGTAAAGATTGCTCTTACATTGCTCCCTGCTGGGGCCAGAACTGACTTTCTGCAGTTGTCTGTGCCACTTTCTCCAGCGTGTGTTCTTGTCTGTCTCTCTTGTTTTACTTTTCTCCTGTTATCTGATCCTCCATCACTCATTCTTTCCCTTAGCCAACCTCTTAGTGCTTTTAGTTTGGAATTTGCTCTCTAATGATAGAAGGCCAACCACTGATTTCCATGCTATCCCAGGGAAATAAGAACAGCATCCCCTTGGATTGGGCTTGCACATTTGGAATGTAGTCCCACCACCTGAAATGAACCCTGACAAAAAGCCAGGATCTGGTTCATCGCAGACTAATTGTTAGTCTGGGTGGTCAGAAACTTTCTCTGAAGTAAAAGAGCAGATGAATATTGTACAAGATACAAACCTTCTAAGTAAAGTTTAGCACTTCAATAGCATTTAAATATCCAAGTGCTGTCTACGCATTAGTTAAAGCAGCAGTAACAATGCTTTGTGTGTGCAGTGCTTATCTTCACAAAGTATTCCAAAGTGCTTTATTTATACACGTGTTCATGCATTGTTAATGTTGCAAAATCAACCTCTTGGGTCTGGAAAATTCTAGAACTGAAAGTTTCTTCTGAAACATTAACCTAGCTATATTGCACATCTTATATATTTTATGGCATAAGTCAGTAATATTCCACCTATTTCTGTGGGTCAGTTAACGAGATCGTGCCACAAAATGAAACCCCTCTTTCTTGAGTTATAGACCAATCAGCCTAACTTTGATACCTGAAAAGGTACTGGAACAAACTAAGCAATCAGTTTGAAAGTATCTAGAGAACAATAAGGAATACAGCAGGTCCCTGGTATATGTTGGGGTTGTGTTCTTGAAAAGGGCCACGTATACCAAAATGATGTATACTAGGCACCCGCTGGTACAGCAGTGGCATGGGCAGGAGTGGGGTTGGGGCGCGGGGGCTTCTCCCACTCCGCCCGGCACTCCTGCCAGGGTGCGGGGAAGTGGAGCAGGGCAAGCCACTGACCCAGTTCCCCGGCTGGAGTGCCAGAGCTGGGCAAGCCCCCGCACCCAGGTGGGTGGTGTGGGGCAAGTGCTGGGGCAGGAGCAGAGCCAGGATTGGGGGGAGAGGGGGGCTGGATGTATACACCTCCCCCTTATCCCTTGTTTCGCATATCCATCGCTAGTCAGTAGGGGAATGTGTTCCGATTCACGTCTGTCCGCATATCCATCGTTTGCAGTATTGTACTATAAGTTGCAAACGATGGATATGCGGATTGGGACCGATGTGAATCGGAACATGTTAATCTATTGATGAGCGATGGATATGTGAAACAACGGATAAGGGGGAGACATATACCAGGGACTGCCTGTAGCCAGCATAGATTTGTCAAAAACAAAATCATGCCAAAGCAACTTACTTGACTCCTTTGACAGGGTTACTGGCCTAGTGCAGAGTGGGGAAGGAATAGATGTGATATATCTTCATTTTAGTAAGGCTTTTGGTTCAGTCTCATAAACAAACAATTACTATAAGGGTACAAAACTGGTTGAAAGACCGTACGCAGAGTAGTTATCAGTGATTTGCTGTCAGACTGGGAGGGTGTATCTGGTGGGGCACCACAAGGATCGGTCCTGGGTGCAGTAGTAGTCGGTATTCTCATTAACTACTTGGATAATGGAATGGAGAATATGCTTATAAAATCTGCAGATGACACCAAGCTGCGGGGAGGGGTTGCAAGCACTTTGGAGGAAAGGTTTAGCATTCATGAGGACCTTGACAAATTGGAGAAATTGGACTGAATTCAACAAGATGAAATCCAATAAAAATAAGTGCAAAGTGCTTCACTTAAGGAGGAAAAATCAAACGCACATCTACAAAATGGGGAATAGCTACTTAAGTGGTAGTACTGCTGAAAAGGATCTAGGGGCTATAGTGGATTACAAATTGAATGAGTCAGCAAGCTGAGGCAGGTGTGAAAAAAGACTGATTTTCTGGGGTGTATTAACAGGAGTGTTGTATGTAAGACATGGAAGGTAATTGTCCCGGTCCACTCAGCACTGGTGAGGCCTCAGCTGGAGTACTGTCCCCATTTCTGGGCTCCACGCTTTAGGAAAGATGTGGACAAATTGGGAAGTCCAGAGAAGAGCAACAAAAATGATAAAAGGTTTAGAAAACCTGACCTGTGCCAAAAGGTTAAAAAAAAGTGGGCATGTTTCATCTTGAGAAAAGATGACCGGGGGAACCTATAACAATCTTCAGATATGTTAAGGGCGGCTGTTGTCATAAAGAGGACTCTGATCAGTTGTTCTCCATGCCTAGTGAAGGTAGGACAAGAAGTAATGTGCTTAATCTTTAGCGAGGGATATTTAGTTTAGATATTTAAGAAAAACATTCTAAGTATAAGGGTAGTTAAACTCTGGAATAGGCTTCCAGGGGAGGTTTTTGAACCCTCATCTGTTGGAATTAATATTATTTATGTAGGGTGTTACCATGGCACTAATTTAACCATAAATTCCTGAATTAAATCCAAGGGCCCCGTACACAATTTCTCTAAACATTCCTTAAAAAGCCTAAATAATCAATGTATTACATCCAACAGTAACAAAACATTTATAAACGTTTGATCAAGATACTTACAAACGGGCTAAACCCTGGGGTGCTTAGACCTGTATTGGTTGGCTCCAGCATGGTCAGGCAGGTATTAGCAATGAACCCTTTAAGAGTTTACTTCTTTTCCCTTCAACAAATAAGTGATGTCATTCTCAATTACTAATTTTAGCTAAAAACCCATTTAAGACAGTTGATTCTTATTTCCAGTCTTCATCCAGATAAGATTTACAACTTCCTTTCTTCCCAAGGCCTTTCCTCCCCTCCTTGCTGATCAACAATTTGTCCATTGCCCCTCTGTTCACATTGGCTTTAACACTGCTGTGTGGATTGGGAAAGGCCATGTTGGCTCACTTTAAGAAAGATTCTTAGTTTTATGTAAAACAATCTGCAATCACCCCCATCGGTCAGAGGCCTTCTTTTTAGAACTTCTCCTTATCTGATTAGTTATTCTTTGAACCAGACATCATCCTTCCTTCATTCCTTCTGGCCTTATGACTCATTATTTCCTTCCTTCTACTTGCTAGTCAGGGCCTTTCTTTACAACACATCTATTTCCTTAACTAAATTCAAGCTAACCCTAATTCTTTAGTTTTTGTATTTATCCTACATTCTCTGCCTTAAAAACCTACATGCTATGTGGGTTTTACTACATTAAGCATTTTAAACATACCTTTTATGATTTTGCAACATCTTACATAACCGTTAAACTTGACACTACAAAATCAAAGTTTCAGTTACCACAGTTTATATGGTTAACTACCCTAGCTTTAAATGACAGTAGTTACCATGGATATAATCAACTTTGTTTGTGCTTGTTCCACCACCAGGGGCTAGTTAACTCCTGAATTTCCTATTCTTGGCTATTAATATTTTAAGATCCAGGCTCAAAGGAAGACTAGGATGCCCACACTTGAGTACTGCTTTGATAGCGTCCTCTTGGAATCTGAATTCAGCCTGTATTTCAGTTACAGTGGATTTTGTTATGAAACAAAACATTGGCCACTTGAAATAACACTCTGGGTCCACGCTAGAAGTGGTTTATTTCCAGCCCACACACAATATTTACCATTCCACTTCACCAGTTCCTCAGCATCTCAACTATATTGTGCAGATTGGAGATGGCTCCCCCAGAGTGAGCCCGCATGCTGGCAACTGTGTCTGTAAGACATTACAGCTGCTGCAGATGTAGGTGAGCAACAGAACAAGTCCAAGGCTCACCAGATCTTGTCATTATCTTGAAACAGTATTTGAGGAGAAACAAACTCTTTTAAAACCTTATGGGTTAGTGCCTTCCAGTACTCCCAGTGGTAGTACTCTAATAATGGTTTGAACGTGGTGTTCTGCAGTTATTGGATGGGATAGTATGAGTGGGATAAAGAGTACTATACCAAGTTTTTAATTTCTCTGTAGTAATAAGAGGGCAATTTACCTTGCTCTATATGAGTGAGGATGGCCTTGATTTTTGTCTAGTGCATATTTCTCCGTACACACATTGTTATGGCCCTGACTATTGGCCTGCTTTGATCTTTATTAGTTTGGTTATCTGTTTCATCTACCTTATGCTGTACTTCCTTAAACAAATTAACTAAGTCATGCATATTATATACATTCCAAAGTTCTTAATATGTTCTTTGCTGTGCTCATTCATTGGACTCAATAGGTCCGCAGCCAGCTTGTGTTGGAATGCTAGTTTGTGTTCCCACGAGGTCCAGCTGATTCCAGTTTGAAACCACCCTGTACAGCACTGGTGGATAGACTCCAGCAGTTTTGCCTTTGAATTGATTCAAGTGCCTTTTCCTCTACATTTCTGTCAAGAAAGGCTTTCTAATAGTCCTCTATCATTTTACCATACAAGTGGCCAAGCCCTGGCAGACATAACCCTTTTGGCAGCTGCAACAAAGTCAAATTCAACAACACAGGTACATATATAAATTGAACATCGTTGCACAGCAGTTCTTTAAGGGACCTTAATTCCCATTCATTACTAGGTCCTACCTCCACCTTAGAGCATTTTGAGTTTTTCTTTTTTTTTCCCCCACCCCCCAATGTACAGTATTTGTGCTACCCTTATTGATATGTGCCCTTTTGAGAATCAGGAAGGGTAGAAATAAGCCCTTATTTGAATAAATTTTACAGGAAACACACAACATGTATAATGTTGCTTATGCCTAGCATTCACGTATGGAAAATTCAAGTTACCATTTCGTAAACAGGGATTGATGCTGATTGTTGTTCCTTACACAATCACCACGATTTCACTTTTCCGCAAGGCCACTTGCAGAATTGTACTTGATACACCGGCATCATTTATTTTGCACCATAACTTAATTGGGCTTCTGGCTGTCACTTTGGATTGTTTCTGTGTTTTAAGTTGTGTTCTCTGTGCACCAAGACTTCGTATGCATGATTACACCAGCTTCTCCATACAATTCCTACAGACTGAAAAATCAAAACACAATTTCTGGTGCTCCCTTAGTGGGAACCTTTGAACAACTTTTAGCTGAGTAGCATCTCGTCATCAATCCTTGTTTTTAGAACTTGCTTCTATTCATACCAGATAAACTGCAGGGTTGGATTTTTGTATTTTATAGTAGGCCCCCATCTTGGTGCCGGAAACGTTTTTGTTTGTTTTTCCCTCCAGTGTTCACTGCACCATCACTCTGTCCCCAACTTGCCAATCTACACCTTGGGCTGGTTTGTTAAAGTATGCCCTCATTTTGGCATGAACCTGCCCCTGTTGCTGTGTCTGGATAAATCCATGTTTTGTTTTTTCCCTGGTGGATTGCTTTTAGCACAAACCAGGCAATTGTTAACATGAATTTTTACATCTTTTTTTTTACAATAGGGCCACCAGGCTGCCTTAATTAGTCACTGATAAGTGGTATCAGCATTTTGCTGGGCCATTGATGGCACATCATGCACCAGTCTTAACATTTCCCTTTTAAGGGGTTGTGGTGGAACTTTCCCTGGTAAAGAGTGTTTTACCATTTAACTCCCCAAGCATTTTTTTTGTGTACAAGCAGATATCTGTGGATCAGATTCTTGCAATGTTACTAAATCAATGGTTTTTGCTTGTGCTCGAATGGTAACAGCAAGAACTGGATAATTGGGGATGGGACCACACCAAAGCCTGGCTATCAGCACCTTCATTCACTCTGTTTTTCTTGTTCACTTCCCCATGTCTGGTATGAGCTTTTACTTTAACCACATATACCACTGAGTTAGCCCATTTACCTGCTAGTTCCCATACATCGGACAAAAGGGCTTGATAGCATAAAGGCTTATAATCTGCACTGCAAAATGAATTTGTACTAAATCAAGGAAGGTGATTGTTGTTAAGGCATCACAGACCCTTACAGTCTGAACATATTACACTAGCTGGTACTTGTCCTTTATTACTGAGCGATAATGCCTCTGATACAGCAGCAACACACTGTACAGTGTTTGAACTACATCTGCGTTGCACAGGTTCATCCTGAACCGAGAGAGCCCAAACCATAAATTCTGTGACAGGTCCCTTTTGATATTAGGGCAACCCATTAGCATATATTGTCAGACCCTCAGGGTGCAGCCCTTCGGAATTTAAACTTATGTACTGCACGTCGATAAAAGGGTTAGGGGCTCCTCATGAGAGGGAATTTCACCAGGACACTTGTATGGATTACCATCAATGAATAGTTCTGCTGGCAAAGGTGAGGATTGTTTAAGAGGACACACTTCAGTTTGGTGCTCTTCCAGCAGCAGAAACCACAGTGTCGGTGTAGGACTAGACACTGTTCTATTTTTAATTTTACCAGACAGAAGACACTGTAGAGGATGATGAGCAATGTACATTTTTATGCATCTCAACCCCACCAGATATCTGAAATGTGTCAGGGCCCACCACACAGCAAAAATTGGTTTTCATAGGGAGAAAGTAGACTGCTTTTCAAATCTAGTCAGTACTCTGGACGCATAAGCTTTCTCTATCACTAGTCCTGAGTTAACACGGTTGAAATGGCTGTGTCCCTGGTTGTTACAAACAATCCAAAAGCCAAATGGTACAGTTGCTCTAAACATGTCTAAAAAGCTGCCTAATAACCAATTTACTACATCCAAATAGTAATAAAACCATTTATACACATTTGATCAAGATACTTAAATGGGATAAACCCAGGGATGCTTAGACCCGTATTGGTCAGCTCCAGCATGGTCAGGCAGGTATTAGCAATGAACCCTTTTAAGAGTTTACCCTTCGAGTTCACCCTTATTTCCAATCTCTATCTAGATAAAATTTTTACAACTTCCTTCCTTCTCAAGGCCTTTCCTCCCCTTCTTCTTACTTACCAACAGTTTGTCCATTGCCCCGGGTTCACGTAGGCTTTAACACAGGTGTGTGGGTTGAGAAGAGCCATGTTTGGCTCATTTTAAGATAGATCTTTTTTCACGTCTATCAGTGAGAGGCCTTCTTTTTAGAAACTTCCCCTTATCTCATTAGTTATTCTTAGAACCAAACATTCTCCCTACTTCATTCCTTCTGGCCTTATAACTCATTATTTTCAAGGAATTCTACTTGCTAGTGATGGCCTTTCTTTGCAATACACATTTCCTTAAGTTAACCGTAATTTTTTTAATTTCATATTTGTCCAACCTGTTCATAAAAACTTCTGACAGTGTAGGATAAACACCTCTCGGGGATGGTCTAAGTTTAGTTGGTCCTGCCTCAGCACAGGGGGCTGGACTTGATGACCTCTCAAGGTCCTTTCCAGCCTTACATTTCTATAATTCCCTAACCTCCCACTCCCGCAGTGCATGATTCTATCTGTTCCACTCTTCTGTTGCCATTTCAAAACTTTGTTTTGACTCACCACTCCAGTTGTGTTGCGCTCATACATGGTAGCTAACAAAGCTCAATGTGAAGTGTCAGAGGAGGAGATAAAGCATTCTCAGTCAAGCTGTGGACCAGACTTCCAAAGGAGATTAGCCTCATCCAGCGTGTGACTGCTCTTGGCTCATTGCAAGATTCTCCCCTTTGGTAAAGTATTTCCACCAATCACAGTAGTGATTTTATTTATGTATGTAATAAACATGATATACTTGTGTTATATTTGAAGCAAAGTCACCTTATTCAGGGAGGGGGAAGAAACAGAAATCCTCATGAAGTTTACAGGAAGCCTGACCCTGGAGATTCAGTCCACAGGGGAAAAGCTTAGATATACCGTGTTGGGCGCTGCAGACAAACTAAACACTTCCCAGATATGCCTGGAAGCCTGAACGGCCCATCATGTTATCTAAGATCTGGAGTAACCACTAGGAAAGGCTCTAAGGACTATAGCTGGAGAGAGTAGTACAAATGATTAACAGAAATGTCAGGATTTAGCAATGTTAATCATGACCAAAGGAACGTCAAATACTATTTACGTGCAATGTAATTTCAGTTGCAGGGGAAGCTGCTTAGGGACACAAGCTTTAAAATCACATTTCCATCTGCAGAGGTTGTACCTTGTCTCTAGTATAGTTAAAAGTAAACTCTATGATGCCTGTAACTGGCAGATATAAGCAAAACAAACTTTTTCCCTGTATTTTCAACGTATGTACTGTCCATGTGACAGCTTGTGTGCCGGGTCATTGTCACTCAGCTGTTGGCTCATTGCAATTCCTATTTCATCATTAGTATAGTGAGATCACTGTTCTGCAGGGAGAGCATATGCATGCTCTGTCTCAAGTCCTGCGGGAAAATGTGAACCAATAACAGCAAAGCTGAAAAAGAAGAGGCAGCTGGTAGGTGTACACTCAGAGGAAAAGAGAGAGGCCAAGCATGTCTGACAGTGCTCTCAGGACCACCCAGAAGACTCTTCTAAACATCAGCAGTAGAGCAGTAAACCTTTACAATGTTTCTTAAAATAAAAGTTTTCCAGTAAGTCAGCCATATAAACTGAAGGGTGATCGTACAGGAAAACTGTTTTTTGCAGTTAAGTTTAAAAAAAAAAGAAAAGAAAAAGAAAAGTTGACAGTGTCCCTTTAATTACTGGAATTTCCTAACTCTCAGACCTTGACTTCTCCAACTTAACATGAGAATTTAATTTAAAGCACTGCACACCTTCCAGCTTCTGCCATAAAATGAGGCAGGGTTCCTGCAGATGACAACTTCATTCACTGCCCAGCCCTGGTTCATGCACAGAGCATGTTCCATCCTGAGCACCAAAGCAAGATTTCTATGGAAAAAACAGTATGGAATCATGTAACTAAAGACTCTGTGACAATGCATATGCACAAGGAAGATTAATTAAGGCTGCACAAGCAACCTTAATTCTGGCATTTCCAAACTTATAAGTGCTTGACTTTCATTCTTTTATCATAGTTCTTGGTGTGAAAGGAACTAGGATTTTTATAAGGAGCACATGGGAGTGTGGGGGTACGCATTCCATTATGTGGAATCAGATTGACCCCAGCAGTGTTGTCAGCGGGGTCTGAACGCAGGAACTTCAGATCACAGCAAAGACCTCTTCCCCTTGAGCTAAAGGAATAACTGGTAGTATTACTAAGCTGTTATCCTCTGCAGACTAATCACTCCCAGGAAGAGGACACACATGTTTGCTAGACATCAACAAAATGTTGAAAATCAGGATTTATAGGTTCTGTTTTTGGCTCTGGAGGTCCAGTGGTTATGACTGCAAAGCCAAGTACACATTTGGCAGATTAATTCCAAGCTTTGTTGTGGATGAGATTTAAATCTGCCATATTGGAGACATTGATTCTATTCTTATCTCTGCTAGAAGTGTGACCTTGTGCAATGTCTGTAACCTCGTCTGTAAAATGGGGGAATATTAGCTTGCCTCACAGGGTAGGAGGTATGAGGCCTCGTTCAGTATTGAGGGTTGTGAAGTGTGTAGGACTAGGCAGTGAAAGAGTTAAGTTTTGGGTTGTTTTTTTAAAAAGCTAAACTTTTTAATAATTGACAAAACTGCCCATTTTGTTTTTACTAACCTTGTTTTTAAAAATGGCTGATGATGAAAGTTTTAAAATAAATTCAATCTGAGGCAGAGAGCAAGGATGAAAGTTTGTCAAGATAGTTAGACTTGAACTTGTGCTCTCTTGGCTCCAAGGCCAGTGCGCACCCTCCTAAGCTAAAAGATATTTTCATGTGGTAGATGGGCAGGCATTTCCCTAGGCTACAACGCATTTTGAAGTGACTGGCTGGCAGCTCACCAATGCAATTAGAATACTTAGAAAATTAAGGAGCAAGAGAAGAACAAGGTCTACTACATGTGTTGTAGTGGGTGATTTTCAGAGGCCAAATATCTATGGGTGTCCGTGGGGTAAAGCATCTCCCAGGATGACCCACCTGCCAAATTTCAGGTTCCTTCTCCAAGCCAGGGAGGAGCTAGAGTTGTTTAAAAAGTTTAATATTCTTTAATAATTGACAGAACTGCCCATTTTTTTCACTAATCTTGTTCTTTAAAATGGCTGATTTTTCTTTTGAAAGTTTTAATATAAATTCAGTCTGAGGCAGACAGCAAGATTGAAAAGTTTGTCAAGACCGTTAAAGCTGGATAAAGGTGAAGTACGTACTATCAGAGATTGAAGTGTCAGAAGAGGTGCTAGGGCAAGTTGGTAATTTTAAAGAGCAGTAAGCTACCAAAGCCCAGATGGTACATCCAAGAGTTCTGAAGAAGCTTGAGTATGAAATGACTGAGCTGCTAACAATGGCAGGTGCTTGTGCATGTTAGGATATAGAAGGAATGGGATGGAGAATAATGCAGAGAATGTTGTAATGCCATTATATAAATAAATCTGGATATTGTGTGCAGCACCTGGTCACTTCATCGTAAACAAAGATGGTAGAAATAGCGGGAGCTCAGAGAAGGCCAGCAAGAATGCTTAAGGGCCTGGAAAATCTCTCATTTGAAAAGATTGGGATTGTTACCTTGGAAAGCAGATGAATAAGAAGGGATGTGATAAAAGTGCATAAAATAATGAATGGTCTAGAGAAAGTAAATTGGGAACTTTTGTTCTCCCTGCCTCCTAACATAAGACCAAAGGGACATTAAATGAAACATGGAAAAAAAAGGAAATATTTTTCCACACAGTGCATAATTAGACAGGGGAACTTGCTGCCACAGGATATTGTTGAGGCTAAGAAATTAAGATGGAAAAAAGGATTGAACATATTTGAATATTTGGAGCTGCCATAACTAATTCTTACAAAAAAGGAATTGCAGCAGAGATAAAGCCTCAGATTTAAGCTACTCTCTCTAATGATCAGGGATGAGACCACCTTCACAGGGGGAAGATTATGCCTCATATGTCTACTTTGGGGTTCTTGCACCTTCCACTAAAGCAGCTAATGCTGGCCACTGTCATACCCAGGGTACTGGGCTAGATGGGCCACAGGTGTGATTCCATCTGGAAATTCCTGTATTCTTAAAGTTTGTCAAAATTATAAACAACTAAAAACAGGTCTATAATGTAAGATGTTGAGCAATCTTATCTCTCAGTGCCACAGTGCACTCAGCCGTGTTTGTGTAAAACTGAAAATCTCTGAATCTAATAAAGCCTCAAATCTCTGGCCTACATATGTGCAAGATGGCCAAGTTTAATTGCAGGAGAAACTTACACTTTTTGCATTTCCTGACTCTGGAGTGCTTCGTATTGTATTAAATGAAAGGATTTCTTGATTTTTCTTTTTTAAAGAAAAATAATCCAGATCATGTTGATCAAGGAGTTCACAAATTCAGCCAGCAGAGCCCATGATATCATAAACAGGAGTTTTTCATTGTTGGGGCTATGCTTAATCACTTTCTGACTCAGAAGTTCTCTTTCCTACAGGCACCCACCCTTGACAGACCTAACTTAGTCCCCTCCCGCCTGCCAAATGATGCTGGTCAGTTCTTTGCTATGAAACATTTTCATTTGCAGTGCTCGTAAGACCCTGTTATTGTGGAGCCCTTACATGGGAAATCCTTAAAAAGAACAGAAAAATTAGCACATGTGGAATTGCCAAATGTAACAATGTATAACTCAAACTAATGAACTGACTTTCTTCAAACTTGTCTTTGTCTTTTAAGTCTCAGTGAGATCTGCAAAGCAAGCCAAGTCAGAAGTTTGCAGTAAGAGCCATGCTTGAGTTATCTGAGCACAGAAATTCAGCTTGGAATATACAAGATCAGTGTTTAGTGTTCATACTTGTGTGATTCAATAATGGCTTAGCTCATTTTGCTAAAGTTTTCCCTCCAAATATTACCTTTGAACTGAGAGAAAAGCATGGGAGATCCTAGCCCCAAAGGAATGTGTGTTTGAGAAAGTTATGTGGGTTGGAAAATAGAATTTAGAACTTTCCCTTTTCTGTAGTGGATGGTACTGGTTCTCTGTGTGACAAATACAGCTTTAGTTGGTGGGATTTTTCTGTTATGAATCATATTAAAAAGTGAAGGGATCGAGGGGGAAGGACTTGCCCAGCAAGGAAAACAGAAGCATGGCAGAGCAGGTTTGCTACTTCACAGCTTTTGGGAAAGCCTGCAGGCTGTACTTCTGGTGCCTTCCCTTAAGGGCTCTTAGGGAGCTACTCAAATGCTAATGAATTAAGACTCTCAGCCCACTGTGAGACAAGAAAGTATTAGAGGGAACACAAATTACTCAAGGTCATGTCATGAGCCATAGCAGAATTGGGAATAGAGTTCACATTATTTCACTCCTAGTGTTGGGCTTTAGCCATAACACCACCCTAATGTAGTCAGCAGTGTGTCTTGTCTGGTGTGGTGTAACTTAAGTTGTGACAGTAATCTTTTTGCAGTGGCATGGTATCTATTGAGCTCAGTTCAGCCTTGCTGCTTGTTGCAAATGGTCTTGCGTATGGGCCTGTTTGGAGTCACTAAATGTGTGCAACTTGTGCAGACAGAATTCTCTACTTTCAACAGATATTCTGTCCTAGTCTGTCTCCCATCTGTATCTTTTTTTTTCCTAGTGCTAACAGTTGCATGGCCATTCCAAGGGCATTTTCCTTTTCTTATTCACATCTCTGGCTAAACACAGTGAGGCATCAGAGGGAAAAATGAAAATGCACTGGGGTCATCCTGGAGCTCACTTTGATTCACGCAGAAGGAGTGAAATGCCAGATATTAAGCTGGGATTTACTGCCATCCGCAGTCCTCCAAGACAGCATGGAAAAGCAGTGTGTCCTGGGTAAAAAGTCAACTCTACAGATCTCCAGCAAACTCCACTAAGAAGGATTGTTGGACTCTGAATTGGGGCTGCTGTGAATATCTGTCCATGTAACTCACAAAGCTTTTTTTTTTTATAGTGGTGGGGTTATGATCTACATTGACCGAATAGAAGTTGTGAATATGTTAGCACCATATGCAGGTATTTACTCTTTTCTGTTTCATCAAGCAATATTGTACCTGACCATGTATGTCTGTTGGTGCAATGGAATAGTCTCCCTAGGGAAGAGGAGGAAGTCCCACTATGTGGGACATCTAAAACTGGACTGGTCAAAGCACTTGTAAAAAGGTTGTAGTGAACACTCCTGGGTGAGAGGGTGGGATACACGTGGCCTCCCTTCTGTGGTATGGATTTTGCCTTTTGACTAGGCTGTTTTATCTAGTTCTACCTGAGATTCACTAATCTGTGCTGAAGACTTGCATCTGCTCCCACCCCATGCTCAGACAGGGAAAGCCTTGTTTTCAGAACACTTCAGCACTGAATACACTCCTCATGTACTGAGCCGTTTGAAAATCTGGCAACTTATTTATCTGCCAGTGGGAGCTGGGCTTTTTTGGAAAACTGGCTCCAATTGTGGGTGTCAACCACTTGGAAATGTGGCCCATAGAGTCCAAATCCAGCTCAATTCCTAGATAGTCCTTCTTGTGAATGCCCTAGACTACTTGGAAGGTGCCCTGGTTAAAAATAATTGAGCCCAGAAGAGAAAAGCACTGATGCCAAGCTGTCAACAGGGTGTTCAGCACTCGAGTGCTGTCTCATCCTGCTGTTTCTGCTTCTCTCATGTGTCACTCTGTTTGGGCTGAGCTTCTCTGGATCCACCTGAGGCACATGATTGAGGCGTCATTGCCTTAGTACCCTGGTGACTCGAACACAGTACCCACCTACTAGACTTGTCCCATTCTAGAGCACTTACAAAAGTGACCCTGCAATGAGCATCTCCAACTGTTTGATCTTTTTAAAGCCTTTCTTCAAGTAGCCTAGCATCCAGCAAAGGCCAGGAAACCATGAAGAAGGATGGCTTTGTGCTTAAGGCCCTGGATTTGGGGCCAGGAGAACCAGGTTCTCTTTTGGTGCTAACACAGGCTTCCTGTGTGACTTTGTGCCAAGTCCCTGCCTCCCTTTGGCCTCTGTAGGCCACCAATAGCATGGGTAGAATGAGGCTGCCCTATCTTGCAGGGTGGCTGGGAGATGCCATGGTTAATGTTTATAAGGTGCTGGAGAAGTGCAGAGAGCTTCATAGAGTGTAGCTCTGTGCAGGTCTTGCCTTGAAATATGGGGGTCTTGCAGAAGATGGGCAGTCATGTAGGCACAGTGGTGCTCTAACCTTATTGCTTGCATTTATTTGCTATGTCGACTATTAACATTACTGTAACGGACTTTATAAGTGAACAGACAAAATGGTGCCTGTTTTTGAGAGACTGCAGAGCTAGTGAAGTTACTGCATGTGTTGTTAAATAGGGATGTGAACAGCTGAGGGGACTTTCCTTTCTTGGGAGCAGCATCCTCTTTATCTCCTGTTTTATAAACTAGTTACTCTTGGCTTGGGCCTCACTCTCAGGCTGACAGCTGTGTTTGTAGCCTTTGTCCCTCAGGGGAGTGCATTAAACCTGAGCATTGCAGGAATTGCCTACCTGATTTTTCCAGATAGCAGGACAAAAATGGGCATTGCTCACATCAGGTTGCTCCAGACAATTAGAATAGGGGCAAAAGTAGAAAAGCAAAATCTGAATATCTTTACTACATCAGAGCAGCCATCCTACAGCAGCTATAGCATAGGCTGGCAATACCACTTCCATTCTCCTTATCCTGATGCTGTTATGGCTCCCCTCACCAGAGAATCTGATTCTAACCCCATGTTTCCACACTCCCCTAGACTGGAATTTTCCAGGCACGGGTTGTCCGAAGGTGAATGAGCAGGTGCAAACAAACTGTAAAGAGATTGACTGCCTCTTGATCTTAAAATCATTTGGACTTCGAAATGGCAAGCTTGGTTTGCAAAGAGCCCACATTCAGAAGAACTTAGTTTGCTTAGTTTGGGGGGCAAAAACTGCAGAACCAAGCAAATGCAATAAGCTCAGCTACTCAAAAGCTGGTAAAGTTTACAAGTTTTTGAGCAAGGTGGAGTAGCTTGTGAAGGCAGCAGGCTTGGCCTAAGGCTTCTGTTGCTCCACCGGGTCACCAGTTGTGGAACAGGAAAGTGAAATCCCTGCCGCTGCAGCATGTGGAACAGCCTCTGGCTTTTTTCCCTTCAAAGCAGGGAAACATAACGCTGGGAACTAGCGTTACTGCAGCATTGAGAAAGAAACACCTGCTCAGGTGTCGGGGAGTCACAGCATCTACTAGGCCTGTATTCTGTATTCAGCACTGTCTGTTCCTGTATATGGCTCATAGCAGACTTCCCTGTTTTGTTTGTTGCAGACCATAAAGCAGGGCTGTGCAATATTCTTATTTGTGCATAATTATCCTACTCTTCTAGGTTTAGTTTGGACAATCTAGAATTGAGGGGATCTTACCTTGTGAGAGTGCTAGGGCTGTTAGAATGGCCATGTAGACTGAAAAGCATTGTTGTGTTGCCCGGTGGTAACTCTCTTTCCTCAGTGTTCGATGTTGTGAAGAACTACACTGCAGACTACGATAAGACCCTGATCTTCAATAAAATTCACCATGAGCTGAATCAGTTCTGCAGTGCCCATACCCTCCAGGAAGTGTACATTGAGCTGTTTGGTAAGTATGTGGGGACCAGGGAGTATACAACAAATGAAAGTGTAATTCAGTAGCCAGCTATGCCTCTGCCCACAATTGTCTCCATTCACAAGTGTCCGTCAGGAAGCCAGGGTTGTGCTGAGATCACCAACAAGAACAGCCTCCTTGAGAAGGCACAGTTCACTACAATTATTCTAAGTCCTTATCAATGCAGGTTGTTTCATTGTTCATGTGATGTCATATTGTGGGTTTATGGGGATAACAGTAGCTGTTAGCCCAGAACTGAACTTTGGATATAAGATCAAACAAAGCCTGTGTAAGTGGTCATAACCTGTCACCACTGCAACAAAAGGAGGCTCCTGGAAACAGAAGTTTGGAATGTCACACATTGCTCAGACCCTTGCACCATTGCTAAATGAGTCTTCATCACCACCTTGGAATCCTCCTTTGATTTCTGTGTGGAAGAAATGGAAGGGAGTTCTTTTCAGTCCCTTTGCCTCTTGTCATAAATATAAAGGGAAGGGTAACCACCTTTCTGTATACAGTGCTATAAAATCCCTCCTGGCCAGAGGCAACATCCTGTTACCTGTAAAGGATTAAGAAGCTCAGCTAACCTGACTGGCACCTGACCCAAAGGACCAATAAGGGAACAAGATACTTTCAAATCTTGTGGGGTGGGGCGGGGGGGGAAGGCTTTTGTTTTGTGCTTTTTGTTTACATGTTTGATCTCTCTTGGGACTGAGAGAGGCCAGACAGAAATCCATCTTCTCCAACCCATCCTAATGCAAGTCTCCAATATTGCAACCAGTATAGGTAAGCCAGGCAAGGCGGATTAGTTCATCTTTTGTTTTATGTGAATTTTCCCTGTGTTAAGAGGGAGGTTTATTCCTGTTTTCTGAAACTTTAAGGTTTTGCCCAGAGGGGGATCCTCTGTATTTTGAATCTGAATACCTTGTAAAGTATTTTCCATCCTGACTTTACAGAGGTGATTCTTTTACCTTTTCTTTAATTAAAATTCTTCTTTTAAGATCCTGATTGCTTTTTCATTGTTCTTAAGATCCAAGGGTTTGGGTCTGTGTTCACCTGTACAAATTGGTAAGAATTATTGTCAAGCCTTCCCCAGGAAAGTGGTGTTGGGCTTGGGGGGATATTTTGGGGGAAGACGTCTCCAAGTGGTCTCTTTCCCTGTTCTTTGTTTAAAACGCTTGGTGGTGGCAGCATACTGTTCAAGGCCAAGGCGAAGTGTGTACCTTGGGGAAGTTTTTAACCTAAGCTGGTAAGAATAAGCTTGGGGGTCTTGCATGCGGGTCTCCACATCTGTACCCTAGAGTTCAGAGTGGGGAAGGAACCCTGACACCAGCTATCTGAGCTTCTTAACCCTTTACAGGCAAAGGAGGGATTTTATGCTGCCCTTAGCTGTATGTTTGACACCCCCTCTTATTGGTCTCCTTTTCAAAGTAACAGTCCCAGTCCCAGTCTTTGCAATCTTTCTTCATACAAGAGTCTTTTTCTGGGCCCTTGATCACTCTTGCACTCATCTGTGAAACCCCTCTAGTTCTGTAGCATCTTCTTGGAGATGAGGGGTGACCAGTGCTATACAGTGTCCGCACGAGGCCACACCATTGATTTATATAATATTCTCTATTATTCACCATCCCGCTAATATTTCCTCCTCCCTTGCCCCACATATTCAGAGTGGGGAAGGAACCCTGACACCTCTCCTCTGCTCCTGACTCCCAAATGAGATCCTTTGTCGTCGTGTCTCCTCCCCCGCCCCCCCTTCTTGTCACAAGTGGCATGTGTTGGTGTGTCATGTCTTGGCTTGACACCCAACTTCTAGATGCATGTTACCCATCCTCTACTAGTACCCCAATCAGGGCAGAGTTTACGAAGCAGCATCTGGGGGATGGTTGATTTTGGAAGAGCAGGGCAAAGGGGGTTCCTGGCATGGGAAAACCGGTTGGATTAGGACTTGAGTCTGAATGTAAATTGCTGTGTACAGCACAGATATGGTAAGGCTGGGTGGGCTCAATAAATATCCATGGTAGAGAGAATCTTCCTAATGCTATTTGCAGATTATCTTTAACCTTTTGGAAATTGGCTAATTCCAAAGGAGGAGTGTCCTGGGGAATGATTGATTTCCAAGCGCAGATGGGGATGGGCATCGTTCATCCACAAAGGCTTCCCTTTGCCTCTGTACTGATGTGCATGGGCCCCCGTTATCAGATCAGGCAGTAAAGCTGTAACAAGCCGGGGAGAAGGAGTGTTGTAGAGTGCTCCAAAGATGGCCAGGCTTTGGCTCAATCTTACTTCCCTGGTAGCTTGATCCACAGCATGGCATCCTTGACAAAGACTTTATTTCCAGCTCCAGTGCTTCATCCTAGACCTCATTAACTGCACTCTTCCCAAAAAGCATAGCTGTATTGGAGGGGTGGTGGATGGAGAAGTAGATTGTGCTGTAGGTGGGTCCTGATCTCTCCAGGGCCTTGCAGATTTAAGGACAAAGCATCAAACTGGCATTGGAGTCAGTGTGGCAAGGGATGGTGGAGGGCAGGCTTGTGCCCTAAGTTCCACATGGTATTTCCTGCTGTGGCATTGAATAGAACAGTTGTTGTGTTGCGTCTCCCATCAGCACTGGCTGCAGTGAGTTTGCTAGTGGGGGAGCCAGCCTGGAAGCAACCAGCCTTAACCAGTGTCAAGGTCTCCTCCTGGAGAGATGAGGGGGAACAGGGTTTCCAGTGAGCTGTCGACGGATGCAGGCATTTCTTACTGTGTCCTTTAAAACTCCATGCTGAATGTCCCAGAGAACAGCAGGTGAGAGGGACATTCAGCATCAAACTAAACATAGAGGTTATCTCCCAAAAGCATACATATAGAGCTCCCACTGCCACAGCAGCTGGTGTCCGTATGGTGCAGCAGGCCAGGCATTGGGCTGGCAATAGTATGCCCATGATCCCAAGTTCACACACAGCACTGTGGAATCAGGAGGCGGGCAGCATATTGCAGGGTTTTGCAAAGTTCTTTATCCTTATTTTGTACTGTCTGGATGGACCTCCCTGCTGAGCGCTGTATTGACACTAATCACTACATGCACGTTAGCCAGGGAGAATGCTAAATTTTACAGTGCAGGCTGCAGTGTTGCTGAATCTCTCTTGTTCCTTGAACACAGATCAGATTGATGAGAACCTGAAGCTGGCCCTGCAAAAAGAGCTGAATGTCATGGCGCCAGGTCTCACCATCCAGGTAGGCTCTTTCCTAACGGGAAACTCTTCTATATTTCACTCCCATAAAGATTACAGTTGAAAAGGGATGGAAATGGTTTCCTGCCTCCATGTTTCATATGGCTTTCAATTAAGTACTGGGCACATGCCAATTTGTCTGCTCTCTGCGAGGAACATCTTCTTGTTCCCCATGCCAACTGCCACCACTTCTGTGCACCCTTCAATGTGATTACATGTATTGCATTGAAGTGTGCAGCCGCATCTAGCAGAAAAATGTTGTAATTCCACGGTCAGCTTCCCCAGCATGCTTCTGCATAGAAGCATTCTGTCTCAGCCGATTTGCAAAGATCTGGCCATTCTAGCCACCTCAGCTTTTCGCAAAACCCATTTAGGACTTAGATGTTGCCCTTTTTTCCATGGAAAACTTGTCATTATGGTCAGAAAAGAGAGACTATGTGAAAGAGAGAGAAGTGGTCCCTTCTTTCTGCACAGATCTGCATGTATTAGTTACATCTGCAAACATATTAGTGACAAAAATAAGTTTTTACTATTTCTGTCATCCCTGCAGAGCCAACCCAGCTCTGAGAGTGTGAGCGGGAGTCTGTCCCAGCCTACTCATCAGCACACTTGTTAAAGGTAACTTGAACAGGAGAAAATTGGGCTTGTTCCTCTTCTGTGTCATGTGTACAGAGGGAGGTTGTTTCCAAAAGACTTTTTTCTGCTTGCATTTTACATTAGAAATCAGGTTCCATCTAGGCTGTGAGACTCTTTGTGATGGCTGAAGAACCTGTGAGCAGTCACTTGAGAGGCCCCCATTCTGGTACCCCATCACAAGAATTAAACAAGTGAAAGCTGAGTCAGCGGGAAGGGTCAGACTCCTTCTACTTTGCTTGTTTTTGTTACCAAATTTAACTTGCTCAATTAATATTTTGAGTGGAGGGAGCCTATATTAAAAAATCTATGGCCTCAGTCCTTCCATCGGGTGTGAAGAGCTCACAAAAAACATCCTTCCACCTCACAGCTTGTCTTTGCAATTGCACAGTCCCTGTAGACAGTGACAGATTGTGGTAAGCATCATGTCACAATCAACTTTGGAAGAGCCCTGAGGCCTTGCCTTTCCTAACCACCTAAGCCATCCAGATTTAACAGGCCTGATATTTTTAAGGTAAAAAACAAGCGGGGAAAAACCTTCTTTAAGTTTAAAAACCAGCTCTTTTTCAAACCCTCTGTATCCATCAAAAAGAGCAAAAAAGGGCACAAGCACAGTTTTAAAAGTTCTTTGCAGGTCACCATTAACTGAATTTAAATTGCAGAACTAAATCCTGTCCTCAGACATGTGCTATCCTATTGAAGACAACTGAGGATAGCTCTCAGCCTGCCAGATCTTTGTCACTTGTTAGGAATTGGAAGGCAGCCAGCTTGACTGAGCCCAAACTGAGTTTGCAGGAAGCCACATTGTTTAACTTGTAAACTAAGCACACTTCATCTTGAGTCCTGCCTGGCATTTTCAGTCCCGTCTCAGAATAGCATTGCATTTTGAAGTCTCTGGTATAATGTTCCTTACTGTGCAACTTGCCCAGCATTCTGTATCCTGTGTCACTGAAGCCATGTGCTCACTTGGCTAAGGTTGCATCAGGATTTTTAATAGAGCCCTTTATGTACAATGGCTTGTAGCTTTCTAGGCTGAAATTACATGTGCTAGGCAGGGGAGCGAGCTCTCTGTTTTGATGGCCACTCCGCCTTACACTGTGGTTCACCATGAGGCCCCATTCCAGCTTCATGCCTAGGATGGTCTGTCCTATCTCAATGCATTTCCCTCCCTATATTCTTCCCCAGGCCTCATTCCCATCCAAGGGCAACTCTGTATCCATACAGATGTAAAGAGGGTGTTCTGTTATCTGGAAAAGACCAAATCCTTTAGAAAATGCAGTAGGTTATTTGTTGCATATAAGGAGAGATGCCATGGAGGAACACATTGTTGAACAGACTCTTGCACTGGGTTAGGAGATGACTAGAACATTCATACATCTTAGCTAGGGAACTAGTACCCCCTGGTTTCAATACCCACTTCATGAGAGCCACCACAGCAGCAGCGATCTGCCTTAGGCAAGTTTCCCTGCTGGAGACTTGCACAGCAGCAACTTGGAGTTCGGTGCACACTTTCATCAGATGCTAGTCTCAGATTTAGCACCATGCTCCAGTGCCAAGTCTGGGAGAGCTGTGCTGTCATCCATATTTAGCTAAGGATCTGGTGGAGCTCTGCTTGCTAATCGCCCACAAGAGGAATGCACAGAGGCCCTTAAAGGAGAGAAACATTACTTTCTAGTAACTGTTCTTGGAGAGCTGCCTGTGTACAATCACACTGTCCTGCTCTTTTGGGTTTTTCTGAAGGATAAAAGTTACACATGTGAATGTTGCCGACTCCCTTCCAGTTGGCTTTGTTGGGGAGGGGAGTTCTGAAGAGGGAATGCAATGAGGAGACCAGGATGGCGTGGCAGACCAGAGTATGGAGGAAGTTGTATGTATGAGGGCAGCTCAAAAAGAGGCAGCGAAACAGGGAGACAGTGGAGAGGTTCAAAGGGGGTGACCTTTTCAGAGTGACCTCATCGGTGGAGATGTTCTATTCTCAGTGACAACTTCTTGTAGGACAGGAACAGAGAAGCTGAATGGAACCACCAACCTGTAAGTCACTTTCTTAACCTCACATAGTGATGTCCAATGTCTAAGTTCTGCTGGTATGAGATTTAGAGCTTTCTCTACTAGATGGCACTGCCTGGATCAGGTTATTTTAGCAGAATAAGTTGCGTTTCTTGCAGGTGGTTTCCCAGCTGTGCAGTTCTAATTGTAGAGTCTGTTTTTAAATGCCCTTTGGCTTCTTTTTCAGGCTGTGCGTGTTACAAAGCCCAAAATCCCAGAAGCCATCCGAAGAAACTTCGAACTAATGTGAGTACTTGCGCAGCAGATCCCATTGTTTAGCAGGTTCATGCTGCTCACACCAACTAGGGTGTGTAATAGTTCCAGAATGTCCTATCAGGGGGAGTGGTGGGCCCCTTCACAGCCACTGCAGTTGGTGCCCAGGACCCCATAGAGGGGTCCACGCTTCTTATTCCTCATTGTATGTTAGTGGAGAAATTCCATGGAATTGACTAGAGGAGGAGGCGGCTCTTCCTCTTACCATCTTCTGTTGCTAGAATTCAACTCCTGCTGGGAGCGAGCAGAGACACTCACGGAAGGATCTCCTTCCCTATCCATGAGTAGCAGAACTCATCTCAGCAAAGCTCTAATGGTTTCATATGTATTGAATTAGACAGGGCTCTTCTGTAAGGTCACTATCTCACTGCAGTAGTGTGCTGAACGCTGTATCTATTGAGCATGCTTTGTGAGTGTCCCTTCCCTGGTGGAAGGAAAGGCCGAATTGGCCACTGGCTCGGATGTAAATGGAGATTGTCAAGGACTCAAGTGCAGCAAAGTGGGGCTCTTCTCTCACCCTTCTCTCCTGTTCTTCTGAGGAGATAGATTCCCCCTCCCCAATTTCACGTGGAGATGAAATTTGAACTGGCTTTTTTGCCTTCCTGTGTCACAGGGATCCTCAGTATCCTCAGAGAGCAGCAAGCTTGTGGTGAGGGCAGTCTGGGGCTCTGAATCAATGAATGAGATGATAGCTTGCCTGAATGTTTAGTGTAAACACCTTTAGAGGAGTCCCAATAGTCAGCCCTGGAACTTGATCTTCCCCTGGGTCCATCTCTGCCCCCTTCTTAAAACTCCAGGGCCCATCCTGTGAATCCTGTGTTCTAACCACCATCCTTTGAAGCAGAGGACTGCTTGGCCTCCCCTTAAGAGAAGCTCCTTAATTGGCCACAGATCTCTTGTCCTCTAGGCTCATCAGGTTTTCTGTGTCACTCCCCCGAACTCCAGTAAGAGCGTTGTATGGAGGTCCCTCAGACAGCCAGAGTAGCCGTCTGTGCCCTGTGGATGCAGCTTAGCTCACGGGTAGACACCTTATGTGCATCTGCAAGAGATGTTTGGGGTCAGGAGAAGTTCAGTGCATGGTGAAGTTCCTGAGTCTAAATCCTATTTTAATATTCTGGCTCAGCTGCTTTGTTCTTAACCAGTCTGTTTGTGCCCTTCTCAGATCTCTAGCATTTTGAACTTCTCTTCCCTTTCATGTGCCTCTGCAAATAATGAAAGCTCTTCCATTTCCTTCGCTCGTGTTAGCAGGAATATACTCGGTGCTTGGGCCGGTTGTTAATTACATCTACCACAGCTAGCAGAGAGCACCAGAATGCAAAGGACAGACATTGTAGGTCCTCGCACAGGGTAGCATGCTGTCTTTTGGATAGAATAGTGGAGTGGAGAGTTGAAGCAGGTTACCTTGGAAGGGAGCTAACTGGCTTTGGCTCCGCTTGGTCACGTGGATATGATGCTGATTTGCCCGGGTTCACATCTGGAACCAGGAATAGAGAGTACCCTCTGCTGAAGGGGTGTTGTTGCCTTGTTGTCAGGACACGGTTTAGTCTTGGGGTTGTTAGGGAGCCTTGGCTGTTTGGCTTCCCAGATGACAATGGTGGCACAGATGCAAGCATCTTTTCCAGGGTAACTGACCCTTCTGGCCCAGAGGCTCTGTCACTGCAGTGTGCTCTATCTTGGAGCTGTCCCGGAAAAGCAGTGGGGTGCTCTAGCTAATGCAGAATGCAGTAGCTTGTCTTTTGAGTGGAGTACTTGTTTGTGTAAGCTCTGTGCCTTGTCCCAGGTACTGGCTGCCTGTTTCTAGGTGCAGGTCTTTGATCCATAAAGCTTGCAGTGGTCTAGGATACACTTCCTAGCAACCCCACCCATAAGTCATGTCAATTACAAGCCACCCTTGCCGTTTGGTTCAGGATGGGCAGCAAGACTTTCTCATGCAGGATACGGTGTCGGACTCTTCTGGCTGAAGCCCTAGATCATTGCAGGTGCAGAGGGCAGGTATTTCTGCACTCCACCCCTTTCATGAATTTAGTGCTTCCATGTAACGAGGCTCCCATGTGCAAAGGACCATTCAGGGCCATCTTTAAAACAGTAACTCCTCCTTCTAAGCTTGTACTGGGCAGAGCCTCAGGGAGGGCTCGGTTAACCTCCCCTTTGCTCAAGCAGTCAGCTGGCTTCCAGTTATGTCTCGTGGAGTAAATCCCGCTAACTGGATTCTGAGTTAAATGATATTAAGAGATTTACACATTGGACTCCAAGGGCAGCCTGTGGTGACACAGCAACCACCAGTTAAGTGCAGCACGAAAAAACCCAGGAGCAAAAGCAAAATCCCAAATAGACAAGCGAGCTGCTCCTATTCTACAGTCAATTTACTGGAGTTTTTAACAAGTAAACCTTCAGTTCACCCTATATTCACCAAGCATGCTTGTCTGTGTGCTGTCTCTGATTGTTCTGTACCTGCCACTCCGTGTCTCTCCCACCTGCACTCAACTGCTCTCTTTTGGGATGGTGACATTGCTGGCTGTGTTTGTTCTAAATCTACACCCTGAAAGCTCACTTGCAAACTCTTTTGTGGTGCAGGGAGGCTGAAAAGACCAAACTGCTCGTAGTAGCACAGAAGCAAAAGGTTGTGGAGAAGGAGGCGGAGACTGAGAGGAAGAAGGCTCTCATAGGTATGTTGAAGAGTCATTGACACACAAGTATGCCAAGGACTAGTATCTTCAGATTTCATCTGAACATGGACAGAACATCCCAGCCAAGCCCTTTGGACAGTCTGCTGTCCCTAGCCAAGCAGGAACAGGCTAGGTCGCTAGTCAGGTGGGAGACATTCAGGATAAATCGTGCAGCTGATGATTCAGTAGATGAGGCTCCTCCCTCTGAATCAGCACTGACTCCCTCACTGGGGACAGCAGATCTCTGAGCACCTCATCACAAGGCCGCATTGCACCCTGCAGCAGTTGGTGGCTACCAGTTTTTGTGGTGATGCTGCTTCTGACCATTCAGTGATGCAGTGGGGCCTGTAATTGCCCAGTGGGCACATGGTGCAGAAGCACATTATGCTATGAAGCTGTGTGTTTTAACTTCGGCAGTTTTATTCTCTCTTGTCATGTCAACAGTTTGTGTTGTGCTGACCCCAGTCCCCCATGTGGTGTTAGGGATGCTGTGCTGATGGAGGGGCCGTCTTTCAGAGGGGTTTTAAAGCCTACTCCTGGGGGTCATGGCCCTTTTGGAAAGGAATGGAGAGCAGCCCCAGTGGTCCTGTCCAACTCTAGTTCAGGGAGCACATGCCACTTCCATGAATGATTCCCCCTTGTAAAGTGCTACATTGTGGTGCAGGATAGGGGCTTAGAAGCTCACTAGAGTTCTCAACATCCCTCCCTTGGAAGCTGCTTAGAACTTTAGAGATGTTCCTTTTGAAGAGAAATTCTTAGTAGTTTGGCTTCTACCCAAGATGTGTGCATCACATCACTAAACGGTTTGTTTTCAGTACATTGTAAGGGCATTCAGGATGGAGCTGCATACTGCACTGGGGACACTTGTAAGCCAGATCAGTCCTGTGGACTGGAATCACAAGCTGTCCTGGTGAAAGTGGCTGAGCTCTGCAGGCTGATTGTCTCCACACCAAGGAAGTTTGTAGGGCATAATTTACTGGTAGCACCACCTGTGTGAAAGGTGGCTGAGTTACTGCAGTGCTAGAACCCATCACTGTTGTGTTTCCTGATCGTGCCACCCAGCTGTAACTGTTAATTTTTGAAGCACCTTGAGGGGATGGAAGAAGTGAGCTGTAGGGATAGCCTGGTACTGAGCCTCTTATCAGCAATAATATCCAGTGCAGTCCATTCAAAACTATTGTCCACATGCTGTGGCCATAGGTGCTTGAGCGAGCATTGTCTGAGCTGCAGTTTGTAATTGCAGAAGCTGAGAAGGCGGCTGAGGTGGCCAAGATTCATTATCGACAGAAGGTTATGGAGAAGGAAACAGAGAAGAGAATTTCTGAGATTGAAGGTAACTGGAGCTTGAGTAGTGACATTTCTCCTCTCTTCTTTCTCTCTTCGCTCCCCCTCCCCCTGCCCCGCTAGCTGTTAGCACAAGGTCTCCCAGAGGCACCCTCCCCGCACCTCCAGTAACTATGGGTGGAGGAGAAACCCGGGGATCCATGGTGCTATCACAATGCAAATAATAAACCTCACACAACTGTAGCTCTTAACTGAGGGTAAATTCTCCCTGAGTGTTTTCCACCAGGTCTTCAGTGCCTGCACATGTGTGTTGCTCAGCCTGGCTGTGACCAGGCATAGCCAGTGATCTCCTTACATCACAGTCCCAGAGGGCTTGTAGTAATGTTGCTATTTCAGTTCTAATGCTCTTTTCTATTTGACTTTCTCTTGCTGTTAGATGCTGTTTTGCTAGCAAGAGAGAGAACAAAAGCTGATGCAGAATATTACACGGCTCAGAAAATGGCTGACTCTAACAAGGTATGGGGAGTGCTTTTGGAACAAAGTGACCCAAAGCGTAGACTTGCTTAGTCTCTTCACTCCGCTGAGGAAGGGGAGGGCTCCAAATGGCAAGTGATATGGGAATGTTTAATTTATCTGATATCAATCCAGTTTTCTGGCGCAGGGATTTAAATGTCGACCACAAACCCCTGTTGCTGGGTGAGAGAGGACCTGTGGGGATAAATCCAGTGATGTCTGCATGAGAATGTTGCCTCTTATGGGATGTGCTCTCTCACTCTGTATAGCTGAAACTCACGCCAGCGTATCTGGAGCTGAAGAAGTATCAGGCCATTGCTGCCAACAGCAAGCTGTATTTTGGTAACAGCATCCCCAGCATGTTTTTGGATTCCTGCACCTTCAAACACGTGGCTATGAGGACCGTGCCAGAAGCCAGCCTCCTTTCAAAGGAGGATCCTGCACTCTCTGGGGGAAGCCACCTCAAAAAACCAGAGAGCACAGGCTGATGCAAGAGGTGGAAAAGCTTCAGCAAGCTCTGGAGGAAGCGGCTGCGTCGTGCAGACCAGTGTCCTCCCTGGTGTGCTACAGGGGCGCTGTCTGCTCTCTGCCATGCCCCAGTGGGGCGGACGCAGCACACGCAGCCTCTTTCTACACAGATGTGACAATTGGATTGATTTCTTTAAGCAACAACTGTGTTGAGGGCTCTTCCTTTCCCTTTTCTCACTCCCTGTTTGAGCTGGTGCTTCCGAATGAGGGACAATCCTGTACTTAAACCTGCCTATACTGGAATATTAAAGGACAGAAGCCAGGGAGCCTTCTGCAGGAGGTGCAGTTGTTTAGAAGGCCTGTGTTCTGCATTACCTTTGTGGAAGGAGGTTTGGCCTAGGGGCCCTCGAGGGCGCTGGGTGAGTGGGATGGAAAGCGTGGTCGTTTTGCTGCCCACGCCCTGAGGCTGGACTGACTCGTTAACCTCCCTCATGCTGCTCTGAGGCCTGTCGCTCATCTAGATGTAAACTTAATTTCTTCTTGTAAAATGCTACCGACTTTCATCTGCGTCGTGCCTCACTGTGCACACCTGCTCAGCTCCCTAGATGCCAGAGGTCCTGCTCGGATGGGCTTGGTGGCAAGTAGATTTTTTTTTTTAAATAGGAACCATATAGTTCTAATCCTTTCTGTAGATAGCAACACTAACTGCTTTGAACTTGGCACTAGTCTATAATGGTAATGCTGTGCTACCTGGGCTGCCTGTCTCCTTAGCTGCCCTACGTGCAATGAAGATCGTGTTCTGCTCTTCGGTGCTGTATGGCTCTGTCTCCTCCCCTCCAAAGATGCGGACTGAGGAGCAGGCAGCATATGGTGCCAGGTACTGAGGGCAAGGGGCAGACTTGTGAAACCTGCCCTGACCACAGATGCCTCTGCCAGGCCCCCCCCAGCCTCCTTTCAGTTAGCTTTGCCTCCTTGCCCTGGGAGGGCTGCTGCCTCTCTGCATCTGGCAGACAAAGGGAGGAGAGCAAGTGCAGATGGAGGACGTAGGAATCGGTGCTCCCAGGTCTGGGTCAAAGTCGTCTCCCTTCCCCCGCCCGCCATGCCATGCATGAGGGACTCAGTTGGCTGTCTTGCTGCCCACCTCTCCAGTGCTGGGGTGGCCCAGTGTTCGTTCTGCCTCCAAGCAGGGAATGGGCTCAACCTGCTGCTTCAGCTCAGTCTTGCTCCACCACTTCTGCAGCTCTGCCCCAGGGTGTCGGGATCAGGCTGCTGAGCTTCTGCGGTGGGAGGTCTGCAGAAGCAGCTCCCGATTGGAGTCATTTTATGTGGGGGTATTCTGTTTTTGAATGAAGTATTGTCGCTTCCCCAGAGAGCAGGTGCTCAGTGTGAACAGCTCCCATTGCCCAACCCATTGCCTGTTAGCATTTTTGACCATCCGTAATGTCCTCAACTGAGTGGTGCTGCTGCTTGGGATGCTTCCCTGCTCGTGGCACAGGAAGGAAGCCCCCCTCTGCTGTCTGTCCCTTGACCCACTATCCTAGGGTGGGGGGAATTCCTACAGGAGCTGTGTTTGGTGTAGTCTCCTCCCCTCCTCTAAGGGTAGGGCCACTGTTCAGGTGGTATTTCACATACTGTTGTGTAGATGCTCCCTTTTAAGTCCTGGGGTGGGGTTTAGATCACTGGGATTGGTTCCAGAATGTCTTGCCTCCCATCTGGCCCTGACCCCCACTCTGCTAAGGTGGGAAAAGAGCAGCCTCATCCACCAGAATTGGAGTCTATGTGCTCGTCCCACCCTCCGGCTCCACGGGCTGCACTAGCCCACTCAGCCCTGTGGGTGCTTCTTGGAAACGCTGAGCACCTGCATTTTGCCCTGCAGTTGATGTTGCAGGGAGTGTGGAGCTGGGGCTGGACTGGGGGCTTGTCTGGGGAATGTGCTCTGTATTTTTTCCTGAATGCTAATAATTTACCTTGTTCTCTGAAGTATTCAGTTCAAGGTTTAAAAACCTGAACCTGCCTTAGCACCTGCTGATGCGCTCACTCAGGAGGCCAGGGCTCTCACCAGGACTGGCCCACACACACTGATTTTTGTGCCGATTTAACTATTTTACTCAGGGGGTTCCCTGGTTGAAATAGTTAAATGAGTGTGAGCCCTCGAGTGCGTGCTGTTACACTGCTGTGAAGGTTCCTCTTCCTCTGCAGGACTAGCAATACAGCCCCAACCTCTTTTGTCCGGGTATAATTGTGGCCATGCTCAGGCAGCTGGTCTACTCTGTCTTACTGTCAGTGGGCTACAATTTGTGTGTGGACCGGGCCTGAGGCTTGCAGCTTTGCTTCTGCCATTTCTGTTCCTCGTGTCTGTAGATCTCATGTGCCCAAATGGCTGTTCTCTCCTAAGCATTGCTCCTGTGCTGCCCTTCCTTGGGGAGTCCTTGTGCTGCCTCGCTCCCCTGGGGAACAGAATGCCCCCTTTCTACTTTGCAGCATGAGCCCTGTGGTTCTTACTGGAGCTATTGTTCTCAACCCACTGCCCTTTCTGCAGCATTTCTGCCTTTACTGTGTTCAGCCAGAGTGCAGCGTATCTCTTGGAGGAGGTGTCCCAGCATGAATACAGTGTGCTTTACAGACCTGTTGCTCTGCATCCACTTTGCTGTTGGCTGTTTGGGGTGCACATTTAGTTGCTGCAGCCAGAGTATTCTCTTGTCCAGATACTTTCAAGCTAGTGCCCATAGGAAGGGAAGGCCCTGTGACTCCCTGTGCATTGGGCTGTCAGCATTTGTTTGCCAGTCTCTTAGAGCCCCACTAAGGTGGGAACCAAGGAACGATTAGGCACCTGAGGATTAAAATGCCATACAGCCTCCTGGAGCCAGGCAGCAGCAGAGATGGCACTTCTTGATTGGGAGTTTGTGCACTCCTGCAGCTTCTGGGGTGAGGACAGACGAACCTTACCAAAGTGCCATTGCCTCCTTGCCCCACTGTGATAAGGTGGGAGAAGAGCAGGCTCATCCACCAGAACTGGAGTCTACATGCTCATGGCTCCATGCTGAGCTGAATGGCACAGTCCTACTGACAGCCCCCTGGCGGTTCCACCATCTTGTGGAGAGAAGCCAGGCATTGCCAAGCAGCCTGTGGCCCCATGGACTTATCAGAGTTTGAAGTAGCAGCCTCTGAATCTGCATCCTGGCCAGGGAGAACTCACCTGCTCTGTGGTTGAAGGTCTGCTAGGTGAGATGGGCCTGAGCCCTCTGCTGTAATGACCAGCAGCCACAGCACACTGGGTGGCTCTGGCTCTTTGCTCTGCCAAGACTGCTGGCTAGCAGGAAGTTAGACTGGTTGACATCTGTGCCTCTGTCCCCAGGGAATTAGTCTCTGTGCCTCCCATTTCCCCATGCTGTTAAGCACCAAGCTATTAGCTGATGTGTGTCAGTCCTCCAGCCATATGCCAAGTACCTGCTTTCAAGGTCTCTGTGCTCTAGTCCAAGTTCTGAGCTGTCCAGTTGCCTGGCTGTGGGCTACACCAGTCTGCATTCCTGGGAGGGCCTGCACTACAGCAGGAGAGCATGGTCACAAGTACAAACTATGACTGAAAAAGCATCTGCTCCAGCTGTTTGAAAGTCTGCTATAAGCAGGGTTCTGTGCCCACTAGTGGTCTCACTGACTGAGGATGAGTGGGAGCTTAGTGTCTAAGGGATGCCTGATGGGTCGGGGATGGGGACAAGCCCTGTACTCTCTCGGGTGCCTGGGTGTACAAGACCTATGTATTGCTGTAAGAGCAGACCACTCCTCCAGCTCCAGGAGGCAGGCAACAGCGCACAAAACTGCAATGGCTGGCTCTACAGCCAGTGGGTGATGCTAGATTCAGGGTGCATACAGAAAACAGCTCCTTCTCTGCAAGAGGGGAGGTGCTCCTTGGGCAGTAATGATCCTCCCAAACTTCTGTTCACTTGTGGCCTCAGTCTGCTGCCAAGGAGGGTGCTGCAGGCTGGACTTGGCCTGTACAGCTTGGTGTTAGATGTGCTCTTTATCTGGCTTGGAATATATATGTCAGATGCTCACTCTCCCTTGCTTGGTGTGATTTGCTTTTTGTACATTTCTCTTTAAGGAATGCTTGAGGATGTTCCTAAGGGTTCACAGTCCTTTGGCAATATTTGATCAGTGCTTCCTGCACTAGACAGAAGTCGCCTGTTTTCCTAACCAACATTTTAGGGTCCACATTCTGATCACTTTTACCTACTCTAAAATACTGTCCATGACATGCTGGTCATAAGTGAGACAGTTGGTTTGATCAGTGTTGGTCACTTGTGCATTAGTTTGAATTCTCACAAGGCTCATGGTCTGGAATTTACCTGTTTGAAAATGAATTTAGAAGTGTCCAAGTTTTGAGATAGCAAACAACTTTCCCTCCATGAGCTGCTGGATTGTGTCTGAGGGTGGGGGGGGCCTTGGGGCCTGGACAAGTTTCTATGGAATTTACTTTTTTAAAAATTCATTTATATGGCAAAATGTTAAATTTTTTGGATAAGAATAAAATTATTTTGATACCATGTATTCGGTGGCTACCTTGCCCTCATCCTGCCTGCGTTGGGACTAGGCTGCCTCTTACTAGGTCTCCATCAGATTCATGTGAAGGCAGGCAACTGTAGTCTCACCCTCTGCAAACTCAGGGGAGGACCCAGCCCAGTATAAACAGATCAACCACCTCCATTTCCTGTCCTGTCTAGGTTTCCCTACTGGAAATACTCCAAGTGTCTTGGAGGGTACACAGAACCTGTATAGCCTAACACCTACCTTCAGCCCCTGCTCTCCTGCTGCAGCTAGAGGCTGTTGTGGGGGCTCTGCTGTTTAGGGCTCTAAAGCAAGATCTGCTCATGGTTGGGGGCTGAGGTTCTCAGAGGGAAAGATTTCCCAAGCCCAGGGCTTCTGCAGACCTAGCACTCACCACTGGTGGGATCCAGGAGGGTGGAGCAGTGATGGCCAGATGGAGAATCATTACCTGCCATGCAGTCACATGCATCCATCCTCCCACAGCTCCAGGGTAATGTGCCCTGTACATGCACCAGGGCAAGGAGACAGACCCCCTAACCCACTGTCCCTGGGCTTTCTTGCATCAAATTGGAGTAACATAACCCTGCTCCACAGCAACGGTGGCCAGCGTGGGGCCCTCCTTGTCACTGGTGTCAAGGTAACAAGGGTGCCAGGAGCTTAGCCTCTCCTGTCTCCTTGGGTCAGGGGAACTGCAAAAGGGGTTAAGGCTAAGTTGTAGGAGAGCAGCCTCAATCCCTTCCCTCCTGTTCAGGCCAAGTCCATTTTATGGCTGATGAAAAACCAAACTTGTTTTGTTCAGTTCAGGACAGCAGAGGGCCACATCCATTGATGGGGGCAGAGATGTACTATCTGCACTGCTTTCTCACTGCTGAAAAATGGAGCAGCTATACTGCATTCAACAAAGACATTTAGGCTCCCCTGCCTTCCATAGAAACCAGATGAAGTTAGAAGCTTAAATATCTGTGTACTGAAGGGAGAGATGCAACCTTCCTCCTGTGAGCACAGGCCAACCCTGGGCTGCTGGACAAGTGAAGAATCTGCTCCGTTGCAGGTGGGTTCAGAGCAGCAGCTTTCCTCTAACTGTCAGTAACCGATGGAGGGGAGAGCCATTGTATGAGCTGATTTACCTCTGCATGGTAGCTGCTGCTGCTAAAGTGCTAAGCAACTCTGTGTGTGGATACCCTCTCCTGCCCTGTGGCCCCCATGAAGTCAGGGTTGGGCCCCAGGACAGCAGTCCTCTAAAGTACAATGTGAGTTTAGACTAAAGCCCTCAGACCATGATCGAGACAAAGACTAGGGGCTGGATCTGTGCCCCAAGCTCTCCAAAGACACATACAGGGCTGCAAGGGATCAGGAGAGTCCTACCTCCTTCCCTTAGCAGTCACTGTTCAACCCTTCCCCCAGCCAGCATCTAGAAACCCTGCACCAAGCTGGCCTGCAGCTTTGACTCTTACCAATGCCTTTGATTCAACTCATATCAAACTGAGCAGCATCAGATTTAACACCACGCTGAGTGAAAAGGTCACATTAAAGGTTATAAATTATCATGATTAAAAAAAAACAACCCATCTGTGACTTGCCCTTCAGACAGACCATAACTCAGACAATAATTTAAATGACAAAATACATTGGCTGCCAACAGAATAACCCAACACCAGCTGACTGTGATGTGCTCTGGGTGAGTAGGGCTGTTTGCTCAGCGCAGCATGTATTACTGTGGCATCAAGTTACTGCAGTAGATTCTGGGGTCCTGGCTGCTACCTGCCAGGCACCGTACAGCACTGGCTCCTGCATTGGCAGTAGCTGGTCATGCCTACGCAGGGCACAGCCAGCAGCTTTGGAAATCTGTGCTGGGGAGAGAGCGGCTACTGCCTGCCCAAATCCAGGAACATCCCGAACGCCAGCTCCAGCCAGGAGTCCCAGTTCATCCTGACATGCTTTGGAAGGGCTAGAAAGTGCCATAAGAGGGTCTGTGCTGCGGATAGTAGGAGCTGACACTTGAGACATTGAGGGAATTGGGCTGGCAGCTTGTCACAGTTGTTTTGCCTATAAGGAGAGGCCCTATGGAGGGCTGGGGAGCCAGCCCAGGCTCCTGGATGTGTCACTGTCAGCAAAACCATTTGGCTGGATTCAGGCACTAGGGGCAGGGCAAAAACATGCTAAGGTTCCAGCTGTTACCTAAGAGGCCATTGCTGGAATGGCCTTCCACAACCCCACCCTGACTGCCGAATTGGATCACCCGCAGGGGCGGGGCACGTTTGCTATGTCCAGCACCTGAAAGCAACAACATAATTCCAGGCGGCAGCATGGGGGGATGCAGTGGGCAGAGATTACAGCTGCCAGCTTGCAATGCTGGGGTTAGTCCCCTCAATCTAGCTGACATGGTCCATGCTAGGATGGGTGGTCTTGGCAGTGCGTTGCCATGACACAATGATCTGCTGGGCTCATTGCGACAGATCATGCATGGCATGGAAATAGGAACGGTCCCCTGAGCTGCTCCCCCCACCCCCCCATGCCTGCATGGGGAGGGGGGGCTCTGCAGTGAGAGAAGTGTCCCTCATTTGTACTTTTGGGAAGGCCTTGCCCTTTCACTAGTAAAAACCTGAGAACGTTTCCCTACATCTGCTGGTGTGAGCCCCCCCTGGCCTCCAAGCAGCCATTGCTGGCCAGCCCTGCTGTATTGTGCAGCCACAGCATCTGTGTTAAGGCACAGCTGAGTCAAGCATTTCATGTAAACACTCAAGACCTTGAAGGAAGACTCTGCTAAGCGAGTCGAGTACCATTAAGCAAGAAGCAGAAATGCTCAATCATTCTAGAGAAACACTGGAGCCAGCCACGCCTTGCTGTCCCAGCTGCCACAGTCTGGGTCATCTCCGTGAAGCTGGAGGCTTCAGTGCCACCTTCAAGGAAGCAGCCTGCTGGAAAACAGAAAGAGAGGAGCCATGAGAGGGGCTGGGTCCTGGGACGCTGCTAAAGCCACCCTGGCAGTGACTGAATGACCGTGGCACATTGGCCCAGCCCAGTGCCCTCACTGGCACAGGAAGGGGAGGAACAGCTCAATCACTATAAAACAAAACAAAGCTGACTAGCCTGCTACTCAGCTAGTGAGGGAGCAGGGCATGATAGCCACCTAAACAGGGAGCCTAGCCAGGGAAAGGGAACCCCCCCCCCCAGGTAACACAACAGCCAATCTGATCGCAGACACACAGAGCTGGGCTCACCTGGGGCTGACTGGATTGACACATCAGGGCAGTAGGTTTGGCAGGCGGAATAGGCAGAGCTGACAATTTGGTCCCATCCATGCTACAGCCATTCAGCTTATCTGCCTTATGCTGGCAAGAGCAAGACAAAAAGCATTCCTTTAATGGCCATTTCAGCTGCAAAAACTGGCAGCTGTTCATGATAGCCACCTAAGCAGGGAGCCTAGCCAGGCAAAGGTAACCCCGCCCAGCCCCACTGGGTAACACAACAGCCAATCTGATCGCAGACACACAGAGCTGGGCTCACCTGGGGCTGACTGGATTGACACATCAGGGCAGTAGGTTTGGCAGGCGGGATAGGCAGAGCTGACAATTTGGTCCCATCCATACTACAGCCATTCAGCTTATCTGCCTTACACTGGCAAGAGCAAGATGAAAAGCATTCCTTTAATGTGCAACGTTATAAATCTTTTGGGATCAGCGTCCATTTCAGCTGCAAAAACTGGCAGCTGTTCTCCCAGAAACTGCTATCAGAATAGGAGAATGGGAAAGAAAAGAAATGAGACCCCACCCCCCCCCACCCCATCCCAGTAAGCCAAGGCAGGGCCTCACTAACGACAGCTGTAATGATTTTTTTCCAGTGCTGGAGGCAGCTGCAGTGCAGCTGGTTGGTTGGCAGAAAGCAGCCCATCGCACAGCGCAGACCATACAGTATCTAGCCCTGGACACTCCTGAGCACCTGGAGCACAGCCTAGGTGAATTCAGGCCATGCCACTGTAGTGGTGTGGATGCAGCACAGCTGACCCCAGCACTCCTGCCTCTGCCCCCCCAGGCCCAGCACACCATGCTGCCCATTCCAAGGGTTGACTCTGGCAGGCACACAACCTCCTGGATAAGGCCCCCCAGCTCTTGTGTGGGCTGCCCCCCATCAGACTGTCCCCCCCACAGCCAGCCATGGGCCCTCAGTACTGGTCGCGGAGCTGGGGGTGGGTGGGGGAAGGGGTGTGTGTGTGCAGATCCCCTACTTGTGAAGTGAGAGCTGAGTGGCTAGTGGGCAGAAAGTCCAGTGTGAGGACCCAGGATGAGACGCACCTGTTTGCTTCTCAGCTCGGGGAGAGGCCGGGTCGGTGGCTTCGGCTTCACCTAACAACAGGGTGCAATAGAGTCAGTCACCCAGTTCCAAACCAACTCCCACCAGGTGCCCCCGACCCCTACCACAGCTCGGTGCTGCCACGTGGGCTCAGCAAAAGCACTGGTGGGGCCAGTGGCACGAGCAGGGGCCACTGGGGCAGGGGCCACACTTTCCATGCAAAGAACAAGGACAATCTGCTGGGAAGGAAGTGCTGTGAGGCTCTGGCCAAGTAACTCAGCCTGCCTGGCTCTGGCTCTGATGGGGCCAAAGGCTATGTGGAAGTGGGGGTGTTTGAATTTTGCTGATTCAGGCTTTCAGCATCATGGAGAAGCCTAACCGGGACCTTGGCTGAGGGGGCTTCTGCACCAGGGGTGGGCAGATGCCCCGGGAGGTGCCAAGGGTGTTTGAGACTCAACCCACCAGCATTGCAGGGCTAGGGGGTGGCCTGTGGACATGCTGCCCCACAAGCCTGTGGACATGACAGCTCCACATGGGGCTGGGTAATGGGGAAGAGAGTTCTGCACTGGGAGGAGCAGTGGGGTCATCACACACCGTCTGGGTACTGCGATTGCAGCACGGGGAGCTGCAAGGAGGCCTGGCAGGAGAGGGCAGGGGGCACCCCCGAGCAGCACATGCTGTCTTGGGGCCTGAAACCAGGCTGAGGATGGCTTCAGGCAGGGAGGTGACATGCTGGGCAGGCCTGCAGGCGACTGATGTCAAGCACCAGCTCCAGTAGGGATGGTGATGCTGCCAGTTAGGGTCCCCGCTAGCACGTGTGCGCGTTCCAAAGCTTGGCGAGAAGCAGCATTACCTCGCCAGCAGCTGGTTTGGGCTTTGCAGAGACCAGAGGGGGAGGTGCCACGTTGGGTTTAACTCCAACCTAATTCAAATGCAGAGAAAAGAAAACAAGCCTAAGGTTTCGCGGTCTTTGAATGAAAATACTGTGTCTCCTGTCAGTTCCCCGGCCAGCAGCACACAGCAGCCTGCGCTGGGATTCAATGGGGGAGCAGTTACTCACATGGCCACGTTTACACATCTGCAGGGCCATGTCCTGAGGGAGGGACTGGAGTCACAGCACGTGCATTCACTACAGCACTGGCACCCCTCCCCCGCATACTGCTGCCCCCAAGGGAGCTGAGGCCCAGCTACAGGGGCTTTTTCCAAGCAGTTCTTCGGTCTGGCGCTCTACCCAGAGGCAGCATCTCTGCTCTGGAAGCTGCTCATGGCGGATGTTCTGTCTAACACTGTGCGCAGCCCTAGAGCCAGGTGGCGTGGCGAGATGAGGGTATAAGGGTGTCTTGAACTGCACTTAGCGCAGCCTTGCCAGGGACGGAGCTGCCTGTCTGGGTGGGGGTTGCCTTGGGCTTTTGAAAGGCTCTCATTTATTGTGATGCCAGAGGCCATCAAGGCCCAGGAGCACTTTTCCCAAAGCAGTTCAGTTGTCATCGGGCCAGTAAGCAAGACTAAGAGTGACTCTCCAGCTGACAAACTGGAGAAATGGTCTGAAGTAAACAGGATGAAATTCAATAAGGACAAATGCAAAGTGCTCCACTTAGGAAAGAACAATCACAGTTGCACACATACAAAATGGGAAAGGACTGCCTAGGTAGGCATACTGCGGAAAAGGATCTGGGGGTCATAGTGGATCACAAGCTAAATATGAGTCAACAGTGTAATGCTGTCGCAAAAAACGCAAACATTGTTCTGGGATGCATGAGCAGGAATGTTGTAAGCAAGACACAAGAAGTAATTCTTCCACTCTACTCCGCTCTGATTAGGCCTCAACTGGAGTAGTGTGTCCAGTTCTGGGTGCCACATTTCAGGAAAGATGTGGACAAATTGGAGACAATCCAGAGAACAGCAACAGAAATTATTAAAGGTCTAGAAAACATGACCAGTGAGGGAAGATTGAAAAAAATTAGGTTTGTTTAGTCTGGAAAAGAGAAGACCAAGGGGGGACATAATAAGAGTTTTCAAGTACATGAAAGGTTGTTACAAGGAGGAGGGAGAAAAATTGTTCTCGTTAACCTCTGAGGATAGAACAAGCAGCAAATGGCTTAAATTGAAGCAAGAGCAGTTTAGGTTGGACATTAGGAAAAACTCCCTGGTAGGGTGGTTAAGCTCTGGAATAAATAGCCTAGGGAAGTTGTGGAATCTTCATCACTGGAGATTTTTAAGAGCAAGCTAGACAAACACCTGTCAGGGATGGTCTAGATAATACGTAGTCCTGCCCTGAGTGCAGGGGACTGGGCTAGAAGACGTCTCAAGGTCCCTTCCAGTCCTACAATTCTGATAGCTGGGTGCTCGCCTGGGAGGAGGCAGACCCAGGGGCTAGTCCCTGCCCCATTGACCCCTCCAGTATTTTATACGAAGCAGAACAGCTTCAACAGGTTAGACTGAGAACCCCCAGCCCCCACTGCCCACAGCCCAGTGGTTAGCGCACTCCCCTGGGAGGGTGAGACCCAGGTTCAGAGCCTATTCTAGATTGAGAGGTTCAAACCTGGGTCTCCTGCCCCACAGGGACATGCTCTAACCATTAGGGTAATGATTATAAAGGGGGGGCACTAGACCATCTCCTCCTCCAGCCATTTGGTGAATCTAGCCCCTTTTAAAAAAAGTACTGCAGAAGCAGGAAGCCTGCCCAAAGATCAAATGGGGCCACTAGAAGATTGAGATGTTAAAACAGCACTCAAGGAAGACAAAGCTGTTGTGGAGAACCTAAATTAATTCTTTGCATGGGTCTTCACTGCAGAGGATGTGAGGGAGATTCCCAAATCTGAGCCATTCTTTTTTGGTGACAAATCTGAGGAACTGTCCCAGATGGATAGGTCCATCAATGGCTATTAGCCAGGATGGGCAGGGATGGTGTCCCTAGTCTCTGTTTGCCAGAAGCTGGGAATGGGCGACAGGGGATGGATCGCTGGATGATTGCCTGTTCTGTTCCTTCCCTCTGGGGCACCTGGCATTGGCCACTGTCAGAAGACAGGATACTGGGCAAGATGGACCTTTGGTCTGACCCAGTATGGCCGCTCTTATGTTCTTACTGAGGTGTTGATAGAGGAGATTTTGGAACAAATTGATAAATAAAACAGCAGTAAGTCACCAGGACCAGGTGGGATTCACACAAGAGTTCTGAAGGAACTCAGATATGAAATTGCAGAACTACTAAGTGCAATTAGTAACCTATCGCATAAATCAGCCTCCGTATTGGATGACTTGAGGATAGCTAATGTAATGTTGATTTTTAAAACGGCTCCAGAAGCGATCCTGTCAATTACAGGCCGGTAAGACTAACTTCAGTATCAGGCAAATTGGTTGAAACTACAGAGAATTATCAGACACATAGTTGAAAACGATTTGTTGGGGAGGAGTCAATACAGCTTTTATAAAGGGAAAATCATGCCTCCCCAATCTATTAGATTTTTTTGAGGGGATCAACAAACATGTGGACAAGGTGATTCAGTGGACAAAGTGCACTTGGACTTTCAGAAAGCCCTTAACAAGGTTCCTCAACAAAGACTCTTAAGCAAAGTAAGCAGTCATGGGATAAGAGGGAAAGTCCTCTCATGAATCAGAAACTGGTTAAAAGATAGGAAACAAAGGATAGGAATAAATGATCAGTTTACAGAATGGAGAGAGGTAAATAGCAGAGTTCCCCAGGGGTCTGTACTGGGACCAGTGCTGTTCAACATATTCATAAATGATCTGGAAAAAGAGGTAGACAGCAAGGTGGCACAGTTTGCAGTTGACACAAAATTACTCAAGATACTGAAGTCCAAAGCAGACTGAAGAGTTACAAAGAGATCTTACAAACTGGGTGATTGGGCAAAAAAATGGCTGATGAAATTCCATGTTGATAAATGCAAAGTAATGCACATTGGAAAACATATTCCCAACTAAACATACAAAATGATGGGGTCTAAATTAGCTGTTGCCACTCAAGAAAGAGCTCTTGGGTCACTGTGGATAATTCTCCGAAAACATCTGTTCAATGTGCAGCAGCAATCAGAAAAGCTAATAGAATGTTATGAACCATTAGGAAAGGGATAGATAATAAGACAGAAAATATCATAATGCCACTATATAAATCCATGGTACGCCCACACCTTGAATACTGCATGCAGTTCTGGTCTCCCCAAGTCAAAAAATATATATTAGGATTGGAAAGGATAAAGAGAAGGGCTACAAAAATGACTGGGGGTATGGAACAGCTTCCATATGAGGAGAGATTAAAAAGACTGGGACTGTTCATCTTAGAAAAGAGACGACTGAGGGGATAGGAGAGAGGTCTATAAAATCATAAATGGTGCGGAGAAAGGGAATAAGGAAGTGTTATTTACTCCTTCATGTAACACAGGAAATGAATAGGCAGCAGGTTTAAAACACACAAAAGTAAGTACCATTTCCCACAACACACAGTCAACCTGTGGAACTCACTACCAGGGGATGCCTGTGAAGGCCAAAGTATAACTGGGTTAAAAAAAATTAGGTAAATTCATAGAGGATTGGTCCCACAATAGCTATTAGCCAACATGGTTAAGAATGCAACCCATGCTCTCTATGTCCCTAAGTCTCTTACTGCCAGATGGTGGGACTGGATGACAAGGAATGGATCATTAAATAATTGCTATGTTCTGTTAATTCCCTCTGAAGCATCTGGCACTGGCCACTGTCAGAAGACAGGATACTGGGCTAGATGGACCATTGGTCTGTCCCAGTATGGCCATTCTTATGTTCTTATCTAAAGGCTCCTTATGAAGGGAGTTGGAACCACTTTTCCTGTGACCCTTTTAGGAGGTCTTTGGAGATTTTCCCTTCCTGGGAGAGAGCTGACCCGAGGTCAAAGAGGCACTGAATCTGCCCAGAGATTGGTGTACGGGGAGGTGTCCTTCTGATCTGGTTCTGAAGTGGGGCAAAGGGCAGTGCTCCATCATTAGTAGTCTAAACTTCATCTCCTAGTTCTTCCTCACTCTGAATTTAAGGGCCAGACAGAAGTTACACTTCTGAGGGTCATGTAACTCTCCAAGGCAGAGAACACAGTTTGAGTGACCTTCGCTAACTGGGCTTCCCTCCTGGCGAGAGAGGCAGTGTTTGAGGCAGTGTCCAAGGAAGACAAGGCTTCCCAGAGGGAAGGGCGAGGAACAAAACTAAGTCTCTTAACTATTAAACTAAGATAATCTAAACTGAAATATCTAAAACTAAACTAGCAGCTAGGGGAAAAAAGGTATAGCCGTGGCACACACCAAAGGTGGACACATGAAAGCTCCAGCTCAGGCTGAGGTAATTGAGGAAGAACTGAAGGTGGTTCACTTGCACAATCCTATCGTCTCGGTGTGAGGCATGAGGCAGTGTAGCATGCACAGACACACTGCAAATCTCTGCTCAAAGGCACACGGGGCGCATGCCCATCTGAAGTGGAGTACCCACAGGGACACTACTCGAAGAAGAACGCTGTGCTCTCCAGTTGGGGCATCCACAGAAAGTCTATGCTAGAACACAGGCATTTCCACACACAGCTCCCTCCAGCGCTACGTCCCTTCACCACGGAGCACGGTCAACTCTCCGCCACCAGATCTGAGAACAGGAGCACAGAGCAGCCCAAGTGAGCTGTGCAGGGTCACACAGTCAGGGCCACAGCGGTGACTCCAGGCCCCTGGATTCATTGCAGTCAGCTCAGCTGCCATGAGGGGTATTCAGCAGACTGCTGCTAAGAGTGCAGCTGTGACTGTCTCAGGCATTTGACAGCAAAGCAGTAACATCAGACACAGCAGTCCCAGGCCAGTCACTTACCTGCACAGGTTTGGCTGGATATGCTAGCGAACTCTGACAGGCACTACTGGCCACCGCAGGAGGCTGAGAAGGAACAAGTAAAAATTATTTGCTTCTCATCAACCAGTGTGTTTACCCCTCTCCCTGCGAAAAGCGTGACTGGAACCCAAAGCGAACCCAACAGACAGTGTCCTACCTCAAATGGGGAGATCCCCCCCGCACCCAGCCCAGCTCAGTCTGCCCCAAACGGAGAAACATCCGCCCCATCCTGCCATGGCCCAGCCCAACCCACCCCAAGTGAACAGATGCCCACCCCATCCCATCCCGCCATGGCCCAGCACACCCCTTCCTGTGTGGAGGGATGCCCACTTCATCCTGCCATGACCCAACTCAGTCCGAGTAGAGAGACACCCGCTCCATCTTGCCATGACCCAGCCCAACCCGTCCAGAGTGGAGAGATGGCCATCCCATTCCAGCCCACCCCAAGTGAAAAGATGCCCACCCCATCCTAGTCTGCCCAGAATGGACAGACACCCACCCCATCCCACTATCGTCCAGCTCAACCCACCCTAAGTGGAGACACACCCAGTCCAGCTCAGCCCAGCCTGAGTGGAGAGACGCCTACCCAATCCCGCATGGTGCGGCCCAGCCCGCCTTGAGTGATGTTGGGGGCTGACCCAGCATACCCAGCTACTCAGGCCAACGAGCTGCCAGCCCAGAGCAGAGCAGGGTCCATCTAACCCTAATGGACAATCCAGGAATGCCCTGTCATTAGGGTTGGCAGCAGGCAGATGTCTTGCAGGCTCCAGCACCAGCCGTGAGCAACACACAGCCACACTGGGGACACCGGGGTTTGTTGTGACACAAGCGAGAGCCAATAAACACTGCCCAGGTTCAAACCCGTCTGGAAGGTGATTTCTTGCTGGGAGAATTGGAGGAGGCAGCCCTGACACAAGCGGCCAAAATGCCCTGCCCGATCCAGCCAAGAGAATAGCCCTACAGACTGGTAGCCATGGTAATCAGCCTTTGGGGATGCAGAGCATGTTCGGCATATGGAGCTCTCCTTGGAGTTCAGGTGCAGGGTGCTTTGGGGGTCCCTGCCCAGAGTGATGGGGACAGTTAGTGAGGGGATCTGCCCTTCCACTCCCCCAGGAGGCACCAAAGGAAATTTAGTTCATGCAGCTCACCCCTTACCACTTAGTTAATGAACCTCCCCAACTCATGCAGCACCCAGCCAGCCCCTCAGCCATTTCTGCCTGCTGAACTCCCAGTTCATGCCTGCCAGCCCACACAAGCCATGTCCCCCACATCATGTGGACCGTCATCCCAACCTGACTCCAGACACTGCCAAGGCTGCAACCCCATCACCCATACCTATCTCCAGCACCGCCACCATACCCCGCTGCAGCTTCCCTGCCCAGGACTCTTGTTCTGCCCCAGCCCTCTCAGATGGCAGGCACAGAGGAGAGGTGCCCCGGGAGCAGAGAGCATCACTGTCAGCTTTGTGCAGATTCATATTTTGCAAAGTATTTGCAAATATGCAAATTAGCTCATTAAACTACTTTCAAATTTGCAAACAATGAGTGTCTGGCCAGAAATGTCATTGCGAAGGGCAATCCACCAGAGGGCAGGGCCAAACATGGAACTGCACCAAGCTCAGCAGGTGGGTACTAAAGGGAACAGCCATGGGGGGAGGAACTAGAAGCAGAAGAGGTAACCCCGGGACAACTGGGGGGTAATGAGGGTGCTAAAGGAAGCTAGGAGTAGGGGTGCTGGTTGAATGGGGGGCTCTCAGGTCAAACAGCCAACTGCAGTTTCCTTCCTTTTACTGGCCTCCTGCCTATCAGACATGACGGACCAGGCCGGGAGGGTGGGAAGGCCCTCTCTGGCACCTACCTCATCGGTGTGGGGTCTATATGCCCCATCATAGTCCCCCCCTTCCGAGGGTAGATACACTCCTCAAATCCAGTTCTGCCCCGGTTGGAGCTCACCCAGCCCCAGGCTCACCCACTCAGCATGTGCTATGGGGCCTCTCCTGGTGGAAAGTCCTCTTTCTTCCCCACATTTTAACCTGGAGCAAACTAACTGGGGAAATGGGAGCATCTTGGGGAAGCTCAGACACAGCCTGGGCTATAGGGAGATAATACGGCCAAGCTGCGGGACCATCCCCCCAGCTCAAAGAACTGTATCAATCCTTGGCATCCAGCTCCATTGCAGGGCTCTTACAGCACCCAGTTGCCTAGCAATAGCAGAAAGCACCAACTGGAGAAGCCGAGGCGCAGAGGGCCAAGCCTGCATCCCTTAGCCTATCCCTGTGCTCAGATTCACACCATCCTGGGTTTGTTCTCCCCTCCAGCTCTGCAGGAACAGGCTCCTAACCGCGTAACTTGTATGACAGTGCTGCCTTGGTGTGTAACGGGGGCCTTGTGCTGCCTGTGTGGGCGTGGAAATGCAATTCCCACCACTCCAGCAGAGGGCTCTTGGGAAGGACAGTGACGGTCCACTGAAGAGGTTACAAAGGGGTGATAGGAAGCAGCCTGACTCCCCTCTCTACAGCATCATTGCAGGGACACAGTGGCCAGGAGCCCAGAATTCCCCAGTAAAAATCCCCAGCCACGAGAGCTGCCCTCCTGCTCCCCAGGCTGCCTGGGCCACACATACCTCGGGCGGCGGCCTGCTGGGAGTCATGGGCACGTACACAGACCTGGGGCTCTTCAGGTCTGAGGTTGTGGCGATCAGATTTGGGCTGCTGATGTCACAACTCTGAAGCTCATGCCTCACGTTCCTAGTATTGCTTCCCTCTTGAAACAAGGGGTTGGAGAGCCCATTGGTGGTGGTGGTCACAATCCTCCTGAAACACACACACAAAAGAGCCACAGCCATATTTTCCCTCTGGTTTGATTTCACCCAAAGGCCCCCAATTTTGAGGTCTGCTGAACACCTCAATGGCTCTTTGGCAGTGAGGCACAGAACAGCCCAGGATTCACCAGGGTCCTGCTGCCACCTTGCCCTAAAAACGTACTACGTCACAGATGAAGGAGAATAATACACTTTTCAACACTACTCATGGAAAACCATATATCATAGAAAAGATCAGACCTTAAAAGACGGATGTTTATCAAGGACCTCAAAATGTGTCCCAAGGGACTGGAAAGCATAACCAGCCCTGTGTCATCACAGATCATGATGACATCACCATTACATGCTGATTACTGGGCACATTGGGGTTCATTTTCTTCTTTTTTCAGTTTTTAAAAACAAGCCCAGCATTTTAAATCACTTTATTGCAAAAATAACTGAAGCCCACGACAGTTAGTGGACCTGGGTGCTCTTCCTGTTTCTGCCTGAAGTGACTTTGTACCAGCTCAACTCCTCAATTACCTGAGATGTAGAGCTAACAGGTCTGCCTGTCTGTCTATCCCATACTCATCACCTTGGAATCCAGAGACTGTGTATTCTCCAATTTTGGAATGTGGGCAACACATTCTGTAACTCCTCTGAACACGGGTTCTTACTTCTAAAGGGTGTAGTGACCATTTTAATTTTACCAATTAAATGATAGTTTAATTTAGCATTATTTTTCAAAGAGCCGCTGCAAGTAGTGAATTACCTTTCCTAGCTGCAGCACTGGAATGACTTAGTTTTGGGAGGGCGGTAGGGTTGGGGGGAGGGCAGTAGGGTGGGGGGGAGGGCTGTGTTAATTTCTGATGATTTTTTAAATTTCTTTTTAAAAAAGGGGAAATGGGAAAATTAAAATGGGAAAATTAAAATGGATTCTGCTCCAACCCCATCTTGGTCTTTGACTCATCCTGTGCTGCACACAGTCACACAGCTCAGTCACCGGCAGGAGAGATTCATTCATTTATCCTGCACCCAGCTCCTAAATGATTCTTTGGGCAGAGATCAATAGGGAAGTTCCAACACCATTGACAAATTTTCCAGGTTATGAGGGAATGGTCTCATGCAGCTGTTAAAAAGTCACATATATATCAGGTGAGGCATTTCCAGTACAAAAAGAGAAGTATTAATGCTACTTAATTAATGTTACAAGAGTAACAAGAAGGGTTTCTTCAGGTATGTTGGCAACAAGAAGAAAGCCAAGGAATGTGTGGGCCCCTTACTGAATGAGGGAGGCAAACTAGTGACAGAGGATGTGGAAAAAGCTAATGTACTCAATGCTTTTTTTGCCTCTGTTTTCACTAACAAGGTCAGCTCCCAGACTGCTACGCTGGGCATCACAAAATGGGGAAGAGATGGACAGCCCTCTGTGGAGATAGAGGTGGTTAGGGACTATTTAGAAAAGCTGGACGTGCACAAGTCCATGGGGCCGGACGAGTTGCATCCGAGAGTGCTGAAGGAACTGGCGGCTGTGATTGCAGAGCCATTGGCCATTATCTTTGAAAACTCGTGGCGAACCGGGGAAGTCCCGGATGACTGGAAAAAGGCTAATGTAGTGCCAATCTTTAAAAAAGGGAAGAAGGAGGATCCTGGGAACTACAGGCCAGTCAGCCTCACTTCAGTCCCTGGAAAAATCATGGAGCAGGTCCTCAAAGAATCAATCCTGAAGCACTTGCATGAGAGGAAAGTGATCAGGAACAGCCAGCATGGATTCACCAAGGGAAGGTCATGCCTGACTAATCTAATCGCCTTCTATGATGAGATTACTGGTTCTGTGGATGAAGGGAAAGCAGTGGATGTATTGTTTCTTGACTTTAGCAAAGCTTTTGACACGGTCTCCCACAGTATTCTTGTCAGCAAGTTAAGGAAGTATGGGCTGGATGAATGCACTACAAGGTGGGTAGAAAGCTGGCTAGATTGTCGGGCTCAACAGGTAGTTACCAATGGCTCCATGTCTAGTTGGCAGCCGGTATCAAGTGGAGTGCCCCAAGGGTCGGTCCTGGGGCCGGTTTTGTTCAATATCTTCATAAATGATCTGGAGGATGGTGTGGATTGCACTCTCAGCAAATTTGCGGATGATACTAAACTGGGAGGAGTGGTAGATACGCTGGAGGGGAGGGATAGGATACAGAAGGACCTAGACAAATTGGAGGATTGGGCCAAAAGAAATCTGATGAGGTTCAATAAGGATAAGTGCAGGGTCCTGCACTTAGGACGGAAGAACCCAATGCACAGCTACAGACTAGGGACCGAATGGCTAGGCAGCAGTTCTGCGGAAAAGGACCTAGGGGTGACAGTGGACGAGAAGCTGGATATGAGTCAGCAGTGTGCCCTTGTTGCCAAGAAGGCCAATGGCATTTTGGGATGTATAAGTAGGGGCATAGCGAGCAGATCGAGGGACGTGATCGTTCCCCTCTATTCGACATTGGTGAGGCCTCATCTGGAGTACTGTGTCCAGTTTTGGGCCCCACACTTCAAGAAGGATGTGGATAAATTGGAGAGAGTCCAGCGAAGGGCAACAAAAATGATTAGGGGTCTGGAACACATGAGTTATGAGGAGAGGCTGAGGGAGCTGGGATTGTTTAGCCTGCAGAAGAGAAGAATGAGGGGGGATTTGATAGCTGCTTTCAACTACCTGAAAGGGGGTTCCAAAGAGGATGGCTCTAGACTGTTCTCAATGGTAGCAGATGACAGAACGAGGAGTAATGGTCTCAAGCTGCAGTGGGGGAGGTTTAGATTGGATATTAGGAAAAACTTTTTCACTAAGAGGGTGGTGAAACACTGGAATGCGTTACCTAGGGAGGTGGTAGAATCTCCTTCCTTAGAGGTTTTTAAGGTCAGGCTTGACAAAGCCCTGGCTGGGATGATTTAACTGGGAATTGGTCCTGCTTCGAGCAGGGGGTTGGACTAGATGACCTTCTGGGGTCCCTTCCAACCCTTATATTCTATGATTCTATGATACTGTACAAGGCACTGGTAAGCCCTCATCTGGAATCCTGTATACAGTTCGGGTCAGCCATGTTTGAGACAGACGAATCCACACTGGAACTGGTGCAGAGAAGAGCTAATAGGATGATCAGGGGAACAAAGGGCCTATTTTATGAGAGGAGATTACAAGAACGTGGCTTGTTGAGCCTAGCAAAATGCAGGCTGAGAGACTCTGACTGCTCTCTACAAATCCATCAGGGTAAACACCAGGGAGGAGGAAAAGCTACTGAAGCTAAAGGACAGTGTGGGCACAAGTAAAAAAAAGAGATAAACTGGCCATGAACAAATTGTGGCTGGAAATGAGAAGAAAGTTTCTAACCATCAGAGGGTGAGGTTCAGGAACAGCCTCCCAACAGGAGCAGTGGGGGCAAGAAACCGAACTTGTTTGAGAATGGAGCTGGATAAGTTTCTGAAGCGGATGAGATGCTGGAGTTACCTGTGATACCAGGGACTGAACACTATGCCACAGGGGGCCCCTTCCAGCCTTGTGTCCTATATTCTTATATCCCACAGGTTTTGCATGAAACAGCCCCATCAGTTGTATGAACACGCTTAGCTGCTCTGTCCCAAATCTGGATGCAGAATGCTCCCAGGAAGAGGGCACAAAGGGGCTTGTGTGTTGCCATGCAGGGTATGACAGGGTATGTCTCGATTGCTTCCTCATGCCTGACTGGGGAAAAGCCCAAGAGGGTGTGTGCTTGGGACTGCAGTAAGCTCGTCCGCACGGCTGAGTGTCCAGCTGTGAATCACAGGAGCAAACCCAGCCCTGTGCTGCTCACTCGCACTGTCAGTCCTCTCCCTTTCTGGCACATCCTGGCTCTGCCACCTCACAATCTGTAAGTGCTGTGAGCAATAGCAGCGGCAAAGGTGTGGTTGTGCCTTGGGGCGCTGAGAGGCCAGCTGAGAATCCCAAGTGCTTGGCAGACACTCCAGGCATCGAGCTACTGCTTTTATAACAATGGCTACTAACTGCCAATCCTCTGAAGCCCACAGAACCTCCGCCTGCGGATTGTAACCCGATGCCCAGAGGCGCCAGACAGGATCGGGGCCCCACTATGCAGACACTCTACAGTGCACGTGGTCCCAGCCCCAGGAGCCTGTGATGAGGGGACAGGGAGAGGGAGAGGGACACCCTCACAGTCTGTTACACACACACTGGGATATTGCTGCTCCTTCAGATTTACTTCTCATTCCAGTTGTATCTAACTCCCCATTGGCCTGCCCCTCCCAAGAAGCCCTAAAACCCCCAGACGATGTCCAGGCTGGGACCAGAACCCAAGGGCGGGGGCGGGGAGGCCTGCGATTCTAAGCCCTCCTCGTAGTCGTGTAGCAACTTCCCACAAATGGCCTTTGAGCTGGGGCTTCTCAGCTCTGGGGCAGGAAGGAGGGTGAGCATTGGCCCACCTCTTTCTGGTTCAACACGAAGAGGGGCTTTCACCCTCAGAGAAGCTACTGCACCCTCCCACTGCTTCAGGTCAGGGGTGTCACACTTGGCCCAGGCATCGCTCAGGGCACATTGGTGAGAAAATGCAGTTGTGAGTGAACGAGAGCAGCAGAGAACAGAGAGCAGCTCTTTGGCCCTGTGCCCAGCCCCTCCCCAGAACCCTCAATATTCCCCTCCTGCCTAGAGAGGACACTGGCAGGGCCCTGTCAGCACCAGGACCTGCAGCTCCTTGTTTGGTGAGAGCACAGGGACAGGGTCTCATGGCACTGCAGGGAGAGTCCAAACAACTGGGCCCTGCAGGGGGTTGGGAACCATACCACGCTCTCCAGGGGGTGCTCACTTAGCAGGGAGGCCCATCAGAAACTCCTGCTGTCAAACAAGAGTGGACAGGACCTGCACCCACCCCGCTCCTCCAGGGTCCTCCTGAGCAGGCTGGTCAGTGACCAAACACCCACCAGCAGGCAGCAGATGAAGGCGGTGGGGGTGTAGGAAGGAAGAGCCCAGAGGGGCTGGCCCAGCGAGGTCTCCAGAGGGTGGGTGAAGGGGTGGTATTTCAGGGATTCAGGGAATACAGCTTCCCACACCTGTCACTGATCAGAACCCAGAGCAGGGGCTTCGTGAACAACAGCAGCTCCCATGTGATGGCCAGACAGTGGCTCCTCTTGGCACAGGGCTGGGCTTGTCAGTGCAGGTCACAATAACAAAAACCACCGGGACAAATTGACCCGCTTGTCAGCAGCCTCGGCTGAAGGGCTAGGGTTGGATAGGCTATGGGGGAATGAACTCTTCTCTCCCACAGGCCGTAGGGGAGGTGCACAGGGGAAAGCGTGGGGACACTTGCCTGTCAGCACAGGACTCAGACAAGCACCTGGATATCTGGAGCCAAGCACAAGTACTAACGGCCAGTGGACTGGTGTGGAGAGAGTCAACCAACCGTATCGATTCAGTCTGTCCATCCAGCTGTCCAATCAGCCTGTCGCTTGCTCCTTACCATGGAATCTGGCTATTGTGTATCCCAGCAAATCAGAGGAGCTGCCTGCCATGGGGACTGAGCTCTGTGGGAGCACAGTACAGCAGCGGGAGTCTTACCCTTTCTGGAAGTATTTCTTCGCGTTGCCTTTGTAGAACACAAAGCCTCCGATGGTCAGTATGGCTACCAGCACCACCACTGTCAGCACGGCTGCCACAACCATGTTGCTTCCACCTGTCGAGAGCCAGAGAGAGGGATCAGGGAGGGATTCAGTTTCGGGAATTCAGTCACCTATCCCAGCCCAGCCCCTGGTGGGCAGGGCCAGACTGTCCACTGTTTTTCAGTGCTTTGGCCAATCTAAGCAGCTCCTGAAAGGAGTGTGTTACACAGCCTATCAGATGTCACCATCAGGACATTGCTACTGCCTGCAGCCCAGCTTTTTCCTCCAGCAGGTCCACCCCAAACCCTGCCCTCCTGGCCCTAGTGAGCGCTGTACCTGATGCAATCTCTGAAAGCTTCCGCTCGCAGTAGGGCGCAGCCCAGCCGGGCTCACAGTGGCATTCCCGCTTGTGATTGCAGACCTGAAATCCAATCCGGCAGAGTTAGGGACCAGGCAGCAACTCTGACCGTGCTTTACAATGGGAGGGTTTGGGCTCAATACTGCAGCCTCTACCCAGGTCACACTCCCATCAGTTTTAGCAGCAGTTTGGCTTTACTGAGTAGGCATGCAGAATTGGGCGCCTTGTAACTGCTGCATATTTGCTCTGGCCTCAGGATCAGGACCGGTGAATTATACTGACAGGAGAAGCCCTGTTCTCCTGAAGCAGGGTATGAGTAACTCGTGCTGGCATCACCCAGGACTCAGCCCAGACAGTGCCTGTCTGTCTGACATGCAACAGCATGTGATGCTGCTGTGCCCCGTTTGTCGCACTCAGCACCAGCGTCTGGAACAGTCCAGCCGCCCCATCTCAGCACCCGTGAGCAGCTCACAGATGTCCCACCGGGGCAGAGCCTTCCACAATCACAGCTGCTGGAGGAGAGGAAGTTCTGCTGAACTCATTGGCAGACAATGTTCCCTCCCAACTTGGGCCAAATTGCTCCCTGAACCAAAGTGCCCAGCAAAAGCCAGGGCACAAGGCCATTGGAATGTGGCCTGATCTGTTCCTTCAAGGTGGACTTGCTGAGAAAACCAAAGTGCTGCGGGAGCTCTCTCAGGGACAAGGACCCTGTTACCACACAGTGACCACACAGCCCAGCCATGGGTGGCCTGTGACCATGTGCTTTGAGGGAGGCAAATCTTTGATGGCGCGACATGAAAAGAGACATCGTGAGTAGCGCAGACAGACATAGCAAATGGACCCTGTGGGTCTTGGGAACATGACAGGTCGCTGGCTGAAAGGCTGCATTTACCAGCAGATCACAAGAGGAGACATCAGCACCGAGGTACTGCAGACTAAGCACGGGACGTGCAGTGCTACAGGACAGGGAGAGCTGCTCTGAGATCAAAAAGAAAAGGAGTACTTGTGGCACCTTAGAGACTAACCAATTTATTTGAGCATAAGCTTTCGTGAGCTACAGCTCACTTCATCGGATGCATACTGTGGAAAGTGTAGAAGATCTTAGATCAGACACAGAATGGGGTGTGGATGGATAGAGAGGAAGGTCTGTGAAGCACCAAGAACCCATGTGAGATGGTCCCAGGGGTCCATCAGTGCATGGCAGAGGCACACAGCACATTCATGTCTGCTGTGTGCACTCAAAGAAAACATGGGGTGTCTGAGCGAAGACCTGTCAGGAACAATGCTTAGCATCTTTCACCCACACACCTCCCAGCACTCTACAATATAATCAGTGCTCCGATGTTACAGCTGGGGGATCTGAGGGACAGTCGGTCCTGTACAGTCAGAGGACACCCAGGGGATCGTGGCCACACCAGCACCTCTGTGTGATGCCATGCCCTTTCCATGGCCTGAACCTACCCCGTGACCGTTGCACTTTGCAGAGCAGTTTTTGGCACCGTAAATCAGGAGGTCCTGGCAGCGACCGGCATAGCAGACCTGGAATGAGAAGGCACAATGCTTTCAGTACGGTATATACGGTACCTTGCCATCACCCATCCTGCACTCACAGCAATTCAGCAGCTATGTTACCTCCCTGCTCCTGACCTTCCCCTCCTCTCCAGCAGATCCCATGGAAAACCCATCCTTCCCCAGCACCCGCAAAGCCAAGCACACGTCACCAGCGCAGCAGACAAGAATAGCAGCAGCCTGTGCAGGGTGCTCACCATTTCTTCCCCACACTTGGTGCCTGTTGGCACTAGCGCAAGATTCGCCACCACATCAGTTTCTTCCTTGTCAGTGACAGCTGCTTTGCAGGTCACCCCCCCGAGAGACAGGGAGTAGACGCCACCCCCTCCAATGGGGGTCCTGTTCCCACTCAGGCAATGCAGCGTGCCACACTTAATGTCTCTGCGGGAAAAGTAAACGTCAGGAATGAGCGTGCTGGGTCTCATCTCGCCTTAGCATTGGCATGGCCTCAAAGCCTCGCACCCTACAGCCTGTGCCAATGTGGGACAGCTCCTCTGCCTCTTGCCTGGAGGGTGGTCTCAGTGCTAGCAAAAGGTCCTGGCTCAGCAGCCCTTGCCGATGTCTGGGCCCAGCATAGCACCCTCCCACACCTAGGGGCCCCAGCTATGACCTGCAAGAAACCATCTCTAGGGGGAGAGGGGAGCTCAGCACCTGACCAGTTGTGAGGGCAGGGGTGTGAGCAGGCCCAGCTCAGCAGCTCCTGGACAGAGACCACCAATTCCTGTTGCACACACCACCAAAGAGCCGCCTGACAGTTCAGGTCAGCACTGGTGCATCGCACTTGGGCTGGCTCCTTAGTAGTGAAGGGCTCCCTCCCTCTCTCCTTCTGGACCCCACACACTTGGCCAGGCTCCATGGCCATATGCTGGGAGCCAGCGGGGCAGCTCCAAGCTGTGCAGCCTGCACTACCCTGCCAGGATCCTAGCAGGAATTACGGTAAAATGTCCATGTCAGAGACCAGCAGGGGCCCTCAGTAACATCGCTGCCTGAAGCCTGAGCTCTGTGGGGATATCAAAGTAATCTGCCTCCATTGACCCCTGAAACGGACTAACCTTCTCCTCCCAAAAAAAGAGCAGAGAGTTGCAGAGAATGGATTCTTCAAAAAAATCTGAACATTTACACAGATACCTCGCTAAGAAGGGTGTTTCCAGCTTGCAGCATGGAGAGATAGCTCAGACTCCAAGTGAATACTTGGCAGCCACGCCAGGGCTCGGAAAAAACAAATGGCCACCAAACTGGACATTCTGGAGATGATCTCTTGAGTTTGAGGCCATGAGAGAGGACCAAGAGTCTAGCAGCAAAGAAGGAAGTTACGGATTTGGAAGAGCAAGTCACTGTGCTAGAGACTGGCCTCAGAGAGACAGAGCTGCAGAGCCGCATGGCACAGATGGAGCAGAGAGAGAAAGATGCAGCTTAAACTGCATGATTCAGAAAACAGAAGGAGAAGGAACACAAGAATTAAGGGACTACCTGAAAACACTGAAGGAGGAAATCCAATCTGGCATGTAAAAACGGTGGTTGAGGAATTGTTAAATTTGAGCTCTCTGAGAGAGGTGACAGTGGAGAGAGCGCATAGAGTGCTGCTCCCCTGCAGCTAAGCCTTTTAATAGACCCAGAGACCTAACTGTGAAATTTCATGGTTATCAGCAAAAAAATTTAATTATGAAAAAAGCCAGAGAACGTTCAGAACTCATACTCAAAGGCTACAAGCTGCAGTTTTCCACAATCTCTCTACCCTAACTTAAAAAAATAGGAGGTGGGGGAAATTACATCAGCACTCAGAAGGGCAGAAATCCACAACAACTGGGGATTCCCAGTCAGACTCTCTTTCAGCTTCAAAAATCAGCATTATTTAGGCTATGTCTACACTACAGACGTTACAGCGGCAGGGCACTGCAGGCAGGCAGTAACATGAAGTGGGAGGGCAAGGAAAAAGAGAAGAGTGGCTAATCCTACAAGAAGAGGAGAAGAATCAGTGGAGATAGCCAAAGTTTGGAGTCCCAGGAGGATACAGGATGACTCGCAGAAGATTGCCAGGGACGACAAGAGGAAGGCCAGAAAATCACACCAACACCAGCAAGAGGCAGGTTTATGTGATTGGTGACTCCCTACTGAGAAGAATGGACAGGCCTGTCACCAGAGCTGATCCGGAGAACAGAAGGGTGTGCTGTCTGCCGGGAGCTAAGATACGGGTTGTGGACCTAAGGCTGAAGAGTATCCTAATGGGAGCAGGAAAGAATCCACTGATTGTCCTTCATGTGGGAACAAATGATAGGGCTAGATTCTTGTTGGAAAGCATCAAGGCAGACTACGCCAGGCTGGGGAAGATGCTTAAAGAAATAGAGGCTCAGATGACCTTCAGTATGATTGTACCTGCCCCTAGACGAGGAGAGCGAAGGCAAGACAAGATTATGATGATCAACAGATGGTTCAGGCCGTGGTGGCATAAGGAGGGCTTTGGGGTGTTCAACCACTGGGAGGCATTCACAGACAGAAGACTGTTCTCATGGGATGGACTCCACCTAAGTAGGGAGGGAACTAGACTTCTGGGATGGGAGTTGGCACAACCAATTAAAAGAGCTTTAAACTAGGAATTTGGGGAGATGGTTGGGAGATGCTCATGTAATCTCCACACCTGATTCTAATACTGACTGGGAGGAAAATACAGAAAGTGAGAATGCAGCAATGGAGAAAGGAACGGCAGCGGCTATGAGAACGGACAAAAAGAGGAAAGAGTGCCAATACCAATGACACTAACTGTCGGATAGGCGATACTGGAAGTAACCTGACTGTACCTAATCAGGTGACGAATCTGGGCTAAGCCAAGCAGAAACAACTAGGATGTTTGTACACCATTGCAAGGAGCGCACTTTAGTACGTTTTTCCTGGGTGTAAAATGGAAGAACTAGCTCTACTGGTGCAGGAAATGAAACCAGATATTATAGGGGTAACAGGAACGTGGTGGAACAGTCGTCATGACAGGAACACAGGTGTCGAAGAGTGTGTGCTGTTCAGGAAAGACCGGAATAAAGGTAAAGATGGGAGCATAGCAACATAGTATATTAATGACAAGGTAGACTGTAAAGAAATTAGAAGTGAGAGAATGGATAGAACAGAGTCTGTCTGGATCAAAATCACTTTGGGGAAGAAAGCTACCTCTGAGATAGTGCTTGGGGTGATCAGGGTCTGATCTGGGTATGGAGAGAGACCTGTTTAATGTTTTTAATGAAATAAATACTACAGGGAATTGTGTGATTATGGGAGACTTTAATTTCCCAGATATAGATTGGAGAACAAATGCAATTGATAATGGTAGGGCTCAGATTTTCCTGGAGGTGATAGCCGACAGATTTCTTCAACAAATAGACACTGAACCAACGAAAAAGATGATGCCATTTTAGATTGGTTATTGGTGAATAGTTAGGACCTCATAGAGGAAATGGTTGTAGGTTGCAACCTTGGTTCAAGTGATTATGAGTTAATTCAGTTAAAACTAGATGGAAGGATAAACAAAAACAGACCTGCAACTAGGGTCCTTGATTTCAAAAGGGCAAACTTTAAAAAATAAAGGGAATTAGCTAGAGAAGTGGACTGGACTGAAGAACTCAAGGATCTGAACGTAGAGGAGGCTTGGAATTACTTTAAGACAAAGTTGTGGAAGCTATCTGAAGCCCGAATCCCAAGCAAGGGCAAAAAAATTGTAGGGAAGGGTTGCAGGCCATGCTGGATGAGCAAGCATCTCAAACAGGTGATTAAGAGAAAGATGAAAGCCTCCGAGGAATGGAAGATGGGATGGGTCAGCAAAGTAAGCCATCTCTCGGAGGTCAGACAGTGTGGGGAAAAAGAGTTCTGCCAAAAGCCAATCAGAGTCGGACCTTGCAAAGGGAATTAAAACCAATAGTAAAAGGTTCTTTAGCCATATAAATAAGAAAACATGGAAAGAAGAAGTGGGACCACTAAGCACTGCGAGGAGCAATAAATACTGGGGTAGAGATTAAAGATAACCTAGGCATGTCCCAACACCTAAACAAATATTTTGCCTCAGTTTCTAATAAGGGTAATAAGAAGCTTAAGGACAGTAGCAGGGTAGCTAATGTAATGAGGGTATGGAAGTAGAAATTACCACATCCGAAGGGGAAGTCAAACTCAAATAGCTTAATAGGACCAAATTGGTGGACCTAACCAAAAGAAGGCTGAGGGGAGATATGATTGCTCTCTATAAATACATCAGAGGGATAAATACCAGGGAGGGAGAGGAATTATTGTAGTTAAGCGCCAATGTGGACACAGGAACAAATGGATATAAACTGGCCATCAACAAGGTTAGGCTTGAAATTAGGCAAAGGTTTCCAACCATCAGAGTGAAGTTCTGGAACAGCCTTCCAAGGGGAGCAGTGGGGACAAAAAACCTAACTGGCTTCAAGACTCAGCTTGATACATTTATGGAGGGGGTGGTATGATGGGACTGCCTACAATGGCACGTAGCCGATCTGTGACTGCCAGCAGCAAATATCTCCAACAGCCAGTGATGGGACACTAGAGGGGAAGAGCTCTGAATTACTACAGAGAATTTTTCCCAGGTGTCTGGCTGGTGGGTCTTGACAAAATGCTCAGGGTCCAAGTAATTGCCATATCTGGGGTCAAAAAGGAATGTTTCTCCAAGTCAGACTGGCAGAGACCTTGTGTGGGAGGGGTGAGGCAGGGGGAGGGTTGCCTTCCTCTGCAGTATGGGGCACGTCTCACTTGCAGGTTTAAACTAGTGTAAATGGTGAATTCACTGTAACTGGAAGTCTTTAAATCATGATTTGAGGATTTCAGTAACTCAGCGAGAGGTTATGGGTCTATTACAGGAGTGGATGGGTGAGGGTCTGTAGCCTGCAATGTGCAGGAGGTCAGACTAGATGATCATGATGGTCCCTTCTGGCCTTAAAGCCTATGAGGAGGGAGCAAATTATGAACATGGAAGGTTATTGGTTTCCGCAGACATTTTTTGCTTCAGCTAAAGAAAAGAAGAGAGGAGTGGGCATGATATATGTTAAACATGTACCTTTTTAGATTAAAGATCAATTTCAGGATAAAGAGGGATAGATTATCTTATTGAAGGGCACAATTGCTGGGTTATTAATAACAGTGGCTCAGTGTATGCTCCCAAGCAAAACAAAAAAACCTTCTTTAAGGACTTCTTTAAAATACAGCAATGCTTTGGGGAAGGGGAAATTATACTTGGAGGAGACTTCAGTTGCACATTGATTCTCATTGGGACAGGTGGAATAAAAAAGCCAAGGTGGATAGGGACGTAGGTGCAGCATTGACGTCTCTGTGCCTACAATTGAATCTCTCAGTTTGCTGGAGAGAATGGCACCCAGGGTACGGAATTACATATTTCATTCACACCCTCATCAGTTGTGTACTAGAATAGATTTAATGTTAATCTCTAAATTCTTAATAAAGCAGACAAGAACTGCAGAAATTGGCACCATTACATGGTCAGATTGTGCACCATTGAAAATAATACTTGATGGCTGGGATGGTCCCCAAAAATCACTTTTTGGGAAAATGAACTGCTTACTTCTCCAGGACAAAGGTCGAGTTGCAGCCATTGATCAATACTTTCAAATAAATATACTGACAATATAAAAAAAAAAAGAGGTCTTCTCTGGGAGGCAAGTGAAGCAGTATTTAGGGGCCAGTTAGTAAGCAGAATCTTTCAACTGAAAAAAGAAAGAGCTCAAGAAAAAATAAAACTAGAACAGGAGATACCAAGTTTAAAAGCCATTCATAAAAATGTAGGTTAAAAAAAAGCATATGCACAACTAACTAATATGAAAGGGAAATTCAGTATGTTGATAACAGATGCCACTGAAAATGCTCTTAGGTATTCAACGCAGATGTTTTATGAAAAAGGGGAATAAATGTGATAAACTCTGGGCTCAAAAGCTTAAACAGATTAAAGATCAAATATTATTCCATCAATTAAAAACAATCAGTAAAGGATAATTACACACCCTAAAGAAATATGTGCTACTTTTGCCACTTACTATAAAAACCTCTATACGTCAGATACTCCAAATTCTGAAGTTACTGAAAAATATCTGGAAGTTTCAGACTTGCCAAATATAAATAAAATTGATAAAGAAACTTTAGATAAAGAAATAACAGAAGAAGAAGAAATTTTAGATGCAGTAGCAAATATCAAAAGTGGTAAAACTCTAAAACCTTAGTGGCTTCCCAGCTGAATTTTACAAAGTATTTAAGGAGGTATTAGTGGGTCCCTGGAGTGGTACTTTTAATGTTATTCTGTTAGGGAAGGAACTTCAACAACCTATGGAAGAAATGGAGGTTACTTATTGTAACTGGGAGTTCTTTTGAGATCTGTGGTCTCTATCTATATTCCACACATGGGTATGCATGTGCGCCATGTGCCTGAGTCCAGAAATTCTTACAAGCAGTGTCTGTTGGCCCACACATGCACCACAGATCTCCTCATACTCCCTACAGAGGATAGAAGAGACAATGCGGGTCAAACTTGTCCAGTTCCTCTTCTTATTGCAATCCCACATGATCCAAAGCAGAGGGGATGGAGGGCAGGCAGTGGAATTCATATGGGGACCACACATCTCAAAGAACTTGCAGTTAAGTAAGTAAAGCCCACTTCTTCAAGAGATGGTCCCTATGTATCTTCCACCGATGGGTGACTGGCAAGCAGTGCTGAGACTAGAGGTGGGTGTGAGGAAGCTTGTAGCAAATATGCTTGCAGCACTGCAGGTTCCACTGCTGCATCCACAGCAGAGGCATGAACTAAAGTGCCATGTGTCGCGAACATGTGGACAGAACTCTAGAGGCTTCCCTGCAGGTGTCTTGTGACATAGGGATGCCCTGGAGGCAGCCTGCACTCTCATGGAGTGAACTGTGGATCTGGAGGGAGGGATTTTTGCTACCCTGTAGCACTGTAGGATGCGTCCTGAAACCCACTTAGAAATGTTCTGGGACGATGTAGCTTGTCCATGTGATCTTTCTGCAATGGTGATAGAACGTCTCAGTGATTTTCTAATAGGTTTGGTCCATTGCAAGTAGAAGTAAGTGAACAGTTTGATTGATGTGGAACTCAGAATCCACCTGAAGGAGAAACTTAGGGTGTAGGTGAAGAGGGACCTTTTTCTTGTGAAAAAAGAGTCCACCAGGACGGCTCTGAGTTCACCAACCCTCTTGGCTGAAGAGACAGCCACAAAAATGCTACCGTCATGGACAGGTGGGGGCATGGAACATGTCACCATGGGTTCGAAGGGAGGACTGGTGAGTCTTGATAGGACAAGATTAAGGCCCCATTGAGGTGTTGATTTAACCACTGGTGGGAAGGTCCTGATTAGGTCTTTCATAAACCATACTATAGTTGGGTGAGTAAGATGTAACGTCCCTCCACCGGAGGGAGGAATGCACTAATCACTGCTAGGTGCTCTTGCAGCGAATAAAGGGAGAGACCCGAGGTCTTCAAAGACAGGAGATTAATCTAAAATGACCAGGATACTTGCAGTGGCTGGAGAATGTTGGTGTAGTTGTGCCCAGGCCAAGAAATGTCTCCATTTAGCCAGGTAGCAGGTTCTAGTAGAACCTTCCCTACTTTGGTTAAGGATAATTTGAACAGGGGCCAAACATGAGCGTTCTGTCTGATGCCCATCCAAACACCAGGGCGTGAGGTGGCAAGACCTTGGGTTGGGATGCTGGATTTTCCCCGTCCTGAGCTAGGAGGTCTGGGAGTGGGCAGATCCTAATTAGGGGGCAGACAGGATTCATCAGAAGTGTCTGGGTGCTAAGAGAATACTGTTGGCTTCATTGTGACATATCCTCTCTACAACCGTGGAAGCAAAGGAATGGGAGGAAAGGCATATCTGAGGTTGTTTGTCCATCGCCCTGGGAGCCATTACCCATGGCTCTTGCGGAGCAATATAGGGAACGTTTCCTGTTCGTTTGGGATAAAAAGAGGTCCCATTGTGGTGTTCCCCATTGTGTAAATATCTCGTTTAGGACTGTGTCGTAGATCTCCCACTCGTGGTCTGCCAAGAAGTCTCTGCTTAGTCTGCCTTCAAGGGAGTTGTGGATATCCAGAAGGGTAAGCAGCCTGTATCATAATACAGTTCCTGATGCATCAGTTCCATAGTCTGATGGCTTCCAGGCAGAGGGGATCAGATGTTGCCCCTCCCTTATTATGCAGACCACAGTGGTGATATAGTCTGACATTATCTGTATATGGAGTGAGTGTATGAGCTGGAGGAAGGCCTCGCATGTAAGGCAGACTGCCCTCAGTTCCAGAATGTTGATGTGTAGTCTGGCCTCTTTTGAAGTCCCGGTGCCCTGAGCAATGTCATTGTCCAAGTGAGCACCCCCCACAGGAGGGAGGCATCCATCACAATGGTGGCTCTGTGGGTGGGAGAGCGGAAGGGAACTCCCACCATAATCTTTCCTGGGTTCGACCACCAGGCGATGGAGGAGATAACTCTGGTGGGAATGGGCTCCTTGTCCAGTCGACAGAATGAGTGGAGTCAGGTTTGCACGCACCGCAAGTGGAACCTGGTGAATGGTGTCGAGTAGGTGCATGGGGCCATGAGGCCTAACAGTGAAAGGCACCTGTGCACATTAGTTCCTGGTCTGCAGGTAATGCGTGAAATAAGGGTGCTCATGATATGAAATCTGACTGAGGGGGAGGAACGCTCTCGTGGAAACCATGTATAAAATTGCCCCTATAAGGTTTATCAACATTGTGGGTGACAAAACGGACTATTCTCTAGTTAAGTGAATGCCTAGATCTGATGGAAGCTGTTGAGGAACCTTGTTACTGACTTGATCTCCTGATGTGAGCAGCTTACCAGGAGCCAATCATCCAGGTATGGCAATATCATATAGCCCTAGCTTCTCATCTGGGCTGCTACCACAGAGAAAACCTTTCAAAATACTCCGGGTGCCCTTGCTTGCCCAAAAGGAGAGGATTTGAAACTAGAAGTGTTCCTGGCCGATCATAAACCTGTGTGAGGAGTGAATGTCCACATGGAAATATACATCCTTCATGTCAAGAGTTGCGGATCACATCCCCTCCTGAAGGCAGGGGATTACTGCCGCCAATGGAATCATCTGGAATTTCAGCTTTCAAATAAAGATGTTGAGTTGCCAAAGGTCTAGGAAAGGTTTTAAGAAATACGATGAGTAGAAGAGGAGACTGAGACTGTTGATAAGGGAGAAACATATCATCTGGTGTTATGTAAGAGTCCATATGCCCTGGTGTCCGAGAAGTTCCAGGAGTCCATGGCAGCAGGGCAGTCCTTGGATGAATGAGGTGGTACTGACAATGGGTCTGGACCAGCACTTGTGGATGGAGCCGTTGAACATTGGTCCTTACACTTCAGTACCCAGATGATCAATGGAACTTTTTAACTGCTTTGCCCTCCAATCTGGGGGTCTTTAGCAGAGCCAGTCCCTCAGGTTCCATGCATGAAGTTTCCATGGGAGTGCCCTCTTCCCTCATGGTTAGCCCTAGAAGAAGAGTCTTTGGGCTTAAGTGGTGGAGGTTCTGCTCCTAGGCATATGCTTGGAGGGAACTGCCTGTTAGTTGAGGCCTCTGTACAGCGCATGTGCAGGCCAACGGACACGGCTTGGAAGAATTTCCAGACTCAGGTAGGCATGTATACCCACCTATGGAATACACATAGGGACCATCACTCAAAGAAGCTATTGTTGTTCTACCCTGAAGCTGGAAAAGACCCTACCATATGTAGTTCTTATAGGCCCATATCACTGCTGCATCATGACAGATTTTAGCAAAAATACTAGCTAGCCGATTGCAGTCCATGCTCTTGGTGAATATAAGCTCACATCAAACTGGGTTAATTAAGGATAGACAATTTCAAACAATATTCAAAGACTCCTTGGAATCATCCATAATGCTAGAGCAAAGAAAGATCCATTTATTTTGTTATCATTTGATGCAGAGAAAGCCTTTGGTAGAATAGAGTGGAACTTTCTGTTTCAAGTCCTGTCCTATGTGGACATTGGTTCCCAGTTCCTTAAAATGCTCTTCACACCAGCCCAAAAGCAGGTGTGTGAGTTAATGGATTTAAATCTCCATTTGAATTATGCAGAGGAACTAGGCAGAGATGTCCATTGTCTCCTTTTTGCCCTGGCCATGGAGCCTTTTGCACAGAGAATAAGGAATAATGAATATATCACAGCAATAAAACTTGCAGGAACACATCCAAAAATAGCTTTATTTGCAGATGATGTAATACTATATTTATCTGAGTGAAATATTTCCCTAAAATTAATATATAAGGAAATCCAGGACTTTGGGAAAGCATCTGGATTTACAGTAAATTATGCCAAATCTGAACTGCCAGACTTAAATTTGCCAGACTTAAGAAGTCATTCTCCCAGAAAACATTTGGGTACAAATGGGCAACAAATTCTGTAAGATACCCAAGAACAGTCACAGTGGATCAGACCAATGGTCCATTTAGTCCAGTAGTCTTCAGAGGCAATGAACAGAACTGGGCAATTTTGACTGATCCATCCTCTGTTGTCCAATCCCAGCTTCCGGCAGTTGGAGGTTTAGGGGCACCCGGAGCATCTTGGAATTTGTATCTTAAGCAACCTAGACAAGGTTTACGATTTAAATATCAAACCACTACTTCAGCAAATGAAAAAAGATCTGGAGTGCTAGGGCTAATATGCAATTTCTTGATTGGGAAGAACAGCCAAAGTCAAAATGAACATTTTCCAAGGGTATTTTACTTGTTTCAAAATCTTCCTGGTAATCAAACCAGATAAAACTCTAGCAGGAATACAGAGGATGTTGTTAGAATTTATATGGACTAAGAAAAGACCAAGTGTGAGTCCAGATACTTTGTATTGACCCATTAACCAGGGTGGACTAGCTGTTCCAAATATTCTATCCAACCAGACAGCTCAAAGCAGTAGTTGACTGGGGGCTCTAAACCAGCCAGTAGTTGACTCTAAACCAGCCAAACACTGGGTCTTTACTGAAGAAGAAAATTGTGGCAATGTAAGCTCTTCTAGACTACCATGGACTAATAAAAAAAAAAATCACACGCTCCAGAAATCTGTACACATTCTTTATCGTAAACTATGGGTTTGGGATGGAACTAGAGATTAAATAAATCATGTTACCTCACCAGTGACACCCATTGCAAACAATACAAATCTTAACCCAAATCACGAACCGGAGAGCTTAAAGACTTGAAAAGCCATAGAATACGCACAGTTGGCCAGTTATTCAGCAAAGAAACTTTTCTAACTTATTTAGAGATCAAAACTAACTTTAACTGGACCATTCTCCTCTCCCAAGTACTAGTACTTTCAAGTTATGCATTAAGTTTTTTGACTTTCTAGAAAAGCAGTTTTATACAGAAAGCTAACTTTAATAAAAGAAATGGGGTCTACTCAATTAGGAAACAAACAAGTATAATTAATTTATTGATTGACATCTCTGCAGATAACTTTCCTAACAAAAAAATGCCCATATATGGCATGGTAGGAAAAGGACGTGGATAGATGAATTACCACAGACGAATGGGCTTTTATCTGGAAAACAGGACCAGTAAACCTCAGTCTGTAGCACAATAAAAGAAAATGTATTTAAGATACTGTTTCAACTTAAACAGGTTCTGCTATATACATAGAAAGAAAGAGAAGGAGAGAGTGAGAGAGATTGAATGGGGATAAATGGTGGCGAAATTGTGGTGAAAGAAGAGATTTTATGCATATATAGTGGACATGTTCAGTCACTGAACAGTACTGGGATGAAATTCGTAACCAGATATCACCAACTGTTGGATATTTATTATCAAATGATCCCAAGCTGCTGGGCTACTGATAGCCTAACCACAGAAGAACGGTTCAAAAAACATGGGAGGTTGTTATGGAAAAATTAACACACCAGTTACATACCCAACAAAATAGGTAGGGGACAAATAGTTACTTAGATACCTAGTTACCATTTATTCACTATTCAGACAAAGTACCTTCGTCTGCAAAAGAACCAGCACACCTGTCCACTTGTTTTTGTTTGTTTGTTTATTTAACATTTGGTAGACAGGCCTGGTCTGTTAAATGTGTGTAATCAGAGAATTCACTACATTTAATAAAATCACCAGAAATGATATGTCATTAGTAGTGTAAAGGTGCTCAGTGTAACATGGTAAAACCCTGCTAAATAGAGAGATTCAATAATTATATAACTGAATAGTGTTTCTCTAAACACTGCTGTAATGATTACTGTATTGTCTCTGATATTTACATAGCTGGAATTTGTAAACCTGTCAAAACTTCCTAGATAAAGACATGGCTTAAAATAAGAAAAAGTGCCCTGTCCCTGAAAGCGAAGGACTGGAGCATGGCCCCTCACACAATGGCCGGGAACTGCAGCTTGGGGACACCACCTCCTCCCTATAGAGATCTCCTCCGCTGGGACCAGCTCACAATGACTCTGCCTTGTCCCCATAGAGATCCCCTCCCGCACTGGACCAGCTCACAGTGACTCCGCCCCTGCCCGATGGGACTAGTTCACAATGATTCCACCTTCGCCCCACAGAGATCCCCTCCCCCTCAGGACTGGCTCACAGTGACAACACCACCTCCCAGTGAAGATTCCCTCCCACTCCGGATCAGTTCACAATGACTCCACTCCCATGCACAGACTCACACACCCTTGGCACTGGGTGCTTCAGTTCCTTACTTTGGGCTGCAGGGCCTTTTCCCGTTCTCTGTCAAGCAATGCAGGTAGTCCTTCTGGCGGCCATTGTACTCAAAGCAGATATCAGGGGCCACCTGGGCCTCTGCAGGGACACAGAGAAGAGCTGACGCTGGAGTTTCAGAAAGGCAAGCTAAGCTAAGCCTGTGTGAGCAGCACCACACCTCATGGGGTGACACCTCTGCCCACCTTTCCCCCAATACCAGACACATCAAAAACTTTCCCCACCACCCTCTCCCTTTGGCAGGTGACTCTGGGGCTCCACAGTTCCCTGCACCCCACTGGGCACCTTACAACCCACATCACCCTTCCGACACAAACTAGTGATAAAACAATGCCTGTCCCTAGTGCCTTCCATCCCAGATCTCAAAGCTCTTCATAAACATTCAGGCCAATACTTCCAGAAGCAACCACAGAATCCAGGAGCCTCTGATCTTGGGTGTCTGACTTAAGGAACTTTGAAGCCCTCAAACTTAGTGGCCAGGGCAGCTGATTTGGCAACACCAATCCCTCCTGTCCTACACACAGTGAAGTGGGGAAACTGATTCACAGAGAGGCCAAGGCCAAGCTAGTCAGGCCTGGGCTTATCTGTAGCTTCCTAAACTAGTGGCCTAAAGTTCAGAGTGCAAGCCACTGCCCTTGACTTTGTTGGGTTACAGCAACTAGCCTGCCAAGTGCCATGCGCACTGCTGGGATGGGTGGGTGTATGTCCCATGAGAGCATTGAGGGAGACTTGGGCTCCCAGTCTATGTGCTGCAGCCTCAGCAATGGATACACACAGCACTGCACTGGCGTGAGCTCGCCCTGCGAGCATGGAGCTGAAGGAGCGCATGCAAAGAGCCACGTTACCTGCACCCCAGAGCGTGCGGCAGTGCTCGCTGTGCGAGGGGCACACCCCGTTGTAACAGTAGCCATTCCCATACTGGCATGGCACACCATTCTCTTGGAAGACGTCCTCCGGGCACTCTGCTGAGAGGCCAGTGCAGTGCTCGGGCAGATCACAGCTGTTCTTACGGGCACGGCACAACACACCAGCAGCCTTCACCTTAGCAAACACAAACACAATCCCCAAGGAATGGGGGGGGTGGGGGTGTCAGCGAGTGCCCATCAGTCAGGCTGCACCCTAGCCTTACACATTCTCTGTCTGGCTTGCTGATCTGGCAGAGTGGGAGGGGCTGATCCTGGTCCCACTGAAGTCAAAGCCAGTTGGAGCTCTGGTATAGACTTCAGTCTAGGGTCTTAGTCAGGGAACTACCTGGGGTTGGAGTATGACTTTGGGGAGTTGTGCTAAGCCCTACCCTGCAGTCTTCAACATCAAGTGGTCATGGGTGAATACTGCTTGGACCAGGAAAGTGAAAACACATCCTTAGCATGTGAGCTGGCCCTGGAAACATTCAACCACTTGTAATGTGACCCTTCCTCAGGGACTCACACCCAACCTGTTCGCCTTAACAATTTGTACAATGTTATCTGGAAGCAACTGAGTTCAACTACCTTTTTTTAACCACAGAGTCACAGCTGTTAAGGCCAGAAAGGACCATTATGATCATCTAGTGTGACCTCCTGAACAACAGGAATGGCCACCGGTGATTCCTGTTTCAGAACCATATCTCGTGGTTCAGCGAGAGGATGTCTCACACTAGGACATTCTGTACTGATTTAAAGACTACAAATGATGGAGAGTCTACCACTTTCCTACATCAGCTGTTCCCATGGCTAATTACCCTCCCTGTTAAAAAAATAAGCTTTATTTCTAGTCTGAATTTGTCTTTAGCTTCAGCTTCCAGTCATTGGATCTCATTCTGCCTTTGTCTGCTAAACTAAAGATCCCTCTGTAAAAGTCTTCTCCCCATGTAGGTACTAATAGACTGGGATCAATTCATCTCTTAACCTTTTCTTGGGTAAATTAAATAAATTGAGCTTCCTAAGTCTTTCTTTGGCAGGCAGGTTTTCCAGAACTCAATCATTGTTGTGGCTCTTTTTTGAACCCTTTCAATTCCCTTTCTGAAGTATGGACTCTAAAACTGGACGCATTAATGCCATATGCAGAGATAACATCATCTCCTTGCTATTGCTCAATATTCCCCTGCTTATACAGCCAAGGATCACATTCACCCCCTTAGGGTATATCTACACAGTAGGTGTGATTTCCAGCTCAGGTAGACATATGCATGCTAGCTCTGTTCAAGCTAGTGAGCTAAAAACAGAACTGTGGTTATGGCAGCATAGGTGGTGGCTCAGGCTAGAAGCCAGAGTATGTACCCATGGGGTCAGATGGGATTGTACTCTGGTGGCTAGCCAGAGCTACTGCCTGGTCAAACAGCTATTTTTAGCACACAAGCTCATCTATCCACTTGGGCTGGGAATTACACCTCACAACTGCTGTGCAGACATACCCCTAGGTACAGCATCCCACTGACAGCCCATGTTCAGCTGGTTCCTATCATGACTCTAAGTCCCTTTTTAAGCCCTTGCTTTCCAAAAAGCAGCCCCCCAGCCTGTAAGTGTAGCCTACATTCAGTTAGTCAGTTTTTAATCCATTTAATTAGGGCTACAATGCTATTGACTGGCAGCCTTTGGGACCCCCGGGACAAAGCCCTTGACTCAGAGAGCTGTATAGTTGCTTTGGTGTAGCTAGGGGTTACCTGAGAAGCCAGACATGTTTGTTCACATCTCTGAGCATCCCAGCGGCTTCATACCATTTTACCCGATAACCTGGCAGTAGCATGTGCGTGTCGGGCTTACTTAGACTGTCATCTTGAGGAGAAATATGCTGACCATAAAGCCAGGAAATAGCACGTTCATGCACCCATGTGCTCGGCACTTTAGCAGGGCTGGAGGATTGGCCTCATTTCATTTCTTTGGGCCCTTTTCCCCAGTTGTCAATCAGCCAGACTTCCCCAAGGCAGCTCCTAGCAGACATCATCCGGAGACTGATTTTACCTTACACCATTGGCAGCATTCTCCCTGAGCACATTCTGCTCCGTCACTTAGTCGGCAGGTGGTGGCATTGCAGCAGGGATCCCTGCATTCCTAATAAACACAACACACATGGGTTAGGGAATGGATACATTGGGGATGGGAGCAGTGAGTCACCTGGAGAACCTCCTAAAATCAGCAACCCTTTGAACGTCATCAAGGGGGGCTCCTGCAAAAGGGCTGTGTACGTCTCCTGTTGTATGGCACCACTGGGGGATGTAGGCAGAAATGGCACTGTTTTCTCCTGTGAGTACACTGTGAAGTTATCTGTACGCCACATTCCTACCCACACAGCAATCTGTTACTAGCTTCTGACTATGGACAGTTATTATAATCATCCTTAGCTCTTCTATAGCATGTTTCTATGGGTCCCAAAGCACTGTACAATGAAGGGGACGTACTGTTATCCCCATGTTACAGAAAAAGGATGTCAGAATAGCAGGCCAGTACCCTCCCAGGAAGACACAGCCAGTAACAGGGGGGGAGTAGCTGGGAATAGATAAATAGCAGGATAACATCCTTCTGTGAGCACCAGGAGAACAAAACATCTGCCTATTGATCCTTGGATGACTCTGTGCTGCTATCTCCCTTTGGCTGACTTTCAGACCAGGGATGAGAAAGATTGTGTTTTGCAGACTGGCTGCCTTGGAGTGATTTGCTTAATTGACAAGTTCAAAAATCTAAATCCAAACCTGAACACAAGATTACAAACTAAACACCATGGGAAGGTGCGAAACACCACTTCTTCTATACTGCTTGCTAGAGAGGGCAGGGCTCCGGCACCAGAGAGTACATTGCCAAACCCTCTGCCCACTGAATAGAAAGGGTGTATTAAGAAGGATGTGAGTCACAGGAGAGAAAGAGAAGAGAGGCATGGCCTGGAGAGGTTTCTGCAGTCACTGCTCCTTGATCAAATTCCTGGCACTAATCAGAAAGTTACCAAAGATCTGCAGAAGTTTTGGGCAGCTGCTGAAAACAGGCATCTGAGCAGGAAGTGCTAGAGGGAACTCCCCCCTTATCTACCAGAGCCAGGAGAGTTCCCAGAAGTCACCTACTACAGGACAGGCCCTACAAAGAAAGTAACAGAACGCCACTAGCCATCACCTTCAGCCCCCAACTAAAACCTAGCCAACGCATCATCAAGGATCTACAACCTATCCTGAAGGACGACCCATCACTCTCACAAATCTTGGGAGACAGGCCAGTCCTTGCTTACAGACAGCCCCCCAACCTGAAGCGAATACTCACCAGCAACCACACACCACACAACAGAACCACTAACCCAGGAACCTATCCTTGCAACAAAGCCCGTTGCCAACTGTGTCCACATATCTATTCAGGGGACACCATCATAGGGCCTAATCACATCAGCCACACTACCAGAGGCTCGTTCACCTGCGCATCTACCAATGTGATATATGCCATCATGTGCCAGCAATGCCCCTCTGCCATGTACATTGGCCAAACTGGACAGTCTCTACGTAAAAGAATAAATGGACACAAATCAGATGTCAAGAATTATTACATTCATAAACCAGTCGGAGAACACTTCAATCTCTCTGATCACTTGATTTCTGACCTAAAAGTGGCTATTCTTCAACAAAAAGACTTCAGAAACAGACTCCAACGAGAGACTGCTGAATTGGAATTAATTTGCAAATTGGATACAATTAACTTAGGCTTGAATAGAGACTGGGAATGGATGTGTCATTACACAAAGTAAAACTATTTCCCTATTTTATTTCCCCCCCTCCCCCCTCCACTGCTTCTCGGTCGTTCCTGTTAACTGCTGGAAATGGCCCACCTTGATTATCACTACAAAAGGTTTTCTCCCCGCCCTGCTCTCCTGCTGGTAATAGCTCATCTTAAGTGATCACTCTCGTTACAGTGTGTATGGTAACACCCATTGTTTCGTGTTCTCTATGTATATAAATCTCCCCACTGTATTTTCCACTGAATGCATCCGATGAAGTGAGCTGTAGCTCACGAAAGCTTATGCTCAAATAAATTGGTTAGTCTCTAAGGTGCCACTAGTACTCCTTTTCTTTTTGCAAATACAGACTAACACGGCTGCTACTCTGAAACCTATCTACCAGAGTGTGCAGCAAGGGGTCTTACCACAGAGCCTCTGCACTGGTGGGAATGGACAGACCGCAGAGTCATTCTGAATAATTACTTTTATTAACATCGGAAAAAATGTACAGGAGGGCTTGGCCTGAGACTGGCTGGAGACAACGCTAAGCATTAATGCCGCAACTCCTGACAATGGTCTGTGACTGACTGTGCTAAAATTCACGAACCTTGGGGCATTTCTGAACATTTTATAAATATCCAGCACTCACCCAAATGCACATGAATAGAAAATAGTAAGAGCCCACAAACAACCACCACCAAAACTCAGCACTTCTACTTGTGAAGAGATTAATGAACCAGTTTATTGGACCAACTCTAGTTACATACAGAAAGCAGATCTGTGTTTTAAAGAGGACCTGCAAAGGAAAACAAAATGGATATGCACCCTTCATGGCTTTCTGGGGCTGGAACTCACATTTTCTGTACCAAATGAACGATAACCAGTTAAATCCATGCAATGCCTTGTAGGTTATACTCATGTGAAATGCCTTATACCAGTAATGGAATGGAGTTATTGGAGTAATTGGTTATGGAAATAAGCGATCCTGCTGTAATGGTGTAATGAGGCAGAATGGCCTCATTCTGATGCAGAGGGGGTTTAACTCACCCTGCTGGGCTCAGCTAACTGTGCACCATCCCCTTCGCAGGAAGTGCAGGGGTGGAACAGGCAGTATAAGAGTAGGATCCTGCAGCTCAGCTGGAGCCAGACCAGGGAAAGAGCCAGAAGTCCTTCCCAGGGAGCTGAACCACTAGCGGAGCCTCTGATAGGCTGTGGCGGGCAACAACTCTCCAGAGCCAGTTTGGAGAGAAGGCAAACCACTGTCCCGGGAGACTGAGAAACTCGAAGAGGGAATGGAGAGCGAGCTGCTCGGCAAGAGGCCTGGGAACCAGCTCCTAGTGGCTGCGTAGCTGCCCACCAGACACCAGTAGGAAGAAGCCTAGGGAAATGAGACATTTGTCCTGTTGTGTCAGCATGAGGCAAGGCAGCAACCCCATGTTTCCCTGCCAACCCCACGACAGGACCACCCATTACTTCTAGGGCCCTGGACTGGGACACAGTGGAGCAGGGTGGGCCCAAGTCCCGCCAACTCCAGCCTTGCATTCGGCCTGGTTGAGTGCTAACCCTTAGGCTGGGAGGCCTGAGCTATAGACTGTTTGCCTGCTCAGTCCTCATCCAGGAGGCCTGGCCTATTACTTGCTCTGTTGCCCAGCCAGTAGACCTGACAGACCAACCCAGCTTGAGCGCTGATTCCCTGATGCCCCTGAAGGGGGCACCCTGGCCCTGAGACACAGTAAGCATAGAAATGGGAATAAGTGAGGCTGCAATGGATTTCCCTAGAGCCCCCCATGGGGGTGTTTACCCCCCTGAATTTCCCCAACACCCTCACCAGTTTTGTGAACTAGTTACATGCAGTGTTGCCAATTTAGTGATTTTTTGGAAATTTGAATTGAAATTGAAACATTAATACATATTGTGACAGGATCAGGCCAGATGCCTACATGAGAGTGAAAGAAGGCAGATATATTAGCCCCAGGTTAAGTAGGTCCCTTTTCCCTGGGTAAGGTAACAGGGAAAGTTCCAGAACAATCAGGAACTTTCTGGAAACAATTAAGGCAGACAGGCTGATTAGAACACCTGCAGCCAATTAAGAAGCTGCTAGAATCAATTAAGGCAGGCTAATCAGGGCACCTGGGTTTTAAAAAGGAGCTCACTTCAGTTTGTGGTGCGTGCGAGGAGCTGGGAGCAAGAGGTGCAAGAAGTGGAGAGTGAGAGGCGTACTACTGGAAGACTGAGAAGTACAAGCGTTATCAGACATCAGGAGGAAGGTCCTGTGATGAGAATAAAGAAGGTGTTGGGAGGAGGCCATGGGGAAGCAGCCCAGGGAGTTGTAGCTGTCACGCAGCTGTTACAGGAGCCACTGTGGACAGCTGCAATCCACAGGGCCTTGGGCTAGAACCCGGAGTAGAGGGTGGGCCCGGGTTCCCCCCAACTCCCTACTTGATACCGGAGAAGTTGAACTGGACTGTGGGTTCCACCAGAGGGGAAGGTCTCTGGCCTGTTCCCCGATCCACTAGGTGGATCAGCAGAGACTGTGGGGATTTTCATGCCAAAATAAAACCCAACAAAATGCTGGCCCTAACCGGGCACTGGCACATCTTTCCTTGCCTGGCCTCTGCCTGTGTGTCCAAACCCTTCCCCTACTCTGTCTGTCTGCTCTGGTCAGACTGTGAGCTGTTTGGGACAGAGACTGTCCCTCACTAGGTGTATGTACAGTGCCTGGCACACTGAGACTCTGATCTTGGTTGAGGCCTTCAGGCACTACTGCAATATACATAGTAAGAATCATATGCTCTATGTCACCCAGAAAGTCCTCAAACACAACTAGGGAAGCCACATTTGCCATGTGTGAAGCTGAAACAAGCAGAAGAAATCATTGTTTACGATAAAAAAAAACAAAACAGCTTCTCTGTCCCTCTGTATCCAGCACAAACAAGCAAAACCAAGGGGCACAAACTGAAGATGCAAAACATCTTTCACAAGTCACTTTTAAGCAGAAATATGTGCAATACCAAGTGAAGAACACAGGAAGGAAGTGTTATTCATCAGGCAACTACAGCAGCAGGGGCTCTGGAAATCTGCTTGCAGCAACAAAAACAGCTCATTGGCTCTGGTCAGCTCGTATGCAGTGGCAGGGCATTTGGGTTCCAGACCAACCCACAGTTCCGCTGCCACGCTTCCCTTCCCTTATTTAAAATCTCCCAGTGGGAGTCAACATACCTTGGGTGTCCCACAATCACACTGCTCCCCTCGCTCTACAAACTGGTTTCCACAGACAGGCACCCCGTACAGCTCATCAGCCTTGGGGATATTCAGTAAGCAGCTAGTCCGGGGATCACTAAGAAACTTCTGCAGGTCACTTACACTGCAGCTGCTGAAGTACTTTGGGTAAATCATGCTGGAGGGAAAGAAAAACAGGCATTATGGCAAACAGCACTTTTTGGTTAAAAGCTCCATTTACCACCACTAACTGCACAACACCCTCTATCCCTTCACAGCTAAAACATCTGTGAGTCGAACCTTGCAAAAAACATAAAGCTGAAGAAGAAAATGTCCATGAGGACTCAATCTGCTCTCACTAAAGTCCATAAGAGTGCTACCATTGATTTCAATGGAAGTGAGTACCTTAACTACAGGGGCACCAGCCTGATGTGTTCAATCCGAGGTCAATACGTACACTGGACAGTGATGCTCGACGCCCATGGCCATTCTCTTTTTGTTCTCCTTACCCAACACTAGCTGCCATAACACATCCTCCATCGGTCTTTGGGGCCAAGCAGCTGCAGCCACCAACGTCTTCATCATGAGACATTCCCAGGTTGTGTCCCATCTCATGAGCCACGGTTGAGGCAGCTCCTATAGGATTCAAGCTGTGGTCCTATGCAACAATAAGAAGGATACAGGCTAGTGGATACCAAATGCTTCAGTCCTATCTTTCTTTGGGTTTCTACCGTGCCCATCACCATAGTTTCTTGTCTGGTTCAATGTCAAGATAAATTTAGGCTGCTAAGTAAGAGATTGAAGTCCAGGGCCTCCATAGTAGCATTCTCTGAAATGCTTGCAAGTGCAGGGCCAGTTAGACATGCAGAACTGCAGGGTCTCAATGCATCGATAAGACAATGGTGTAGGGAGGAGAAATTTAGGTTTATTAGGAACTGGGGAGCCTTTTGGGAAAGGAGGAGACTATACAGGAAGGATGGGCTCCACCTAAACCAAAATGGAACCAGACTGCTGGAAGGTAAAATTAAAAAGGTCATAGAGGAGTTTATAAACTAAAGCCTGGGGGAAAACTAACAAGTGTGGAGGAGCACACAGTTCAGACAGAGACATCTCTTAGGGGAGGATCCATTAACAGGGATTCTCTATATCTTAGTAAAGAGGAAAGGATAGACGTTTATAAAGTACAGATAGGAGCTGAAGAGAAACAGCCCAATGAAAAAAAGTCCCATTCATTTACATCACATGAAGGCAGACAACTAAATATTGACACATTTTATAAGTGCTTGTATACAAATGCTAGAAGTCTAAATACTAGAATGGGTGAACTTGAGTGCCTGGTTTTAAATGAGGACATTGATACAATAGGCATCACATAAACTTGGTGGACTGATGATAATCAATGGGACACGATAACACCAGGGTATAAAATATACAGGAATTACAGAAAAGGTCATGCTGGTTGGGAAGAGGCACTCTCTGTAAAAGAAAGCATAGCATCAAATACAGTAAATATCTTAAATGAATCAAACTGTACCATAGACACTCTATGGATAGAAAATTCCATGTTTGAATAATAAGACTCTAGCAGTAGGAATATACTATTGACCACCTGACCAGGATGGTGACGGTGATTTTGAAATGCTCAGTGAGATGAGAGAGGCTACGAAATAGAAAACTCAATAATAATGGAGGATTTGAACTATCTGCATACTGACTGGGGTACATGTCACCTCAGGACAGAAAACAGATACAATTTCTAGACACCATTAACGTAGGTTTCTTGGAGTAGCTAGTCCTTGAACCCACAAGTGGAGAGGCAATTCTTGATTTAGTCCTAAGTGGTGCACAGGGTCTGGTCCAACAGGTGAATATAGCCGAACTGCTCAGTCATAGCGACCATAATGTAATTAAATTTAACATCCTTGTGGGAGAGGAATACCAAAGAAGCCCTCATCACAGAAGCATTTAACTTCAAAAAGGGGAACTACACAAAAATGAGCAAGCTAGTGAAATGGAAATTAAAAAGAACAGTCACAAGAGTGAAATGTCTGCAAACTGCATGGAAATTTTTAAAAAACACCATAATAGAGGCACAAATTAAATGTGTATGACAAAAAAAAAAAAAAAAAAGTAAGAGGACCAAAAAAATGACAGTATGGCTAAACAGAGTAAAAGAGGCAGTTAGAGTTAAAAAGGCATCCTTTAAAAATCAGAAGTTAAATTCTACTAAGAAAAATTGAAAGGAACATAAACAAGTCAAGTATAAAAGTATAATTAGGCAGGCTAAAAAAAGAATCTGAAAAGCACCTAGCAAAAGACACAAAAACTAACAGCAAAATTTTTTTAAGTACACCAGAAGCAGGAAGCCTGCCAAAAAATCAGTGGGGCCATAGCTAGACAATCAAGGTGCTGAAGGAGCACTCAAGAATGACAAGGCCATTGCGGAGAAGCTAAATGAATTCTTTGCATCAGTGCTCAATGCAGAGAATGTGAGGGAGATTTCCACACTTGAGCCATTCTTCTTAGGTGATAAATCTGAGGAACTGTCCCAGATTGAGGAGTCAGAAGAGAAGGTTTTGGAACAAACTGATAATTAAACAGTAATAAGTCCCCACAACCAGGTGGGATTCATCCAAGAGTTCTGAACGAACTCAAATACGAAATTGTAGAACTACAAACTGTGGCATGAAGCCTATCGCTTAAATCAGCTTCTGTACCAGATGACAGGAGGATAGCTAATGTGATGCCAACTTTTTTTAAATGCTCCAGAAGCAATCCTGGCAATTACAGGCCAGTAAGCCTAACTTCAGTACCAGGCAAACTGGTTGAAACTATAGTACAGAACAGATTTATCAGACACATAGGTGAACACAGTTTGTTGGGGAAGTGTCAACACGACTTATAAAAGGATATTATGTATTAGAACTCTTTAAAGGGGTCAACCAATATTTGAACAAGGGTGAGCTAGTGGATATAGTGTACTTGGACTTTCAGAAAGCCCTTAATTAGATCCCTCAACAAAGGCTCTTAAGCAAAGTAAGCAGTCATGGATAAGAGGGCAGGTCCTCTCATGGATGAGTAACTGGTTAAAAGACAGGAAACAAAGGGTGGGAATACATGGTCAGTTTTCAAAATGGAGAGAGGTAATTAGTAGTGTCCTCCAGGGATCTGTACTGGGACCAGTGCTGTTCATCAGCTTAGTCATAAATGATCTGGAAAAAGGGGTAAACAGTGAGGTGGCACAGTTTCCACGTGATACAAAATTGCTCAAGATACCAAAGTCCAAAGCAGACTGCGAAGAGTTCCAAAGGGATCTTACAGACTGGGTGACTGAGCAACAAAATGTTGATAAATGCAAAATAACGCACATTGGAAGACATAAAAACAGCCGCTCAATGTGCATCGACAGTCAAAAAAGCGAACAGAATGTTATGAACCATTAGGAAAGGGGGAGAGAATAAAACAGTAAATATCAAAATGCCACTATAGAAATCCCTGATACGACCATGCCTTGAATACTGCATGCAGTTCTGGTTACTCCATCTCAAAAAAGGTCTATTAGAAATGGTACAAAGAAGGGGAACAAAAATGATTAGGGGTATGGAACAGCTTCCACATGAGGAGAGATTAAGGAGACTGGGACCATTCTGCTTAGAAAAGAGCTGACTTAGGGGGGATATTATAGAGATCTATAAAATCATTAATGATGTGAAGAAAATGAATAAGGTAGTTTTATTTACCCCTTCACATGGTACAAGAACCATGGTCACCTAATGATATTAATAGGCAGCAGGTTTCAAACAAACAGAAGGAAGTACTTCTTCACACAACGCACAGTCAACCTGTGGAACTCGTTGCCGTGGGATGATGTGAAGGCCAAAGTATAACTGGGTTCAAAAAAGAATTAGGTAAGTTCATGAAGGATAGATCCAACAATAGCTATTAGCCAACATGGTCAGTGATGCAATCTCATGCTCTAAGTGTCCCTAAGTATCTGACTGCTAGAAGATGGGACTAGATGACAGGGGATGGTTAACTTGGTAATTGCCCTGTTCTGTTCACTCCCTCTAAAGCCTCTGGTAGCAGCCACTGTCAGAAGTGGCTGCTACCAGAGGCTTTAGAGGGAGTGAACAGAACAGGGGACCATTGGTCTGGCCCAGTATGGCCGTTCTTATGTTTCCTCTGAAATCAAGCTCCATTGCCGCCCTAATTGGCTAGAAAACCAGAAGTCAACTACTACAATTCCAGTAAATAGAGAATACAACAGCGCGGACCCAAATGGAGATTTAATAACAATTTCAGTTCCTGAGGGCTCACTTCTTGGGCTGAGAGGCTTGGGTGTGGATAGAGAAAGGGTGAAGGGGAACATTCAAAGAGTCTGATTTTTTTAATATATAAATCAAGTCCCAGGCAGCTAAAAAGGAAAGGTCTTGTGTCACTGTAGCTGTTTTGGGAAAGCAGCTGGGCTCTTTCCATGTGTTTGAAACATTTGTAAAAAGAGAGTTTGAACATTGTACATTCCACCCCAGAGAAAGCTCCAGGCTACTCAGGAGCCACTCGTCCACCATACATCTCCGTCCATGTCAATGGTGGGTACCTGCAGTACCCCCAGGGTCAAGTCTGGTCAAACCAATCAAAGCTGCTCACAGGCAGCTGAGTGTGGCCCTAAGTGTTTAGGTCACAGATCACAATGGAATGTGCCATTTGGGCAGGATTTGGCCTTTCTGATCTCCCTGAGCCAGTACAGAGAGGCCTACAGCTGGATAGAGCTGGAGATAGCCCCTCCCTGGTTGCATGAGCATGTGTCACTCGCAGCCAGAAAGGCAAAGCACAGAGAGCCTTCAGTTTGATGGGGAGACAGGAAGAGCATGGGAAGCCATGGAGCCAATGGTACAGATCAGCCAGAAGCAGAGGGTGATTTCTTTGCCATCAGGCCCTGGCGTGCCCCCAGCTCTGGGATCTCACTTCTGTCCCTCTTCTATTGCTTAGAATGGAAGCAGTTATCAAGCCCCACCTGATTTACTCCTCCTGAGTCCCTGGTGCACATTGCATACTTCTTGGCCAGTCCCACCGTTGTGCCTTGGAAGTCTATGCCTCTGCAGGAAGGCAAAACACTCATAAAAGGACAAACATCATCCACAATTAGTACTGTGGCCTCAAGCAGCATTGCCACATCCGTGGCCAGTGGCACAGCATGCTAGTGTTGGTACTGTGTCCCCCAAACACAGTGTACCACATCAACTATAGCCCTGTCTACATATTACTCCCCACATATCCCAGCTAACCAAACTCCCCCCAACTTCCCCACATGTCCCCCCAGCTACCCCAGCAACCCCACAGCTCCCAGCAAACCAGAAACCCCACCAGCAGCTCCCAGCAACATCTCCATTTATACCAAAAATTTGCAAGAGATCTAAATCCTCCTGCTCTGGGGAATGACCCCCAAGACTTAACTGATGGAGGTCAGGAAGGCATGTCACTTGTGGGAAGGTTATCCCAGAACTGGCCACTTCATGGTTCTTGCCCCGCCCTCTGAAGCAGCTTGTACCAGCCCTCTCAGAGTCAGGGATGCCTGCACTGCTCTCTCTGACCAGTCCTACCACGCTAGCATTGCCACACACAATTCAGAGTAACAGAGTCTAAGGCCAGAAGGGGCCACCAGATCACCCAGTCTGTATCACAGGCCACCAATCCCACCCAGCATTCGCACGCTAAACCCAACAACGGACATTAGACCACATCTGGGCATTCCTACTGCATCAGATACTGTAAGTATCCCAGCCCCAGCATTGGGCTCCCCAGCGCCCTGTGCCCACGGTCAGCAGCCTTGGCTCATGTTGTGGGCAGTGTAATGGCAGTGCTTACGTGATCAGTTGGGCATTGTCATGCTTCTTCTTTTGTAACAGTTCAGACTCTCGCCAGTGAAGAAAATTGTCCAGTGTGGTGTCTGGGTTTGGACTCACAGTGATCCTGTCTTTGTAACTCCAGACTTCCAGGCCTATCAAGGCCACACGGATATTAAGAGTCTGATAAAGCTGCAGCAGAAAGCGAGACTGTATTAGAGCTGGACTGCAGGAGACAGAATCTCTCCACACAAAGATGGCACTTGGCAACACTCAGGACGGAGGCTTGGTACCTGAGCCTTGTGCCCTTCTGGGAGAGGGAGAATTCATCGTTTTCACTCAGAATGCAATTCCAAACCCATAGCCTCTACTGCTGCTTCCCCCCCCCAGGCCAGGCTCTGCCTGTGGATCCGTATCAAAGGGATCAGGAGGAAGCCGTCACATTTCAGTCAGCTTTTAACACCCCGGTAGTTTTCACCATTCTTGTTTGGCCTGCAGCTCTGGGCCACATGATTTGGCAATCCCAAAAGCAACGGGAAGGGCACTTGTGCTGCTCTGAGGAGAACTGAACTCTCCCAGACTAATTTAGGGCTAGACAGTGGCATGACACGCAGTACTAGCGGGCACCCAGCAGCAGCGCCACTAGGGCCTGAGCCTTAGGCCAGCCTTTGTGAAATCAATGGGTCTACATATATTCCTAAAGGTAATCACATCCTTATGGGTTCTCCTGGATCAGGGCCAGAGTGCTCAGGAACCTGCCAGATCAGGCCTGAGTCTGTAAGTGCCATTTCTCCCGTTCTGTACTGCCCCAGCACGCTGCTTACACACTGCAAACAATTGTCTCTCGAAAGTGCCTGCCACAAACACCATGATACAGAGAATGTGTTAATAAATTTTCCATCTGGTTGGTTGCCTAGCAGGACTGAGATGGGCCCCGTACTTTGCACAGGAAGACATTCCAATCAGCCCCAGTTTCTATTCTTATATAGGCTGAAAACTGGAGCAATGGTCTTTTGTCCCTTAAACAGGAAAGTGATCTTGTATTTTGACTCGTCTGTGTATCAAGAGTTCATTGTTGCAAGCAAACTATGGGACAAGTTCTGCCAGCCTTACAACATGGGAGTCGGTGGGAACGGTCTTAGCAGTGCTGGGAGCTTTGCCTGAGCAAGAATTGCAGGACAGGACCCCATCCTCACTGCAGCCTGGGGATACCTCACTGTTACCTTGTCAACATGATTTACAATTTCCTTCATGCGATTCTGAATCATCCGCATGTCTTTGGATTTCTTGTACTAAGGGAAGAAACAAAGAGATTTCCAATTAAGCTGCTGTAATGGAATGCTCAACCGTATGGTTGTTCAGCCTGTGGGTGTGTCACATGTAACACACCTTATTTAAGCTCACAACAGCCATTCCTGGCAGGGTATTAAAGGATCCTATAGTGAACACTTCTGGTGTAACTCTCTAGTAAGCTAAGTTCTCAAATACTGTGATGTGAACAAACCCACAATGGGGGTCAGCGCAGATGTAAGCAGCTATGCCCTAGGTGGTATAGTCTTATATCAACATGGACCTGAGTGGAAGCCAGATGCATTTTGCTTTCACACACTCACAGACGCAGACAAACGAAATGCACAGATTGAAAAAGAGCATCTGGCAAGTGTATGGGGATGAGAGAACTTTTAGAGCTACCTGTGTGGACTGGATTCATTTACACTGATAACAGACCATAAACTACTTATAACCCTCATCAATGGAAAAGATCAAGCACTTGGATCAAGACCACTGAGACACGAAAGTCTATTGCTACGGTTAATGCAATTTAATCAAATTGCTAAATATGTTCCTGAGCAAAATGTGGTAGTAGCAGACCCTCTGTCACATATCCCAGCATCACACTAATCTACCCATTAACTCAAAGATGATGTAAAGCTGTACGTGGATGTGTAGACACATACAGACCAGTGCCGGAAAAGAGACTACACCAGCTTCAACAAGCAACCTTGAGAGACATGCAACTTCAAGATCTAAATTACATTAGGGCTGGTTGGTCCAAGTATCTAAAGGACACTAAGGAAGGGACAAGAGACTATGCAGTGTGTGGGTAACTAAGAGAGTCAAATGGACTCATGATTGTGACAGAATATACCCCTGTGTTCCCACCCTTCACACTATTGTAATAACGTTTGTACAAAATATGCCTTGTGAAGTATCATTTGAAAACTCAGAATTTGCTGGTCATTATTGTCCTGGAAAAATATGTGTGGCAACATTGTATATGAATTTATAAGATTCCACTATATGGTGTTATTAACACACGTTCCAAGCAGGTCTGTCTGAAACAAAAGAATGGGTGCTCTGCTTAATTTGCATTTAAGCCATAAACAGAGTCATCAAGCAGGAAGGAAAACAAAAGAAGCGCAAACAGGTGAGAACAAAGCAGCAGGGAACCTCTTCCACATAGACTTTTTGTCTCCTGGTACCCAGCTAGAAATGTTTTTCAAGAGGGGTGACTGAAACTATGAAAAGGAAGGACAAACACCTAAGGCACCCTTCTCTCTCTCTGCCCATCGATTCACTGCATCTGAAGAGACAAAAGAAGCAGCTCATGGACTAGGGGAGGAGTTCTGACCTAAGAAGTTTGGTCAGTAAAACTGCTGAAAAACGTGTGGTGAGAAAACTTTGCTTTGTATTTAACATAGTTTGTTAAGTGAGGCACCAGTTGAATTTTATCTTTATTTTTCTTGTAACTGTTTCCGACTTTTATGCCTCATTACTTGTATGCACTTCAAATCTAACACTTTGCAGTTGATGAACTTGTTTTATTGTTTCATCTAATGCAGTGTGTTTAAATCAAAGTGCCTGAATAACTACTTGAAATAATAAGTTGGCATATTATTCCTTTTAAAGAAATAACGGACCTAATATAAGAAACAGTTACTTACTGCAACTGTGGTTCTTCAAGATCTGATGCAGATGGGTATTCTAGGTAAAAGTGTGTGCACGCCCCATACGCCGCAGCTGGAGACTTTTGCCTAGCAGTACCTGTAGAGGGGTGGCGCTCATGTCTTGTGTCTGTCGCTCCTTCCCTGATTATATGAGGCAATGCCACCACAACCCCCCTCAGTTCCTTCACACTGAACGTTCAAGGAACTACCTCGATGCAGAGGGGATGGAGGGTGGGTCGTGGAATACACGTCTGCATCACATCTCGAAGAACCACAGTTACAGTAAATAACCGTTTCTTCTTCAAGTAGATGCAGAGGTGTATTCCAAGTAGGTGAATCACAAGCAGTACTCCCTGTAGGAGGTGGGGCTTGAAATATATCAGAGTAAGGATCGCAGGACTGCTCTGACATTAGTGCAGGGCTTCTCAAACCAGGAGTCGGGAGCCCTCAGAGGGTTACGAGGCTATTACATGGGGGGTCGCGAGCTGTCAACCTCCACCTCAAACTCCGCTTAGCCTCCAACATTTATAATGGTGTTAAATATGTATAAAAAAGTGTTTTTAATTTATAAGGGGGGGGGTCGCACTCAGAGGCTTGCTGTGTGAAAGGGGTCACTGGTACAAAAGTTTGAGAACCACTGCACTAGTGTCTGCTCAGGAAGATGTAGTGATAGCATAATGGTCTGTAAATGTATGGATGGATGATCATGTGGCTGCCCTGCAAATGTCTAATATGAAAATGTCATTAAGGAACGCTACCAACACTGCCTGTGCTCTTGTCGAATGAGCTCATATCTGCTGAGGAGGCGTTGCTGGTGCTATTTCATACGCAGTCCTGATACAAAATGTTATCCTTCTGGAGATGGCCTGTGCACAGACCACTTGTCCTTTCATACGGTCCACATATGACAAGAACAGGTGAGGCGAAGCATGAGACAGTTCAGTTCTGTTCAGGTAAAAGGATAGACACCATCTCATGTCTAACATATGGAGGCACTGCTCCTCCGGAAGCAATGTGGATTAGGGAAGAACACAGGAAAACACACAGCCTGGCTCAAATGAAATTAAGAGACCAATTTGGATAAGAACTTAGGGTGTGGTCGGAGTGTTATCTTGTCCCTGGAGAACTGCATGTAGGGGGACCCCGCCATCAGGGCATTCAATTCATCCACCCTCCTGGCAGAGGTAATGGCTATCAAGAACGCAATTTTCTGAGACAAGAGGAGCAGAAGACAGGATGCAAAATGCTCAAATTGAGGCCTCTTCAGAGCTGCTAAAACAATGGTCAGGTCCCAAAGGGGGGCTGTCTCTCGGACTGGAGAAACCTTGTCACCATAGCATTGGAAAAAAACGATTTCCCTTGGATGGGGGGGGGGGGGGGGGAGATAAAATGCTGATATTGCTGCCAAGTGCACTCTCAGGTAACTGAGTGCCCAGCCCAATTTCTAAGGTGTGGCAGGTACTTTAAGATGTCCTGGATGGAAGACCCCACCAGATGGGTCCTGCAGACTGAGGACCACACAGAAAACCTCTCCCACTAGGATGGCCTACTTAGTAAAGTGGAAGACTTCCTGCTGATAAGTAGGACCTGCTGGACAGCCTTTAAGCAATGCTCTTCCTCCTCATTCAGCCATGCAGCATCCATGCCATAAAGTGCAGGGAGCTGATTGCCAGATGCAGGGTGCGGCCATGGCCCTCTGTGAGGAGGTTAGGGCGGAGAAGAAGCAGCATGGGAGGCTGGGCAGACAGAGCGAGGACGTCTGAGAACCAGCACTGTCTCGGCCATGCTGGCGTGATCAGGATGAGTCTGGCTCAATCCTCCTTGAGGTTGGTGATGACCTTAGGAACAATTGGAACTGGAGGGAAGGCGTGTAGTCGACTGCCAGCGGCAGTGGAAGGCATCAGAGAGCGAGCCCGGGCTGGGTCCCCCACAACTGACAGCAGAAAAGACAACACTTCCTGTTTTCTCTCATCGCAAATAGATTGATCGTGAGGATGCCCCACGCTGAGAAAACATAGGGGGACACAGCCAACCGATTGAGAAAAAAGAAAAGGAGTACTTGTGGCACCTTAGAGACTAACCAATTTATCTGAGCATAAGCTTTCTCACGAAAGCTTATGCTCAGATAAATTGGTTAGTCTCTAAGGTGCCACAAGTACTCCTTTTCTTTTTGCGAATACAGACTAACACGGCTGTTACTCTGAAACCGAATGAGAAAGTATATCTGGACAGCAAAATTTGCTGATTCGCGATCGTCATCTAGTGACAATGAGGTATATATCTTTCTGCCCAAAAGGTCCAGCCGCTTAGAGTCTCTGTCCTTTGATGTGGACTTGAACCAGCCCTGCTGGGCTCTGTCATTCATTGCCATGACCATCAGGGAGTTTGGGACCAGATGGGAATAGAACCCTTCATATCCCAGTGCAGGCATGAAATAGCGCTTCTCCAAGCACTTAGCCACCAGTGATACTGAGGCAAGAGTACCCCAAATGTCTCTCACAGGTTTGAGAACTGCATCATTTACTGGGGAGTGCATCATTTATGGGGTGGCACCTTCCCAGGATCAGAGGGCGGATAATTGTCCACGAGTTTGTGGGTATTCTCCTGGAGAAACTCCACTTGAATACCCAGGGATGAAGCCACCTAGTGTAAAAGGTGCTAGTATGCCTTAAAGCTCTCTGGGGTGGAAGGGGAGGATGAACCCAGCAGCACCATCTTGTACAGGGATGAGGACCTTGGCTGAGCCACAGCTGGGTCCTGCTCCTGGGATAACATATCCGGACTGGGAAAGTCCAAAGGCTCCAGAGGACCGGGAGACGTGGGAGCTTGAGCCTGTGGCTGATCTGCAGCCACCAACGCAGAGCAGATGGGTGATCTCACCTTTGACTGGGACGACGAATGAGACCTCCAGGAGAGAAGAGTGTCCCACTGAGGCCAGGGGGCCCCTGGTATGGGTAAGGCATTGGTGGCCAGTAGGCACCAGGCCAGGGGCCTCCATCCCAGCCTCAGGGCACATGCCAACCCTGGTAGCCATACTGCTCCACTGGTGGCCTTCAGTCCTCCTCAGGCAAAAGGGAGTGGGAGGATGATAATCCTGACTCTGAAGTGGAGGAGCCCTGGGATCTAGGGGACAGAGGCAAAGCAACCCTGAGGGAACCAAAAGGTGATCCGGCTCATCCATCGACCAGAATGAGATTGGACTCTGTGTTCCCGATGAAGCCGGTATCACTAATACCAAATATATCAGCGCCAAAAGCAAGGTTGGAGAGGAAACAGTGGCACTGGAGCACCTGAGTGCCTAGATGTCGAGCATGGTGACAACCGCCATGGACGCACCTGTGGCATTGATTGCACCAGTGCTGAGGAGGGTATCAGTACTGAGGTACCCCATATTGACTTTGGTGCCGTTCCCATCCCAACGACTGAGACGGTGCATCTAAGTGCAGTGCCGAGGGGCCCAACGGTTCAGAGGCATGCTCCATCTATGGAGCTACTGAAGGCGCCAGTCTTGCAAAGTCTTGGACCAGCAGTAAGGATGGGACTGAAATGCAGAGTAGGTCCACTGAAGCCTGGTATGCCGATGTCACAAACATAGTGGTTACTGGTATTGCTCCTATCAGCACCAGACTCAACAGATGCCGGGCGGCCAGAGCCAGAGTTGACGGAACAGGGTTTCTGCCCTCCCTACTTGGTGCCGCACCATCCTGTGTGCTGGAGCCAGTCCCGCCCAGCCTGAGCTCTTAGGGGAGGCAGAAGAGTCACCCCACGACCTGGAGCACTCATGGTTGGTCTTATGAGAGCTCTTCTTTTGGGCCAACGATGGAGAACAGCTTCTGCGCCTCATTGGAGAGGCGCCTGCCCTGAAGCAAGCAGCAGCAGCAGCATTTTCCAAACTGGAAGGTGATCTGTGGCCAGAGGAGGGCCTCAGTGCTGGGTCAGGCTACACGGCCTGTTCAAGCAGGTGCTGTTGCGGCAAAGGCCCCATGACACCTGAGTCTTCTTTTTAAATGATCTACAGATCGAACAGCACTTTTAAAGGTGGGCTTTGCCAAGGCAGAGCAAGCACTGTGTGTGTGTGTGGAGGGGGGGCATTCTTAGGGATCGCCACTCCACATGAAGGGCAGCGCTTGAACCCCTGTGAGGGCATCACCAGAGAGCACTACCCCTACATTCTATGGCTTTCTTCTTTTTTTTAGTTTACTAACAAACACTAACTGACTAATTGTACAACAAACTAGGCTAAGAAAGGATAAATGCAAAGTTGTTAGACTACAACCACACAGAGCTCCCACTCCACCCAACAGGTGGTGAGAAGGAACTGAGAGGGGTCACGATGGCTCCACCTCACATAGCCAGGGGACAGGCTACAGACACAAGGCTGGTGAGAGACAGAGTGTGGCAGGCAGGCTACAATTGCACACAGACACTAGGGGTGTGACTTGCATGCTGGAGGGCTATTTGTGGGAGACCCAGGTGGGAGCTCCTTTAGCAGGGCATTGTAGGGCATCCAACGTTGCAGGGCAGGGATGACACAGCTGCTCACTGGTCTGGATTGTGCCCTGGTATGTCACAATGATTAAAGGGAATTGCATTGCAATTCCAAACGAAATGACAGGAGAAATCCTAAACCTCATCCATGAAGGACATCAAGAATTAACTAAATGCTGTGAATGGGCCAACCAGTGTGGTGGCTGTGCATCAGCAAGGACATAAAGAATAAAATATCTGCAAGTGAACATTTCAGAACTAAGACAAAGTACCTTTAATAACAACACCTCTGCCAGACAGACCTTGGAAGAGACTAGCTGCAGATTTATGCAAATTCAGAAGACAGCATTACCTTGTCATCATGGAATATTTTTCCAAGTATATAGAAATAACGCACTTGGAAGACATAACATGTTGCAGTGTTATAGAGAAACTGAAGTCCACTTTCGCTCATTTTGGTATTCCAGAACAACTAGTGGTAGACAACAGACCACAATTCACCGCAGCAGAATTTAAGTAATTCCAAATGAAATAAGATTTTGATCCCATTACTAGCAGCTGCTTTACCCACAAGCGAATGGAGAGGCTGAAAAAGTTGTATGGACAGCCAAGAAAATAATACAGCAGGAATATTCATTTCTTATTCTTCTGAGTTACAGATCAACACTGACAACATATAGTCCAACACAACTCCTGATGGGAAGATAACACAGAACTACTGGTCCAACTTTGGAAAAGAATGTATCCAGACATGAAGAGAGTAGCCAAATCAGATAAAAAGGCAAAAAAAGCTTACAAACATTTTTATAACAGATGTCACTCAGTTAGGGAACTGCCAGGTCTAGACCCTGGTGACCATGTTTGTGTCAAGCTGGATGCAGAAAAGCTCCAGCTGTTATAAAGGAAAAGAACTCATTGCCCAGATCATATGTGATCGAGACCAACAGTGGAGAGTTCCTCAGAAAATATCGACATCTCCAATTTATTCCTCAGAAATAACAATCAACAGAACAAACTCTATAGATAGCAGATGCAGAACAAGACGATGATGACTCACAGATTCCAAACAGACAAGAGACAGTCGTCACAACTCATGGACAGCCAAATGACCATGTTATTACACGTTCAGGTTGTGTAATTAGAAAAAAAGTACAATTCAAAGACACTGATCCGTACTGAACTTCAAAGACAGTGTGATAGTGTAAATATTGTAATGGAAGGAATGTAGAAGTTAAAGGGGGAGATGTAATGGAATGGTAAACTATATTGTATTGTTCAGCCACAAGTGGTGGCATCTATAACATACCTTACATAAGCTCACAACAGCCATTTCCTGGCAGTGCATTGAAGGTTCTTGTACTGAATCGCTCTGGTGTCTCTGGGAGGGAAACTCTATAGCAAGTCCATATCTGGTACAGAAACCAGACCTGCTAATTGCAGTCTTGTAACCTACCGTATACAAGTAGTACATGACAGCAGTGGAGAATGAAATGCTGGTCTCAGCCTGTTCCCCTTACCTCCGCATTGTCCACGACCAAGACCAACTCCACATATCTGGTCCCTTTCTGAAATGGAGCCGATTTCTGAAAGTCAAAAGCAAATGCCATGCAGGATTTGAATTCCATCTCTGATAGTTCTGAGCACAAGCAGCGCACGAGCCATGTTCTCACAGGGACACCTTCCTTCATACGTGTTGTATTCTGGAACATGGCCTACCTGTTTCTGGGTGACTTATTTTAGCTGCTAAACTTGTTGGTGCTGGTTTGCTTTATAACTTCTGCCTCCCACTCTAAACTGCAGAAGAAGTGTCCCAAGTTCCCAAACAGCCACAAACCCAATGGTCAATATGGTTTGGCTCAAGGGGTACATATCATTCATGAGCAGTCCCAAGTTTCTTGTTTCTTTCACTAGTGGTTCAATATACAGTAACTTAGTGTATTAGAATGAATTTTCTCAAAGTCCATGGGCTAACAGTTCTGGGGCTTGTACTGCAAATACTTCCATATAAACTCTTTCTATACAATTCCCAGGGGATGCTAAAACAATAAGCTAAATTATGGGGAATGACACTTGCACGGAGCCTGAAACAATAGCTCAGAGAGGGCCCAGCTCAATGGATTGTAACTCTGAAACCCAGGGAAAGCAGTTGGAATGTAAATTTAAATGCAAAGATAATTAATCGTGTCACTGCTGATCATTTAATCAGAAACACTTGCCCAACGTCCTTACCCTATCAACCCAAACTGCCTCCCAGGAGCCCAAAACCCCAACTGATCCCACCTCCAGCCTCCTCTGTGGTGCAGGTGGGAGCTGTCAATAGAAAACACACGGCATTTTGAAGTGGAATGTCTTTTTATGGACTATCTGCATCACGATAGCACCTGGCCCCTCAGTCTGGGTCATGGCACCAGCGATGGATGCTGCACACACTGGCAATAAAAGGGCAATCCCTGCACGAAGACCTCACAATCCGGGGGAGAAAAATCAACAAACCAAGGGAAGGGGAAGGACAAGGTAGGAGGGAAGCCACCTAGCACACCCACTGCCAAGCCACTGCTCCCGGGTGTTTTGCGCATGTCATAGCGGAAGGCAACTGCAGGGATTTGAAGTAGGACAACGTAGTAACTCTGGGGACTTTGACAAGGGCAACTCCTGTATATGGGGGAAGCATGGCAGAGAGCATGGCGGTATCTCCAGGGAAACAGGACTAATGGACATGGCAGGTTGGCGTCTCTGGCAGAACAGAGGCAGGGCTGACAGCTCAGTAATGCAGGAAAGGAAATCTGTAGGGTAAATATAAGAATGGCCACAATGAGTCAAGACCAATGGTCCATCTAGCCCAGTATCCTGTCGTCCAACAGTGACCAGTGCCAGATGCTTCCAAGAGAATAAACAAAACAGGGCAATCATCAAGTGATCCATTCCCTGTCGTCCAGTCCCAGCAACTGGCAGTCAGAGGCTTAGGATACCCAGAGCATGGGGTTGCATCCCTGACCATCTTGTCTAATAGCCATTCGTGGGCCGATCATCTATGAATTTACCTAATTCTTTTTTGAACCCAGTTATACTTTTGGCCTTCAAAACATCACCTGGCAATGAGTTCCACAAGTTGACTGTGTTGTGTGAAGTTCATTTTAAGCCTGCTGCCTATTAATAAATTTCATTGGGTGACCCCAGTTCGTGTGTTACTTGAACTGGTAAATAACACTTCCTTATTTACTTTCTCCAAACCATTCATGATTTTACAGACCTCTATTATATCCCCCATTAGTCAGCTCTTTTCCAAGTTGAACAACCCCAGTCTTTTTAATCTCTCCTCATGTGGACACTGTCCCATACCCCCAATCATTTTTGTTGTCCTTCTCTGTACCTTTTCCATTTCTAATCATTTTTTTTTGAGGTGGAGCGACCAGAACTGTATGCAGTATTCAAGGTGTGGGCATACCATGGATTAATATAGTGGCATTATCATATTTACTGTTTTATTATCTACCCCTTTCCTAATGGTTCCCAACATTGTTAGCTTTTTTGACTGTCACTCCACATTGAGTTGATGTTTTCAGCTGGTAACTGTTGATTTAAACCCCATCATTTTGTATATATAGTTAGGATTATGTTTTCCAATATGATTACTTTGCGTTCATCAACAATGAATTTCATCTGCCATTTTGTTGCTCAGTCATCCAGTTTTATGAGATCTCCTTGGAACTCTTCACAATCTGCTTTGGATTTTAGTATCTTGAGTAGTTTTGTGTCACCTGCAAACTGTTTACCCCTTTTTCTAGATCATTTAGGAATATGTTGAACACACTGATCCAGTACGGATCCCTGGGGGACTCTGCTATTTACCCTTCTCCATTCTGTAAACTAGCCATTTATTCCTACCCTTTATTATCTGTCCTTTAACCAGTTACTGGTCCATGAGAGGACCTTCCCTCTTACCCCATGATTGCTTAATTTACTTAAGAGCCTTTGTTGAGGGACCTTCTCAAAGGCTTTCTGAAAGTCCAACTACATTATATCCACTGGACCACCTTGTTCACATGTTTGTTGACCCTCTCAAGAGAATTCTAATACATTGGTGAGGCATGATTTCCCTTTACAAAAGCCAAGTTGACTCTTCCTCAACAAATCATGTTCATCTATGTGTTTGATAATTCTTCTTTACTATAGTTTCAATCAGTTTGCCAGGTACTGAAGTTAGGCTTACTGACCTGTAATTATCAGGATCACTTCTGAAGTCTCTTTTTAAAAATTGGCATCACATTAGTTATCATCCTGTCATCTGGTACAGAAGCTGATTTAAGTGATAGGTTACACACCACAGTTAGTAGTTCTGCAATTTCATATTTGAGTTCCTTCAGAACTTGTGGGTGGATTCCATCTGGTCCTGGTGACATATTACTGTTTAATTTATCAATTTATTCCAATACTTCCTCTATTCATATCTCAGTCTGGGACAGTTTCTAAGATTTGTCACCTAAGAAGAATGGCTCAGGTGAGGGAATGTCCCTCACATCCTCCACTGTGAAGACTGATGCAAAGAATTCATTTAGCTTCTCTGCAATGACCTTGTCTTCTTTGAGCGCTCCTTTAGTACCTTGATCATCCAGGGGCCCCACCGATTGTTTGGCAGGCTTCCTGCTTCTGGTGTACTTAAAAAAATTTGCTGTTAGTTTTTGTGTCTTTTGCTCGGTGCTCTTCAAATTCTTTTTTGGCCTGCCTAATTATACTTTTACACTTGACTTGACATATTTTATGCTTCTTTCTATTTCCCTCAGTGGGATTTGACTTTCAGTTGTTAAAGGATGCTATTTCTCTCCAACCATCTCTTTTACACAGTTGCTTAACCATGCTGGCATTTTTTTGGTCCTCTTACTATTCTTTTTATTTGGGGTACTCATTTATTTGTGCCTTTATTTTGGTGATTTTGAAAAGTTTCCATTCAACTGGCAGGCATTTCACTCTTGTGACTGCTCCTTTTAATTTCCATTTAACTTGCTTCTTCATTTTTGTGTAGTTCCCCTCTCTGAAGTTTAAATGCAACTGTGGTGAGTTTCTTTGGTACTTCTTCCCCCACCCCCCAAGGATGTTAAATATAATTACATCATGGTTGCTATTACCAAGTTCAGCTATAGTCACCCCTTGGATCAAATTCTGTGCTCCATTTAGGACTAAATCAAGAATCGCCTCTCCCCTTGTGGGTTCCAGAACTAGCTGCTTTAAGCAGCAGTCATTAATGGGTCAGGCTAAGCCTTGGAGGATCTCAAAGGTAAAGACATGCAGTCTGTGTTTGATATGGTGGGAAAGGGGAGGCGGCAATGAAATGAGGATTGCCTTTGCAGCCAGGCCTGCATTTGTCCAGGTCAGAGAGGACGGGAAGGGAGGGAAAGACAGACTATGTGAGTTACCTAAGTCACACAGGGAGTCTGTGGTGCAGGAGAGAACTGAATCTGGGTCTCCTGAACCCAATGCTGGGGCCTTGACATCCCAGGGACAACTACAGCAATTGCTCACAGCCAGACTTTCCACTTAGGAGGCAGTGAAGTATCTGAAGTGTGAGAAATGCCTTAGCCTTTTTGAAATCTCCTCAGCCCGTGTCTATGTGCTCCTCCTTTCAGTATCCCTTGGAAATGAGGAGGAGATGCTGGTACTGTGTGACCAGCCAGCTCCTTGCAGGCCCCCAGCAAGTGCGTGCAGAACCTTTGCAATCAGGCACTGTGCTAGGGACCCGATCGAAGGCCCAGCAAAGTCAATGGAAAGACTCGCACTGACCTCATTGGGCTTTGGATCAGGCCCTACATTCCTACAAATTAAAACTACAACACAGAGGAACAGGGTGATTTCCTACCCAGTGATGGGGCTTCATTGCGGCAGCAACTTTCGGTTCATGGTCGTATTCCAAAGTGACATTGGCATCTCCGCAGGTCCCACGCTTCACTCTCAGGTGATCCGCTCGGTACACCGCATGCTCCCCCTTATCATCACCTCCCAACGGCTCAATTAAATAGACTGTTTGATCGGCCCAGAAAAATCCACTGCAAAGAGATGGGGGCAACATGAATCGGTGTCCGGTATCCGATCAGAGAAAGGGTTTCACACACATTCGCAGAGGAAACACAAGGTGGGGGAGGTAATATCTTTTATTAGACTAACTTCTGTTGGTGAGAGAAACAAGCTTTCAAGCTTAAACAGAGCTCTTCTTCAGGTCTGGGAAACTAACTCAAAGTGTCACTGCTAAATACAAGATTTGAACAGATTGTTTAGCATAAGAAGTGACATAGGCTGACCCACTGCACTTGAGAGGCTGGGTGCTGTCTGGCTGCAGTGTAGGGTGGTCACATTACAAGGAGAACGCAGTCATTTTTTCACCTGGCTAGAGCCCCTCTCTCAGCCACGGAACTGCACACTCCTCACATGTACCTGGAGGTTAACAGTTCATGCATATATGTGTAATCAGGACTTCGGCAGACCACGTACAGGCCATGGCAGCCTGGCCCTTGGCAAGGTCATGGACAGGCCATGGCAGCCTGGCCCTTGACAGGCCACGTATATCAATCTGGGATCTTTTCAAAAGGAAAATCTAAACAGAATTCCCTGCTCTGAATTCAGGGCCAGCCTGGGCTCTCAATGACTGTTTCTCCATGTCAAATGCCATTTAGGGAGAAAGAAGCAAACCTGGCCCTGCCAAATTCAGCCAGGATCTGTCCCTGTAATGTGGGGAAGAGGCAAGGCAGGGCAGGGCAGTCCCTAATAGATACCCAGGTCCTGTCACTGTAGCATAGGTGGCCAGTAGGGAAGGACAGGATAGTTCCTACTTTGAACCTCCGTGCCATGGTTCTTTGTCCCTTCAATTCCTTTACAGAGTTACCAAGTATAGAGGCTAATGATAAAACCATATGGCCTGACCCCACAATCCTGCCTTCCTGCTGCTCCCAGACACATTCCCTGCCACCAATGAGAGGGTGACTGCACAATGGGGCTGTCTCCTAAGAGACTCTGGGGGTATACTTTGGAGGTGAAATGAGTGATTTGGGATTACTTTTCCCTTAGGAAAATAGGAAAATGAGCTGCTCTCCAGAGCCTGTCAGCCCTGTGCTGCCAAGTACCTTCCAGAGAGCAGGGCACTTGTGGCAATCATGTGTGGCACTTGAAGATTGTTTTTCAGACAAACTGAAAGGAGGTCTGATTTCACTGCAGGGTGGAGAATCTTTTTAATTTAAACAGGATTTTTTTATTTTGTTATTTTAAATTGTAATATATTTTTCTTTGTAAAACTAAACCTGTTTAAAATGAAATTTAAATGTAATACAAAATATGTTAAGGCTAAACTTAGTAGAATCTCTAAAACATTTAAATAAAAAATAAATATACTGAATCCCTGAGCCTCTATCAAAACTGTGTTAAAGGCTGTTTTTCTGTAAAAAGAAAGAATCAGGGGAAAAACATCTAACTTTCAAGGTTAAGCATTATAAATAAGGCACAATAGGTCATGTACTGTATTAAGGGATGCATCATGGATAGTTCCCTGAAAACATTCACTCACTATGCAGCGGCAGTCAAAAAAGCGAACAGAATGTTATGAACCATTAGGAAAAGGATAGATAATAAGACAGAAAATATCGGAATGCTGCCATATAAATCCATGATACACCCACACTTTGAATATTGTGTGCAGTTCTGGTCACCTCATCTCAAAAACAAATATATTAGAAATGGACAGGCTACAGAGAAGGTGCTCACTGCATTCATGCAGGTAACCAGAGGGGCAGGTTCAGAAGCTCCTCAGCCAGGGCTTGAGGCACTTGCATCTCGTCAGTGCCAAGGTTCCCCTCTGCTACCACCAGGCTACAGCGTGTCTCTTCCGCTCTCTCCTTGCCTCCAAACAAATCCAGTGACATAGACTGACCCACTGCGCTTGAGCAGCTCGGTGCTGTCTGGCTACAGTGTAGGGTGGGAGAGCCTCACTACAGGGAGAATGCAGTCATTTTTTCACATGGCTAGAGCCCCTCTCTCAGCCAGGGAATAGCACAATCATCACATGTCCCTGGAGGTTACCAGTTCATCCATATATGTATAATTAGGACTTCAGCAGGCCACATACATGCCAAGGCAGTCTGGCCCTTCCTGGCTCTGGGATCAGAGTGTGGTAAAGCAGCTAAAGACATTATAGTACTCAAGTGTAGCCACCTGCAGGGACTGAATGTGGGAAAAGCCTGAGCTGCGGCCACTTGAACGAAAGGAAAATGCACATTAGCACGGAGACAGTAGCAGCCTCACAACCCCGTGTCTGTCTAGTGTAAATGGTGAACTCTCTGTAACTGCAGGTCGCTAAACCATGATCTGAGTAATTCAGTAACTCAGCCAGGGGTTAGGGGTCTGTTACAGAAGTGGGTGGGTGAGGTTCTGTGGCCTGCGATGTGCAGAAGGTCAGACTAGATGTTCAGGATGGTCCCTTCTGACCTTAAAGTCTAGGTAGGAGTCTATTTCCAGCTCTGCTTGTGGAAAATTCACCCAGCCTCTCAGTTACATTCTCTGTAAAATAGGTGAAGGATAGCTGCTACCTCTGAGGTAGGCACATGAGTTGTGAAGAACACAGAAATAACTAGAGCAGTTAAAGAAGCTGGGAGTAGAACTTATAAGCATTTAGCTCAGTGCATCTTTCCCAGGCTACAGAGCAGTGTGCGCAGCAAGGAGGGTCTCTCTTCTTCTCCCCTGCCTCAAGGGGGACACTTTACCATTTATGCACAACAGGGGAGAGGGACTGAAACCAAAGGATGGAATCCAAACCTCAGTGAATGTTGTGGTGTTGGAGGCTCCAGTCTGATTCACAGCAGTGTCTATGGCTATGATTCCACAGAGAATCCTCAAATAGCAGAGCCTGTTTCCTAGATCCAGTTCAGATGGGGCCCACCTCGTGGCAGACCCACAAGAATGGCTGATCTTATGAGGTTTCCCAATTTGGGCCATGATCTCATGAGAACAGCTCATTGAACTGTAGCTCCATCCAATCCAAACCCAAACCTGAGCCAGGTTTATCTCAACCCAGCCCCTGTACCTTTGTCTGACATCTCCAAAGCTCATCTCCTTGGGCCATCTTGGGTTCAACTACATATGAATGCAAGAAGCATGACTAAGAGTCATCTAGGGCCCCCATGGGAGGAGAGGGCAATAGAAAGGTGGGGAAAGGGCAATGCCAGGGCATTGTTCATCACTTCATCAAAAGAGAAATGCCCCTTTTGGGGCACTGGTCACAGGAAATCAGAGCATGTTCTTGGCAGAGATCAAAGTCTCTAGCAGGGGAGTTATGGGGCAACTGGAGAGATTTGAGTGCAGTAAATCACCAGGTCTCGACAGCATCACCCAAGGACTCTGGAGGGAGGAAAGTGTGAGGCCCAGTGTATCGCAAAGACAGACCCATCCCCTGGAGATGGAGCAAGACATGCATGACTATCTGTCAGCCCCAGAGCAGTAGCCTCCTCTCAGCACCAAGCCAGCTGAGGGGAAGGTCTGATTAAGGACAAAGCAGGATAACTGGAACTTCATTGGGTCTAATTAGGGGAAACAGATCTTCTCTACCCTATGAGTATTGCCTGCTGACAAGCTATTCACAGGTCAGCTGCAATCTTAAAAGATGTAACATAAGATGCTTCACATGATACTGTTAACATAAAACCGGACTAACTGTGCTACCTGAGGGGGAGGTGGTAGGAGGAAGGGGCTAACAGCAGGAAGCCTCCAGGGCTGTTATGTGATAATGAAGGACACAGTGAAAACGGCCCCTCCTTTGCCCTTGATGAAAGGGCAGCACATATAGAGCTAATGAGTGAAACAGCTACTGCACACCATGAAGTGTGAAAAGAAAAGGAGTACTTGTGGCACCTTAGAGACTAACCAATTTATTTGTAAGTGTGAGAGACCCATGGCCTCAGGGGCCAGAGGCGCCAATGGTGCATCGAGTAAAAGAGCTGGGTAATTCCTTGACCACTCACATGATTTGTTCTCAGAGAAGCTAAGACAATGATGAGGGGAATCATGTTTTCGGGCGGAAGCTAAATCACTGCACACAGCAGGAAGAAATTCCTGCTGGGCTGTGCTCCACGACCACCATGGTACAATTAGAAAGGGGAATGATGAACCTGAACATCTGCAGTATCCATATTGACCTGAAATGGTGGCAGAAAACTGGACTAGATCACCCGCACAACTGATTCAATCCAGTATGGAAGGGAGGCGAGAGACCAGACTAGATGCACCAGGATTCCAACCAGATAGGACTGTGAGGTGGGCCACCTGGCGGTATGTACCAGTAGAGTGATCACATGGAGCAGTTCTACATTCTTCACTAAGATTAAAATTAAATAAACATGAAACTATACAAACTATTAGCAAAATGTAGCCTGGGTAAGGCTGCTGATCCAATGTTAGAAACAATTACTGATCACAGAAACTGATCTAAGGGGACAAAGTGATTACAGTTCTGTTACTTTCTGGAGAGTCTTAATTTCTTGTGTGGGGAAGATCTTCCTGGGTTCATTCTGCTAAGGACGATATGAGTGGGGTGATGAGCTGGCTTAGTCATAACTTTACCACTTTAATTCTGGTCTCCAAGCACCCAGATGGCAACAGCACATACACCTGGGAAGGAAGCCACTATCACTAACGATGATTTAACTCCTGAATGACTAATTCAGTGAGAAACAATCACTCCCTGTTTTAGTTTATTCACAATTTCCTCTAAGAATATATTGGCTTTCCCCTCCCTCTGCAAAGGCCTTATTTTACTGGTTCTCTCTGAGCGGACACTGAAAAAGCAGGAGAGACATTTCAAAGCCACTTGGCGTGTGTTTGCTCTGCGCACCTTTTAATATCAGATGCCAAAGACAGCCTTTGTGGCTTATCAGCCCAGACATAAACTGTAGATTTTACACTGCAAGGATTAAGGTCTCAGAGTTGTTCTGAGAAAGATGGACACAGATAATTGATGCTGTTAACAGACAATCTGGGCTTTTCACATCAAAGAGCCATTTAGCAGACTACAAAGCAGGTTTGACACCTACGAGTTAAAGGAACCTGTCCTTCCCAGCAACAGCAGAAAAACAAATCTGTAGCTCTATCCTTCAAGGAGAGTCTATTTAAGATCCAATATACAGCATGACTGGCAGTATCACCAATTCTTAAGTACTGATATTAGCTATATTAGGAGAAAAATATCTCCACTGAAGTCAATGGGTCAGACTCAGAGGCAGTGTGTAAGGATATGTAAGCTAGCCCTGCCTAGAATCTAACTCTCTTAAACACACTTATCCACGCATAAGGGAGCCTAAATTACTGTAATTTACATACCAAGGAGCAGCAGGAAGGTGTACGGAGAGTTTACGTTCCATAAGAGGGGGTGATTGTTGTTGCTTTTCTTGCTATGCTCCTCCCTTCTGGGAAAGTCATAGCCACGCTGAGAACTGACATGTAAGGAGGGCAGAAGTGGGGGTGAGTCAACGCAGGGAGACTAAAGGTATGTCTGTACAGCCCAAGTTGACACACTTGGGCTAGTGAGGCTCATGCTAGTGCTCTAAAAATAGCTGCGTAGACAGCGCTTTGAAGTTACGGCTTAGGTTGGAGCTCAGGTACTGAAGCCTGTCCCTCCCCAACCCCCCCGGCATCAGAGCCTGAAAGTGCTGTCTGCACAGTTATTTTTAGAGTGCTAACGTGAGCCCCGCTACTCCTAGTATGTTGACTGGAGCTGGGAGGCTCACTTCCGTGGCTGTGTAGACACATGCTAGGGTGCTAGGGGAAGACCTAAATTACACTGGTTTATGCTTTGGCCCATTGTCTTTTCTTGTATAATTGTCCTTTCCCACCACAAAGGGAAATAATCTCAAACTCCCAAGGAAATGACTGGTGGGAGCAGAAACTGAAAGCTGGGACATGTGCAGAAGCAGATTATCTGTGGGAGCAAACCATCTGGGAAGAGTTTGAAATGTCAGAGGGCCAGAGCACAGAGAATGTACAGACTAGGGGGAAACCAGGAGTTTGCTACTTTTGTACTTCTAGCTGGACTGCCCAGCACTCCACCCCTGATGCTGGTTTCCAACACATACAGCAATCCAACTTTTTGCTGCTCCGGAGGGGCAAGTCTACGGCCCCTTTACACATACACACACACACAGTAGCACCTTACTGCATAGATTGCGCCATTCCCTACTCATGGGGAAAGATACCAGTCAGCAGAGTAAAGAGTACCACAATCTGCCCCTCAGGGATGAAACTGAAAGAAATGCCCACTTCAGTTTGGAGTCGACCGTGTTTTCCATGGGGGTTAGCAGGTACCTAATCCCAAGCACCAGAGCACACCCCCGAAGGCAGGGTTTATTGGCTGATTTATTTCTGAGGTTATTAGATGGGCAGTCTTGGGCCCAAACTCACTCCCAGGGAAGTCATTTGAGAATTTTGCCATTAACATAAATGGCAGAAGGCTAGGCCCTTTGTGAATCATGCCAAGAGCCTGGGTTGGTGTGTCTTTGTCACATGGGACTGGGAGCTGCCCTGCTTGAGCACCAAGGCTAGGCAAAACCTCCTGTTATGCAGCCTCCAAAGCAGAGCAAAGACTGACATAGGTGCAAGAGAGGAAAGGCAAACCTGTCTTCCCCCCACACTGTAACATCATTCATACTGTGTAAGGAGCCAGAGATGCCTGATCTCTGGGAGGGCAGTAGCGAGGGGTAGGCAGAGCTGTGCAGGGGCGACTCCCATCCCCTTCAGAGGCACTGGGACCCATGCAGAGACCCCCAGTGATTCGGGGAGGGACGGGGAAATAAAATTCCTGGAAGTGAAACTCCCTCATTTTCTTACAGCTATTTTACTGGGGAACTTAAGGGTAGCATTGTAATATCTACATTTTAAAAGGGCTCTAAAGTTGATTTAGTGAAATACTGAGCATCTGTAGCTGGCAAACTGGCAGAAACAATAATTAAAAATAGAATAAGAAAACACCTACAAGATCAGGAGAGCATTTAAGCACCAGGGTTTCTGCAAAGGGAAATAGTCTCTCACTACTCTCTGAGAATTCTTCAAACCTGTCAATAAAGCAGTGGATAATGGAAAACTAGTTGACATAATTTATTTGGACTTTCAAAGGGCCTTTGACAAAGTCCCTCACAATGGGCTACTAACGAAGCTACGTTGCTATGTGGTCAGAGGCAAAGTACTGTTATCTGGTTTTGGCCTGAGCAGCTAGCCAAAAATTTGGGTCTTGTAGGTTGTTCAAGTTGGGAAGAGAAGTGGACAATGGAGCTTGGAGTCTTTGATGCCATCTTGTTTAATTACAAGGAAACTACAAAGTCCTGTTTCTCTGAACACAGAAGGAACCCAACAACAGGAGATATGGTTTTTTGCTTACACCCCCAAGCCTCTTTCAGCCACCACCACCGTGTGTGTGTCCAAGCTATGTCTAGTTTTCTTCTCAGTTTGTTTCAGTGTGCTTCTTTCCCCCTCCCCACCAACACCCTTGCCCCAGACAATAACTTGCAAAGCCCGCATTCACATAATCCTAATTCCTGAGCAGATTCTCATATGCCTTTGTTTTGGGTGGGGGTTGCTAAAAAGGAGCTTAATCATTTCTTACAGCTATCTTAAATGAAGGGTGGTGGTTCCACCTACCAACTTCACTGATGTTTCATCCAATCCATAATAGTATTGTCATGTATCAAAAACTGGCTAAGAGGCCGACAGCAAAAAGTAGGATTAAATTAACTGCCCCAAAACTTCGTTAATAGAGTTAAGGTTGCCTAGTAATGCCTCAGCTACTTTCAAACCTCTGAAAGCCAGGAAATAAAGAATTATGGTAACTCAAACAAATGTCCAAAAACTAGGAAAGACTAAGTTAAAATATACATCATCCCTGTACATCCCTTAATTCTGCCCTCTGTAACTGGCAATACCCACTAGGAATGGCTCAGTAAGGGTGGTGCCATAATAGGTGGACATGAACAACTATGAGAATATGTAATTGTTTGAGTTGGGTTCCACATATCTGAATTCCAGTATTTATCTGCAAACACTCCAGCTGTGTTCACGGTGTCGGGTATAGCTGTAGTGAATGGTGGAGGGAGTAGTTGGAGCAGGTTGGCAGAGTTGTCACTGTGATAACAGGAGAAATACATGTGTACCAGGAGAGATCAAGAATGTCTAATTTCAGCACTGAGTTTTGTGGGTTGTCAGTAGACGTGCACAGGGATCTTCCAGCCATGGGATTTGGGGGGAGGGATAGCTCAGTGGTTTGAGCATTGGCCTGCTAAACCCAGGGTTGTGAGCTCAATCCTTGAGGGGGCCATTTAGGGATCTGGGGCAAAAAGTGGGGCTTGGTCCTGCTTTGAGCAGGGGGTTGGACTAGATGATCTCCTGAGGTCCCTTCCAACCCTGATATTCTATGGTTGTTAGCCATCTGTTACCATAAACATCCATGGTCTCCAGGGCTTAGTGAGGAATAAGTGAAAGCAACGTCTCGGCAAGAATCATCAGTAAAGGGGTGGTAACATGTAGCGTATCTGGGGTAGTTTATGTGGAGCAGGCTCAGTGTTTGGGTGCAGGCCAGGTGTAGGTAGCTCCTGTTCTCTACGCTTGACCTAAACCCAAATTTTGCGTTAGCAAACAGATGTTAGACTGGGTCCTACAGGGCTCATGTGCTCTGTCTCCAGAGTGTTCCGGAGCAGGTGAGTGCTAGTATGTGTGTTCACATCACGCTGGGATATGGCACAAAAAGGGCAGAGTTAAGGTTGCATTGTGGAGTTGGCGTGGACTTTAATTCTGTAGTTGCTGGTTTTCAGAGGTTTGTTCTCAAATGGGGACAGAAATGGAGGAGTATTGCTGTTGGTTGGATTAGAAAGCAGAGCTGAAGCCCTCCCTCCATTCTCCACTGCACAGCTCTGACTCTCCTGAGCTGCTCTGCCCTCCCCTTTCTCCTAGAAACAGCAGCATCAGAAGCAGCTGTCCCTTCCTCACTGCTGCAGGCAGCATGGGGAAGAAGGGATGTTCTAGGTTCTTTCCTGGGAGGAAAGAGCAGTGGAGGGAAAGGGACCCTGGAGACACTCCCTCAGCCTGGTGAAACAGTCGCGGGGAGGAATTGTTGAGGGGGGTAGGAATGGGAGCAGATATATATGGCGGGGAAGGGAAGTAGAGCGAGGTATGTCGCAAGAGGGGAAGTTACCCAATTTTCCCCACTTATGGCTCTGCTCTGTCAGAGCTCCCAGGGTGCTCTGCCCCTTCAGGGCCTGAGGCTAGCCAGCCCTGTTCTGAGGTAGAGACCCTTTAAGAACAGCTGTTTGGGCCAGGTAGAGGCCCAGGTGGGAAAAAGTCAGGTGATTGCCTGATGAGCATCTGATCCCGATAAAGGGGAAAGAGTCAGTTTGAGAAGTGGAGGGGGGTGAGCCCACCATGGCAGGTTCTGGAGGAGGTGGAAGCCTAGGCAGATGGGGCTGATCCACAAAGGGATTTAGGCATTGAAACACCTAACTTTAGGTACCTAGAAAAATCCCTAGAACAACCATGGGATCTACAAAGCCTGAGTTTGGCACCTAGTCTCCTATACAATGCATGGGGAGAGATGGGCACCTAAGAATGCAATCCACAAAGATAAGCATGTGCATAAATGTTTGTAGGCTCCAAGCTGAGTTGCTGAAGACATGGGAGTATTGTTGTATCGTGGATACCTAGTCTCTTCCAGACCATTTTGGTGCACTAATATCACCCCCCGATGACTGAAAGGTTATTCTGCCTCTGTTAAAACAGGACAGTCAGACCTGTAGCAACTACAGAGTTATTAAACTGTTGTCAGCCTCAGGAAAAGTCTTTGCTTCTGTGTTGACATCTCTGATCAGCAATGCACTTCATGGCAAAGGCTGGGATATTCAATGTGGCTTAGACTTAGGTTGTTCCACCACCAACCAGATCTTTACCAAGAGACAGCTTTTTGAGAAGATGGGTAAATTTAATAAGCCTCGTGCAGTCCTTTTTATAGACTTCCATCAGGCCTTTGATTCAGCATGTGACACAGAGGCCCATTGGTACCAACTGGCAAAGGGTTCATTATTCTTTACAAGCAACTCCTGTCTCAGACCTGACAAACTCACTACACCAATACATCACTTCCATGCTATTTATTCATAAAGCGTAGCATGTGAGGTCTCTACGGAAAGCTTGTAACTTCTCAATACTCATAATCATTGCAAGATGTGCATACAGGTAATATTTAAGGAATAATGCAACTATATCAAAAATTATGCCTTATGGTCTTGGAGTAAAAGTTAGTCACCATCGAATCATAGGTCTCAGCGATAGCTCATTTAAACAGGAGGAAGTTGTCACCCCTCCTCGGTCAGCTGGGGATGTAATGCCAGGCTCAACTGTCTGTCCTTAACCCTTCCCAGAACAGTCAATGGAAAACCATCAAAGACAACTACAAACAATCAAAACCACTTGAATGTGAGAAGGAACATAACAACAGACTGGGGATCACCCTGTCAATAAAGACAAAGGACTGATTCAGTATATCACAGGGTGAAGAAAGACTCTGCATCCATTCACTGAGGAGACATCTTGTTGAGCAGGAGTATTTCATGAAAGACTGGATCCTGGGAAGCCAGCCAGCTCTGCCACAGACTGCACTGTGCGGGCGTGGGGGGAACTTACTTTCGGCCTTTTGGCTAAGATCAAGTGTAGTTAGGGAAGGTAACTATTAATACAATATAGGCCCTAGTTCACAGTTTATGATTTTGTTTTATATTGTAACAATTTGTTTCCAACATTTTTTCTTGCTTCTAGTGGAATCTCTATTCCTTCCCTTAAACAAACTGTCATTTGTTTTACTACAAGGGCTCACAAGGGCTGTGTGTGATACAGGAGTGGTGGTTTAAGGTAAAATTGGGGTACACTGCTCCTTTGGGGGCAAAGGATCTGGGATTTCTGAGTAGCCAGTATCGGGGGGTGGATATCACAGGGGAATGTTTCAAGGGGACTCGGGGACTGGGGTGCACCTATTGTGAACCTGCAGGGCAAAAACAGGAGGGCTGGTGCAGCCCAGAGGAGAGTGCTTGAGCAGCTGACAGGCTAGTGGTGTCAGGGAGCTGACACCCAGCCTTCCCATTTAAGACTCTCTCTCGCTAAAGACAGGGAGTAACAAGGTGATTCAGCCCTTGGTACCCCGGAGAAACATCAGACTGTGCATCAAGCAAGTCTGGGTGCTGTGATGAGATGACCAGCAGCTGAAGCTAAGGCTGGAGGCAGGACTCTGTGTCCCAGCCCTGTGGCTTCCGTTGGGAGCTGCAGCTGGGACCGCATGCCCCAGCCGGCAGCTGCAGTGGGGCCACATGTCCCCCATGGCTTCCCAGGGCTGTCGCCGGAGCTTGGCGGGGGGCTGCAGCCAGGGCCGTGCATCTCTGTCCTAAGGCTGCGGCCAGCTCCAGAGCGGAGTGTGTGCACCCCCAGAGACTGCGCTCCCTGCTGCGGCCACTGGAACCAGGGCTGTGCCCTCTGCCATGGTGGGGGGCTCAGCCTGTGGGTCCCTCCCCAGACTCCATTCTTCCCCCTACCTAGCCCTGACCCCAGTTATTTTTTAGTAAAGTCACAGACTCCATGAATTTTTGTTTATTACCTGTGACCTGTCCGTGACTTTTATTTAACCGTGACAAAATCTTAGCCTTATTTATAACTTACAAAGCAAAGAAAGGAATGGGAAAGGTAGTCTGCCTGCACTGCCCCTGACATCCTCGGGTGCGGGGATGAGAAGGAGATGGCAGGCACAGACCAACAACGGACATGGCCGTGAAATATCATCCAGTTTCAGGAGCATGGATCACATGCATACTCAAGTGGAATGTACATGGGACCTTCATTCAAAGAAGAACCAGCTGTCTTGTGTGAGGCCTGATCCTGTACATTTGCTTTGAGCACGCTTACAGGGTCAGGCCCCAGTGGTGAGACAGACAGGTAAATGTCTAGTTTGAGAATCCCACTTTGGGGCCTCTGGGGCTTTAACTTGAGCTCGGGCTCTGAGCAGCGTATTCACTGTGGGGTGGTGTCAGTACTTAGGTAGCTTTGTGCATGCTCACTGTAAGAAACATAGGCACCTCCTATGCTCTCAGAAAGTATGCAGAGTAGTTGCATTGTTCCCAGGATATTACAGAAGTTGGTCCAATAAAAGATATTACCTCACCCACCTTGGAAAGTAGGCAGCTATGAAGGGTTATGACAAAATAATATAAAATAATGAATGGTTTAGAGAAGGTAGATTGGGAACATCCGTTCTCCCTGCCTCATAACACAACAAGGGACATTAAATTAAATCGAAAGGTGGCAAGTTCAAAACAGATAAAAGGAAACGCTTCTGCTCAACATGTAATTAGATGTGGGAACTCATTGACAAAGGATATTGCTGAGGACAAGAATGTATCAAAATTCAGAGACATTGATATGAATAACAAGAATATCCAGAGTTGTTGTGAGTGTTAAAAATATTTTTTTGTAAGACAATAAACCTCCTGCTTCCGGGTTTAAACCAATCTCTAGCTATTAGGAATTGGATAACACTTCTGCTGGAAGGGAAGAGCTGTGAGTTCAGACCACCCGGAATTGCCTAAAGAGGCCTCCCATGATCATCTGCAGGCAGAACCAGCAAGAGTTGGTCCTCCATCACCTGGAAGGGCTGGGAACAGGCAGAGGCCAATCAGGGCACAGCAGGCCAGATAAAAAAGGCTGGCTGCTTCTGCTAGGGGCAAAGTGAAGATGGAACGAGAACCAAGCGGCTTGACTGAGAGCTGACCTGGCTGAGGGGGCTAGACCATGGAAGAGACAGACCATTGTGAAACCAGGGCAGGAAGAGGTGCTCCGGTGGTGAGAGTACACCATAATATAGGCAAAAAGAAAAGGAGGACTTGTGGCACCTTAGAGACTAACAAATTTAGTCTCTAAGGTGCCACAAGTCCTCTTATTCTTTTTGCGGATACAGACTAACACGGCTGCTACACTGAAACCTGTCATAACTTAGGGATTACATTCTGGATCCATTGGGGAGAACCGCCGAGCATTGTCCAGGAACTAAAACCAGGGGTAGGGTGTGGGGCAATTACTGCACACATCTGGGCAGTACACACCGACAGAGAAGTACCACTTCTGGGCAGAACTGCATAGACTGGTTTGGAATGGGTTCCAGAGGCCCACAAGACAAAGAATGGGTTTTTGGTATAAAGGGCTGCCTGAACTGTGTGACCCTAATTTTGATGCAAAAACTGACATGAGACTGTAACCAAGAAGGCAAACCCTGTTGGAAGGAATGGAACCTGCCAGGGTCTTCCTGTGGAAGACAAAAGACCCCTCTAGTAAGCTGGCACACGTGTGGACAGTGCATTGTTTTAGGATAGATGTTTTCTCTGTAATGGTTTTGTCCTAAATAAATGAACTGTGCTCTGGGAAAGCTGGCTGGTCACTGGTAACCCTGTCATAGACCCTGGGAGACAGCAGAACAGCCGGCGCTGGACTAAAAACAGATCTGCTGGGATAAGCATAACTGCAAACCTTAATCCTCAGTCTGGAAGGAGAAGGATGAGGGTTCCCACCCACAGAGAGGTGACATGAGGAAGCCTGAGACCTGAGCAGACCACAGAGCGGGCCAAGGTGCAGTTAATCCCAGAACTGGAACACTAGCCACTGTCAGAGAGAGAGGCCTGGACTAGATGAACAGCAGGTCTCATCCAGTCCAGCAATGTCTAGGTTACTAGGGGTCATAGAAACGTTGCATTTTTTACACTCTTGTGAAAGGTGAGAACTTCCTTGGTTTTTTGGCAACTTTACTTTTTTTTTATTGTAGGGTGAATAAATCTGAAAGATGTTCAAATAAAAGACAATTAAGAGGGTTTGTTTCTTGGCAAATTTAAGGACCTAGCCTATGTAAGTGGTAGATAAGCCGGGTTTATCAGAAAAGTTTAAATCTGAGAAACCAACTACTAACACCTGAAGAAATCAGGACACCAAGCCCTGGAGAAACCAGATTCAGCTTCAGTGAATCCATTGTTAGGAAAAGAGAGGAAAATAGTATTCTCTCTATTTATCAGCCAATTAAATAGTAGGAATGAACATTTTTTGCATAATTAATTATGCTTCTGCCTGCCATCAACTAGGCCAGCAGTCCCTCTACACATGTGTCTCTGGCAGAGGTAGCAGGTCACCTGCAAAGCTTTCCCTGCCAGCTTTCTGAAGTGCTCCAGACAACAGAATGGGCCCTGTCCTACTGAATCATCTGCCACTCTCTCTCCTCCTTCTCCTCACAGACATCACCCCTTCCATCTCTTCCTCTCCTTGAGCCCCCTTCAGTCCCCTCTCCAGTTAAGACAGCTGACACTCCATTTTGGATTCCTGTCCAAATCTGGAAATTGAAACGTTTCCCTTTTCAAGGATTGAAAGTGAGGGGATGGGGGAAACAGTAATCACAAAAAAATGTTTCGAAAAATCAAAACCAAAACCATTAATTTTATTTCCCGAGAGGAATGTGGGAATTTTGGTAAATATTTTTATTATGCTTATGTGTGCCTCAGTTTCCCTCTGTGCTTTGCATTGCTATGCTCTGAGGGTAAAGACAAGAGAGGAGGGGTTTGACTCACTAGCAGCCTGGTTGGAGACTAGAGTCAAACAAACTGGACAAAGTCTACACACACGTGAATGGAGGACCCAGAAGAGACAATGGAAACCCCACTGGTTGGGACATTCACACCTAGTGACTTACAGCCCAAAGGAAGGAGGTTCCCCCCACCTCTCTGCCAGGAAGCAGAGCAAATGCCCAGAGCTGGAGATCAAAGGGGAAAGGAGTCATGTGGCTGTGCTGAGAGCTGAGATAGAGGGGCTGTCACCTGGAACTGAGAGACAGCGAGACAAGATGGAATCTAGGACCTAGGGGTGACAGTGGACGAGAAGCTGGATATGAGTCAGCAGTGTGCCCTTGTTGCCAAGAAGGCCAATGGCATTTTGGGATGTATAAGTAGGGGCATAGCGAGCAGATCGAGGGACGTGATCGTTCCCCTCTATTCGACATTGGTGAGGCCTCATCTGGAGTACTGTGTCCAGTTTTGGGCCCCACACTACAAGAAGGATGTGGATAAATTGGAGAGAGTCCAGCGAAGGGCAACAAAAATGATTAGGGGTCTGGAACACATGAGTTATGAGGAGAGGCTGAGGGAGCTGGGATTGTTTAGCCTGCAGAAGAGAAGAATGAGGGGGGATTTGATAGCTGCTTTCAACTACCTGAAAGGGGGTTCCAAAGAGGATGGCTCTAGACTGTTCTCAATGATAGCAGATGACAGAACGAGGAGTAATGGTCTCAAGTTGCAGTGGGGGAGGTTTAGATTGGATATTAGGAAAAACTTTTTCACTAAGAGGGTGGTGAAACACTGGAATGCGTTACCTAGGGAGGTGGTAGAATCTCCTTCCTTAGAGGTTTTTAAGGTCAGGCTTGACAAAGCCCTGGCTGGGATGATTTAACTGGGATTTGGTCCTGCTTCGAGCAGGGGGTTGGACTAGATGACCTTCTGGGGTCCCTTCCAACCCTTATATTCTATGATTCTATGATACAGCAGCTTGTTGGGTGGAGCCCTGGGGTTGGCCAGTCTGAACTCCGTCTTAACCTTTGTTTCTCGACGCTAACCTAAAGACTTGCTGATGCTGAATTCCAGCTGAATACTAAGCCCTACTCTGTTTTCAAAAGGCTGCTTGGTGCCACTGCAAATACCTACTGAGCTGCACTGATCCCTGAAGAGGGTCAAAGTCTTTCACCCGAAGCAAATCTCGGGCCTGGTCTACGGTAGAAAATTAGGTTGGTTTAACTACATTTGTCAGGGGTGTGAAAAATCCACACCTCTGAGCAGCGCTGTTAAGCCAACCTAAATCCCCTTGTAGACAGTGTAGCGCAGACCTAGCTACTGCCTCTCGGGGAGGTGGGTTACCTACGCCGATGGGAGAATCCTGTAGAGCTGAGCTGCTGTAGCATGTAGATATACCCTCAGCTGGACTCGCTGAGCAGAGCTTAAGGTGTGAAGCAGGAGGGCTGGAGCCCAGAGGCTCAGTCTCAGAGGGGGTGAGGCGGTGCACCCTAACCTGAAGGAAGAGTGAGATTACTCGGGGGTCTGGCAAACCGAAGGATTCCTCCAAGGGACTGTTTAAAAAATGGGGTGTAGCACTGATCCTGTGGATCCATGACAACCCCACCCCCATATTTCAACCAGCTCTAATTCTTTCCCCACCCCAACCCCACCCCATTGTCTATCTTGCCTACTCAGGCTATGAGCTCTCCAGGGCAGGGACAGTCTTTCTCACTTTATACAGCACCCAGAACAGAGGGGTTTTCAAATTGGTTGGTCCTTAGGCACTACCCTAATAAACATAATAATTAACAACAGAGTGGCAGGGGGATAATCTGGGATTTCTAGAGATCAAGCATGATTCTCTATCAAGGGGCTGCTCCTCTAGTCTGCACCTGCAGGCTCAGGTAGCAGAAAAATATCAGCTTCTGATATGTCATGCTGCCTAGACGTATGTGATTCAATCAGACAGTCTCATCACTACCTAAGACATCCTGTCTTCAGGGCCAAGTATTACATGAATCTCTGTCATTGTGCAGAAGGGCAGTCACAGCAAGTCCAGCAGGGTTCTCTACCTTTGTTTACGTTTACATTGATAAAGTGACTTCAAATTAAAAGGTCTGAGCTGCAAAGTTCAGGTCTGGAACCACACACCCCGAAAAATCCTGAGTATCCACATCTGGGGTTTGGTTCAGGCCCATCTCTAATACAAACATTTCCAAAAGGCTCAGATTACACTGCTGGGAAACAGACATGCAAAGCCAGTGAGTCAGAAATACAGCTCAAAGCCAAGTCAGCACTGACTGCAAATAATTCCTGACTAAACACTTCATATACAATCACAATGTCCAGGCCTAATTTCATCTTGGTTCCCCCACATTCCCCTACAGTTACAAACAGATCGAAGAATCACGTTCCCTTCCTCTCCTGAACTGCTGTGCACTGTAAAACAGCAGCAGTGTTCACGCCAGAGATGGCTGCATTTCAATGGTTGGAGAAAGTGATCCCTGTATAGATACAGGTTGCAAAGTACTTTAGGATCTGTGACAAAGTTCCTCCTCTACCTTGGTGGGTCTTGCGCTTATTGGCGGATTTGCTCGCCTTGGAGCTTCATGGCAGCCCTCAGCTTGGCTGTTTTCGTGAACCTACAGTCCAGGATGACTCCTCCTGTGTCTGACCAGGAGTTGGGAGGTTTGGGGGGAACCCGGGCCCACTCTCTACTCCAGGTTCCAGCCCAGGGACTTGTGGAATGCAGCTGTCTAGAGTGCCTCCTGGAACAGCTGTGTGACAGCTACAACTCCCTGGGCTACTTCCCCATGGCCTCCTCCCAACACAGGTAGAGGAGGCCTGGGATTATTTTAAATCAAAGCTGCAGAAGCTATCGGAAGCCTGCATCCCAAGTAAGGGGAAAAAATTCATAGGCAGGAGTTGTAGACCAAGCTGGATGAGCAAGGATCTCAGAGAGGTGACTAAGAAAAAGCAGAAAGCATATAGGGAGTGGAAGAAGAGAGGGATCAGCAAGGAAAGCTACCTTATTGAGGTCAGAACATGTAGGGATAAAGTGAGACAGGCTAAAAGTCAAGTAGAGTTGGACCTTGCAAAGGGAATTAAAACCAATAGTAAAATGTTCTATAGTCATATAAATAAGAAGAAAACAAAGAAAGAAGAAGTGGGACCGCTAAACACTGAGGATGGAGTGAAGGTCAAGGATAATCTAGGCATGGCCCAATATCTAAACAAATACTTTGCCTCAGTCTTTAATAAGACTAAAGAGGATCTTAGGGATAATGGTAACATGACAAATGGGAATGAGGATATGGAGGTAGACATTACCATATTTGAGGCAGAAGCGAAACTCAAACAGCTTAATGTGACTAAATCAGGGGGCCCAGATAATCTTCATCCAAGAATATTAAAGGAACTGGCACAGGAAATTGCAAGCCCATTAGCAAGAATTTTTAATGAATCTGTAAACTCAGGGGTTGTACCGTATGATTGGAGAATTGATAACATAGTTCCTATTTTTAAGAAAGGGAAAAAAAGTGATCTGGGTAATTATAGGCCTGTTAGTTTGACATCTGTAGTATGCAAGGTCTTGGAAAAATTTTGAAGGAGAAGGTAGTTAAGGACATTGAAGTCAATGGTAAATTGGACAAAATACAACATGGTTTTACAAAAGGTAGATCGTGCCAAACCAACCTGATCTCCTTTTTTGAGAAAGTAACAGATTTTTTAGACAAAGGAAACGCAGTGGATCTAATTTACCTAGATTTTAGTGAGGCATTTGATACCGTGCCACATGGGGAATTATTAGTTAAATTGGATAAGATGGGGATCAATAGGAAAACTGAAAGGTGGATAAGGAATTGGTTAAAGGGGAGACTACAACGGGTCCTACTGAAAGGTGAACTGTCAGGCTGGAGGGAGGTTACCAGTGGAGTTCCTCAAGGATCGGTTTTGGGACCAATCTTATTTAATCTTTTTATTACTGACCTTGGCACAAAAAGTGGGAGTGTGCTAATAAAGTCTGCGGATGATACAAAGCTGGGCGGTATTGCCAATTTAGAGAAGGATAGGGATACCCTACAGGAGGATCTGGATGACCTTGTAAACTGGAGTAATAATAATAGGATGAAATTTAATAGTGAGAAGTGTAAGGTCATGCATTTAGGGATTAATAACAAGAATTTAAGTTATAAGCTAGGGACGCATCAATTAGAAGTAATGGAGGAGGAAAAGGACCTTGGAGTATTGGTTGATCATAGGATAACTATGAGCCGCCAATGTGATATGGCTGTGAAAAAAGCTAATGGGGTCTTGGGATGCATCAGGAGAGGTATTTCCAGTAGGGATAAGGAGGTTTTAGTACCGTGATACAAGGCACTGGTGAGACCTCATCTGGAATACTGTGTGCAGTTCTGGTCTCCCATGTTTAAGAAGGATGAATTCAAACTGGAACAGGTACAGAGAAGGGCTACTGGGATGATCCGAGGAATGGAAAACTTGTCTTATGAAAGGAGACTCAGGGAGCTTGGCTTGTTTAGCCTAACTAAAAGAAGGTTGAGGGGAGATATGATTGCTCTCTATAAATATATCAGAGGGATAAATACCGGAGAGGGAGAGGAATTATTTAAGCTCAGTACCAGTGTGGACACAAGAACAAATGGATATAAACTGGCCACTAGAAAATTTAGACTAGAAAGTATACAAAGGTTTTTAACCATCAGAGGAGTGAAGTTTTGGAATAGCCTTCCGAGGGAAGCAGTGGGGGCAAAAGATCTATCTGGCTTTAAGATTAAACTCGATAAGTTTATGGAGGAGATGGTATGATGGGATAACATGGTTTTGGTAATTAAATATTCATGGTAAATAGGCCCAATGGCCTGTGATGGGCTATTAGATGGGGTGAGATCCGAGTTACCCAGGAAAGAATTTTCTGTAGTATCTAGCTGATGAATCTTGCCCATATGCTCAAGGTTTAGCTGATCGCCATATTTGGGGTCGGGAAGGAATTTTCCTCCAGGGCAGATTGGAAGAGGCCCTGGAGGTTTTTCGCCGTCCTCTGTAGCATGGAGCACGGGTCACTTGCTGGAGGATTCTCTGCTCCTTGAAGTCTTTAAACTACGATTTGAGGACTTCAATAGCACAGATATAGGTGTGAGGGTTTTTTTTATAGGAGTGGTGGGTGAAATTCTGTGGCCTGCATTGTGCAGGAGGTCAGACTAGATGATCATAATGGTCCCTTCTGACCTAAATATCTATGAATCCTCGAATCCTCAAATCCTCACCATAGGACCTTCCTCCTGGTGTCTGATAATACTTGTACACCTCAGTCCTCCAACAGTCCGCATACTCACTCTCAGCTCCTAGTGCCTCTTGCTCCCAGCTCCTCACACGCACACCACAAACTGAAGTGAGCTCCTTTTTAAAACCCAGGTGCCCTGATTAGCCTGCCTTTACTGATTCTAGCAGCTTCTTGATTGGCTGCAGGTGTTCTAATCAGCCTGTCTGTCTTAATTGTCTCCAGAAGGTTCCTGATTGTTCTGGAACCTTGCCTGTTCCCTTACCCAGGGAAAAGGGACCTACTTAGCCTGGGGCTAATATATCTGCCTTCTATTAGTCGCCTGTAGCCATCTGGCCCGACCCTGCCACAGATCTTTATTATAATAGCATATGGTGGTCTGTTTTCCAGTATCTCCAACCCCAGTTGTTCAAAAATCATTTAACATTTTTATTAATGACTTGAGATGGGGACTGGACTAGAAGACCTCTTGAGGTCCGTTCCAGTCCTACTATTCTCTGTTCTATTAAAATATAAAATCATCACTGATCAAGTTTGCAGATGACACAAAGATAGGGGCAGTGGTAAATAATGAGGACAGGTTACTGATACAGAGTGATCTAGATCACTTAGTAAACTGGGCACAAGAAAAAAAATATGCATTTTAATATGGCTAAATGTATACATCTGGGAACAAAGAACGTAGGCCTTTGTTACAGGCTGGGGGACTCTAACCTGGGAAGCAGTGACTCTGACAAAGATTTGGGAGTCGTGGGGGATAATCAGCTGAACATGCATTCCCAGTGTGATGCTGTGGCCAAAAGAGCTAATGCGATCCTGGGATGCACAAACAGGGGAATCTTGAGTAAGAGTAGGGAGGTTATTTTACCTCTGTATTTGACACTGGTGCAATCACTGCTGGAATACTGTGTCCAGTTCTGGTACCCACAATTCAAGAAGTATAATGATAAATTGGAGAGGGTTCAGAGAAGAGCCATGAGAATGATTAAAGGATTAGAAAACCTGTCTTATAGTGATAGATCAAGGAGCTCAAGCTATTACTCTTAAGAAAGAGAAGGTTAAGGGGTGACTTGATTATAGTCTATAAGTACCTACATGGGGAACAAATATTTAATTATGGGCTCTTCAATCTAGCAGAGAAAGGTGTAACATGAACCAATGGCTGGAAGTTGAAGCTAAACAAATTCAGACTGGAAATAAATCACACATTTTTAATGGTGAGAGTAATTAATCATTGGAACAATTTACCAAGGTCATGTTGGATTCTCCATCACTGACAATTTTTAAATCAAGATTGGATGTTTTTCTAAAAGATCTGATCTAGGAATTATTGTGGGGAAGTTTTATGGCCTGTGTGATTCAGAAGGTCAGACTATCACAGTGGTCCCTTCTGGCCTTAGAATCTATAAACCTATGACTTAGGCCACAAAAATCATGATATTTTAAAAATTTCGTTCATTGAATTTGCCTTTTGGTTTTTGAGCCTTCAGGGGTCACATATTCAAGCTATTCTCCACAACCAGGAGCAAATTGACTTTTTTCCCTAAATGAAAGGTGAAATGCCTCCTTAAGTCACCTGACTCCAGTGGGTGGGACTTTATAGAAACACCAGATGAAAAGAGGTTTGCCATAAAAGTTGTGAGAGTTGGCAACACTGGTTTGAAAGTACACCAATATATTGTGACATCACTGTATCGCACAACATAACCAAGTTCTTCTGACACAGTGACACATATTGGGGCTGATTCTCTATTGACCTGCACAGTGTATAGTCATTTACACTACTGCCAAATGGGTGTAAAATGCTACCAGATCAGAATAGCAGCATTTTATACCCAGTCTGGACTACTGAAAATGACACAAGTGTGGGGCAAGGCACACTCAGGCCCCCTGGTGCTTTTTGCTTTACATGTTTGGGTTCTGATGTTCCCTCCCCTCTGCGTGCCCTGTGTCAAAGATCATACCTGAGTCCTCTGCAGGTACTGATGCTTGCCGCTGAATCACTGTGTCCGTGAACATCCCCGTGATAAAAGCAGTGATCCTGCAGCAGAGAAAGCAGAAGTCAAAAGCCAATCAGCACCATACTGGGAACACTTAGGGTAGAAAAGAAGTCACTAACAAGGTACAGATCCTGGAAAGCAGAGATCTGTTACAGAGCTTCTTCCAGGCAAAAACAAGCCTTTCCCGCCTCATTTATTACCCACGCGTGATTTTCAGATCTTTCAAGAAACACAAGTGCTCCCAGCTGCCACCTGAAAAGCACACGAGGTGTGGGAGGTAATATCTTTTATTGGACCAACTTCTGTTGGTGAGAGAGACAAGCTTTTGAGCTATACAGCGCTCTTCTTCAGGTGACCTTGGGTAAGCCTGAAAGCTTGTCTCTCTCACCAACAGAAGTTGGTCCAATAAAAGATATTACCTCACCCACTCTGTCTAAAAACCTGGGACCAAGACGGCTACAACAACACTGCCCACCTGAACAGCAGGCAGTTCCACACCATACATGAGCAGTATACTACAGTGACATGGGCAGCCTTACATTCATGGGCAGATTGGAGGCTTGACTGGATCAGCACAATACACAACACAGCACTGCTCCTGACTGCCACGGTGCCTGAGCACAGAACACGTAATCAGCACTAATACACACACACACACACACAGAAGACTGAGGAAGTAACGTGACCAAAGTCACAGGGTGGGATTAGAAATCAGACGCTCTGAACTCCCAGCTGTAAGAGCTGGCTAGCTGGAGGGGAAAAGACTATCAAGGGGCAGGAGTGTTGTCCCCCAGTGTAGGCAAGGGCCAGGAAGAAAAAAGCATCCGGGTACAGTGTGGGCATTATCCCCACAGAAGGCCAGGGGAGAGCTGAGAGGCAGGGGAGGGAATCCAGGAACAGAGCATGCTGGGGCATGGTGCGGGACACACAGGAGCGTCCAAGCAACCTCACAGGTATCGTCCCCCACAGTAGGCCAGGCCAGGCGAGCGAGGGAGCATGGGAGCATCCAAGAAACAGCGCAGGTGTTGTCCCTCACAGCAGGCAGAGGTGGGGGATGGGGCGCAGGAGCTTCCCTTACAGAACTACGGAGGTTCCTCTCTACCTGCTGCTCCATAGGGCAGGTTTGCAGCTACAGGAGGCATAGAGGGTAGGACAGTGAGGCATGGGGTGAGAGGAGCCCTGGCCTTGCCACTCTGGGCATTTGCAGAGCTGCTGAAGGAAGGAAGGGAATTCATTCAAATTAGCTGTTCTCCATACACCGGCCCCCTATCTGCACTGTGCAGCAGCTGCTAAAATGGGAGTGTCCGCTGTGCACTGCAAAATTTAGCTGAAGTCTGGAGAGCCCACCGGGGCTATACTACCTCCCAGTTGCCCTGGTCATGGGGAGCTGTAAGCCAGCTCTGCAGGTCGAGGACTAGACCCTCCCAACAATCTCCTTTGCTGGGGCTAAATCACTGACGGCACTTCCCAGTGAAGGGCTGGTGTTGCGGCCCATCATGAAAAGCCCAGGTGGCCTGCTGAGCTGTGTGCCAGGGTTTGCCCAATACAGTTAGAGTTTACAGAGCGCTTTGGAAACATTATCTAAAACCATTAGCCCAGAACACCAGCAGGGCAGGGAAGAATAATTAGCCGACACCAATCAAACCTCACGCTCCTGAGGGCTGCTCTGACCGCTCACCACTGAAAGCAAGTTCGCCACTAATCTCTGTGGCACCACTTCTATAATGGGAAGCCAACTCATGTACTGAAAAGGAAGCATTGCCTAGTGGTGAGAGGTTATGGTGGGGTGTCAGAAGAACTGGGTTCTGCTTCTGGCTCTATCAAGACAGCTGGGACTTGTGCGATTGTGTGCTCTCTGAGCCTTTGTTTCCCTAGCTGTGACATGGGGTTGACAATATTATTGCTTTCTCTCAGGGAACGTGAGGCATTCCTTGGTGCTTTGAGATCTTTGCCAGAAAAGGGCAAAGTAATGTTATGGTCTAACTCAGCCAGAAGCTACTGGACCCAATACAGGAGTCCCTGGGTGAGGTTCTCTGACCAGTGTTATCTGATCCAGTCTGACCTGTAAGGGTCCCTTCCAGCCTTAAGGTCTATGGCTCTATGAAAGACCCAATGCCAAATGGCCTGCTCGTGGGGAGGAAGGTGGGTCAATCAGCATCCAGCAGCCTTCAGCCCCTGTCCTACAGACAACATCAGCATCTGCAGCCTTCAGCAAGGACTCGTTGTGGCCTTGCCCCCCAATGAGCACAGCGTTGTACAGAATGCGGAGGGCAGGCAGGCACACGGGAGGCAGTAGGAAGACTGCCAACTGGATTGATCTTACGTGCCCACAGGTGTATGAAGGAGAAGAAGGTGAGTGCCCATTTCCCAAACATGTCATGGATCATATGAGCAGCTCAGTCCACCTCTGTTCACAGAGCCCCAGCCTGTCATCCAATGGTAAAAAGGAAGCGCTTACCACAAGGATCTGAGCCTCCTCAGCTCCATACCTAACCAATAGCACCTCAGGCACCCACAGCATAGCACCGAGCACCAAGGAAATGTGAAGCACCAAACAAGATGTCTTGCTTTGCTGTGAAAAGGACTGGGGGAGACACCACAGGTTCTAGTGAATTTGTTTTGAGAGTCCAAAGCCTCAGCGCAATCCCCCAGCCCCAGTAAGTCTCCTCTAAGAAACATGCACCAGATCATACAGCACAGCCCTTGGATTCATACCTGAGTGTCTGGCCTCTCAGTGACCTCGGTACCATTTTCTGAGTAATAGGTTTCAGTGTAGTGCTCCCCAATCAGTCCCCTGAAAAAAAGAGACAGACAGAAGCAGTGAGGACTCACAGCGCCACCTGCAGCTCCGAGTGACAGAGAACCACATGGTGCAGGAGGAACCAGCATTACCCTGTACCCCTCTGGCCCAATCCTGCTTGTCTGACTCACAGCAGTGGGTGCCACTGAAGTCAGTAGTACTGACACTGCTCCCAGTGCCAATATGCGATTGAGAAAAGCAAGCTGGACCTGGCACCGCATCACTGCTTGAACTCCCACCAGAAAATCCCATCAATGGTTCCTCATCTTCACACTTCGGATGCATCCTATATAGAGGGAGGGGGAGGCAGGGTCCTGCACAACCTCCATAGAAGAAGCTGTTATTGCCTCTGTTGCGTGTAGGGTGACCAGATCGCAAAAATAAAATATTGGGACACATGTGCGGGGAGGGGGGCAGCCACAGGCTCGCAGTCCCCACCGGAGCCATGGGGGAGGCGGGAGCACAGTCCTAGGAAGCCGCAGGTTGTGGGGCGCATGGCCCCAGCTCTGGCCCCCACTACAAGCTGCGTGTCAGTCAGGGGCACATAGCCCCAGCTCCAGCCCCCACTGCAAGGGGGGGGTGTCTCAGGGGTGGGGCAGGGAGCTGGGGATGTGGGAAGAGATTCGGGGTGCTGACTCCGGAAGGGAGTTTGAGTGCGGGTGGGAGGGGGGTGCAGGTTCCAGGCATGGCTTACCTCAGGCGGATCCCCGAAAGTGGCGACAATTGCCTCTGGGTCCTAGGCGGAGGCACAGCCAGGCGGCAGTGCACACTGCCTCACCTCCAGGAGCCACCCCCAAAGCTCCCACTGGCCGTGGTTCCTGGGCAATGGAAGCTGCGGAGCAGGCTCATGGCGGGGGCAGCACGCAGAGCTCCCCTGGCCATCCCTGTGCCTAGGACCCAGAGGGAACTGTCACCACTTCCAGGGAGCTGCGTGGATCCAGGTAGGGAGCCTGCCAGACCTGCGCCAACCGGACACCTGGCAACTTTACAATATCGGGTACAATATCGGGACAAATGACATCCCGACCGATGTACGATCGGGACGCAGGACAAAGAGTTAAATATCAGGACGTCTGGTCACCCTAGATGGGGTCATGGAACAGTAGCTGCCATTGACGTTCTGTCTGCTGAATGGTTTGTAAACGGGTGCCTGACTCTTTGCCCTGCAGCCAGCGCTTGGGGTGTGTTCACGGTTACCCAGACCATCACCATCATTTACTCCAAACAGGCTCCAAAAAGACAAAGTCTTTCAAATGGAGTAAGAAGGACAGGGCCAGTAGGTGGGCTGGGACTGGTTTCTCCTGCCTAAATGCTGGCGGGGCAGCCAGATGGGGATAGATCCATGGGTCACAAAATTTTGTTCCCCTGCCATCAGTCTGCCAACTTGTACATGCAGGTCCCTTGTAATGAGCTCCAGGGCGTACAGTAACAGTAGGGGGAGATTTACCCTTTCCTCCTTAAGAGTGGGGGCCAAGAGGTAAATGGGTCCAGTAGCATAGTATCCCAGCGGAGGCAGCAGGGCAACTGCCAATCACACCTCATACGGAGCTCAAAGCAGTTTGAGTAATAGTGTCTCCTCCTGAATTCGATGGACTGAGAAGATGGTATTTGATGCTAAATAAGAGTTAGACCATTGTGAGGGGGACAGAATAAAAATGTAGGCAGGCAAGGGGCTTGGGTCTGAGGGTGAATAAGAGCTGGGTTTAGGATCATATCTGATGGTTCTGTGTCAGAAACGGAAAACAAGTCCCTTCTTGTTTTTGATCTGAACCTAAGCCGCTGCAGCGGCCAGTTTCTATCCAGGGATCCAAGTCCCTCTGAAATTCAAAAAGGTTCAGCTAGAGGTCCAAGCTGTTGGCTCTCCTCCAGCTTTATGCCCTGCAATGTTCCACGCGCAATCCACACAAAGTGGCCTGGGGAGGAAGCTAACCTAACGACCCAAGGCTTTCACTAGGGAACCCTGCAAGCCACACTAGCCACTGCACACTTACCTGTTCTTTTCCAGACGGAGAACATAGTCCCTCCCTTCTGCACGGATGCTGTAATGAACGTGGTCCGGATACGTGTTCTGCATGGGGTAAAACAACAACAGAAACTTTTCAGAGTAACAGCCGTGTTAGTCTGTATTCGCAAAAAGAAAAGGAGTACTTGTGGCACCTTAGAGACTAACCAATTTATTTGAGCATGAGCTTTCGTGAGCTCTGCATGCATCTGATGAAGTGAGCTGTAGCTCACGAAAGCTCATGCTCAAATAAATTGGTTAGTCTCTAAGGTGCCACAAGTACTCCTTTTCTTCTTTCAACAGAAACTTGTCATCATTGGGCTAAAGAGGTATGAAGTAGAAGATTTCTATCCTGTGTGCTGCGCAGACCTCCCAGGACAGTCACATGGGACCTTAGACTCACCTACCCGAGCCCATTCAATGTTCTTCTAGTTATATGTGGATTTTGTTGAAATATTCTATTGGCATATTTCTGCCCTGTTTTCAAAGGCGTTGTGCATCTGCAGCTCCCACTGATTCAGGGTTTGCGTGAGGGCCCAGCACCTCTGGAAACCTGGATGCACGTGCTCGCTGCCAATGTACCCATTATAGACATAGCACAAGTGGAAACCAACAGCCAACTATACCAGCACAGAAATAATCTCAGTTTGCAAAACCCAGTATGCCTTGGATTAAAGAACACTACAGATGAGTACAATGAGATTAAACTAAGACTCAGTGTTCACATCTGGCACAACGCCACAAGTTGTTGCACAAGGAACTAAAATCTTACTGCTCATCAAAATGCCTTTTTTGGCATTTAATTCATCATTTACTCAAAATCAAGAACCACAGAGTCCCCTGATAACTCACCCCCTGACTCACTAATGCTTCCCCTAGTAAAGTCTTTCTTCTCTTTGACTGATTATGCGCACAGCCTCATTGTGTGAGAATCAACTTCTCTTTCCGTGTGCTCTCAAAAGTAGATGGTCAGGAAATCATACTGAAGACACTTGGCCTGAAGAAATAAACTCTGCTTCCAGAGTCATTCTTTATTCCTACAAGCTCCTGCAGTGCACAAGACACAGCACCTTTTCACCTAGTAAAACAGATCATTGCCATTAAGTTTCTGGATAGCCTCCCAACTCCCATGTGTGCATAAGCATGGGTGGTTGCAGTAAAAGGGACAATAAACAGGCGGGTAGGTCAACTACATGAGTGCACATATTGGACCACATTTCTTGGGGAGCCCACTTGTGATGCAAACAAGCTGGAAAGCAGCCAGATCTGGCCAACTGAGAAGCCCTCAGCAATGGTGTGCCAGACTGCTAGGCCACACCCTCACCTGACCTGGGTGCAGGGAGCACAGCAGGGCACAGGGGAGGGGTTATGGCCAGAGTGTGCCGTGCTCCAGCAATCCCCAGCTGGCCTACAGGACCAGGCGGTGGAGTTTACAGCAGCCCCACAAGTGAGAGGACATGTATCTAGGAGTTAAACCAAGGGACTGGGAGTTGAAACCAGGAGTCAGGATGCCTGGGTTCTTTTCCTGCCTGTACCAATAACTTGCTGTATGACCTTGGACAAGTCACTACAGCTCACTGACTCAGTTTCCCCATGTGTAAAATGGGGACAACCCCACCTACCAGTAACAAGAATCGTGAGTAAATTGCTTTGAGATCCTCAGCTAAACAGTGATGCTAATGAATAATTACACCCTTGGTAGTGTGGAGGCCTCCCTCTCTGGTTAATGACAGCTGACCAGGCGACCGAGCATCTCACGGCAGAGTCGCTGGCTAAGGCTCTTCCCGGACGGAAGCCACGGCTGGCAGAAGTGAACTCCTTGGGCACACAAGGCAAACTCAGCAGCTCTGATTTGCTGGGGTTTGCTCTCAGTTGGGGAGTTTGACCTCTCTAGTGGGGGTGATGGTATAAACCACCACATAACAGTCTGGAATTCCCCCCCAGGAAAGCATTGGGGAACTGCAATCAGATAGGGGCTGGGGTTATACGGAAAGTATTTCTGTGCCACAGTCAGAACCAGCTGGGAGAGGAAACATGATTTTCCTTGTGAGTCAACTGCTCTAATTTCACTGCTTTGCGTTTTTACTTTGGGCTCATTCTGGGAATGAAAAATCCATTTCTGGTTAAAAAAAAAAAAAAGCCCCTTTGCCTGCTGAGCAAAATGCAGCCAGGGTCGCTCTTCCCCCTCAAGTGGGTACTGGCTGCAGCCCTGGGAAGTGAGGGGCTCTTCAGCAAAGTGCTGAAGACTTGAGAGATGCTGTCAGCTAAACAAACATGATGCCTAAGCTGGAGACAAAGAAACTGTCCATGGGGCTTGGTGATAAATTTTTCTTAGATGAACGTTACTGTCTCTTTTAGTGTTCGCCAACAAAATGATGTTTTATTATTGTTGGCAACTTAGGAGACAGAAACCAATCCTTGAGAAATGCAGATCTGCAGAAAAGCCACTGAAGGCGCTAGAAGAGAACTCTGACTGCAAGCTGGATGGGAAAGGTAGATCAGTGATCAACTTTCTGAGAAACCACAAGAAATGCAAAGCCATTTAAAAGGCCTGATAAAGCTTCCCCCAAGCTCCTACTTCCAGAGGGCTTTTCAAGTGTTTAAAATGCAGAAGGTCTGACTCAGAACAGTGGGAGACTGAGCCTGGACTCTGGTTCAACTCCTGCTCACTCCAGTGCCTGCTGAGTGAGTCAGGGCAGGGCCATGGCTGCAGGATTTGGCCTGAGGTGCAGAAAGAGCAGTTCTGGACAGGCAAAAAACTGGGACAGGCAGGATCAGGCACTGGGGGCTGGACTCTTGGAATACTTCTCATCCCAGTGAGTCAGCAGGAACTCCAGGAGATACACCAGTGTCAGCAAGGTGGAATAACAGCCCAACAGCTACCTGGGCCTTCAGTGCTTTGGGAAAATGTAATGTGCAACAGCTGGTCAGGGTGCACTGGGAGAGGAGGCAAGGGAAAAGGGAGGTTTACACCATCTTTCTGTCCCCATTATCTGGGGGCCAAACCAGCCCTGGCACAAGTTAAAGCAGTCTCAGGAGCACCCTCATTTGTGCTGGAGAAGAGCAGCCAACATCACTGGCATGCATGCACCTTAACCCTGTCCCCACCTCCTCTGCCCTAGAGTGCCCCAGCTCATCATCCCCTACACAAAGGATCCTCAGCTGCTACCTGAAACTTGCTGCTGTGGGTCTTTTTTTTTTTTTTTTTTGCAGTGTAGATGTAGCCATAGAGAATCCCCTGCAAGCCACCCCATCTCTTAAAATGAGGGGATCCAGCTCAGGTGCCCCTGCTGACCACAGCTGTAGCAATATGGCCTGGGAAGAGAGGTGACCCCTAAAGCAAGTGTTCTTTGGGGAGGAGATTCCACCTTTAAGGCAGAAAGAACAGAGCATGTTGATGGCAGGCTGCTTTTTTAAGGTATCAGGTTTGCAATATTAGAAACAGTCCTGGGGAAATGGCTGAGAGGACAGCATGAGCCAGCTTCACCATTCGTAACCTGGCCATCCTAAACATGTGCAGATAGACCACCCACCCCTGCACCGCTACATCCCATCATGCACTGCAGTCTCTCGTTGTATGCATGTCTTACAGATATCTAACAGATGGATGTACTATTACATGTGATCTCTTCCCTTTGGTACGAACACGGACAGAAAGAAAGGAGGAAAGTTGTTCAATGTGCACAGCACAGATGGGATCTCTAAATAGCCTGGAGAATGTTTATTTCACAGACAAGTTTAGGTTTCTGGAGCAAAGAAACAGATGCCTTTGGGAAGAATTTTTGAAGCTATTTTATCTGAAAGGGTTTGAATCACAAGTGAACATGCTGTACCAAGAATTTACTAGGCAATTTATATCTCAAAATTGACATGATACCTAGGCCTTCTAAGGTGCTAATGTTTGTGCTTTTAAGATATGATTTCTGCTGCTTTCTGAATTTTAAAGACTAAAATGCAGTCCAGAAACTACCATTAGGTTATGATCACAAATTCAGCCTTGCTGACTCCAAACATTCAAAAATCATGAGTCAAACCCCAACAAAGATAAGATTGGCTTGAAAATCAAGAGATTTTTTTCAAAATAATAAAATGTGGATTCTTTTGTATTTGGCTTCTTTTTTCTGAGCATTTTGGGTTCATGTTTTCTTGCTTGTCTCCACAACCACAAGAACTAGTATCTGACATTTTTTACAAAATGAAAACTGAAATTCTCCCACATTCACATAACTCCAGGTGCTGAGGCTTTAAGAAAACACCAAGTATCATAAGACTTGTGCTAAATCGTGAGAGATGGCAACACTGCAGAATGATCTAACATCCTTTCTGCTTCCATTTCATCACTTCTTCCCTTTATCCCATCAACCGGGGTCGGGTCATCATGTAAGCATCCACCATCTTTGTCTGTCTGTGGTAGCATTAAGGTCCACCTGCTTACCATCTTCTTTGATGTGATCCATCCATCATCACTTCCTCAGGGTCTCTTTCCTACCATGCTATCTTCACCAAGTCCCCTTCATTCACCCTCTGCACATATCTGAACTGGCGAAGTCCCATTTCCTGGATTTTGTCAGCCACATCACGGACTTGGACTTACATCCTAAAACTTTCCTTTTGACATCTCTCTCTTTGTGTAACTCCTCTTCTGGCACGAAGACATCTCATCTCGAACACCTGTAGGCTTTGAACTTGGCCTCTCTGTTTTGGCCATGTTTCTGCACCATATAGCATTACAGGGCACACCACTGTTCTCCACAGTTCAGTCTCAGTGGCAGACGTTTGTTATACACAGCCCTTGAGATGTTATTCCACACTTTTCCAACACTCCTCAGTCTGGACTGGGACTCACATTCAAGCTCACCATTTTCCATAACTCAGCTGCCAAAGTACTTGAACTGGTCGGTCTGGTTTAGTTCCACTCCATTAAGCTCTATGTCAAGTGTCCCTGTGGCTCCTCTACTGATCCATGCCCTCAGTCTTAGTCAAGCTCCTTTTCATCAGATGCCAGCTTAGTTGATCATAGCACTGGTTTATTATTTTCTCTAGGTCTTCTTTTGAGGAGGCCCTTATTGCTAGGTCATCTGCATATAGCAGCTTCTCCCCCTTTCCCACTGACATCTTCCTGCTGATGCAGTCCATCAAAATGATGAAGAGCAGCGAGTTGAGGGCCGACCCCGGGTGCATTCCAACTTCTACATCAAAGGGACTTGTTGTTCCACAATATGTTCGGATCTCTGTTTTCCATCCACTTTATCATAGGCCTTTTCTAGGTCCATAAGAAGCTATCCTGCTGGTGCTTGAGCTGCTTCTCCATCCCTTGCCAAATTACAAACATGGCATCCCTGCGCCTCGTCCTTTCCTAAAGCCACACCGTGCTTGGTCAATGAGGGGTTCCAGCATTTTTCTAATTCTAGCATCCAAGATACATTCCAGTATCTTCATCCCATGTGACAACAGCTTTGTCCCTCGATAGTTCCAAATTCCTGGAAGCTTCCCTTCCTAAATATTGGTACCAGGACAGACATGCACCAGTCTTTTCTTGTCATACAGCTTCAACCACTTTGATCTATTTCATGCCGCTCTTGCCCAAGACTTTCACCAGTCTGCTGTCACTTCATCAGGTCCCTCTGCCTTATTGGTCTTTGTCTCCTGGACTGAATTTCCACTTCCTCCTCTTATGTCAAGCTCAGGTACCGCATTAGGATCACATGTTGACAACACCACAAAGGGTTTGCTTCATTTAAGTGACTCTCAAAGTATTGTTTCCACCTCTCCTTCACTTGTTTAGGTATTACTAACAGTCTCCTCTGATCACCATTCACAAACCATGTCACATTACCATCCTCCTTTCTTTGGGGCCCATTTTTCAATGCTGCAGAACTTTCTGCCAGCCAGCTGTGGGTCATTTACAAGCTCAGCATGCAAATTGTCTAGGGCACTCTCTTTGCCCTTCTTCATTGCCCACTTGGCAGACCACTTTGCTTCTTTGTATTTGCTTTCATTTACACTTGATGGGTTCATTTATTTTCTTTGTGCACCATTTTCTTGTTTCAAATTGCTACTTGCACTTTGTTGGTCCACCCCCACTCCTCTCCTTTGGTTTTCTCTATCTGCATCATCCACAAACCTCTTCCACTGTGGCAATCTACATTCTTTGGAAGTGGTTCCACGCCTCTTCAGCTGATGCCAAATTTGTTTCCTGACACAGATTTCATTCTGCCATTAGTGATTCTAATTTTGACCTCAAACACAACAAGAGGCTGCTTTGATTGGTCGCTCAAGAGTGCCATCATTTATGATAAAAAGAAAAGGAGGACTTGTGGCACCTTAGAGACTAAAAAATTTATTTGAGCATAAGCTTTCGTGAGCTACAGCTCACTTCATCAGATGCATTCATTTTCCACTGAATGCATCCAATGAAGTGAGCTGTAGCTCACGAAAGCTTATGCTCAAATAAATTTGTTAGTCTCTAAGGTGCTACAAGTCCTCCTTTTCTTTTTGCAGATACAGACTAACACGGCTGCTACTCTGAAACCTATCATTTATGATGGAGATGATGCAGAAAGCTCACACTAGCTGGTGTCATTCATCCCATAAGGGTGTCACATTAAAGGAACTAAGAGTCCGAGTCTGGATCTTTGCTGACTGTGCACTCAAGGTGCCTGCCAGACAGATCAAGAGGGAGAGAATTCCTTTCTCTGAACCAGTGTGCATTTCCTGCAGCATTCTCTATTGATTTCAGTATATGTTCAGAAGGGAGGGATGGCCCAGCGGATAGGGTGCCAATGTGGGACTCTGGAGGCCTGAGTTCAATGCCTGGCTTTGTCACACCCTTCCTGTGTCACACTAGGCAAGTCACTTCACTTCCAAGGGGCTGTGAGGTTAAATGCATTAAAGATTATGAAGTGCTCAGATATAATGCTGACTGGGGCCATAGACAGCAACAGTATGTGAGTGTTGTGATCCTGTTTTCTCTGTTCTGCAGCTTTCCGTGTGTCTGTCTGTTTACAGAGGCAGCTGCAGTTCTGCAAGGCAGCACTGAGGTAGCCTATTCCACAATGTACGTTCTCTCATATTCAGTTATTTTTGCTTAATCTAAAACAAAAGTCAGTCTCCGACTGCTCAGTGTCTGGGAAAGCTGGAACTGTGCATGGCTAATCTGGGGGTTGGCACCAGGCCCTCGTTTAACCGCCTCTGAGTCTGGGGTTGTTGGAGCTGGGCTTGTAGGTCCCCTGATATTTCAGAGGCGACAGATACTTACGAGTTGAGCAGAAAGGTCTCTTTTCCCAGTAGCTGCAGGCACTCTGCGAGGTGTCACCCTTTCATATTGGACCACATGTGTGAGTTTCTCCGATGGGCTGGCAAAGACTCCTGTAAAGACATTCAAAGGGTCAGGGCTTTCTGCAGAGTTCCCTAGAGGAGTACAGTGCTGCATGATGTTACAGGGTGGTAGAGCAGCTGTGCTCAATAACCCCATTAAGGCTTGTTCCTAATCCCAGAGAGGGGGATGGAGCGAGGCTAGCTTCATAGCTCCCTGCCCCTCCGTATTGCCCTCACTGCTCATTGTTGGCTGATGTTTTGCTGCTTCCTCACAGTATGCACAAAGCATGCAACATCCAACACAAGCCCAAGGCACTAGCAGGCAGCAGTGAAATGCCAAAGATGGACTAGCAGCTCCCCTGTCCTGCATTCTGCAGTCTTTGGCCACCAAGCCCTTACCAGATGGTGTCCCCAAGTGAATAAGGACAGGCCAAGCTTTACAAAAGAGAATGAAAATCTTCAACTGAGTGAAAAAATACGTGGAGGCTCCAAGACTACACACAATTATAATAATATTTGTACAAAGTAGGTCTTGCAAGGTAACATCTGAAAACTCATAATTTGCTAATCCACACTGTCCTGATAAAATGTGTGTGACAACATTGAAAAGTTGTAAGATTCCATTGTGTAGTGATTTTAACACATGTTCCAAACCGAGGTTGGCAACCAGGTCTTTCTCAAACAGAGGAATGGGTGCTCTGCTTAATTTGTATTTAAGCCATAAATAGAGTCATCAAGCGGGAAGGAAAATGAAGGATGCTCAAACAGGTGAGGAAGAGTAGCAGAGCACATTCTTTCCTGTAGCTTCTCTGTCTCCTGAATCTCAGCAGGAAATGTTTCCCAAGGATGGGGGCTGACACTATAAAAATGAGGGACAAATACCCCAAGGTCCCGTCCTCCTTTCTCTATCCATTGATTCACTGCACAAGAAGGGACAAAGGTAGCAGCCATTAACCAGAAGAAGGGGTTCTGGCCTCAGAAGTTTGGCCAGTAAGATGATTGAGAGCATGTGGTGAGAAAAACTTTGCTAGTTGTGTTTTATCTTTTCCTGTGACCATTTCTGATTTTTATGCCTCATTACTTGTACCCACTTAAAATCTCTCTCTTGGTAGTTAATAAACTTTTTTTGTTGTTTTATCTAATCCAGTGTTTAAACTGAAGCTTAAACTCCAGTTGAGACAACAAGATGTGTGCATATTATTTCTATTAATAAAATGATGGACTTTATATGAATTTGTATTGTCCAGGAGAGGGCTGGGCAGTACAGGACATACATTTCTGGGGGAAAATCTAGGACTGAAGGTATGTTGGGGTCACCCTGCAGTATAACTGAGGTGTGGCTGGCTGGCTGCAGCACACACACAGTCATAGCTGGAGGCTGTTTGTGAACAGGTCAGACTGGAGGCTACAGCAGCAAAGCAGTGTCAAGGGCACCCCAGGTTAGAGGGCAGGGTTGACACAGCTACTCATTAGTCTGTATTCTGGGTATGTCACAAGGTGATTACAGCATCACCTCAGGTTTCATTTTATTTTGTTAAGACGCCAGTTGCTAGCTTCTTGACTGCAAAGCAAAGCTTGAAAATGCGACACCCAAATGTTCAGAAAGCAGAAGGCAAATACAGAGGACCCCAAATGTATTATTTTTAAAATATCTCATGATTTCTGGGGCCTGACTCATGATTTTTTAATGCTTGAGGTTGGCAATACTTTGTTGTGGATTTTGTAGGATGTTTTGCATTTACGAAAGCTTATGCTCAAATCAATTGGTTAGTCTCTAAGGTGCCACAAGTACTCCTTTTCTTTTTGCTTTAGAGTTAGAAACCATTCTAATCTGTCAAGTTCTGGGGCAACACTCTAGACCCTGGCATGCCACTCGATGGCCACTGTTCACACATTTCAGCAGCATCACCCATGCTGGCAGGTTTGACAGCTGTATGAAGCCAACAGTCCCCATGTCCTCTAGCCATGTTAGTTAGTTACCTTGCTGGAGCACTGGGATCCCCACAGGATGATGAATAGCAAAGGGAGAGCAGACCACATCGTTCTGCTGGTGCTAAGCAAGCCTCCCCCACAGTGCATTTCATGCCTGAGCTGGAACCAAAGCTACTCTTCTCACTACCCCTGCCCATTTGTGAGTCACAATCTCACTGCCAATGCGGGCTCGGTTCTGGCTGTCATGATGTAGCTACTTTCTCTAAAGCAGCAGCTCATCTGGGCTGGATCAGATGGGTACATGAGAGCCATCTGTTGGCAGCACTCTCTGGTCAAACCACAACAGCAGCCTGTAGATGGTACCTAGATATCCCAGCCTGGCTATCTGGATGAATGACTGGGTGACCCAGAAGACTGGCTGGGCTGACAGATATAAACTCAATCCACTCACGAAATCATAAGAACTGCCCCTTACCGCATGTACTGCCACAGCAGCTGGGAGTGCAGACTAAGAGTCCTAAAGTTAAACAGCTGTGAGGCTGGATGTTCTCTGCAAAGGGCCCACTTGCCCTAGGAAACTGTGGAAAGTCAGACATGCCTGAGACCATGTGGCTGCTCACACTTGGCCTGTTCAGAACGCTTGAGACGCGTGCATTACAGAAGATGCACACACTGCAGCTTGGAGGCAGGTCTGTACTGCAACCCCCTTTTTACAGAGCGGGTACTGAGGTACTTGCCCAAAGCTGCCCAGCAAATCAGAGGCAGAATTACAATTAGCACTCAGGAACTCTTACCTCTCATCCTCCATGCTCATGCCTCTAGAACAGACCAGAACCAAAGCATTGCGACGATGCTGCTGTTACGCCACCGGGAACTAGGGCTACACTTTGACATGGACACAAACTCCTTCAGCATGGACCAGGCTTGAATTGATTTGTCCAGCCCTTGTACTATGTGGGCCATGGCTGGTGGTCTTGGGTACACAGCAAATGCCTCACTATGCCTGCTGCACACTGAGCTCAGCCACCTTGATAATCCCATTTCACCCAGCCCAGTCAATGCAGGCCTATCAGAAATGGGGCTGGATGAGAGCTACATGGCTGAGGCACAGTTGAGCTAATACCTGACAGTTGGAAGAAGCAACCAGAAGAAATAAGCTATTGCTTGTTGGTGTCTGCCCTTTGTCTCCCAGACTCCTGGGTGCTTCTAGAAGTCAAGGGAACAACACTAACCCAAAAAGACTTTATCTGTCTGCAGCTGGCTAGAAGGTTGTTTTCAATGGCTGAAGTTGAATCTAGACAGATTCAGACTGGAAATGAGGTATAAATTCATCACTGAGGGTAACTGATCACTGGAACAACTTACCAAGGTTGTGAGGGATTCTCCATCACTGGCCATTTTAAAATCAAGATTGGATTTTTTTTAAAGATATGTTCTAGCTCAAAAGGAATTATTTGGGGGCAGTTCTCTGGCCTGTGTTATACATACAAGAAGTCAGACTAGATCAGTGGGTTTCAATCTGTGGTCCACAGACCCTGGGGGGAAGTGGAGGGAGGACAGACTATGTCTGAAATTTTTAGGGGTCTGCAGATGAAAAAAGGCTGAAAACCACTGGACTAGATGATCACAGTGGTCCCTTGAAACCTAGGAATTTACTTTCAGGTTCAAGCACTTGCTTCAGGGATCCAGGCCTCTGTTCCCTTGAGGTTGGGTCACTGTGAGGAGCCATATGGAAACTCCAGCTAATGATGAATGCAGCAGCTTGCTTTCTGAGGCCTGCTCTTCACACAAAGCTGTACTAGTTTACCTAATGGGGTGGTTCTAAATGGAACTAGTTAAGGCAGTTGAAAACCCCTGTGTGGGCAATTTAGCAATTGCAGCAAGTTCGCAGATGACACTAACCTGGGGGGAGAGGTAGATATGCTGGAGGGTAGGGATAGGGTTCAGAGAGACCTAGACAAATTGGAGGATTGGGCCAAAAGAAATCTGATGAGGTTCAACAAAGACAAGTGTAGAGTCTTACACTTAGGAAGGAAGAATCCCATGCACCGCTACAAGCTGGGTTCAAGCTAAGCAGCAGTTCTGCAGAAAAGGACCTGGGGATTACAGTGGACAAGAAGCTGGATATGAGTCAGCAGTATGTCCTTGTTGCCAAGAAGGCCAACGGCATACTGGGCTGTATTAATAGGAGCATTGCCAGCAGATCGAGGGAAGTGATCATTCCCCTCTATTTGACACTGGTGAGGCCACACCTGGAGTATTGTGGCCAGTTTTGGTCCCCACACTACAGAAGGGACGTGGACAAATTGGAGAGAGTCCAGCGGAGGGCAATGAAAATGATTAGGGGGCTGGGGCACATGACTTATGAGGAGAGACTGAGGGAATTGGGGTTATTTAGTCTTCAGAAGAGAAGAGTGAGGGGGGATTTGATAGCAGCCTTCCACTACCTAAAGGGGGGTTCCAAAGAGGATGGAGCTCGGCTGTTCTCAGTGGTGGTAGATGACAGAACAAGGTGCAATGGTCTCAAGTTGCAGTGCGGGAGGTTTAGGTTGGATATTACGAAACACTATTTCACTAGGAGGGTGGTGAAGAACGGGAAAGAGTTACCTAGAGAGGTGGTGGAACCTCCATCCTTAGAGGTTTTCAAGGCCTTGCTTGACAAAACCTTGACTGGGATGATTTAGTTAGTGTTGGTCCTGCTTTGAGCAGGGGATTGGACTAGATGACCTCCTGAGGTCTCTTCCAACCCTAATATTCTATGATTCTATGATTTAATTTAAACCTAGCTTGGACCAATTTAAACTGATTCCTTGTTAGACCAATATGAGCCAGGCTTCTATATTTTCAAAAGCGTGCAAACAAGAGTTCACACCAGATTAACTAGGCCAGGGGTGGGCAAACTTTGTGGCCCAAGGGCCACATCTGGATGGGGAAATTGTATGCAGGGCAATGAATGTAGGGCTGGGGCAGGGAGTGTGGCAGGGATTGTGGGGTGCAGCAAGGGGCTCAGGGCAAGGGGTTGGTGTGCAGGGGGGATGCGGGGTACAGGAGAGGGCTCAGGGCAGGGGGTTGGGGTGCAGGAAGGGTATAGGAGGGAGTTGGGGTGTGAGGTGCAGGAGGAGTTCGGGGTGCGGGCTCTGGCCCGGCGCCGCTTACCTCAAGTGGCTCCAGGGTGGCAGAGGCGTGCAGCAGGGCTAAGGCAGGCTCCCTGCCTGCCCTGGCCCTGCCCCACTCCCGGAAGTGGCCAGCATGTCAGGCGGTGGGTCCTGGGGGTGGGGTAGGGCAGGCAGCTCCGCCGCATGCTGCCCTCGCCTGTGGATACCACACCCAAAGCTCCCATTGACCACGGTTCCCTGTTCCCAGCCAATGGGAGCTGCAGGGGGGCGGTGCCTGCAGGTGAGGGCAGTGCACAGAGCCCTCTGCCTCCTCCGCTCCCCCAGGGGTCGCAGGGACATGGTGCCAGTTGCTTCCAGGAGCAACGCCGGGCCAGGGCAGGCAAGGAGCCTGCCTTAGCCCTACTGCGCCATGGGGCTGGCAATCCCGCGGGACGGATTGAAAGCCCTGACAGGCCGGATCCGGCCTGCAGACTGTAGTTTGTCCTCCCCTTAACTAGGCTGTCTTAAAAAATGGTTTGAGTTAAGTAAGCATAATTTGTTGCGTGAAGGTAAGTCTGAAGAATTGTTTCCCATATGCATCACATTACCACCAATTCATTACTGAGTGCACTGCAAATTATGCAGCTATTTCACTAAAAAACTGAGGTTTTTAATGGAATAAGTGAGAAAATGTATAATAAACTCAGTGCTCCAGCCCCATTATTTTGATAGGTTCATTTATTTTACGCTGTCTACATAGTTTAAATTTTCAATATAAGAAAGATTTTTGCAGTAACATCTGAGGCCTGGTTACACTAGAAAATTCGGTTGGCATAACTACATTGCAGAAGGGTGTGAAAAATCCACACCCCTGAGCAGGGCAGTTAAGCCACCCTAAATCCCCATGTAGACAGGGCTAGGTTGACAGAAGAACTAGCTATGGCCTCTTTGGGAGGTAGACTAACTACAAGTGACAGGAGAACCCCTCCCGTTGGTGGAGCTGGTGTCTACACTGAAGCGCTACAGCGCCGCAGCTGTAGTGTTTTAAGCGTAGACACAAGCCCTTTGAAGTTGAGAGGCAAAGCCAGAGGTTTTAGCATCTGGGTGAAGCATTTGTGGCTTCTGGTCCTTTGTGGGCAGTTTGGAACAATGGGGTAAATATATTAGCTAAGTGTTTCTGAAAAAAATTATCAGCAGTGAAATCATACAGACAGCTGCTAGCAATCTTTATACTAAAATTCTTGCAAATGTATTTGTGTTAGACCTTCCAATACTATCACTGGTTGCAGCCGGCCTTTGCAAGGTGGCAAGGAGAAAGCCCTCTTGCTAGAAAAGCACCTCTTCTTTGTTCTATGAATACCTGTCAGTTTTGCTGAAATACACACGTCTGAAAAATCGCCATTTCCCTTCCCTCACTTGTGCCACTCAGGAAAAGTTTGCCAACAGCCAAAATCATAACCCAAAACCACCAACACTGGACAGCAACCTGCTCCATACCGGCTTGTCCCCTCCACCCCCAAGCCCAGCACACAGCTGCACAACCCCTACCCGCTTCCCTGGCCGCATGGGGTAGCAATCGCCCAGCTCGAGAATGAACCAGGCAGAGTCCGACGCCCTGAACAGCCAGCACATGGCCCCAGTTCCCCATTTCCTGAGACTACGGCCCGGCCCGCCCCGCCCCGGCGGCCAGTCCCCGCACTGAACAGACCCGGACCGTCCGCCCTCCGGCACCTCATGGCCCCGACGCCCCTCCGAGCGGGCGGGCGGGAAGCGCAGCCCGAGCCCGTCCAGACGCGCCGCTGCGGCGACAGCGCAAGTTCCCCGACGGAGCCCGCCGCGCCCAGCGCCGGCTGCAGGGGGCAGCGAGCGCACTCACCACGGCGTCCCAGCGCCATGCACAGCGCCAGCAGGGCGAGCGTCCGGGCCATGGCGCGGCTTCCCCGCGCTGAGGTGCGGAGCGGTGCGGTGCGCTCCTCTCTGCCAGCGGCCCCGGCTCCGTCTGACTCAGCCCCGCCTGACTCAGCCTCCCGCCCAGGAAACTGAGGGGGCCGAGCCTACCCCCCCCAGCGGCCCCTCCCTGGGCCGGCCCCACCCCCTGCCCGAAACTGCCCCCCTTCCCCACACTGAACACTGCCCCGCTGCCCCGAGTACCCACCCCAACTACCCACCCCCTGCCTGCACACTGACACCCCTCCCCCTGCTCACTGACCCCTCTACCCTGAATACCCATCCTCACCCTGCACACTGACCCCCCGCCCACACTACTCACCCGCACACTGAGCCGACTCACCCTGCACACTGACCCCGCTGCCCAGACTACCTACGCCCAGACTACCTACCTGCTCACTGAACCCCCCCCCAGCCCAGACTACCCATCCCCACCCTGCACACTGACCCCCCTGCCCAGACTATCCAACCCCACACTGCATCCTGTCCCACACTGACACTCCCCTTCCCTGGCACTTGTCTCCACCTTGTACACTGATACACCCTCCCCCACCTCCCACCCACACATTGCCCCACCAGCACTGCACACAGACCTCGCCTTCTCTGGCCCCATCCTGCACACTGACCCACCCCTGCACCTCACACTGACTCCTCTTCCAAGGCCCCTCCCTGCCCCCCCCACTGATCCCCCATCCCTGGCCCCCCGCATACACTGACCCCCTCTCCCAGCTCCTCCCCATCCTGTACACTGATGCATCCCTGACCCAGCCTAGCACCTCCCTACCCCCCACACCTACCATGGTTATAAACTGTTCAGGAAGGACAGGCAGGGCAGAAAAGGTGGGGGAGTAGCACTGTATGTAAGGGAGCAGCATGACTGCTCAGAGCTCCGGTATGAAACTGCAGAAAAACCTGAGTGTCTCTGGATTAAGTTTAGAAGTGTGAGCAACAAGAGTGATGTAGTGGTGGGAGTCTGCTATAGACCACCGGACCAGGGGGATGAGGTGGATGAGGCTTTCTTCCGGCAGCTCGCAGAAGCTACTAGTTCGCACGCCCTGATTCTCATGGGTGACTTTAATTTTCCTGATATCTGCTGGGAGAGCAATACAGCGGTGCATAGACAATCCAGGAAGTTTTTGGAAAGCGCAGGGGACAATTTCCTGGTGCAAGTGCTAGAGGAGCCAACTAGGGGGGGAGCTTTTCTTGACCTGCTGCTCACAAACCGGGAAGAATTAGTGGGGGAAGCAAAAGTGGATGGGAATCTGGGAGGTAGTGACCATGAGTTGGTTGAGTTCAGGATCCTGACACAGGGAAGAAAGGTAAGCAGCAGGATACGGACCCTGGACTTCAGGAAAGCAGACTTCGACTCCCTCAGGGAACGGATGGGTAGGATCCCCTGGGGGACTAACATGAAGGGGAAAGGAGTCCAGGAGAGCTGGCTGTATTTCAAGGAATCCCTGTTGAGGTTACAGGGACAAACCATCCCCATGTGTCGAAAGAATAGTAAATATGGCAGGCGACCAGCTTGGCTTCATGGTGAAATCCTAGCGGATCTTAAACATAAAAAAGAAGCTTACAAGAAGTGGAAGGCTGGACATATGACCCGGGAAGAGTATAAAAATATTGCTCGGGCATGTAGGAATGAAATCAGGAGGGCCAAATCGCACCTGGAGCTGCAGCTAGTGAGAGATGTCAAGAGTAACAAGAAGGGTTTCTTCAGGTATGTTGGCAACAAGAAGAAAGCCAAGGAAAGTGTGGGCTCCTTAATGAATGAGGGAGGCAACCTAGTGACAGAGGATGTGGAAAAAGCTAATGTACTCAATGCTTTTTTTGCCTCTGTCTTCACGAACAAGGTCAGCTCCCAGACTGCTGCGCTGGGCATCACAACATGGGGAATAGATGGCCAGCCCTCTGTGGAGAAAGAGGTGGTTAGGGACTATTTAGAAAAGCTGGACATGCACAAGTCCATGGGGCCGGACGAGTTGCATCCGAGAGAGCTAAAGGAATTGGCGGCTGTGATTGCAGAGCCATTGGCCATTATCTTTGAAAACTCGTGGCGAACGGGGGAAGTCCCGGATGACTGGAAAAAGGTTAATGTAGTGCCAATCTTTAAAAAAGGGAAGAAGGAGGATCCTGGGAACTACAGGCCAGTCAGCCTCACCTCAGTCCCCGGAAAAATCATGGAGCAGGTCCTCAAAGAATCAATCCTGAAGCACTTATATGAGAGGAAAGTGATCAGGAACAGTCAGCATGGATTCACCAAGGGAAGGTCATGCCTGACTAATCTAATCGCCTTCTATGATGAGATTACTGGTTCTGTGGATGAAGGGAAAGCAGTGGATGTATTGTTTCTTGACTTTAGCAAAGCTTTTGACACGGTCTCCCACAGTATTCTTGTCAGCAAGTTAAGGAAGTATGGGCTGGAAGAATGCACTATAAGGTGGGTAGAAAGCTGGCTAGATTGTCGGGCTCAACGGGTAGTGATCAATGGCTCCATGTCTAGTTGGCAGACGGTGTCAAGTGGAGTGCCCCAGGGGTTGGTCCTGGGGCCGGTTTTGTTCAATATCTTCATAAATGATCTGGAGGATGGTGTGGATTGCACTCTCAGCAAATTTGCGTATGATACTAAACTGGGAGGAGTGGTAGATACGCTGGAGGGTAGGGATAGGATACAGAGGGACCTAGACAAATTGGAGGATTGGGCCAAAAGAAATCTGGTGAGGTTCAATAAGGATAAGTGCAGGGTCCTGCACTTAGGACGGAAGAACCCAATGCACAGCTAAGACTAGGGACCGAATGGCTAGGCAGCAGTTCTCCGGAAAAGGACCTAGGGGTAACAGTGGACGAGAAGCTGGATATGAGTCAGCAGTGTGCCCTTGTTGCCAAGAAGGCCAATGGCATTTTGGGATGTATAAGTAGGGGCATAGCGAGCAGACCGAGGGACGTGATCGTCCCCCTCTATTCGACATTGGTGAGGCCTCATCTGGAGTACTGTGTCCAGTTTTGGGCCCCACATTACAAGAAGGATGTGGATAAATTGGAGGGAGTCCAGCGAAGGGCAACAAAAATGATTAGGGGTCTGGAACACATGACTTGAGAGGCTGAGGGAACTGGGATTGTTTAGTCTGCGGAAGAGAAGAATGAGGGGGGATTTGATAGCTGCTTTCAACTACCTGAGAGGTGGTTCCAGAGAGGATGGTTCTAGACTATTCTCAGTGGTAGAAGAGGACAGGACAAGGAGTAATGGTCTCAAGTTGCAGTGGGGGAGGTTTAGGTTGGATATTAGGAAAAAAATTTTCACTAGGAGGGTGGTGAAACACTGGAATGTGTTACCTAGGGAGGTGGTAGAATCTCCTTCCTTAGAAGTTTTTAAGGTCAGGCTTGACAAAGCCCTGGCTGGGATGATTTAATTGGGGATTGGTCCTGCTTTGAGCAGGAGGTTGGACTAGATGACTTCCTGAGGTCCCTTCCAACCCTGATATTCTATGATTCTATGGAGCCATCGCTCCTCCCAGTCTGCAGCAGTGTCCTTATGGCTGGAACAGGACGTGGGGCAGGAACAGAGGCAGGGATTTGGCTGGAACAAGGATGGTGCAGAGGATATGCCAGAACTATCTCCCTCCCACCCTGTCTCACCCTACATTGCCCCCCCCAGTCCCCTATTGGGGCTCTCTCCATCCCCACCCCTTGCCTATTTCATTCCCATGTTAGTACACAGGGGCTCATGCACAGGTGCTGGTGGATTAATTGGTGTTGGCCCGCAGCTGTATTTCCACCATCACAGGCCAGCTCCTCCTCTAATCCCACACAATAAAGCATTGAGATCCTGGGTAACTAATACCCCAAAACTCCATTGTGAAGCTGTCATGGATCAATCTCCAGGGCACCAGCGACCCCTCTCCCTTTCCAGGGATCTCTGCAGCAAATTCAGGTCAGCCAGAGTCCCCTCTGGCCCAGTACTTTCAGGGAATATGGATAGACACAGGCAGCCTTTGCAAAACAAGGGAACCATAGATCAGTCCCCTGGCTACAGAAGTTGAACCTCTGTAGGTGAGCACACAGAGAGGCAAAGGTTAAACCATCATCCATGCTGGCTAAGCCTAGTATTGCCAATTTCAAGAGATCAACAATCACAAGTCGGACCCCCAGAAATCATGAGATTTTTTTTTTAATTATATTTTGGTTTTTAGGTCAGTCTCTCGATTTTTGGACTCACCCTGGGATGGGCAGGGGATGTCTTGTGACAGTTAGTGGTGCCCACTCTCCCACATGTGCTGGATAAAGTGATTTTGGCCCCAGCTGCAGGAGCGCTCACCCCCACATCTGCCCCTCTCCTGCCGAGCAATTAGTCCTGTCTCCCAATTCCCCATCAGTTCTGTCCCCACCCAATGCCCTCAATTCAGCCCTTCAGCCTCCATCATCACCACCCCATCACTTCAGTCCCCCTACCCCATTGACCCCCACAGCCCTCAGCGCACCCTTCCAGCACTCACCCCATCTGCTCAGAACCCACCATCAATACAGCACCCCCACCCCCACCCTCCTCACTTCAGCTTCACTGCAGCCCCCAGGCTAGAGTTCAACCCTCCCAGCCTCATCTCTGCTCCTCTTGGGGTTCTTCATCCTCCTCAGGCCCGGGGGGCCTGCAGTGGGGTCCCCTCACCCACTTCCCAGGCTGGCAGGGGAACCCCAACAGCAGGTGTCCTGGCCGCCCAGGGCTGGGGCTGGCAGCGATTTCTCAGTAAAAGGATTAAGCCTGACTCATGATCTTTCTCAGGATAGAACTCTCAGCAGTGGCTGAAAAAAAAAATTGACACGTTTGAGAGTTCTATTGCGAGATCATGATTCAGGCTTAAATTTACTTAGAAATCGCGTTTCTCACCATTAATTCGTGAGAGTTGGCGTGTCTGCAAGCCAATGCCAGGAGCCAGCTGAGCTGTGATGGACTCCATCTCTGGTTCTCTCCTAGTCTCTGTCCTCAGTCCCAGGTGAGACCTCCTGAGTCCCTCCAAAGGGCAGCTCTTATTCCACCCACCTGACACCTTTTCTTCTTTGTTCTCCAATTCAGTCTACTGCTAGGTATTGCTTGTTCGGTCATGGGGGGACGGATCTCTTTGTCTTTCTGGATCCTCTGTTGATTTGGGTTTGTTTCAACCAGTTCTTTAATGATCGCATCATTCCCCCCAAAGTTAGGTGACTTACATATTTCCTGTCTCCTGCACTCGTCCCACTAGGGAGCAATGCATTGTACAGAGGGAAATGGAGGCATTCATTGAAGACATAAAAATATTACAGAAAATTCCCACGTCATCCCTGAAGTGCTTTGGGATGCCAGACTCCAAAAATTTGACTCTTATTTCTAGTTGGAACTTTTCTGACTTCTCCTTCCAGCCATTGGCTCTTGTTCTGTTTTTGTCAGCTAGATTAAAGACCCTTCTGGGATCAGCTGAGGACTAACAAGACTGAATTACTTGTGCTATAACTGATAACCAGGTCAAAGCAAGGTGATTGTGGGGAAGGGTCACCCTCACATATGCAGTAATAACCATTTTTGCAAGCCCCTCAATGTCAGCATGAACAACCGAGGAATACAGGAGCAAAATATATACAGGTGTTCAGAGTTGGAGGACAAAGCTGTGGGGTGTAGATGCAGAAGCAGAGTTCCTGGTTGGGTCTCTTAATATCTCAAGCAAAGTTCTACAACAGATTGATTTGTGACAATGGAACTGGGGGAATAGCAAATGAATGTCAAACCAGACCCTCGAGCTCAGTACAAAGTAGTTTTATACCAGAGGTACTCAGCGGTTCCTGACTGCCCAATGTTAAAATGGCAAACTCAGGTGAATTCATGTAAGAACACAGAATGTGCCCATGCAGCCAAGCTACTCTGGCAAGTCCGTATAAGGAGAAATACCACTTGCAGTCTGAAGAAGAGGAACAGGAAGCCCCATGTGTGACTAGATTAAAGCACAGCCTACAGATCCATCTGACTGGGGGAAGTGTCTGAACTGTCAGCAGGGGAAATCAGTGCCTGGCCTGCGTCAGCAAGGATTAGGGTGGTGCTTCTGGGCTCCAGCACTCCTGCTTCATGCCACTCGCTCTGCCCTGTGAGCCCAATTGAGATAGATGCCTAGTAGAGACTTGTATACACTGCAGGGACTGATGTACCCCAGCCCGTATTTGCAGTGACACCAAACAAACCCCACTGTTTGAAAAAAGCTATTAATCAGCTGGACACAGCATTGGGAAGCCTTAGGTTAGCATAGAGAAAGGAAAGTTAAAGCATGGTCCATTCGGATCCAGTAGAGCAAACCATCAACCAAGCTGTAGTGAACTCCATTTCAGGCTCTGTCTCTCTGACTCTTGTGTTAGCCCCACAAGAGAGCAGCCAGCTTCCTCCAGCCTCCTACTCTTTATCCCCTGCTGGTCAAGTTTCAGGCCTTTGTTCTCAAGCTGGTCTCTCTTCTGCTTCCCTGCTGAGAAGTGGGGATAACAGCTCCTTCCTCCTGCTTGTTGTTTCCTAGGTGACTGTTCCGATTTCTGTTGTCTCTTTCGGATTCTGCATTGACATGGGGTCAATTTGAGCCAGTTCCTTAAGGACCCTGTTCACTGAGGCCCAGACAGCAATGTAACAGCCCACCCCCATGTCCTGCACTGCCCCAAGAGCAGACTTAACTCTTTTCCTGCCACTGGTAGCAATGCAAAGTGCAGATGGAAACTGAGGCACACATAGGCGTCATAAAAATATTACAAAAAATTCCCACTTTGTCATACTCTGTCTCTCTCTTTCTCCCCCTGCCCCCCCCACCCCCTAGCCTCTGCCTCACACTCAACTGGCCCTGGCTCCCCCTGAACTCTCAGCCCCTTCCCCACACTGGACTGACCCTGCCCCCCCAACCAAGTTCCTGCCCTTGACTGCACTGCACCTGGCTCCCTCTGAGTCCCCAGCCCCTGCCCCTCAGTGCACGATTCCAGTAGCAGCGGGTTGTCTTGGCAGCCACAATCCACCCAGTGAGAGACAGGGAGGCCAAAGTGCAGAGGCAGCCACACTCAGGGGAGGGGTGGCAAGGCAAGGCTCCTGGTGAGGGGCTGGAAGGTACCTAGTCTCCAAGCTGGCTCAAGGCCCCAAATTCCCCAAAGCTGGCAGGTTCCAGTGTTTGGATTTGGTTCAGGCCCATCTTGAAATGTCAGGCCCTTTCATCTCCCTCTGCAGCAGCCGGCTGGCTGTCACCTTGTGTACGTGTAACCCTCTTGCCAGCTCAAGGGCTAGAGGGAAGCAGCCCTCTCTGGCCAGGGGCACACGGAGGGGAGAAGAGAATGGCACCAAACCTGCCTGTGCTCGAGGGACACACACAGCCTTGGGGGCTGGGCCAGAAGTCCAAGGGAAGGTAGGATGACCGATGGCAGGGCCTAGAGAGCCAGCAGGTGGCTGGACTGTGAGCTGTGCCCGCTGCCCAAGGTGAGCACTGGCTGCAGGGTGCTGGGTTAGAGCAGCTGCACAGCAATGGAGTGGCTCCCTGATGCACGGCTCTGACACTCCATCTTGGTTGGTTCTCTCACCCAGAGAGCAGCGCCCGGCAGCCAGGGACTCGCTCCAGCTGGAAGGGACCCCAGCCCCTCGTGTCAACACTATCCCGGACAAGGCCTGCAGTGAGGCTTAAAAGCATGCATTACGATTAGACTGACCTGCTCTGCAGGCTTCAGTCTGTGTTGCTGTGGGTTTGGTTAACTCCTCATTTGATTCCTTGGTTTCCTGCCTGTTCCCTTCCTCTTCTCCTAGCTCCCCTGGCCTGGCTGTGGGAGTAGTGTCTAGCCTTAGCTGGCTCCCTCTTGTAGCAAGTCATAGAGGTTTATGCACCTGGCCACCTGCTAGAGGACTGAGAACAAAGAACCCAGGGCCACTGGTCCTAGGACAGTCACCGCACCCTTGAAGAGCAGGAACAAAGGGCTCTACTCCTTGGGGTTGGATTGCCCTGCGGAGTGCACAGTACAGCAGAGACCTGTTGCATCTCTATCCTAAGTCATGGCAACGTGAACCCCCCCACCTCTGGCAAGCAGCTCTCACAGCCTGCAGGACACAGGGCACAAAGCTTGGGGTGGGGTGGGGAGTTGGTTTCTGACAGATGCATAGCAACAAACCACACAGAAAGCACCTCCATTTCCTGGCTCTGCAGAGGATGTGAGAATGATTTTATCACCAGCGCCTTCCAGGAAGTGAGGCAACCAGAGAGCCCGCCTGCCCTGATCCCTCCAGCTCAGCTCCAGCCAGCACTGCTCCCTATAGTGCACACTGCAGTGCTTCAAGCAGCAAACTGTAATGTCCTGAGGCGTGGACTTCCACCCGTGCCTGAGGGAGAAGCTGCAGAGCCTTGTTCAGCTAGGCCCCTTTGTGCTGCTGGTGGGGAGTGGGTTCCCTGGGGACAATAAGCAGCAGTGGGTCAAATGAAACACAACAGCTCTGTGCCAAGGGCCTTGCACAATGGAGTCACCATGGCCCTGTTCCAGTCAGCCAACAGGTGTGTGACCATCTGCTCCACGAGGGGAGGGAGCTGAGCAGGAGGCAGCACCCGCTGGAGCCTAAGAGGAGGATGGTGCCTGGCCCCCACCCCACGCTGAGGTATTCATGCTGCCCAGAGAACAGTCACCACAGTGAGCTGGAGGATGGACCCCAGGCAGCTGCAGCAGATCAGATGGGAGGGGGTGGCAGGGCCAGGCAGCATCCTCTTCAGCTCCAGCAGGTGCTGCCTCCCACTCAACTCCCTCGCCTGGGCAAGTCATTCAGTCTCTCTGGGCCTCCACCACATCTGCCTGCTCTGTTCAGCCCATGAGCTCTTCGGTCAGGGACTGTCTCACGGTGTTTGTGCAGCCCCTGGCACTCCTAGGCTCTGATCTCAGCAGGCCCATAGGTGCTAATGTAATACACCTAATGCGAGGAGTTGTGTTGGAGTGGCAGCAAGGCATCTCCAGATTGCATGAAATCCTTTCATTTAACTCTTGCGTTGATCACTGTGTAATAGCAGAGAACAGATTCTGTGTCTGAGGCAGAGTCCCTAACACTCTCCATGGCTCTCTAGCCTCCTTGCTCCTGTCCTTCCTGTTAGACACATGTAAAGTCCACAAGATGCCACACTAATAACAGACATGTGTTGATCACATAGCTAAGTGAGCTATGGGCTGAGTCGCGTGAGCTGGGCTCTGACGCACGTGCCCTGAGCCATGACAGCCATGTACTGAGCCACATGCAAAGTCTGGTGAGCCATGTGCTGAGCCGTGTGCCCTGGGACACATGACCCATGCACTGAGCTGTGTGTCCTGAGCCAGGTGAGTTATGTGTTGAGCCACATGCCCTGAGCTATGTGCCCCAAGCCATGTGCTGAGCCCCATGCTGAGCAACATGAGCCAGGTGCCCGAACCTGCTTGAGCTGTGTGCCGGGACATGTGCCCCAAGCCATGTGCGCTGTGTGCTGAGACAGGAGCCCCAAGCCACCTGTGCTGTGTGACCCACTGCATGCTGAGCCAAACCCTGCACCTGCCTTTCTCTTGAACATTAGCACCTCATTAAAGAAACCACCCTATCAGTGTTAAACTAGGACAAACAGCAGTTTTTGAAGCCTCATAACTGGAACCAGTCTTGGTCGCTTCCCAGGACCAAGCAGGCCCTGATTCTTGGGGACAGTGACTCCTCCAGATGAACCTCAGTGCTGCCTCCAAGGAGCTTGGTGCCAGAGCTCTCCTCAAAAGCTTGCAGGATTTCTGGCATAGAGAGGGAGGTGAGTTCTGGTGCTCAGAAATGGTTAAGCGGGTTGTTCCCGATTACCCAGGAAACTTGCCTTTGAACAGAGGATTTCAGTCTGGAAGGGGAGCATTTATGAAGGCTAGCAGAGGCTGAGAGCAGGGGGCTGGAGCAGAAACATGAGGATGACGAAAAGTCCCAGGTTGCACTTAACTTAGGAAATTACCTTTATTAGAATGTAGAGAACTCCAGTGGAAATACATTACAGATGCTGATCTCCTGGGGCCAAAGGCAAAGCTGCTGGCAGCAGCTCAGATTCTGCTAACTCTATGGTAGTGGCACCTGTTTTCATCTGGTCTGACTTTGACCCATCAAAAAGAGGACGTGATAGTGTGTGTAATGTGGAACTATAGGAAGACAGAGTGCTTGTGGAGAGAGATTAAGGAAATGATAAATGAATGACAGCATGTCCAAAGAGCTGAGCTGTGCTGTTAGCAATATCCCTGGAAAAGTGAGAAAGTGCCTCCCCAAAGAGGAAACTGCTCAATGTGCTCATCTTTCCGGTGCCAAAATGCAGATATGGCAACCGCCTGGGACAAGAGCAGCACAAGGCTGCATCAGCAAGCAAGGGAGGTTGTAGAATCCCAGTCACTGGAGACCTTTTAGAACAGGTTAGACAAACACATATTGGGGTGATCAAGGAATACCTTGTCCTGCCTCAGTGCAAGGGGCTGGACTAGCTGACCTCTCGAGGTCCCTTGCAGCCCAACATTTGTATGGTTCTATTATCAGACCCCAATACAAAACCAGCAAAGGCATGCTGAACAAACTCAACACCCAGGGCAAATGTGTGCATGTACAGCTGTGTATTCCTTCATCAGCACTTGGGGCAAAACATAGAGTGAGGGTGTTGTGACACTACGCCCCATATTCTTCATAGAGACATTATTATGATGTAAGATTATGGCATAACTATGATGTATTTAATGCAAGATAGGTCATGTGAGATATCATTGAAAAGGTTAGGATTTACTTAATATGATTATCCTATTTGTATGCATGTATCATTTTGTTATCTTAAGTTAGGAATATTGTCTATGCATCTTTTACAAATGTGTTTACATCTGGGGAACATCCACTAGGCAGAATGTAATCAGTCTAGATGGCTGGATAGGAAGGGCCATTAGAGAAAACAATAGGCCTTAGAAGAAGTTTATCTCCCACTGGGGAGCCTTCCTGAGGACCTTACAAACAGCCTCCGAGTCATGGCTGCTATGACACTACAAGGGCATGTTACCAGATGACCTGGTGCTGGACTCCATCTTCGAATACCAGTGTTTTTCCACTGAAAGGCATGGGAACCAAGCTTGGAGAGAAAGGGTTCCTACCATGTGCAAAAGCTATTTAAGATAGGGAGTGACATCATTATGGTTCTTCACTGACTCCCCGCCCAAAGAGACTCCTGGAAACACCTGAGGAACAAGGACTGAACTGGGGGAGCGCTAGACCTAGGCTAGAGGGATTTCTAGGATGTGAAAGGAAACGTTGGGGTTTTAAGCTGCAAGCAAGTGCAGCTTGCCCTTTAAGAGCCTGCAGCCAGCTTAAATCATCAGTTAGGATGAGAATTTGCTACTCATATCCAATCTCTTTAGTATATTAAGCTTAGATTGCATTTTAGTTTATTTGCTAGGTAACCTGCTTTGATCTGTTTGCTATCCCTTATAATCACTCAAAATCTATCTTTTGTAGTTAATAAATGTGTTTTTGCTTTATCACAAACCAGTGTGGAAGTTATAACTTAGGGTAAAAAGCTGTTGGATATTTCCTCTCCACATTGATGGAGGAGGCAAATTTCATGAGCTTACGCTGTACAGTTCTCTGTGCAGTGCAGGATGGTATAATTTTCGGTTTGCCCTCCAGAGGGGTGTGGACACTTGAGTATCTGGGCAGTTCCTTAGCTGAAGCCTTCCCATGCAGAGCTCATCTCAGCATCTGTATGTAGCTACAGCTGCGTGTGTCCCCCCTGTATGTGGGCTGGAGAGGGCTTGAAGGTCTGTCACAGCAGTACAGTGTAAAGGGAGCCCAGGCTGGTGAGTCAAGTGGACTCAGTTGTACCCCAGTCCCAGGTGGCATCCTGGGGGGAACTAGTCACAGGTGTAACAGTGAGGGTGTAACCTGCCCCTCCCTACCAGTTTTTTCACAAACTTAAACATCATCATCTTGCAGAAAGACTAATCCACTTACAAGCACGTACTTGCACCTCTGTGTTTGGCCCACAGAGTCAGAGTCTGTCTGAGCTGCTGTAACTCACAGGCCAAAAGGGTGAGAAGCGGGTGGCAGGAAAAGCAACTGGTAGTGATGAGTTGGTGAGCACACTGAGGCTATCCAACCCTGTAGATATCTGAGATGCAGTTTGGCATACTGCACCATAGAAGAGCACACTGCCATGTGCCCTAGAAGTTTGAGGCAGTTCTGAACCATTGTGGCAGGGTGTGCCTTTAGATCTAGAGGAGGGATAGGCAACCTATGGCATGTGTGCCAAAGGCAGCACGCGAGCTGATTTTCAGTGACACTCACATTACCCGGGTCCTGGCCACCAGTTGGGGGGTTTCTGCATTTTAATTTAATTTTAAAGGAAGCTTCTTAAACATTTTAAAAACCTTATTTACTTTACATACAACAATAATTTAGTTATATATTATAGACTTATAGAAAGAGACCTTCTAAAAACGTTAAAATGTACTCACGCGAAACCTTGTATTAGAGTGAATAAATGAAGACTCGGCACACCACTTCTGAAAGGTTGCCGACCCCAATCTAGAGCAACGAACTGTATTGTTTGGAACCTCAGCGCTAGCAGGAAAGCCCTGGCCCTTTTAGAGTCCAGGACTGGCCCAATGAATTCTATTCTTTGAACGGGAGACTAAATGGATTTCTCTGTAGTGATCAGGAATTCCTGCATGTTGAAAGTGGTACAAATAGTGGCAACGCTGGAGAGCTCCTGAGACCTAGACTGGCCTCTCACCGCCCAGGCAACCAGCTAAGGAAACACATGAACTCCTGACCTTTGCCAGAATGCCACTATCACAGCCAAGCATTTAATGAAGATGTGAAGGGCTGCTGGTAATCCAAAAGGCAGTACTGTGAATTGGTAGAGGGATCTGCTGACCTGAGAAATTTTCAGTGGCTCTGGTAAATTGCCACATAAAAATAAGTTTCTTTTGGGGCTGTCAAGCACTTAAAAAAATTTAATTGCCATTAATCGTGCTGTTAAACAATAATAGAATATCATTTATTTAAATATTTTTCAATGTCTTCTACATTTTCAAATATATCGATTTCAATTACAACACAGAATACAAAGTGTACAGTGCTCACTTTATTTGTGATTGCAAATATTTGCACTGTAAAAAACAAAAGAAACAGTATTTTTCAATTCACCTAATACAAGTACTGTAGTGCAATCTCTACCATGAATGTTGAACTAAAATGTAGAATTATGTACAAAAAACCTACATTCAAAAATAAAACAATGTAAAACTTTACAGCCTACAAGTCTACTCAGTCCTACTTCTTGTTCAGCCAACTGCTCAACCTTGTTTACATTTCCAGAAGATAATGCTGCCTGCTTCTTGTTTACAATGTCACCTAAAAGTGAGAACAAGCGTTCCCATGGCACTGTTGTAGCCGGTGTCACAAGATATTTATGTTCCAGATGCGCAAAAGATTCACATGTCCCTTCATGCTTAAACCACCATTCCAGAGGACATGTATCAGTGTTGATGACGGGTTCTGCTCGATAACGATCCAAAGCATTGCGGACCAATGCATGTTCATTTTCATCATCATGAGTTAGATGCCACCAGCAGAAGGTTGATTTTCCTTTTTGGTGGTTTGGGTTGTGTAGTTTCCACATCAGAGTGTTGCTCTTTTAAGACTTCTGAAAGCATGCTCCACACCTTATTCCTCTCAGATTTTGGAAGGCACTTCTGATTCTTAAATCTTGGGTCGAGTGCTGTAGCTATCTTTAGAAATTTCACATTGGTATCTTCTTTGCATTTTGTCAAATTTGCAGTGAAAGTATTCTTAAAACGAACAACATGCTGGGTCATCATCAGAGACTGCTATAACATGAAATATAGGGCAGAATGTGGGTAAAACAGAGCAGGAGACATACAATTCTCCCCCAAGGAGTTCAGTCACAAATTTAATTAACGCATTATTTTTTAACAAGCGTCATCAGCATGGAAGCATGTCCTCTGGAACGATGGCTGAAGCATGAAGAGGCATACCAATCTTTAGCGCATCTGGCACATAAATATCTTGCAACACCAGCTACAACAGTGCCATGCGAACACCTGTTCTCACTTTCAGGTGTCTTGTAATTAAGAAGTGGCCAGCATTATCTCCCATAAATGTAAACAAACCTGTTTCTCTTAGTGATTGGCTGAACAAGAAGTAGGACTGAGTGGACTTGTACACTTTAAAGTTTTAAATTGTTTTGTTTTTGAGTGCAGTTATGTAACCAAAAAACTACATTTGTAAGTTGCACTTTCATGATAAAGAAATTGCACTACAGTACTTGTATGAGGTGAATTGAAAAATACTATTTCTTTTCTTCACAAATATTTGCACTGTGAAAATGATAATCAAAAATAATACAAAGTGAGCACTGTACACTTTGTATTCTGTATTGTAATTGAAATAGATATTTGAAAATGTAGAAAAACATCCAAAAATATTTAATAAATTTCAATTGGTATTCTATTGTTTAACAGTGCAATTAATCATGATTAATTTTTTTAATCACAATTAATTTTTTGAGTTAATCACATGAGTTAACTGCAATTAATTGACAGCCTTAGTTTCTTTTAAGTCAAGAGCAGCATACCAGTCCCCAGGATCTAACAAAGGCATAACAGATGTGCTAAAGTAGCCATCTAGAATTTTGCTTTCTTCAGGTATTTGTTTAACTGTCTTAGATCTAAAAGTGAAAAGTGACCCCTGAAGAGGGACAGGAAAGGGGGGAATAGAAATACACTGAAGGGTGTATTCCAGTTCCACCGTGGTTAAAACCCACTGATCCTTGGTGATGCAGGTCCAAGCATTTAGGAAGTGGTATAGGTGGTTAGCAAAATTAGGAGTAGAGAAAGATAGTATGCTGGGAGGTGGCAGACTGTTCTCAACCAACAGGTCAAAATGGATGTTTAGAAGACCCAGTTTGCCTATAAGAACTGACAGCTGCAAAGACGTGTGGAGGACGATGCCTAGTGTGATTCCTGCCCCTCTATTTGGGCAGGTCCTGGGAACACTGCAAGAAGGTCTGAAACTGTTGGAACCACTCTAGGTGGAACCATTTTCTTTTTGTTGCTGGTGTATAAATCCACAGAGGCTCAAGGGACTCACCCTTGAAGCTCATCAGTTTTATTGGAAAATAGCGAGGGGCCTTCAAAAGAGGTCTTGAATTGTTTGTTGCATCTCTGGGAGGGGGAGGGGAGGCTTGATGACGGCAGCCAAGATGAACACTCCATAGTGATGGCAGAAGCCACAGCTTGAGCTGCAGAGTCTGCTGCCTCCAGCTCGACTGCAGTGTTGTTCTGGCAATTAATTTGCCCTCCCCCACCATAGCAGAGAACTCCTGTTTTGCCTCATCAGGAACATTGTCTTTGAACTTCAGGATAATATCCCACAGGCTGAAACTGGAGCAACCCAACAGAGGCTGCTGGTTTATGATCCTCAGCTGTAAACCTCTTGTGGAAAAAAGCTTCCTGCCAAACAGGTCCAGCTTTTTTTTGAACCCCAGAGTTTTCAGCATAATCCAGTACCCAGGCCTGGGTGCTGGCAGGGTGGGGGAAGCAGGAGACCGGTAAAACAGCGTCCCAAAGTCTGAAAAAGTCCTAAAAACTACTACTAACACTAAACTACTGTAAAAATAACAAAAATACTATCTATATAAAAGTACTGAACAGTTCCTTTTCTGTTTTAGAAAGTGTGTCTCAAGAGATGAGAGAACAGCAGAGACTCAGACGTGGAACATGCAGCAGTGAGAAGGAACTGAGGGTGCCGTCAGTCCGCCCCACCTTCATCACCTTGGATGAAACCATGAGGGGAACAACGGCTCATCCGCGGACCAATAGACACTACTAAATCTCCAGCTCCAGACACACAGCGCATACGTATAACCCTCAGTGGAATATCATCACTTGAAGAAGAATACTGGTACTTAACCGTGCTCCAGGGCTGGACATGTGATCACTGGAGTGAGCAGTTCCAATCCCGGTACTGGGCAAGACTCCAGAATGGTGGGAGAAGCCAGCACCAACAGGTTAAGCAACTCCCTGGCTGCCTTGATTGTCTTCGGTGTAGATAGCATTGGAAAGGGCTCCTGAGCTTGCGGTACCAGAAGGTGCACTGATCCTTCAGGGATTGGTCTCAATGGACCCTTTCTCGACTCTGGAGTCAGCAATCCATCTTGGCTTACGGACAGCATCTGGGGGCTGCATCTTCTTTGGCTGCACCTATGAGTTCTTGCCTCAGCTCAGTGCCTTCACAGTAGACTTCCAAAGCCCTGATACCGAGTCTTTAAGAAGAGACTGTATAAGTCTCCCCTTAGGCACTGGCGGTGCGGACCTGCCTGTGGAGTCAGTCAGAAAAGAGGTTTCAGAGTAGCAGCCGTGCTAGTCTGTATTCGCAAAAAGAAAAGGAGTACTTGTGACACCTTAGAGACTAACAAATTTAGTCTCCAAGGTGCCACAAGTACTCCTTTTCTTTTTTCAGAAAAGAGGGTGCACTCCAAACTAATTCAGATGCACTCATTACCCATTCAGAGCAAGAAGTTTCCGAAAGCAGATGAAGTGCAGACTCCATAAACAGGTACTTGAGTCTGGCAGTCCTTTTTCAAGCAGGATTTGATCCCTCTACAAAGATGACATTTATCACTTACATGCACCAATCCCAGACACTTGAGGGAGCTGAGGTGGGGGTAGCTTACTGGCATAGACCTGTTATTAGAGCAACAAGTCGTGAAGCCAGGAGAATGAGGCATTAGCCCAGTACCCAACTAAGCATCAGTAACCCTATACTAAAAAATTCTATTCTAAACATTCAATAACTATTTAGGGATGTACCATTCAAGCCTAAAAACTAACACAACAGGTACTATATATACTACGGGAGGAAAGATTTGTGGATACAAAGATCACAACTGCAACAACCAGAAAGGAACTGAGGAGGATTGGGGGTAGCACGGCCCTTTATACCTGCTTCCACTGGCGTGAGGAACCAGAGGGTGCTCACATTGCCTCAACAGGTACTGCTGAGGGAAAAAATCTATGGACAACTGTGCATGAGGTGTACACACCTATATTGGAATGGACATGTTCTATCACTTAAAGAAGAACCTGCACCTACTTTCTATTGGAACATAAAGTTTGGTAGTTCTTCATGAATGCAATTTTTGGTATTTTTCTGCTAGTCAACTGGACAGTACCAAACTGGGCCCTAGAACCATCTCTTACCTGCTATATTGGTGTTTGAACCTGGCAGAGAACTATCCCTACAGCTCTCACTGCTTCCTAAGAAGGAATATCCTGTGAAATTAACGCTTAGTTATTGGCCACATTCAGCTAGTAGCTCATCAACTCTGCCTTCGGATGAGCTTTCACTGTAGCCCACTAGAGCATCCTGGTGAACATGCACGTAGTGAGATTAACTTAGAAACTAAAATGCTAAACTCTACGAGCAGCGCAGTGTCAGCAATCTCAATTCCGTTTTATAGTCTGTGGGTTTGTCAATGGGGGAAATATTTTCGGCCTGAATGGCCAAACACAAGTTCTCTTATTTATCTGGCATCTTATCCCACTTTAATTAAAATGCTTTGGAAGCAGCATAACTACTTTGGAATGAGTTATCTACTCTACACTTCATGTGGAAACATCCTTATTTGTAATTAACTATACCACTTCAGGCCATCCTCTTCCATTCTGCACTGCTTCACATCTGGATTAGCCTGTATTTCCCTTGTGCACCTTCTACTGCTCCAGGGTCATCCTGACTAGATGTCACCTTCCCATTTAAATGTTGGTGTTCAGCCCAAGTGTGCCCCTTCACAATTCAAGTTTGTAGCAAGTTCACATGCACGGAGTCCATTATAGCAGCCATGTGCTATAAGTCCTGTGCTTTCATGTGCTCCTATCTGGAAGTCCTCGATTTCCTTGTCTCCCTGGGGAGATGAGCACATTCAGTCCCATCTTAACAAGAGTCAGTGGAATGTGAAGAGAGATGAGAGGCTATCACTGCAAATGTGGCAGTAGGGGCACTCCCAGGACATGGACTAGTGCCACAACAAAACAAAGGAGCTCCAGCAGAATTACAAAAACAACAGCTTCAGTAACGCTCCCAGTACATGCACTAGGAGGAGCTGGACTGCAGTTTTGCCAGGGAGGCCACAATGAAACGGATATTCCTGCGCCATCAGAAGGCACCCAGCTGACCACAGGCGTCAGCGAGGAGATATCCTCAAACAACCAAGGTCTCTGGCATGTCCAACCCTGAGCCACAGACCCAGGCAGATACATTGCCAGAGATGGTCCCCAAGGCCCAGCTGGAGAGCCAGCCTGACAGCACTGCAGAGGGGACCTTTTCCTGTAAGTACTGTGTGTTGTATTGCAATAAACTGCCCTGATACTGACTGCATAGGGGGATTTAAACAACTTTGTTCTGGATACCAGCTGGGTGCCACCATGTGGGGCGGATATTACTATGAGAGAGGCCAGACATGTCTACCTCTGTACAGCACCCTAAACTCTCCATCAGCTTGGCTTTTATTATCCTCCCCTTCCCACTAGCATGCTCAAAAAGGCATCCGTGCTAGAAAGTGTATGGTCAAAAGTGGTCAAAAGTTTAATGCATGTGATGAGAGGAGAAGTGGAAAGAAAAGACACTCCTTTCCTGATCTGGTGATGGAAGTGATGGTTCCTATAAGCCTAAGGCTGCAGTCAGAGCCATCAATTATTCAACTAATGAACCTATTGTGAGGAAAAACAGCCTCCCCTTGTTAGGCCATCCCAGAAAAATAGAATGCCCTGAAGGCCACCATATCTGGGTTCTGCGGAAATGGGAATATGTAGCCAGAACCAAAACCATATAGGGTTCTACAGGTCAAATCCAACACCCTGAGTTACACCTGAAAAACAACTACAGTGCAAACCCACAGAGCATAAGGGCTCTTTAAGCACTGCAGGCAGCCTTGTGTTTGCCATGCATAGGCAGCTGCCTGCACATGGCATACACAAACACTCCTGAGGAGCAGCCCTATGTGGAGTACATGCCCATAGTCTCTTGCAGAGCTGACAACGGCCTAGATAACTGGAGCCCCTCAATGTGCAATCCTGAGTAGTAGGGGATGGAGATGATGAGCTCTGCCATTTCTCTGGGTCACTCCTCCCAACCTAGCAACATTACTTACTTGAATAATGAGTGGGTTGAGCCTCAGACAGATGTTCTGATTCCATTAGACCTGGGAACAATATTTCAGATGAACCTCTCCCAACTTTCCCACCCAATGAAAAATGAGGATTCATGTCAACCAAAACATTTGCAAACTTACATGGAATTCACTGAACTATTTTGGTCAAAAATTCAAAATGACCTTTTGTTTTGAATTTTACTTCAATTTCATTTAAAAAGTTTGAACTAAAAAATGGAACAAAAAGTTTAGTTTAATCCAAAAGAAAAAAATTTCAGTTTGCCAAAACCCAAAAATTTGTTTCAGGTCATCTGAAAGTGAATTTCTCTTTCCATTTTTCAGTTTGGACAGTGAACTGAAAGTCTGTTATTTGCATAGCTCTGGCATCTATGCCACAATCGCAGACAGACACTGAAAAAGGGCCTGGATCCAAACCTAAGTCAATGGAGGGACTCCACTGGGCTTCAGCGAGCTTTCTTCAAGCCCTAAGTCACAACACGTAACTACCTTACATCTCTATCTGTGAATTAGCAGAACTACATAAGATGACCAAGCTGTAGTCACCCAGAATGACTGAAGTGAGCTGTAAGTTCAGGCCAACAGAGACCAAATAATTCTGATGTTTTATTTCTTTATATATTATACAACACACACAGTTTTAATATTTGGTAAAAAAGTTAACAAAAGTATCTCAGAAGTGACAAAATCCTTTCCACGTTTAGATTTCAGAAGCTCAAACACGATCTTACTAGATGACTGCTGTTTTCCAGCTTTTATGGAGTTTAAAGTGCAAACTACTCACAGATACAACTGGGCGAGAGTACTGCATTCTGGTGTGAAAGGTGCAGCATCTAAAATATGTAACATAAAAACGTCATTGGGTGGATACAACGACCCTGGGAAGAAGGGGAGCTTCGGAAACTCCTTTCTGACTCCTCTGTGCAGAAATATGCTCCAGCCGCTCTGTGTAGAATCCATTGAAATCCAGCCTAGAGGAAAGCAAACACATGTTCAATAGTCTTCCCACAAATGGCCCAGAAGTGTGAAAACAGAGAGAAGTGGTAACAGGCTTCAAATGCTATTTAAGGGTTTCAAAATTCCATAGTAAAAATGAGAGAAATTCCTGGGCATACACCTAAAATTCACCAGTTGCCATAATTACCATTATTTATGATTTACAGTGTATTTATACCTGTGTATTTACAGTGTATTTATACCTTATAAAGGTAAATTCCAGTTATCTAAATGGCTCAGGGGTGGAAGCATATTGGAATTTCAGAAAATCAGAGTTTGCCAAAATTGGAATTTTTGTAAATGAAAATGTTGATTCTGGGAGACTTTTCCGACATCGTTTACCTGTGTTTAAAACAGAATCATCACAAATATTCCATAAAAGCAAGTTATAAGGCTTTTTGTCTGAAGCTTTCAACGTACTTTACAAAGGAAGATAGGCAGCATTAGCCCCATTTTACAAATGGGGAAACTGAGGCATAGAGGGCTGGCATGATTTGCACTAGGCCAAATAGCAAGTCAGTGTCAAAACTGGGAATAGATCCCAGATCTCCCAACCTTCAGTCTGGACTATGCTGTAAAACTGAATGTTACTAATCCAAGTCTCTACTATTGTTAGGGAAAAATGATTCTGAAACATCAAGCAAAGCAGTGTGTTTTAGGAAGGGTCTCTGAGTAACAAATGGGTATTATAAATTTTGGTTACAAGCTACTACTAGCCATTTAAAATTACTTCTATGAGCAATAAACACACAGTCTCCTGAAGGAAAAAAACAAGACTATACACTTTAAAATAAGGATTCTTGCTTTGTGAATCAAAGCTACAGCCTATGGCTCACTGGGGCTGTGCATCTTACATCTGTCCATCAATTCTGTAACTGCAGCTATTTCAACTTATAAATGTTAATACAAGGAACATTTCCATGCTTTTAAGTCCAAGCTGGTAAGTATCCTAGGCTGTAACTTCACTGCTTTTCCTCCTGTGACACATCAGGTTAGGAATGCCAAGTCTCTCTGCCCCGCTCCATCCTCACTCATCCCCTTAAACCTACAATTGTTTGATGCCTTAGTTGAGAATTTCCAGATATTAACATATTTGGATTTCATTTAATTTTAATCTTCTCTCATTAAAAAATAACCCCAGTCCAGTACTGTACATGGCTTGCCACCAGTGGACATCAACAGCAACAACAGTCGCAGTTCCTCTGGGGAAAAAAATACTGGCAGGAATGCATAGAGTGAGAGGCACTTCTGTTTGATGCACTTCATCCAAGCTCAACTGACAAGGATTTCCCAGTGCATACCCTGTAGGGATGAGAAACTGGCAGTGCCTCAGCAGGCCCTACACATTTCGCACCATGTTGCAATGTAGCTCCAGAGAGATCTTAAAGACCCAGTGTTACTAATAATACCGGGCACTTTTATAGTAGCTGTTCATGCGTAGATCTGAAAGCATTTCAAAGGCAGCACTATTATCCCCATCTTGGAGATGGAGAAACTGAGGCATGGAGCGGGTAGGTCAGTTTCTCAAGAAGTATAGTCATTTCAGTGACACAGGACAAGGCTATGACCAAATACAGTGAGACGAGCATCATTTACAAAGTCAGATTTGCAATAGCTTAAAAAAGAACCTCCACTTCCCCAACTTTATTTCTTGCAAAAGTACATTTTAAAAAAGCTACTTGCTGAACTACTGACTAAAGCTTCTTGCTATTCCAGTGTTACACTGATAGAACAGCTGGCTGCCATGATACCACAAAAAAGGAATAAAGAACAAATTTCAGTCTGGTCTAGAGTTGGACTCTTTCCTTCCTGTGCTACTAGGAGACAGTTCCACTCTGCTCACCTGTAGATGATGTTGATCATGCTGTGCTCACAGTCATTGGTGCTATAAACACTCAGCTTATCCAGAAGGTCCAGGAGATGTGTTGAGAAATTGCTGTCAAACTTGTTGATAGTTGCCTCGAAGCCAGATGTTAGTTGGAAGGCGTCTGCATGCTCTGCTAAAAGCTATCAAGAGGAGGCCACAGTAAGTGAGAGTGGTTCTGGGTGGCAACCAGACACACACTGTACAAGGACTCTCTCTTTTCTTTTTTCAAACTTCTGTTTCTATGGAAGAATACTGACATAAAATTTCAAAACTGCTCCATCCCAGACGCACCTTTTCTCATGCGGCATACAACAGGATGAACAGTTGTGAAATGAATTCTATATACTGCCCCTCAGGTATGCTGCAAGACCCAAGCCTAGAGCATGCTCCCTGGGCAAGGTACTGACACTGAGAAGACATCATGCCCTGGGGGTTTAAAAACCTTGCCCTGCTGGTCTGACACACAATCCAAAGGTCTGAAATGGATCCTGTTAGAGTTGTGTAGTAGTATCTTCAGTAGTAGTGTGGCTTTAACTGATCTCTACAGTATTTCATCACAGGCACTATGATCAGAAGCATCCTGTGGGTGGCTTGTTTTCAAATGCTACGTGCTGCTGTACACGAGATAGGTTCATCAGGCAAACAACACAGGCAGGGAATGTCCAGCAGACCACCTTCAAGCATTTACACTGCACTGCTCTTTCGTGGCCCCCTAGTGGCTGTCTGCAGGAATGGTGTGTCAGCCTAGCAGAAGGCAGATTGTGAGCTGCAGGGTGAGAGAAGTTAGCATACATATACACAGAAAGGAAACAAACAAAGTAGGTGTCCTAATCTCAAACGGGATGGGCTGGAAGTGGTCTAACAGTCTCCACACTAACTGGTTCATTTGCCACAAGATACTACTTTGGAGATGTGAAAGAACCCGAGCCACAAAGAACCCATGCGTTAGTGCCCACTGCCCTTGATAAAAACAGTTCAGAACTGAGTAATAAGACCAATGTTTGCTGTAAGCAACATAATTCTGCTGCAGCTGGGTAACAATGTACATGTTTAGCAGGGTCAGCGCTCTCATTAAACCACAGAGGAAGAAGGAAAATGACATGAAAAAATGCTTACTAATCTTTTGTAATTGTTGTTCAAGATGAGTTGCACTTGATCCATTCCACTCTTAGTGCCTGTGTGCCCCATGCACCATTACCAGCAATTTTTCCCTCACTGCTATAAAATGCCTAGCTGACCCTGAGCCCCCCTCAGTTCTTTCTTTCCAGAAATTCCGACATAGAGGGGTAGGAGGGTAGGTCGTGGAATAGACATCATCTCGAAGCACACATCTCGAAGAACAACACATCTCGAAGGCAACACATCTCGAAGAACAACAATTACAAAAGGTTCAAAACCGTCTTTTCTTCATCCAGTGCTTGCACATGTGCATTCCACTCTTGGTGACTCCCAAGCAGTAATAAAGCTGGAGGGATCAGAGTTCACATTCATACAGCTTAACCAAATTTGGCATCATCCCTAGAATAATAGGTGATGGTATAATGGGAGAAAGTGCACTGATGACCGGCTTGCTGCTTTACAAATGTCCTAGATAGGGATTTGCACTAAGAACACCGCTAAGGATGCTTGAGATCTTGTGGAATGAGTAGTCAGGTTACTTGGTGGCCAAATGCCTGCCTGTTCATAGCAAGTGTGGATACATGAAGTTATCCAAGACAAAATCCTCTGTGAACAGTTGGATGGACTGCTGAAATGGTTCAGTCCTGTCTATGTAAAAGTCTAGAGCTCATGTAACATCCAGTGTGTGTAGTCGTTGATTCCTATTTCTGTGAGGTTTTGGGTATAACACCGGTAAGTAGAATGCTTGATTGCTATAAAAAATTGAAACTGCTTTACAAAGGACACTCAGGGGAGGGTGTAAATATACCTTATCTTTAAAGAAGACTGTATATGGAGGTTCCGAAGTCAAGGCATGGAGTTCCAAGACTCTTCTAGCAGAAGTGATGGCAATTAGAAAAGCCACCTTCTAAGGGAGGTATAGTAAGGAGCACATTGCTAAAAGATCAAACGGTGGTCCCATAAATTTAGACAAGACCAGGCTCTAGTCCCAAGGGTGGAGGGACAAGCTCTCTTCATTGAGGATACAACTTTTCAAGGCCTTTAAGGAATCGGATTGTCATGTCATTTGAAAAAACAGAACTGTTATCCACACAATGGTGGAAAGCTGATATTGTTGTCAGGTGAACCTTGACAGAGGAAATTGCTAAGCCTTGCTGTTTCAGGTGCAGCAAACAGTATATGTTGGATGGACGAATGTATCAGCAAGACTCTGGTTTGGGAAGCCAAGACTGAGAACCGCTTCCATTTTGACAGCTAGGTGGCCCTGGTGGAGGGCTTTCTACTGCTTAGTAAGACTTGGCGAATTTGCTCCAAGCAAGCTTGTTCTCTGGGATTTAGCCATGGAGCTTCCAGGCTGTTAAATGAAGGGAACACAGGTTCAGGGGAGCAGCTGACTGTGGTATTACATAAGAACATAAGAGCAGCCATACTGGTTCAGACCAAAGGTCTATCTAGCCCAGTATCCCGTCTTCCGACAGTGGACAATGCCAGGTACCCCAGAGGGAATGAACAGAATAGGTAATCATCAAGTGATCCATTCCCTGTCATCCATTCCCAGCTTCTGGCAAACAGAGACTAGGGATACCATCCCTGCCCATCCTGGCTTATAGCCATTGATGGACCTATCCTCCATGAACTTATCTAGTTCTTTTCTGAACTGTATTTTAGTCTTGGCTTTCACAACATCCTCTGGCAAAAAGTTCCGCACACTGACTGTGCATTGTGTGAAAAAATACCTTTTGTGTGTTTAATAGGCAGCAGGTTTAAATTTCATTTGGTGACCCCTAGTTCTTGTGTTATGAGAAGAAATAAATAACACTTCCTTATTTACTTTCTCCACTCCAGTCATGATTTTATAGCCCTCTATCATATCCCCCCTTAGTAGTCTCTTTTCCAAGCTGAAAAGTCCCAGTCGTATTAATCTCTCCTCATACAGAAGCTGTTCCATACCCCTAATAATTTTTGTTGCCCTTTTCTGAACCTTTTCCAATTCCAATACATCCTTTTTGAAATGGGGTAACCACCTCTGCACGCAGTATTCAAGATGTGGGCGTAATGGATTTATATAGAAGCAATATGATATTTTCTGTCTTATTACCTATCCCTTTCTTAATTATGCCCAATATTCTGTTCGCTTTTTTGACTGCCGCTACACATTGAGTGGATGTATTTAGAGAACTATAAACCATGATACCAAGATCTCTTTCTTGAGTGGTAACAGCTAATTTAGACCCCATATTTTATATGTATAACTGGGATTGTGTTTTCCAATGTGCATTACTTTGCATTTATCAACATTGAATTTCATCTGCCATTTTGTTGTCCAGTCACCCAGTTTTGAGAGATCCTTTTGTAGCTCTTCACAGTCTGCCTGGGATTTATATATCTTGAGTAGTTTTGTATCATCTGCAAATTTTGTCACTTCACTGTTTACCCCTTTTTCCAGATCATTTATGAATATGTTGAATAGGACTGGTCCCAGTACAGACCCCTGGGGACAACACTATTTGCCTCTCTCCATTCTGAAAACTGACCATTTATTTCTACCCTTTTGTTTCCTATCTTTTAACCAGCTACCAATCCACGAGAGGACCTTCCCTCTTATCCCATGACAGCTTACTTTGCTTAAGAGCCTTTGGCGAGGGACCTTGTCATCTTTGGAGCCCTTTTTAAGAATTGGAGTCATATTAGCTATCCTCCAGTCATTTGGTACAGAAGCTGATTTAAATGATAGGTTACAGACTATAGTTAGTAGTTCTGCAATTTCACATCTGAGTTCCTTCAGAACTCTTGGGCGAATACCATATGGTCCTGCTGACTTATTACTGTTTAGTTTATCAATTTGTTCCAAAACCTCCTCTAATGACACCTCAATCTGGGCAGTTCCTCAGATTTGTCACCTAAAAAGAATGGCTCAGGTTTGGGAATCTCCCTCACATCTTCAGACGTGAAGACCGATGCAAAGAATTCATTTAGTGTCTCCGCAATGGCCTTCTTGTCCTTGAGTGCACCTTTAGCATCTTGATCGTCCAATGGCCCCACTAGTTGTTTAGCAGGCTTCCTGCTTCTGATGTACTTACAATTTTTTTTTATTATTTTTTGAGTCTTTGGCTAGCTGTTCTTCAAGTTCTTTTTCAGCTTCCTAATTATATTTTTACACTTGATTTGCCGGAATTTATGCTCCTTTCTATTTTCCTCACTAGGATATAACTTCCATTTTTTAAAGGATGCCTTTTTGCCTCTCACTGTTTCTTTTACTTAGTTGTTTAGCCATGATGGCACTTTTTTGGTTCTCTTACAGTTTTTTAATTTGGTGTATAGATTCATAGATATTTAGGCCAGAAGGGACCATTATGATCATCTAGTCCGACCTCCCGCACAACGCAGGCCACAGAATTTCACCCACCACTCCTAAAAAAGACCTCACACCTATATCTGTGCTATTGAAGTCCTCAAATTGTAGTTTGAAGACCTCAAGGAGCAGAGAATCCTCCAGCAAGTGACCCGTGCCCCATGCTACAGAGGAAGGCGAAAAACCTCCAGGGCCTTCCAATCTACCCTGGAGGAAAATTCCTTCCCGACCCCAAATATGGCGATCAGCTAAACCCTGAGCATATGGGCAAGATTCATCAGCCAGATACTACAGAAAATTCTTTCCCGGGTAACTTGGATCTTACCCCATCTAAAAACCCATCACAGGCCATTGGGCCTATTTACCATGAACATTTAATTACCAAAACCATGTTATCCCATCATACCATCTCCTCCATAAACTTATCGAGTTTAATCTTAAAGCAAGATAGATCTTTTGCCCCCACTACTTCCCTCGGAAGGCTATTCCAAAACTTCACTCCTCTGATGGTTAGAAACCTTCGTCTAATTTCTAATCTAAATTTCCTAGTGGCCAGTTTATATCCATTTGTTCTTGTGTCCACATTGGTACTGAGTTTAAATAATTCCTCTCCCTCTCTGATATTTATCCCTCTGATATATTTATAGAGAGCAATCATATCTCCCCTCAACCTTCTTTTAGTTAGGCTAAACAAGCCAAGCTCCCTGAGTCTCCTTTCATAAGACAAGTTTTCCATTCCTCGGATCATCCCAGTAGCCCTTCTCTGTACCTGTTCCAGTTTGAATTCATCCTTCTTAAACATGGGAGACCAGAACTGCACACAGTATTCCAGGTGAGGTCTCACCAGTGCCTTATATAACGGTACTAAAACCTCCTTATCCCTACTGGAAATACCTCTCCTGATGCATCCCAAGATGACATTAGCTTTTTTCACAGCCATATCACATTGGCAGCTCATAGTCATCCTATGATCAACCAATACTCCAAGGTCCTTTTCCTCCTCCGTTACTTCTAGTTGATGTGTCCCTAGCTTATAACTAAATTTCTTGTTATTAATCCCTAAATGCATGACCTTACACTTCTCACTATTAAATTTCATCCTATTCCTATTACTCCAGTTTACAAGGTCATCCAGATCCTCCTGTAGGGTATCCCTGTCCTTCTCTAAATTAGCAATACCTCCCAGCTTTGTATCATCTGCAAACTTTATTAGCACACTCCCACTTTTTGTGCTGAGGTCAGTAATAAAAAGATTAAATAAGATTGGTCCCAAAACTGATCCTTGAGGAACTCCACTGGTAACCTCCCTCCAACTTGACAGTTCACCTTTCAGTAGGACCCGTTGTAGTCTCCCCTTTAACCAATTCCCTATCCACCTTTCAATTTTCCTATTGATGCTCATCTTATCCAATTTAACTAATAATTCCCCATGTGGCACAGTATCAAACGCCTTACTAAAATCTAAGTAAATTAGATCCACTGCGTTTCCTTTATCTAAAAAATCTGTTACTCTCTCAAAGAAGGAGATCAGGTTGGTTTGGCACGATCTACCTTTTGTAAAACCATGTTGTATTTTGTCCCATTTACCATTGACTTCAATGTCCTTAACTACCTTCTCCTTCAAAATTTTTTCCAAGACCTTGCATACTACAGATGTCAAACTAACAGGCCTATAATTACTTGGATCACTTTTTTTATACATTTAAGTTGAGCCTCTATTATGGTGTTTTTAAAAAGTTTCCATGCAGCTTGCATGGATTTCACTTTTGGTGCTGTACCTTTTAATTTCTGTTTACCTAACTTCCTTATTTTTGTGTAGTCCCCTTTTCTGAAATTAAATGCTACAGTGTTGGGCTGCTGTGGTGTTTTCCCCGCCATAAGGATGTTAAATTTAATTATATTATGGTCACTATTACCAAGCGGTTCAGGATCAGATCCTGTGCTCCACTTAGGACTAAATCAAGAATTGCCTCTCCTCTTGTGGGATTCCAGGACTGGCTGCTCTTAGAAGCAGTTATTTAAGGTGTCAAGAAACTTTATCCCTGCATCCCTTCCTGAGGTGACATGTACCCAGTCAATATGGGGATAGTTGAAATACCCAGTTATTAAGTTTTTTATTTTAATAGCCTCTCTAATCCCCCGGAGCATTTCACAGTCACTATCACCATCCTGGTCAGGTGGTTGATAATATATCCCTGCTGTTATATTCTTATTATTAGAGCATGGAATTACTATCCACAGAGGTTCTATAGTACAGTTTGGTTCATTTAAGATTTTTTCTTCATTTGATTCTACACTTTCTTTCACATATAGTGCCAGTCCCCCACCAGCATGACCTGTTCTGTCCTTCTGATATATTTTGTACCCGGATATTATTGTGTCCCATTGATTATCCTCATTCCAACAAGTTTCTGTGATGCCTCTTATATCAATATCCTCATTTAATATAAGGCAGTTCAGTAAACGCATCTTATTATTTAGACTTCTAGCATTTGTATATAAGCACTTTAAGAACTTATCACTTTTTAGCTGTCTGCCAATATATGATATAATTGAATGGCACTTTTTTCATTTGACTGTTTCTCATCAGATCCTACCTGTATTTATCATCTTCCATCCTCTCCTCCTTACTAGGACATAGAGAATCTCCATTAATAGATCCTCCCCTAAGGGATGTCTCTGTCCGAATCACGTGCTCCTCTGCACCTGTAGGCTTTCCCCCAGCCCTTTGTTTAAAAACTGCTCTACGATCTTTTTAATTTTAAGTGCCAGCAATCTGATTCCATTTTGCTTTAGGTGGAGCACATCTTTCCTGTATAGGCTCCCACTTTCCCCAAAGTTTCCCCAGTTCCTAATAAACCTAAACCCCTACTCCCTACACCATCGTCTCATCCATGCATTGAGGCCCTGCAGTTCTGCCTGTCTAACTGGACCTGCGTGTGGAACTGGAAGCATTTCAGAGAATGCTATCATAAAGGTCCTGGACTTCAATCTCTTACCTAGCAGCCTAAATTTGGCCTCCAGGACCTCTCTCATATCCTTCCCTATGTCACTGGTACCTACACGTACCACAACCACTGGCTCCTCCCCAGCACTCCACCTAAGTCTATCTAGATGTCTCGAGAGATCCGCAACCTTTGCACCAGGTAGGCAAGTAACCATGCGGTTCTCCCGGTTATCGCAAACCCAGCCAACTATGTTTCTAATGATCGAATCACCCAATACCCGTTTCTTCCTAATAACTGGAGTTCCTCCCCGCACTCCCCAGAGAGGTATCCTCAGTGCGAGAGGATACCACATCTGGAAGGAGGGTCCCAACTATGGGATCATTTCCCTCTGCTCCAGTTAGATGTTCTCCTTCCCTGAGACTTTCATCCTCCTCAACAGCATAGAGGCTGTCAGACTGGGGGTGGGACTATTCTACTGTGTCTCATTTATGTACCTCTCTGTCTCCCTTAGCTCTTCCAGATCAGAGACTCTGGGCTCCAAAGCCCGTACACAGTCTCTGAGAGCCAGGAGCTCCTTGCACCAAATGCACACACATGCCACCTGCCCATTGGGCAGGTAACCATACATGCTGTATTGGGTGCAATAAACTGGATAGCCCCCCTCTGTTGCTGGATGTCTGCCTGCATTATTTTTTTATTTATTATCTATTTGAGTGATCAAATCCAGGTGCAACAGAAGTAAGATTGGAGTCACCACTAAGAGATCAAGTCGAGTGGAGAACCAGTATTGGTGTGGGCACACCAATTGGAACTGGGGGTAAAGCATAATAAAGCTTTACCGTCCAGGGTGGCAGGAAGGCGTCTGCAATGGAACCCAGACTGCAGCCTTGACAGCAGAAGAATTGATGACATTTTCTGTTGTACTTGTTCACATATAGGTCTGCCTGGGAAGTCCCCCACTGCTTGAATATGCCTCTGGCTACATCCAGGCGAACAGACCACTCGTGATGACTAAAGAAAGACCTGCTCAAGTGATCTGTTATCTCGTTCTGCACCCCTGGAAGGTAAGAGGAGTCGAGGTAGACTGAATGGGTTATACAAAATTCCCATAGATGAACTGCTTCCTGAAAAAGGAAGGATGAGCGAGCTCCTCCCTTCCTGTTGAGGTAAAACATGGCTGCGGTGTTGTCTGTCAGAACAAATAGGTTTCTCCTTCTGATATGAGGCAGGGATGACTGACAGGCAAGACTAACCACTCTGAACTCTCTAATGTTGATATGAAGAGAGATCTTTGTAAATGACCAAAGACCTTGAGTTCTGAGGGGCCCCAAGTGAGCTCCCCATCCTAGCACTAACGTGTCTGAGACCAGAGTCATTGACGGTCGAGAAGGGATGAAGGGAACATCCACACAAGCGTTGAGAGGATCCAACGACCAATTCAGAGAAACAAAGAACCCGGGAAGGAACTGTGAATACAATGTCCACAGGAAGATGGCTTGGCAAGTACCCTGAGACCATCCAAGTCTGGAAGAGTATGAGATACAGATTCACATGTTGTACCACTTGTGGGCACAAGACCATGCGGCTCAGGAGCCTTACACAGTTTTGGGCTGTTGTGATTGGATGACATTTGAGGTGTGTAACCAGGGATTGGACCAACTGGAATTGTAACTTGGGAGAAGGGGGGTAACACCCTTGCCTGGATAGAGTCTAACACACACCAATAAACTCTATCCTCTGTACCAGACAAAGTATAGATTTGTCTGCATTGATCAATAGGCTTAAGGCCTTGAATGTTGACTGGATGAGTCAAACACTGGACACAACCAGAGCCCTGGCCCAGCCCTTGACTAGTCAGTCATTCAGATATGGGTAGGCCTGAACTCCTAATCTCCTCAGGAACACTGCCACTACAGCCATGCATTTTGTGAATACCCGAGAAACTGCAGACAGGCCAAATGGAAGCACCGTGAACTGGTAATGTGACTGCTTCACTACAAACCTGAGGAACCTTCTGTGCCCACAGTATATTGAGGCATAGAAGGAGGCATCTCTTAAATCAAGGGTGGCGTACCAGTCCCTGGGATCCAGAGAAGGAATAATTGATGCCAGGAGGACCATGCAGAACTTTATATTTTTGAGATAGTTGTTAAGTTGATGCAGGTCTAAAATAGATCCGAGACCTCCCTTGGCTGTCAGGATTAGGAAATAACGGGAGTAGAAACCCTTCCAGGCTGTGGGGGGAATCTTTTACTACCTCTATCTGTATGCCCAGATTTAAGGCTACTCCCTTTAACAACTCTAGGTGAGCTTTATAGTCATCTGGGGGAGGTGAGATGCCCTTGACTGAGACTGCCTTGTCAGGAAAGGAGGACAAGGAGGCCTGCACTGGCTGTGGATGCTCTTCCTTCCCTTCTTTATCTATGGGGTCCTGTTGAACCTGGTTTTGGAATCTGGTTTGAAACTGGGAAGAGTAGGACCCAATCTCCGACTCAAAAGAAGACAATTCTCATTCTGGTGGCCACAGGAGTGCAGCTCCTGACTGTGCTGGCGATCAGTGCCAAGGTGGAGAGGTCTGCAGCAAGGCCAGCATCATGAGTTTCCCCTTGATGATGCTGAAGGGCAAGCTGTCATGGGTACAGGAGACTGGTCCAGTACCATGCGTTGTAATGATCCAACCAGTTCACCCGTGTCCGCCAGCACTGAAAGTGACGACTCTTGTACTGCGAGCAACACCAGTACTGACAGCAAGAGGAGATCACTAGCAGCTGCAAACACCTCTGGCAATGTTGGTATTGAGAGTGTTGGTATCGGTGCAGTGCTGCAGATATGGAAGTCTCTTCTGGCTCCAGACTTGACAGTACCTGCATAGGTGCCGGCTTCCATGGTACCAAGGCAGAGGAGCACTTGGGTTTAGAGTGCAATTTACTCTGATCCCCATACCTGGCAGACTTCATGTAGATTGCCCCCTTTCAGCAGTCTGCTTTTTATGCCTCTTCCTAGGCACTAGGATTGGTACCAGGACTCTGACATGATAGGATGCCAAAGCAGTCAGTGCTGATTCTGTCTGTCTGGCTCAGATGGAGGTCTTGGTGCCTTCTCCATGAGCAGAAACTTTAGCTGGGCTTCCTGATCTTTATTTGTGTGAGGCTTAAAGCCCTTGCAAATTTGGCAAAGGTCCCAGTATGAGCTTCCCCAAGGCACTTCAAGCAACTAACTTGTTGGTTGCTCATGGGCATAGACTTATTATAGGAAACACAGGGTTTGAAGCACAGTGACCAAGGCATCTCTTGGCACCAGGGATTGATGGAAAAGCAAATAAACAGAAAATCTAACTGTAATTTTACTACTAGTGACTAATTATTCACAATACATAAAGAACAAAATCAACTGTGAGAACTTGCAAATGCAAGAAGAATAGTTCCAGAGACGATCATGGTTGGCAAAAAGAAGCTGAGGGGGCACAGGGTTGGCTAGGAGCTTTTTACCAAAGCTAGTGGCACTTGGCAGCAGAGGGTGCTCAAGCCACTCCAACGAATACCACTGAGGGAAAAATTTCTGGCAACTTTGAACTGGGCACATACACACCAAGAGTGGAATGCATTGTGCAAGCACTCAAAGAACACTTGTGGTGAAATGAGAAGGTAGGCATTAGTGGAAATGTGCTGTTCTGAGGTATTCGTGGATTTGTAACACTGAGTCTGTAAGCATTCTGTATCTCAGCAAGGATCTGTGCTGAACAGCTGCTGTGTGGAAGTGTCCCTTACTCAGCAGGCCTGCTCCATGTGTGTATGGAGAGGTAGATCTGCTAAATTTAGTGACCAAAGTAAGCATTCACTGCTTTTTATCCCTGTTGACAGGGCTGGCTCTGTAGGGGTAAGACTGACAGAAAGCTGGATTCTGTTCCTTTCCTCTAGCATCAGAATTGTGTATTAAGTTCCAGTCAGTTACACTATGCAAACCCACTGAAGAGAACAGAGCTGCATGGCTGTCACTGGAAGCTTGCAGAACCTTTATGCATGATGACCATCCCTGAGAAGAAAAAAGCTCAGCCTGACTGTCAGAGCCTTGGCTGAGCTCGTAGTGCTAGCAGTTAGAAAAATATTTTTTTTTCTCTTGTAACCTGAGCACATTTGATCTGAATTCACTAAAGGCATGTGTAAGGGCATAACAGACATGGAACCTTGAGGGGCCATTTCTCAGAATGAAGTCGCTCTTTGAGGAATGTTTTGAGTGTATTTATTTACATGAGCTTTTAAGTTCACACTTAAAGGAGCCTGGCTGGTTAGTTTAAAGAACACTTATTCCCTCCTTGTTACCAAATGGGAACAGCACACGCTGCTGGCTGGATGATCGTGAAGTACCTCTATGGCTTTTTCAGTGCAATGGAAGAAAGGTAGAAATAAGAGAAACCTGACTTCCAAGGTGCTGTCTGGAAGGAAGAATTAGCCAGTTAAGAACAAGCAAATAAATATTCTTAAAAGTGGGTGCCTTACTTTATTAGTTAGCTGCTTCTTCACAACTTCCTCGGCACGCTCCTGCTCTGTTGGTGGGCCCAACATTGTGCCGTGCTCTAATGTAAGCCGGCCCATTTCATTATTCAGCTTCATGCTTTGGGTAAATCTCTGTGGGAAGAGTAGATGATAAAACATGGTAAACATCAAGCCCCATTTCTATAGTTAAAATGAAGCATAAGAACTGGTTTTAATTCAGGCAGGACTTTAGAGCTTCAATAGTTCACAAAAGCCTTCTTCCATAGCAGCGGGGTACATGGGATCAAATCCTGGTTAAGGCAGCGATGAAGTTAGTGTTTCCCATCAGACTGCCTATTTGTGTACGTCGCTAAAACACAATATCATTATGCATGAGACACTAGTGCTGGGTCATGATAGGCAGACACAACTGTATTACAGGTCAGGACTGAGGTGCATTGGGGTGCCCACAACTGGAACAGTAAAGGGTGCTGCAGATCAGTACAGTGGTGCACTGGCAGAGTTTTGGGGAAGAGGACAGAAAGGAAGACTCTGGGGTGCTGAGGGTTAGAGCTGAGATGCAATGACAGATATATACAGAGAACTTGCACAATGCACAACTGAATATTCCTGACTACCGACTCCTGTTCTAACCACTAGGTTAGAAGGCTGGGTTCAAGGAGGAAAGAGATTAGATCAAGGCTGGGAACAAACAGGTGCAGGAACTATCACAGCTGTGGGCGAATGCTTTGAGCAGCCATTGAATGCTGCTGCTCCTGGGTTTAACAGCCAGTCTGCTGACTCTTCCAACCAATCAGGCATAGATGACAAATCTGAGGAACTGTCGCAGACTGAGGTGTCAGAACACATGAACAAGGGGGTCACCCAATGAAATTAATAGGCATCAGGTTTCAAACAAACAAAAGGAAGTACTTGTTCACACAATGTACAGTCCACCAGTGGAACTCGCAGCCACGGAATGATGTGACGATCGAAAGTAGAAGTGTGTTCAAAAAAGAATTAGGTAAGTTCATGGAAGATAGGTCCATCAATGGCTAGTAGCCAAGATGGTCAGGGATGCAATCTCATGCCCTGGATGCCCCTAAGTATCTGACTGCCAGAAAATTGGACTAGATGACAGAGGATGGTTCACTCAGTAATTGCCCTGTTCTGTTCATTTCCTCTGAAGCATCTGGCAGAGGCCACTGGTGGAAGACAGGATATTGTACTAAATGGACCATTGACCTGACTCAGTATGGCCATTTTTATATTCTTTACAAGCACTATGAGTCAATTCTCATCCATAGTAAACTATCAGTATTCTTGTAAGAATAACATAAAATCAAACTTTCCCTAGAGTAGGATGTTTCAGTCATCATCTTCTTGCCAAAGCAGCTGCCAGAATAGTAAAAAGAAAGCTAAAGAGGCCAGTGAAAGAAGCAAAGTATTTCAGAGGGAGGAGAGAAGGGCAAGTCAAAAGAAATGGCACTGTGAGAAGAGGGAAGTGGCATTTTGAGCAGCTGCAAACACTCTGCTGCGTGCTGGGAGGCCCCATACCTGCATACAGTTTGTGAACATGACACAAACAGACATCAGCTTGGAAAAGATCTTCAGTAGCTCAGGATTTGTTAGCATGCAGTCCTTTAGACAGTTATCCAGAAAGCTCGTATGGTGGCTCAGGACATCATCAATATTGGAAGCCTGTTATAGGAAAACACAACAATAAACAACACATCAACCAGTTCCTTACACTAACCTGCTACCAGAGATTTAAAATATCGGTTAGTGATGTGAAATAAATTAATGGAAAAAGAAAAAGTAAAATTGCTATGAGATATTGAGAAGATCATAGTGCTTAAAATGTAAAGTTAAACTCAGACAGGAAATACATTATAGGAACAAAATGAGATTGGGAAATGCTAACTGTTTCTGTAGGGTTTTACAAGTTTTTAGTCATCTCAACTGATATGGCAAGTTTACATTCAGATAAAACTCTACACTGACTCAAGATGTGCAGAGATTAAAAACGCAAATTGAGTCATGAGAAGGGTATTATAGCAAACGCATCCAAGACATCTGCTCATACTTCTCAGAGCCAACAAGGGTCAAAAGCACAACCTTTCCCAGAACTGGAATGGAATAGGGATAAACCCCGTTCCCTGATGAGTCAGGGACGTTGGTTCTATCTTTCCTTATGCCAAGGGGTTCCTTTTCCATTTCAGAGCTCTTTTTCATGAGAGTGCTTGGTGAAAACAGGGGGAGATTGGCACAATGCAGAACATTAGACTGAAAGGGGCTGCCCTTTCCTGTCATTTCTAAATCTCAGTGATCCTAATTCATGGAATACCAGGTAGGGAAAACCTGGCCCAAACAGTCCCAAGGTATGATTAAGAGCTAGTTCTGTGCTCCAAACCTGTAGTGCAATATATGCCTTATTGAAATCAATGGAAGTTTTGCCCAGATACTTGGGGAGGTCTAAACCCTTGCTGACAATTCCCTTACAAAACTTATATATATGCCTTTAATAGCAAATTAGTGATTAGGATTATTCTGTTTCATAACTGACTGTCATAACAAACAAAAGCAATGTATATGTCACCCAATCTTCCTGACCAACAGTCCAGTCCTCTGGACCCTCAGGGAGGGTCGAGTGAACATACAAAAGAATTCAGAGTGATTATTAGTCATAGTCACAGTCAGAGAGTCAGCAAAAGCTCTGTATCAGTGATTCCTGGGTATGTCTAAAACCTTTGCATCCCAGTACTCTGGGACCATTCTCCCCTCATGCAAAGAGCTGCAATCTTTCTTCTGTTCCTGTTATTTTGTTCTCTTTTGGTAGATGGGATCCAGCCACTGATGGCACCATGTCACATGGTGGTGTAAGCAGGAGCTGGAGCACAGAGAAAAGTGTGGTTCTAAGAGAGAAAAAGCCTTTATTAATAATAGAGATGGGAAGTGATGAAGAAGAGTCAGCACAACTGTGGTGTGGTGAGACCAACAATTTTAGCCCTGTAAATGTCTGCCTGCACAGAAACAGCCTCTGGAGGAATACATTTTGGAACGAAAGACAGCTACTTTTGTGAGTCTCCCACACCCAAAAGTGTGTGTTGCAAACTCTTCTGCAGGAGTTAACTACTCTCCTAGCAAGTGCTGGTGCACAAAGACATATAAAAAAAAAAAAAATCAAACTAGCATTGTAAACTTCAACCACTGGAACAGTCACACGCCAAGGGACAACATTGCTAGGGAGAGTTACTCCAATCTAGACTTCTAAGAAGGCAATAAAATAATGGGGAGTAAGACAAGTGTACGTCTGGAAAACTCTTGTCTGGATCCCCTTAGCTGCTCCTCCTTAAATTTCTTTCTTTTCTAGGCAGAAGCACTGTCAAGCTTCTGATGTTATCACCACAGGAACAGCACTTAAAGAATTCCCAACAATCTCTTCTGGAGCAGTAAGTGTGGGGAACACAGTAACTGTTTTCTGGAGAACGGTATATTTAAATATTTACTTTAAGTAACTGAAATCTGATTTTTTTCTTAAACAAGAGGGATAAGAGTAACAGTTCGGTGACTTGGGACTCTTGTCCATCTGGCCACAGGTCAAACCACTAAACTCACCGATTTCAAGTTTTTCTCAAGGATATGCCATGTTGGTTCCATCACTTCAAACATCATATAATACTGGATATTCTGTACAAAATTCAGCATCCGCTGTCGTAGTGTGAAAGCACCAGCAAACCTGAAAGAGGCAACAAGCTGCAAGCTCAGAGATGGGAACTGGCACTGGCATTGACTTTAGAGAGGCAGGTGAAGCACAACTGAAGACAACCATACAGAAGACAGGAAATAAAACGTTTGCTCACCTTCTCGTAACTTGTTCTTCGAGATGTGTTGCTCACATCCATTCCAATTAGCTGCCCGTGCACTGCATGCACAGTTCACCAGAAAGTTTTTCCCTTAGCAGCATGCATCGGGTCAGCTCTGGAGCCCCCTAGAGTCATGCCTTCATGGCACCGCATATAGGGCCCTGCTGACCCGCCACCTCTCCAGGTTCTTCTTGTCGGATACTCCAACAGAGGGGAAAGCGGGTGGGTTTGGAATGGATATGAGCAACACATCTCGAAGAACAACAGTTAAAAGAAGGTGAGTAACCGTTTTTTCTTCTTCTTCCAGTGCTTGCTCAAATCAATTCCAATTAGGTGACTCCCAAACCTTACCTAGGAGGTGGGGCTGGAGTTTATGGAATCACTGATTGAAGCACAGCCCTGCTGAACACGGCATTGTCCCTGGCTTCCTGGGTGATGGCGTAATGTGAAGTAAAGGTGTGGACCGAAGACCACGTAGCCGCTCTACATATCTCCTGGATCGGTACCAGGGCCAGGAAGGCCAATGAAGATGCTTGAGCTCTGGTGGAGTGTGCAGCCAGAGAGGGGGCAGGGACCTTTGCGAGATTGTAGCAAACCCAGATACAGGATGTGATCCATGATGATATCCTTTGCGTGGACACTGGGAGGCCTTTCATCCTGTCCACTACCGCAACAAACAACTGGTTTGACTTGCGGAACGGCTTAGTTCATTCAACATAAAAGGCCAATGCATGCCGCACATTCAAGGAATGGAGCCTCTGCTCGTAGCTACTAGCATGGGGTTTCTCGAAAAAGACTGGAAGGAATAGGTCTTGATTGGCATGGAAATTTGAGACCACCTTCAGGAGGAACACCAGGTGAGGTTGCAGTTGCACCTTATCTTTGTAAGAAATGGTATATGGGGGGTCAGATGCGAGAGCCTTGAGCTTGGACACCCTTCTGGCTGATGTTATTGCCGCCAAAAAAGCCACCTTGTAGGAAAGGTAGAGAAGTGAGCACGTCGCTAGGGGCTCGAATGGGGGCCCCCCAATCAACCTCGAGAGTACCAAGTTAAGGTCCCATGTGTGAGGTGGGCCACCGAATATGAGGATATAGCCTGTCCAACCCCTTGAGGAACCACTGCACCATTTCGTTAGTGAAGATGGTGCGTCCATGCTCTCCTGGGTGAAAAGCTGAGATGGCAGCCAGGTGAACCTTTATCGAGGAGTGAGACAAAACCTGCTGTTTCAGCTTTAGGAGGTAGTCCAAGATAAAGGGGACCGACAATTGTGTTGGAGGGATACGACTCCACAAGCACCAAATTGCAAATCTTTTCCATTTGGCTAGGTAAGTCGCTCTGGTTGAAGGTTTTCTGCTACCCAGAAGAACCTCTCTAATGGGGTCTGAGCATGTGAGCTCTAGCAGGTTCAGCCATACAGTTTCCAAGCTGTGAGGTGGAGAGACTCGAGATTGGGGTGTTGAAGCCTTCTGTGATGTTGAGTGATGATGTCCAGAACAAGCGGTAGAGTGATTGGAGTATCTACCGATAGCTCCAGTAGCATGGCGTACCAGTGCTGATGTAGCCAGGATAGTGCCACCAGGATCACTGAGGTTCCAGTGCTCCGGATTTTGAGGAGGATCTTATGAATCAACAATATAGGAGGGAATACGTAGAACAGGCAGCTCTTCCATGGAAGCAGAAATGCATCTGCCAGTGAATCCGGGCTGTGGTTCAGGAAGGAGCAAAACTGTAGACACTTCCTGTTGGCCCTTGTGGCAAACAGATCTATCTGGGGAACTCCCCACTGCTGGAAGATATTGTTTATTACATCTGGATGGATAGACCACTCGTGACTGTGAAAAGACCTGCTGAGGTGGTCTGCTAGGTCATTTTGCAACCCTGGAAATAGACTCATAGACTTTAAGGTCAGAAGGGACCATTATGATCGCCTAGTCTGACCTCCTGCACAACGCAGGCTACAGAATCTCACCCACCCACTCCTGCAACAAACCCCTCACCTATGTCTGAGCTACTGAAGTCCTCAAATCATGGTTTAAAGACTTCAAGGTGCAGAGAATCCTCCAGCAAGTGACCGGTGCCTGATGCTGTAGAGGAAGGTGAAAAACCCCTAGGGCCTCTGCCAATCTGCCCTGGAGGAAAATTCCTTCCCGACCCCAAATATGGCGATCCGCTAAACCCTGAGCATGTGGCCAAGACTCACCAGCCAGACACCCAGGAAAGAATTCTCTGTAACTCAGATCCCACCCCATCTAACATCCCATCATAGGCCATTGGGCATATTTACCCCTAATAGTCAAAGATCAATTAATAGCCTAATTTTGGCAATCCCATAATACCATCCCCTCCATAAATGTATCAAACTTAGACTTGAAGACAGATATGTCTTTTGCCCCCACTGCTCCCCTTGGAAGGCTGTTCCAGAACTTCACTCCTCTGATGCTTACAAACCTTCTTCTAATTTCAAAGTTTAAACTTCCTGATGGCCAGTTTATATCCATTTGTTCTTGTATCCACATTGGTACTGAGCTTAAATAATTCCTCTCCCTCTCCGGTATTTATCCCTCTGATATATTTAAGAGAGCAATCATATCTCCCCTCAGCCTTCTTTTGATTAGGCTAAACAAGCCACGTTCTTTGAGTCTCCTTTCATAAGACAGGTTTTCCATTCCTCGGATCATCCTAGTAGCCCTTCTCTGTACCTGTTCCAGTTTGAATTCATCCTTCTTAAACATGGGAGACCAGAACTGCACACAGAATTCCAGATGAGGTCTCACCAGTGCATTATGTAAGGGTACTAACACCTCCTTATCTCTACTGGAAATACCTTGCCTGATGCATCCCAAGACTGCATTAGCTTTTTTCACGGCCACATCACATTGACAGCTCATAGTCATCCTGTGATCAACCAATACCCTGAGATCCTTCTCCTCCTCTGTTACTTCCAACTGATGAGTCCCCAGTTTATAACAAAAATTCTTGTTATTAATCCCTAAATGCATGACCTTCCACTTTTCGCTATTAAATTTCATCCTATTACTATTACTCCAGTTTACAAGGTCATCCAAGATCTTCCTGTAGGATATCCCGGTCCTTTTCTGTATTGGTAAAACCTCCCAGCTTTGTGCCATCCGGAACTTTATTAGCACACTCCCACTTTTTGTGCCAAGGTCAGTATTAAAAAGATTAAATAAGACTGGTCCCCAAACCGATCCCTGAGGAACTCCACTAGTAACCTCCTTCCAGCCTGACAGTTCACCTTTCAGTGTGACCCGTTGTAGTCTCCCCTTTAACCAGTTCCTTATCCACCTTTCAATTTTCATATTGATCCCCATCTTTTCCAATTTAACTAATAATTCCCCATGTAGAACCGTATCAAATGCTTTACTGAAATTGAGGTAAATTAGATCCACTGTGTTTCCTTTGTCTAAAAAATCTGTTACCTTCTCAAAGAAGGAAATCAGGTTGGTTTGCCATGATCTACCTTTTGTAAAACCATGTTGTATTTTGTCCCAATTATCATTGACCTCCATGTCCTTAACTACTTTCTCCTTCAAAATTTTTTCTAAGACCTTGCATACTACAGATGTCAAACCAACAGGCCTGTAGATACCCGGATCACTTCCAAAAGTACGCTTCCAAAGGTATGGACTGTGCTATGCAGAACTTCCAGAGCTTGAGGGCTTCCTGACACAGGGGAGAGGAGTGTGCTCCCCCATCTGTTGATATAAAACATCACTGTTGTATTGTCTGTCAGGGACAATATGCACTTGCCCTCCAGGAGAGGACGAAAGGCCTGACATGCCAGTTGGACTGCCCTGAGCTTCCTTACATTGATGTGACTGCCCTGAGCTTCCTTACATTGATGTGAAGCATCAGTTCCTCCTGAGACCAGAGGCCCTGAGTTCTGTGCTCCCCTAGGTGTGCCCTCCACCCAATGGCTGAGGTGTCGGTGGTCAGACATAGGGATGGACAAGGTTTGGAGAATGCAACCCCTGCGCATACCAACTGCAGGTCGAGCCACCAGTGAAGAGATTTGAGAACCTCCGGTGGAAGGGTAACCACCATGTCTAGACTGTGCCTGTTTGGTCGATACACCAATGCTAGCCAAGCTTGGAGAGGTCCGAGTCTGAGCCTCACATGTTGCACTACATATGTGCAAGATGCAGAGTTTTAAGTAACTCCTTACTGTGGTTACAGAGAATTGTTTGAGGTCCTGTATGATGTTGTGAATGGCCTGGAAGTGGGATTGAGGCAAGAACGTTCTGGCCTGTGTTGAGTCTAGCACTGCCCCTATGAACTCTATTCTCTGAGTAGGGGTGAGCGGTGACTTTTGAGTGTTTAGGAAGAGGCCCAATGCGTTGAAGGTGGATCTTATGAGGGAGACATGCTGATCCACTTGTGTTCTGGACCGGCCCTTGACTAGACAGTAGTCTAGGTAAGGAAATATCTGAACCTGCCTTTTCCGCAGAAAAGTGGCCACGACGGCCATACATTTGGTGAGCACCTGAGGTGCTGATGATAGGCCGAACGCTAGTACTGTGAATTGGTAGTGGGAACTCCTGACAGTAAGCCTTAAGAAGTGCCTGTGGGACAGGATTACGGCAATGTGGAAGTATGCATCATTCAAGACAAGGTCAGCATACCAATCTCCTGGATCTAGGGAGGGGATGATAGTGGCCAAAGAAACCATTCAGAAGTTTAGTTTCTTAACGAACCTGTTGAGATTGTGCAGGTCCAAGATGGGTCTGAAGCCCCCTATTGCTTTTGGTATTAGGAAATACCAGGAGTAAAACCCCTTTCCCCTGAGATCCAGCTGAACCTCCTCCGCAGCCCCCACCGATAGGAGGGTTTGTACCTCAAGGACGAGAAGTTGCTCGTAAGAAGGGTCCCCGAAGAGGGACAGGGAAGGGGGGCGGGAGGGAAGGGGGGCAGGAGGCAGGGGGTGAGGAAAATTTGAGAGAATATCCCACTCCTGCCATGCAGAGGACCCAACAATCTGAGGTGATTTGGGACCATGCTCGGTAGCAATGGGACAGACATTCCGAAAACATGAAAGAAGGATCCAGTTGAGAGGTTGGCATAACGCTTTCGGGCGCATCCTCAAAAGGTCTGCCCAGGGCCTGGTGGCTGCCTGGATGACCCAAATCCCCTGTTATTTGGGATTTGGCGATGGTGGTTCTGATTTCTGGGATGCCTACGGTTCTGGTCCTGCCTAGACTGCCCCTGGTATGGTCGTGTCATGGGCTGAGGCCTAAATTGTCTACACTGGGTGGCAGAGGTGTGCAGTCCCAGCGATCTCAGAGTGTCTTTCAAACTGTGGAGTCTCAAATCCATTTTCTCTGAAAATAATGTGGACCCCTCAAACAGTAGGTCCTGAATTGCCTGTTGGACCTCCCTGGGGAGGCCCAAGTCCTGCAGACAGAAGCAACGGAGCATTGCGATGCCCGAAGACAACGTCCACGTTGCGGAGTCCGCCGAGTCTAATGCGGCTTGCAGCAACATCCTCGTGACCGTTTTGCCCTCATCAACGAGAGCTGAGAATTCCAACTTAGAATCCAGTGGGACAAGGTCCGAGAATTTGGACCCTGCATCCCATGTCTTAAAGTTATAATGGCTAAGGATCTATAATGGCTAAGGATCGCTTGTTGGTTTGCGATATGAAGCTGGAGCCCTCCAGGGGAATATATCTTCCTCCTGAAGAGGTCCAGCTTCTTTGCACCCTTAGCTCGAGGAGTAAACCCTTGTTACCCTTGCCTCTCCCACATGTTAACAGCTGCCATTACCAATGAGTCTGGTGAGGGGTGGGTAAACAAATATTTATAGCCCTTCGAAGGCACAAAGTACTTTCTCTCAACTCCTTAGCTGTAGGAACCAGAGAGGATGGTGTTTTCCAAAGAGCTTTTTTGTTCTCCTTAATGGTCTTTATCAGGGGAAGGGCCAGCCTGGTGGATCCTGCTGGGGATAAAACGTCCACCATTGGATTGGACACATCAGTGACCTCCTCCATCTGTATCCCAAGGTTCTGAGCGACCCGCCTCAGAAGTTCAAGGTGGGCTCTGTTGTCAGGAAGGGGAGGCCCTAAGGATGTTCCTGCCACTGCCTCATCTGGAGACGAGGATGACGAGTCCCAAACATGGGAGGGACCCTCCTGTCCACCCAGCTCCTCAAAACACTGCGGCTCTTTCCCCAAGTCGGAGTCTGCCTTGATGCTGGCCCCGGTCGCAGCGGCAGTTACGGTACCGTCCGTGGTACTAAGTGTAGCTGCGGTGCCGGGTACAGTGCCAGATGTGCTGTCAATGCCAGGCGCGGTACCGATTGTGGTGCTGGTGGTGGTGGCTGATGCCCAGAGAAATCCCTGGCTCTAGATGCAGTCCTTCTCTCAGACGCGACCGAAAAGGAGCGTACAGAGGTGGACTCCTGAAGTGGTGGATAGTTCTCTGAAAACATCCACTCAAAAAAGCAGTCAACAAGCAAACAGAATTTGGGAATCATTAAGAAAGGGGACAGATAAAAAGACAGAAAATACTGTATTGCTTCTATATAAATCCAATGGTATGCCCACATCTTGAATACTGCGTGCAGAGGTGGTCACCCCATCTCAAAAAAGATATATTGGAATTGGAAAAGGTTCAGTAAAGGACAACAAAAATGATTAGGAGTATGGAATGGCTTCTGTATGAGGAGAGATTAATAAGACTGGGACTTTTTAGCTTGGAAAAAAGAGACGACTAAGGGGGATATGATAGACGTCTATGAAATCATGGCAGGTGTGGAGAAAGTAAATAAGGAAGTGTTATTTACTCCGCCTCATAACACAAGACCTAAGGGTCACCAAATTAAATTAACAGACAGCAGGTTTAAAACAAACAAAAGGAAGTACTTTTTTAAACAACCCACAGTCAACTTGTGGAACTCTTTGCTGGAGGATGTTGTGAAGGCCAAGACTATAATAGGGTTAAAAAAAGAACTAGATAAATTCATGGAGAATAGGTCCATCAATAACCATTAGCCACGACAGCCAGGGATGGTGTCCCTAGCATCTGTTTGCCAGAAGCTGGGAAAGGGCAACAAGGAATGGATCACTTGATGATTACCTGTTCTGTTCATTCTCTCTGGGGCACCTGGCATTGTCCACTGCCGGAAGACAGGATACTGGGCTAGATGGACCTTTGGTCTGACCCGGTATGCCTGTTCTTATGTTAATTCAAAAACTCTTCAGAGGTGTATGCTTCAATATCATTGCCAAATAAATCTTTAAAAAATTATGAATAAGACAATGGATTTCACCTTCCAATTCTTTCACCATCTGTGAAAAGCACAGGTTTACATAGTACCCATATGTAGGGTTTACATAGTACCCATATTTCCGTGCATATTTTCTGCTAGGCTGGGACTATAGCATGGTTGCCCAGACAGACTAAATTTCCCAGCCTGCCTTGCTCTCCTGCTTCCAAGAGAGAAAGACTGGCTGGAATCACCAGGGGCTACCATGATTTTCCTCACACTGAGGATGAAGGGAGGTTCTAGTCCACACTGTTCATGGAACTCCAACCTTGGGCCTTAAGGCTAGGGACCACTGCATGTGCTCCTTCATGAATTTCAGAGTGCCTCCCTAAGACCATTTCCGTCCCCTGAGAGAAATCACTAACCATTACACCTGCAAACCTGAGACAAGGCAGTACAGCCCAGGAGAGATCTCATTCATTTTAAGGCCTAGAGACCATTACAAGGGTACTTTCAGACAAGCAGAATTACAAGGTACTTTAATAAAATTTTCCTTCTCTAAAGATTCTGAGTTGTCCATGAACTGTGCTTGGTGCAAATCAGAAAGGGGCATGTTAAGAATCTTAGTACCTTCAGGGTATTCTGAGCTGACCCAGTCTCTGGTGTAAAGTAGGGTAGCCCCATGGCTACCAGTTATCCACAGACCCCAAAGGGCCATTAAAGCAACAGGGAATCACCAGGGAAGGTTTGTTATTAACTGTGATGGAGGAATAAAGCAGCTCCCCAAATCAAAATCCTTAATTGCAGCCAGCTCACATTGCAAAAGAAACAATTATTTTAGCAGAGAGAGAGTTTGGGTTCATGTCTTGGAAACAGTTTCTGCAGGACTGACAGACCAAAGCAACAATTGCTTTGTACATATATAGAGGAGAAACTGTGTGTCTGGCTTTCATACATCTGGAAAAGAAACATCCCTGGGAAAGGCAGACATGGCCCTTCCTCAGATCAAATGGGCTCTGACACAGAGGTAACTATGCTTTAGATCAGCTAGGTCATAGCAATGCAAAACGCATGAGACAACCTGGTCTTCTTAGTGACAAGAAGGAAACAGGATCAAATGAAAGAAGTAGTTATGTGGCCTATGAAGTATTGCAGCCAGGACCAGTAAACCCACCAAGCACATTAATTCCAGCACAGAGTGCTAGGATGTAGTACCAGAGATTTGGTTGATTTCCCCTAAACCCTGGCTGTCTCCACTATCAAGCTCTTGGGTGACAGTGGGAGAGACAGCCAGAGGAAGAAGGGGTTACTAACCTTGTGCAGTAACTGTGGTTCTTCGAGATGAGAGTCCTTAGGGATGCTCTACTGTAAGTGTACCTGCATCCATGCGCTTCTGATCAGAGATTTTAGGTAGCAGTCTCCAATCGGCCCGCACTTGTGCTCTCCCTGTCTTGTTCCTTGTCTTGAGGCTATCTAGCCCTGTGCAGGCAAACTGCCCTTAGTTCCTTCTCTTTATTGAGAACTCCAAAGTAGAGGGGAGGAGGGCGGGTCGTGGAGCACCCATGGGGACACACATCTTGAAGAACCACAGTTACTGCACAAGGTGAGTAACCCATGTGATAAATGAGAGGGGGGATAGCGCCCTTTTGTGGACACCCAGCCAGCCAGTTGGCTATAGAATCCCTCTTGGTGGTTGTTCTCTATGTGCTTTACCTGTAAAGGGTTAACAAGCCCACAGGTAAAAGGAATGGAGTGGGCACCTGTCAAGGTTCCTTCCCCACTCTGAACTTTAGGGTACAGATGTGGGGACCTGCATGAAAGACCCCCTAAGCTTATTCTTACCAGCTTAGGTTAAAAACTTCCCCAAGGTACAAACTTTGCCTTGTTCTTGAACCCTATGTTGCCACCACCAAGCGTGTTAAACAAAGAACAGGGAAAGAGCCCACTTGGAGACGTCTTCCCCCCAAAATATCCCCCCAAGCCCTAGGGGAAGGCTTGATAAAAATCCTCACCAATTTGTACAGGTGAACACAGACCCAAACCCTTGGATCTTAAGAACAATCAGGTTCTTAAAAGAAGAATTTTAATTAAAGAAAGGGTAAAAGAATCACCTCTGTAAAATCAGGATGGTAAATACCTTACAGGGTAATCAGATTCAAAACATAGAGAATCCCTCTAGGCAAAACCTTAAGTTACAAAAAGACACAAAAACAGGAATATACATTCCATTCTGCACAGCTATTTTACCAGCCATTAAACAAAAGAAAATCTAATGCATTTCTAGCTATATTACTTACTAATTTTTTACAGGAGTTCTGAGCTGCATTCCTGATCTGTTCCCAGCAAAAACATCACACAGACAGACAGACCCTTTGTTCCCCCCCACTCCAGCTTTGAAAGTATCTTGTCTCCTCATTGGTCATTTTGGTCACGTGCCAGTGAGGTTATCTTAGCTTCTTAATGCTTTACAGGTGAAAGGGTTTTGCCTTTGGCCAGGAGGGATTTTATAGCACTGTGGACAGAAAGGTGGTTACCCTTCCCTTTATATTTATGACAGCACCTGCCCAAAAGAGCCAGTGGGAGGGCTAGAACTTTTTAAACTTGGGAAAAAACTCCCCTTTGTCTGTCTGTTGCGATTCTCCGGGAAAGAGGGGAACAGGGAGCAGTTATGCTGTAAGAAGCTTTAAGCCAGACAAGAAAACCATCAGATCATATCTAGAACTACTTTTAACAACCCAAATGTGTAAGTTGATCAAGTATGTTTAGAAAGATGTGATTAGGATTATTTCTGTTTATTTCTTATGGCTAGTGGACTCCTCTGTGCTAACCCCAGATGCTTTTGTTTGCTTGTAACCTTTAAAGCTGAACCCCCAAGAAAGCTATTTTGGGTGCTTAATTTTTGGAAATGCTCTTTTAAAATCTACCAAAAGCTCAAATTCCAGATGTATTTTCTTTCTGTTTTTAATAAAATTTACTTTTTTTAAGGACGGGATTGGATTTTTGGTGTCCTAAGGGGTTTGTGCATATGTTGTTTAATTAGCTGGGGGTAACAGCTAATTTCCTTTGTTTTCTTTCTCAGCTCTTCCCGGGGTGTGTGTGTGTGTGTGAAAGGGCTTGAGGGTATCCCACAGGGAGGAATTCCCAAGTGCGCCTTCCTGGGTTCCAAGGGGTTTGCATTTGGGTGGTGGCAACGTTTACCAAGCCAAGGTCAGAGAAAAGCTGTAACCTTGGGAGTTTAATACAAGCCTGGAGTGGCCAGTATTAATTAAAATCCTTGAAGGCCCCCACCTTCTGCACTCAAAGTGCCAGAGTGGGGAATCAGCCTTGACACCCATTCTTTCTTCTTTGAGTAGTATCGTTATGGGTGCTCCACTGTGGGTGACTCTACAGCGGTATTCCTGATGGAGCGGTGGGGCTTCACAGTTGATACTGATACTAATACTGTGGAGGCAAACATAACATCACATGCTGAGTCATGGGTAACTGCATAATGTTCTGAAAATATATGAGTGGATGCCCACGTTGCTGCTCTGCATATTTCTGTAATGGGAACATTTTTGATGAAGGCTACAGAAGTGGAAACGGATCTCATGGAATGAGTTTGGACTCCAGATGGAGGTTGCAGATTTCAGGCATGATAGCAATAGTTAATGCAGTTCGATATTCATCTGGAGTCTGATTTAATATTGCACATCACTTGAATCTGACTGCAATTGAGAGGAATAGTTTAGGAGATTTCCTAAAGTCTTTTGTTCTATCCAAATAGAATGCCAAAGCTTTCCTGACACCGAGTGTATGCAATATTGCTTCTCTGTTGCTACGGTGAGGCTTTGGGAAGAAGGTGGGAGGGTGAATGACCTGTTTTATATGGAAGGACAAAGCTATTTTGGAGAGGAACTCTGGGTGTGGTCTCAGTGTGACCTTACCCTTAAAGAAAATTGTGAAGGGAGGGTGTACCATTAGAGCCCCTATTTCCTTGATCCTCTGAGCTGAGGTGATGGCCACTGGAATGCTGTTTTCATAGACAGATGCATAAATGAGCATGTGGCCAGGGATTTGAAAAGGGGTTTTGTTAGGCCCCTGAAGACCAGATTAAGGTCCCATGCTGGTAAGGTACATCTGCTTTGTGGGAAGAGGTTACACATACCCTTGAGGAATCTCTTTGCTGTTGGATGAGCAAATATTGAATATCTATCTTCCGAAAAAAAGCTGTTATGGCTGCAAGAAGCCTGAGGCAATTTCGCACTGTCACAGTGGGATAAACCTTCAGATCTAAAGCACTGGCCAGCATTGTCTAGAATTGTACCTGGGGAAGGAAGGCCTTGCTTTTGAAGCGTACAAGACTGCTCCTATGAACTCTATTTTTGTACAGGAGACAGGACTGACTTCTCTGTGTTGGTGCCTAGTGTGTCAAAGGTGGATTGGATCACAATCATGCTGGATAGCACCTGAGCACTGGACCACCCTCTCACCAATCTGTCATCCAGGTAGGGAAACACTTGAATGCCTGATTTTCTGAGGAAAGAAGCCACTGCTACCATATACTTTTGGCTCTGACATATTGCCATATGGAAATGCGCATCTTTTAAGTTGAGTGCAGAATTCCAGTCTCCAGGACCAAGGGAGGGGATAATGGAAGCCAGCATGCCTGTGCAAAACTTTATACTGTTCAAATGTTTGTTGAGGTGTCACAGGTCTAGTATGGGTCTGAGGCCTCCTTTTGCTTTTGGGATCAGGAAGTAGAGGGAATAAGACCCCTTCCCTCTGTTCAACTGTGGATCCTTCTCTGTGGCTCCCAACTGGAGGAGGCACTGCATCTCCCAAAGGAGAGCTTCCTCATGAGAGTGGTCCCTGAAGAGGGACAGGGAAGGGAGTGGGAAGGGGGGATCGAAATGAACTAAAGGGTCTATACACTGTGCTTCAGACCCACTGGTCTGTGGTGATGCAAGAACAAACACTCGGGTAGTGTGATAGCTGGTTGGTAAACAGAGGAATAGGAGAGGTTGGCAGTACGGAAACTGGTAGGCTGTCTTTGATAAACACATCATAGTGTTTGCTTTGCACTCCCAGATTGCCAAGATGAACTAGCAGCTTCTGAAGAAAGGGGAGGTCTTCCGCTATATCTTCTGCTCTTCTTTCTCGCTAGGTCCTAGTGGCAAGGTGTGAAAGCAAAATAGTGTGACTGCTGAAGACCAAACTTCTTTTTCTTTGGGGCAGGTATATATGTGCCCAAAGATCTGAGTGTTGACCTGGAGTCTTTCAGGCTATGCGGCTTGTCATGTAGACTGCTTGGAGAAAAAGGGATGATCCTTCACAGGGAAAGTCTGTTCGACCTCTTGAGGGAGACCTAATGACTGGAGCCATGAACATCTGTATATTGAAATGGCCGATGCCATGCCTTGACAGCAGAGTCAGCAGCATCCAACCCCGCCTGAAATGATGTTCTAGCCAATAACTTTCCCTCATCCAGCAACCGAGAAATTCTTGTCTTGCATCCTTTGACTCGGTCTACAAATTTTAAACCAGAAGTTAAAGTCATACTGCCCCAGCAGTGCCAGCTGGTTAGTGATCCTGAACTGCAGGCCAGCTTTCTGCCAAACAGGTCAAGTGTTTTACCATACTTTGATTTTGGGGTATACACCTATTGCTCTGTTCTCTTTCTTATTGGTGGCTAAGACCACCAGCGACCTCAGCGGGGGTGGGTACACTTTACTAATATTTTACTAGCACTAAATTCTCTTTAAAGAAGAATAACCATCAAGTACAAGGTTTGAATTAATCAACAGGCTTTCTATCAGATGCTGAAATGCTGCTTAAAACAACTTCTCTTCGCTTGGCAAAAACACGTATAATGACTTAGCGAAGGGACTAGAACAGGGGACATTTAAAATGTGTAACCACTAAGAAGAAAAAAAAAAAACTTCACAATGCTCCAATGGGAGAAAAAAGCCATACCACTTAGCCGAATGCAGTGAGTACTCCTTAGCAGCCTTATTGCTGATCCAAACATTGCACAACTGTCTCTCCACATGCTTGCAATAGAACATGTGTCTGAAAAGCATCTGGTATCTGGTTAAAGCTTTCCTGGAAATAGAACACAGGAAGAACAAAAATAATAAAGATTAAACCCCATTCTAATTAGCAGACAAGATAAGGTTGCTCTATACGCCACACACAATACAAAACCACCAAAGCAAGGAAATAAAAAGCTAAGGCATCTAACATGACATACCTTTTACTCCTCCACCCAGAGATGCACTACTCACCACTAAAGCAACCACAATCATAATTGCCCCAGTAGCGATGCCAGCCTTCCAGCACCCCCTCCTCAAACTCCCCAACACCATGAACAGCCAGCCATCCCCACCCCCCACCTGACTGTTCTGCACAGTTCTGAAAAACCACACTCATGCCTGTCTGGGAAAGGGGTGCTGGAAGGCTAGCTGATGCCAAAGCATGCAGCAGTGCACCAACTACACTAGAAACTAATGTTAATGCTTCAACTTTTCACCAAGATTTTTAAGAGAAAAAGGAGAAAGACATGTGGCCAAGGACTAGGCTCTGGACACAGTGACAGTTCCTCTACTTGCTGTCATTGCACTAAAAGTGGGAACAGAGGTGGGTGGGACTGGCACTTCTGTTAATACCTTTGGACACCAAACGTTCAGTGCCACAAAGAGGCGCTGTGCCCCACCCAATAGATGCAGCTCTCTGCAGAATTCTAAAGCTCTGCAGCAGGGACCTGCATCCCAAAAGCAGAAACATGAAGGGACCACCTCACAGAACATTTGCTTTTTAAGTACAGCCCTCGTAACAGAGCAGACTTTAGTCTAGAGCCTCTCCAACTATGGAAGAAAAAAGAGTCAGACACCTGGAGGCTGTGGTACTTTTGCTGACAATCATAGAATACCAGGGTTGGAAGCGACCTCTGGAGGCCATCTAGTCTAACCCCCTGCTCAAAGCAGGAACAATCCCCAACTAAATCATCCCAGCCAGGGTATGTCAAGCCTGACCTTAAAAACTTCTAAGGAAGGAGATTCCACCACCTCCCTAGGTAACACATTCCAGTGTTTCACCACTCTCCTAGTGAAAAAGTTTTTCCTAATATCCAACCTAAACCTCCCCCACTGCAACTTGAGACCATTACTCCTCATTCTGTCATCTGCTACCACTGAGAACAGTCTAGATCCATCCTCTTTGGAACCCCCTTTCAGGTAGCTGAAAGCAGCTATCAAATCCCCCCTCATTCTTCTCTTCCGTAGACTAAACATCCCCAGTTCCCTCAGCCTCTCTTCATAACTCATGTGTTCCAGTCTCCTAATCATTTTTATTGCCCTCCGCTGGACGTTTTCCAATTTTTCCACATCCTTCTTGTAGCGTGGGGCCCAAAACTGGACACAGTACTCCAGATGAGGCCTCACCAATGTCGAATAGAGTGGAATGATCATTTCCCTTGATATGCTGGCAATGACCCTACTTATACAGCCCAAAATGCCATTGGCCTTCTTGGCAACAATGGCACACTGTTGACTCATACCCAGCTTCTTGCCCACTGTAACCCCTAGGTCCTTTTCTGCAGAACTGCTGCCTAGCCATTCGGTCCCTAGTCTGTAGCGGTGCATGGGAATCTTCCGTCCTAAGTGCAGACTCTGCATTGTCCTTGTTGAACCTCATCAGATTTCTTTTGGCCCAATCCTCTAATTTGTCTAGGTCGCTCTGTATCCTATCCCTACCCTCCAGTGAATCTACCTCTCCTCCCAGTTTAGTGTCATCTGCAAACTTGCTGAGGGTGCAATCCACACCAATACTTCTCCCAAGTACTCAGCTCAATGAACTTTTTTACTTAAGCCTAAACCCCAGAATATGGATCTAATTTACACCCACTCTCACCTTCAGAGAGCAGAAATCTTTTCTTTTAAGCACGATTTTTTTTTCAAATGTCCCACAAGCCTGTTGATTTTTAAAAGGTGGGGCCCAGATTAAGGGATATACCATTTTGGTCATTTATTAACAGCTAATTATGGGACTGCAGGTGAACTCATTTTGTTCCTTCCTGTTGAAAAGCAACCTCCTGTCTGTTTGTGTGTCACGGGCAGGATTGCCAGTGTAAAACCAACAGACCCCGGTTGTTGGTGGGCAGGATCGAACCTGGGACCTCTGGAGCTACATACATGAGCTCTAAGCCATATGGCCCTTAGCTAAGGCTGTAGATCAGACTCAATCTCTCTCTAAGTGGTCTTGGTGCCACTAGACGGGTCAGCGCACCTCACCCAGGAGGTGTGGGGGTTATACCAGCACTTGCTGATGAAGGCAGGAGATTGTGCTGCAGCTTAAGTGGAATTTTCAAACTCTCATAACTTGGTCAAATAAAAACTAACTTTCACCACAACATTGAAGGCATTTCTCAATGACAATGGTTTGCCCATACCACCCCTCCATTTTGTTTCAAGAGCTACTAAAGACATGCCTTTTTTTAAAATAGAGGAGGAAATGTATTTCCTCAACTCTTCCCTCATTCAAAGAATGGCTGATCCATTTGCTCAAACTTTAAAACAAGAATTCACCTTCAAGCAGAGACCTAACCTGGAATATTTATGCCTGAAAGGCAACCATTTCAGAAAGTTATGAGTGACTGACAACAGGGGATGATGAGGGTTAGACTGGAAATACTTAGGCAATCTTAAGTTATAAAATACGTTGCTAGCATTTCCAGCTAAGTTTTATGTTTTTATATAGTTTAAAACAGAAGCCTGAAATTCGAAAGACACCTCAGGTATTTTGGTCATATAAACCAACCATTTGGCAGAGTTTTAATGCAGATAAAGTCATGGTCTAAGGATCTAACAGGCATAGCAATGGAAGTAAATGACCTCAGTGCTGCCCCTTTACGTATCACTAACCTAGGTAGTTTACATCTTTGAAGAAAGAGACATTCTGTCTTGCTTTTTTAACTACTGTATGAGTTCTGTGTAGAAGTAGGTTTGTGTTTTTTCTTTGTGGCCTAATACTTTACCTGTTTATAATGAGTGACAGAGGCCACTTGACAATGTAATCAAAAGAAAATGCTTCTAGGCCACTGAGAGTGAGCTCTGTGGGATCAGCATTGATAATTGCCTTTTCCTGTTTCGTTTCAATGGCCAGCACTCTCAAGAGCTGTGTAATGAGATCATGGGGCATCAAGTCAATCTGTAAAGAAACAAAGAGCAGGAAAAAGATGCTGCTGGACATTTTCTATTATTGTGTAGCTGCAGACATGTGTGGCAATAGGACTGGCCTGAATGCATTGTATGGAATGTTGTTAGATTCATTCTCAAGTCTTGAAAACAACACCCAATTAAGTAATAGCGACTTGTTGGAAGGAATATCATGCTGTTGATGAGCCAATCAGCAGTGTCAGTTCTGTTGACATTAGAGCATGAACAGATAGAAGAATAGTCATTTTGATGTTTTGTGGAGAGATCATTAACTTCAAGAGAGTTAAACAACGAGCAGCAAAGATCCATCTCTGCTGACTGTCAGTTACTACTGGACAGCTAGACTTGAATAAAGGTTCAAAAAGCTCTTGGGACTTTCGTGCTAAAATTTCGGAACATAATAGGTAGACAGATGCTACTAATTGACTCAAACACTTCATTTTATTATTTTGGGCTATGGGGTTCAGAGCTAGGAATAAAAGCAGAAGCACTGTACCCACTCAGCAATACTGTGTCCACCTCATCCTGTCAGCACAGGAGTCAATAATGAAGCAGAAATGGAAGTGGAAAGGAGATTATCCTGAGACAGCTGAAGAGGGCTCTTTCTTCCATCTATATTTTCTGGGATTCTTTGCTTTGCTTTTACAATTTTCTTTAAAGCATATGGATTTTTCTAGGACATGGATGGGCCTCACTGCTCTATTTCAGATTATTTTCTTTTTATATAGACTCTTACCTTTAAATCATCTTTAAATGGGTCTGTGTTGGCAGTGCTCATTCTCAAGGCTAATTCAAGCAAAGCTTCTAATCTAGTAGGTATAATGTCATCTACCGGCTTTTTCAGTTCCTCTTCTGTTAGATCCATGAAGTGAACAAAGAAATCTCCTTGGTCCATTAGGAAGTAGTGCTTTATAGACCTGCTCAACAAAATGCAAAGACAAAAAAGAAGAGAGTTAGAAAGTAAGTTAACTATCTATAATGCTAAATCTAGAAAAAAAGGAGCAGAAGTCATCAGCTCTCAGCCAGTATGCAGGTTCTAATCACAGGAAAATCCACCCTCTACATGATACATACAACTAGAACTATGATTTCTTCCTTTTTCCCCACCCTCAGATCCAGATGTTGTATGTTCAGATTTTATTAAACATTTGTCCCATTCCTGGGCAAAAATTCTTGTGAAAACATGCATTTTACCTTTGGATCAGAACAGTCAGGTGGGGCTCAGCCTAGAGAAGATTCTGCCCCCAGTGACTGACAACCTAACCTTGGTCTACCCAACTGCATCGTTCCTGTGCAGCATAGCTGTCCTGGAGGATGAGGATCTCTCTAAAGTAACCAGGGCCCCCCCAATCCATTCAGAGGTATCAATTAGGTGCAGTATCTTGAACTCTACTCTGATGTGAAGGAGCGGAGTTCACAGAACGTGTGTGATATGTTTGCGTAGGCTTTTGCTGCTAATGAGGTGAGCTGCCATGTAGAGTGTCAACTTCAGCCTTCTTGTGGTGGCAGGAGCAAAGATGAGTCCGGCATGACCCTGAGACTGTGTGTCACCTGGACAATCTGATGCCCTTGATCGCTGGTGAGTTTAGAGTATGAAGTCACTCAAAAAATGTGCCTCGTCTTATCGTCATTTTTGTCTTCCGTATGTTGAGCCTGAGCCAACTACTCTCATCCATCTATTGATATCTTCCAGGAGCTGAGATATCTTGATGATTGCAGAAATTGAATCAGTGGAGAAGACATACAGTTGTGTCATCTGCATATTGCTGGCACATGAGTGTATGGTGTCTCACTCAGCAAGAACTCAAATAGGTGTTAAAGAGGGAAAGAGTGGAGGACTCTGCATGAGACGGGATGGGTGATGGGGTGCAGTTCCCTATTACAATTCTCTGGGATCTCAACCACAGATAGTACCCAAAACTCTGGTGTTCACCAAACGCACAGCAGGACTCATACACTGAAAGGCTGCTGAGAGATCTAGTAGTATCAGCAAAGAAATTTATTTCCTGTCTAAAATAAGAAGTTGTTCATGTATCAGCCCTGCAGGGCTGTTTCTGAGCAGTGTTCTGGCCTGAAACCTGACTGTGGTACCCAGCACACTGACCGAGGACAGACTCTATCGGAGCTTGGAAGCCAGCAACTTTTCAATGTCTTGGCCAAAAGAGGGGAGGAGATTGGAAACATGACAATGGTTGGCGAACTATTAGCACTAAGTGGAAGCTTTTGAAAGATGGTAGGGTATCTGTAAGCTCTCTTTCAAAGAAGCTTTTATGGTCTTGACCATGAATGACAGTTAGCAGTTTCAGAAGAGATGGGCAAGACACACCTCAGAGCTTCCAGGGCCTCTATTCAGGGGATTGGTCTAAATTCCACCAAGGGAGGTGGGACAGGAGGCAACCTTGGCTCTGGAGAAGTTACCTTTGTTGCAGTGAGGTCCTCTGATTCAAGCAATTTTGTTTGTGAAATAGGCAGAGAGCTCTCTACAGAGATAGGGGCTTTGGTCTGCAGGGATTATGGATCTGTTACGTATCTTACTCCACGGACCAGCTCTGCTGGTCATGATTTGACAAATGCAATTCTATAAGGTTCTTTCAGTTGCCTTTAAGGCTGTAGCAGCTGTTCACAGGTAAGTACTCACTTTTTCAGGGACTGACCACGAAGAATTTGCACCATAGGTGCTCCAGCCTTCTGCTTTCACGCTTTAGTTGATGTGGTCTTTTGGAGAACCACAGTGACCTGTGTGGGCAATATGGGGGAAGGAGCTATTTTAAGGCTTGCTTGTTGAGGTTTCTGGCCAGCAGCTAATTGCAGTGTTCTACTAGGTTGTTTTTGCACTGGTCCTTTGCCTGGGTGGTTCCCCCAGTAAGTGTCTTCTGAAGGTTCTGAAGGTTTTGAGGGACCAAGAACTGGGTCACACAGGGATCTACAAATATGCTTGACAACTGAAAGTTTCAGATAGAATACATCTGCTGTTGGATGAATAGATTACATACAACATAAAAGTGCATGATCATTAAAACCAGACTGGACAAATCACTACAAAGCATCCTATTAAGAATGATCCTGCACTGGCCCTGAGGAATACATTGGATGATTTAATACATCTGTGATTCTGTGAATTCCAACTGAGATACATTTTTGACCTAATCCTTGACAGAACCATTTGTTTTTCACATTAAACACATAAATCTAGTTTGTTTTATTTTTGCAGATCAGAATCTCTGTTGGAACTGCAATGATGGCAATGGTAACGTGGCATGGAAAAAGCCCAAAGGTAAAAAGATCATTACTTCACTATTTACATACAAACTAACATACATTTAGGAAATAAATCAAACCTCAAATGAGCCACAAGTTCTTTTTCCTCCATTAGGAAATCCAGAAGAACCTTGCTAGCATAGTTATAAGCTTTTTCTATTTGCTCCACATATGCTCGCTCTTTCAATGTGTAGATGACTTCTTTAGCCTCAGGGCAGGTAACATCACAACCACATTCTCGAACAACATTTAAATATTTCCCTAAAAGAAAAAAGTGGCAGCTGATGTTTAGTCTGACTAATAATAATGCAATTAATTTGCACTCTCTCAAACAGGGAGACATTTAGGCCAAAACTTTCAAATAGAAGGGTAACATTTTCAAAAATGTCTATGAGGTTTAGAAGTAAAAAGGACTTAAGCACTTTTAAAAATTTTACCCTAGGTATCTAAAATTAGACTCTTAAATCCACATTTAGGCACTCAGAACTAGCCTGATATCTAGAAATGCTGAGCAACCTTAGCTCTCAATGAAGTCTATGGGAGCTGCAGATACGCAAAACCTTTGAAAAATCAGGGATTATCTCTCAGAAGTGCCCAGCACCTATCACTTCTCATTGAGAACAATGGGCACTGATGGGATTTTGGAGACTTGTGAAAAACTGGATTACTTCATTTATGTGCCTAAATCAGAAGAAAGACCTTTTGAAATTCAGGCTCCTTGTGGGTGCTGAGTTCTTCTGAAAGTCAGGCCCCAGGCTACATGTGAGGATTTCAAAGCAGTTTAGAAAGACTCACAACCCCACTTTTGTGAGGTAAGTATGGATTATAGGACTGTCAATTAATCTCAGTTAACTCACGCGATTAACTCAAAAAAATTAATCACAATTAAAAAAATAATCACGATTAATCACAGTTTTAATAGCACTGTTAAACAATAGATTACCAATTGAAATTTATTCAATATTTTGGATGTTTTTCTACATTTTCATATATTTTATTTCAATTTACAAGACAGTGTATAGTGTATCGTGTATAGTGCTCACTTTATATTATTATTTTTATTACAAATATTTGCACTGTAAAATGATAAAAATAGTATTTTTCAATTCACCTCATACAAGTAGTGTAGTGCAATCTCTTTAACATGAAAGTGCAACTTACAAATGTAGATTTTTTTTTGTTACATAACTGTACTCAAAAACAAAACAATGTAAAACTTTAGAGCCTACAAGTCCATTCAGTCCTACTTTGTTTTCAGCCAATCATTAAGACAAACAAGTTTGTTTACATTTACAGGAGATAATGCTGCCCGCTTCCTATTTACGTCACCTGAAAATGAGAACAGGTGTTCTCATGGCACTGCTGTAGCCAGCATTGCTAGGTATTTACATGCCAGGTATGTTAAACATTTGTATACCCCTTCATGGTTTGGCCACCATTCCAGAGGACAAGCTTCCATGCTGATAACACTCGTTAAAAAAATAATGCCTTAATTAAATTTGTGACCTAACTCCTTGGAGGAGAACTGTATATCTTCTGCTCGGTTTTACCTGCATTCTGCCATATATTTCGTGTTAAGAACACTTTCACTGCAGATTTGACAAAATGCAAAGAAGGTACCAAAGTGAGATTTCTAAAAGTAGCTACAGCACTCTACCCAAGGTTTAAGAATCTGAAGTGCCTTCCAAAATCTGAGAGGGATGGGGTGTGGAGCACGTTTTCAGAAGTCGTAAAAGAGCAACAGTCCAATGCGGAAACTACAGAACCCGATCCACCAAAAAAGAAAATCAAACTTTTGATGGGGGCATCCGATTCAAATGATGAAAACAAACATGTGTCAGTCCGCACTGCTTTGGATTTTTATAGAGCAGAACCAGTCATTAGAATGGTTGAAGCATGAAGGGACCTATGAATCTAGCGCATCTGACACACAAATATCTTGTGACACCGGCTACAACAGTGCCATGCGAACATCTGTTCTCAATTTCAGGTGATGTAAACAAGAAGCGGGCAGCATTATCTCCTGCAAATGTAAACAAACTTGTTTGTCTGAGCAACTGGCTGAACAAGAAGTAGGACTGAGTGGACTTCTAGGCTCTAAAGTTTTACATTGTTTTATTTTTTGAGTGCAGTTTCTTTTTGTACATAATTCTACATTTGTAACTTCAACTTTCATGATAAAGAGACTGCACTACAGTACTTGTATTAGGTGAACTGAAAAATATTATTTCTTTTATTTTTACAGAGCAAATATTTGCAATAAAAAATAAATATAAAGTGAGCACTGTACACTTTGTATTCTGTGTTGTTATTGAAATCAATATATTTGAAAATATAGAAAACATCAAAAATATTTAAATACAAGGCATTCTATTATTAAGAAAGCAATTAATTTTTTTAATTGCTTGACAGCCCTAATGGATTATCATCACCGTTTTACAGACAAGTAAACTGAGGCACAGTGAAGGGAAATGACATACCCAAGTTCACATACAATGCTACTGCCAGAGCCAGGAATAGAACTCAGCACTCCCAGGTTCCAATCCTGTGTCTTAACCATTAGTTGATCGTTATTCTCTGGAAGGAGTATGCCAAGGCATACTGTAGTCTTCCCATAATAAAAAAATGTTGATTAATAGCCCCAAATCATACACTGACAGTTGCAGAAAAGTTGATGTGACTTAACTGAATGGGGGGAGGGATAGCTCAGTGGTTTGAGCACTGTCCTGCTAAACCCAGGGTTGTGAGTTCAATCCTTGAGGGGGCCATTTAGGGATCTGGGGCAAAAACTGGGGATTGGTCCTGCTTTGAGCAGGGCGTTGGACAAGATGATCTCCTGAGGTCCCTTCCAACTCTGATATTCTATGATCACTGACTTTCATTATGCACGTCTGTGCATCTCAAGTGCAATTTAAAATGTTAATGTCGTTTAGTGCAACTATGACCTGAGCAGTAGAAGAATTTATAGCAACCAATCACTTTCATCATGTGTTGTCACTGTACATCTTAGACACTTCTATACATTCAGAGTCACAGTCACTTACTTACCTGTGCTAAGTATCTTGTCAGCCATTTTCTGTAGGAATGATGGAATTTGTTGCTGAACAACAGTATATCTTTGATCCCAATATTTGTCATTATAATCCTCTTGTATCTTCTCCTTCTGCAACTCATGTTCTTCCACCATGAACTCACTGTGCAATTAAATCAGATTTTTTAGATACAACAACAAGTACAAAGAAGATTACTCTTTAACTTGACCTCAAACAGGTAATGTGATCTATCAGAAATGGGAATCCATAAGACTTCTGGCTCTTGGAATATTTCCTAATAAATGTTTCAGGAGCACTGGCGTCTTGATGATTGGTATTCAGTTGTGGCAAGAGAAGTGGCAATATGGTGAGTCTCAGTATTGACCTGTAGCTTTCACCAATGGGGAATGTAAATAAGTGAAGCCATATATAAAGCACCATTTGTAATTACGTAATTTCAGAAGACCTCTACCAGGTCTAAACACAATTCAACTACAGTGGAATAAACTAAGAAATTAGCATTAATTTTAGTGAAATATGTACATTCCCTCCACAAGAAAACATGCTTTTCTCAAAGATAAAATATCAATATGAACTATAATTTTTCTAGCATTCTAAAAATGTTATCCAATCATTAAACACACAATGAAAATATTGCATAATCTGTTACATTACAAAAAAAAATGCATCAATAAAAACTTAATTCCAAAAAAATCCAGGATATTTCACATTTCAGTCAATCTCAGCCTGGACCAGTCCACACAAGAGATCCACTTCCTGGACACTACGGTGCTAATAAGCGACGGTCACATAAACACCACCCTATACCGGAAACCTACTGACCGCTATGCCTACCTACATGCCTCCAGCTTTCATCCAGACCACACCACACGATCCATTGTCTACAGGCAAGCTCTACGATACAACCGCATTTGCTCCAACCCCTCAGACAGAGACAAACACCTACAAGATCTCTATCAAGCATTCTTACAACTACAATACCCACCTGCTGAAGTGAAGAAACAGATTGACAGAGCCAGAAGAGTACCCAGAAGTTACCTACTACAGGACAGGCCCAACAAAGAAAATAACAGAACGCCACTAGCCATCACCTTCAGCCCCCAACTAAAACCTCTCCAACGCATCATCAAGGATCTACAACCTATCCTGAAGGATGACCCATCACTCTCACAGTTCTTGGGAGACAGGCCAGTCCTTGCTTACAGACAGCCCCCCAACCTGAAGCAAATACTCACCAGCAACCACATACCACACAACAAAAACACTAACCCAGGAACCTATCCTTGCAACAAAGCCCGTGCCAACTGTGCCCACATATCTATTCAGGGGACACCATCATAGGGCCTAATAACATCAGCCACACTATCAGAGGCTCGTTCACCTGCACATCCACCAATGTGATATATGCCATCATGTGCCAGCAATGCCCTTCTGCCATGTACATTGGCCAAACTGGACAGTCTCTACATAAAAGAATAAATGGACACAAATCAGATGTCAAGAATTATAACATTCAAAAACCAGTCGGAGAACACTTCAATCTCTTTGGTCACTCGATTACAGACCTAAAAGTGGCAATTCTTCAACAAAAAAACTTCAAAAACAGACTCCAACGAGAGACTGCTGAGTTGGAATTAAGTTGCAAACTAGATACAATTAACTTAGGCTTGAATAAAGACTGGGAGTGGATGTGGCATTACACAAAGTAAAACTATTTCCCCTTGTTTATTTCGCCTCCGACTGTCCTTGTCAACTGCTGGAAATGGCCCACCTTGATTATCACTACAAAAGGTTCCGCCCTCCCGCCCCCACTCTCCTGCTGGTAACAGCTCACCTTTCCCCGATCACTCTTGTTACAGTCTGTATGGTAACACGCATTGTTTCATGTTCTTTGTGTATATAAAATCTCCTCACTATATTTTCCACTGTATGCATCCGATGAAGTGAGCTGTAGCTCACGAAAGCTTATGCTCAAATAAATTTGTTAGTCTCTATGGTGCCACAAGTACTCCTTTTCTTTTTACAGATACAGACTAACACAGCTGCTACTCTGAAACCTGTAACTCAAACTGTTGATAACATGTCCTTTTAAATAATCCTGTTAATGGATGTAGTGAGGTGGAGTGGCCTCCCTCCAAACTTGAGAGCAAGGGAACAGTACAATCCCCCTGGTGAGAAGAGACAACCTGTACCGCCCCCCTCACCGGAAGTACCAGGGCGGGGCAGGACATATAAAGGGAGGGTGAGGCAGCTCAGTTGAGTGGGAGACATGGAAGGAGGCAAATATCTCCAGTCCACTGCAGAACTCTGAAGCTGAAACTGCACTGTGCAGAACCCTGCCCCCAGAGGAGACCGATCCTGGACAAGCAATGGCAGGACCCCTGGGCTCGGGTAGGAAGTAACCCAGGTAAACCAGATTCTGTCTGGTTTTGTTGCTGGAGCATGAGTCAGCGTGTTTTGGTGGGATCTCCAGTGACCTAGTGGAGTAGCGTGGGGCCGGGTTCTCCTACCTCCAACCCCTCCAGCCCCGGGCTGGCGGCCTATTCACCCTAGGCCAGAAGTCCTGTGCATTCTTTGTGGCTTGCCCCAGTCAGGAGACCGGGGGGGTCCAGACTGTATTTGCTGGCTGCCCTAGCCAGGATGCTTAGGCTAAAGTCTGCCCCCTTTCTCTGCCCCAAGAGTCCTAGACTGTTGAGTTCGGTCTGTCTTAGCCCGGAGACTTAGGCTAAAGACTGCTCTCTGCTCTGCCCTGCCCAGAGGGCCAGTTTCCCTTATAGACTGTTAATGCTGTCTACCTCAGCCAGGAGGCTGTGGGATAAAGACTGCTTGTGCTCTGCCCACCTAGAGGCCTAGAGCCCTAGACTCTTGATCGGGGTCAGCCCTAGCCAGAAGACTATGGGCTAAAGACTGCTTACTGCTCTGCTTCACCTCTCCCGAGGGGGCTAGAGCTCCAGACTGTTAATGGTTGTGTCCCCCCTGCTAGGAGGCTATGAGCTATAGACTGCTTGCAGCTCAGCCCCGCCCACGGGGCCTGAGCCCAACTGCTGCTGCCTGCTGCAGTGAGGAAGAGTGGCCTCCCTCCCTGCTTGAGCGCGAGGGACCACTACAACAGACTGTAGCTAACACTATACAAACAGAGCAGAAATTGGGTGGTTTTCAATCTGACCTGAGTGTGTGTGAAATTTCAACTATAACTCTGCATTAATAGTTTTTTGCACTTAATTTCCTTGAATTTCAAAAACAAAAGAGACAAAGAAGGTTCCAGTACATTTGCTATATGGTCACAGACTAAAAAGATGTGCATTTAAACACGTGGTCTAACAACCCCACATTCCAATCAAATTTTGCTGAGTCTGGGGCTGTGCATCCCCGTGAAAATTAGTGACTGACAGAACAGGGGACCCAGCAGGAAGTCTCCCTAACCAGCTGGGCCCCCTATTTTTGAGGGTTTTTTGTTTTTTTTTTTAACATAGCCCTGGAGAATGCAAGAGCACATTTAATTATCACATTTTCAAGTATGGCAGGATGATGAAAAGGAAAGCTAGCTGACAGGGAGCTGAAGCAGTCATGGTTAAGATGATTCAAAGCTCAAATGGTCTGTCATAATCAGTTTACACTGCATTCTGTGTGCAGACCTCCACACAGACATGAATTCATACAGTACGTATTGTTCAAAATGAGATGACAGCAGCATGAAATTTTACAATATTTTTAGTTTTATTAAATTGTCATTTTAGTTGTTGCTAAATGAAATTCCTTAAACTATGTCAAAGCCACCAATCCTCAGGAAGAATGTTATCTATACTACAGGTAGAACCATACAACTGGGTCAGAGTCTACTTATAGCAACAAGGTCCAGTATAACCAAACAGCAGCATTCTTCTGGCATAATCTTGTTGGCTTGCCCACATCTACCATGATGTACAATAACCCTGGCATCAGTGCATTCTGAGGAAAAAAAATAAGCAGCCGTCCCTCCTGCATGTTGCCGCAAACACTCATGTCAGGGGCAGAGGACTGCAAGTATTTTACATAATGGATTTTGGGATGTTCTTCAGCACAGACACCTGGGATGTAGGAAGATTGGCTAGCCTGGTTACACAGACCCAGATGGGTGTGTGACTGAATACTCCCCTGTATTCACATCCTACATACTACTGTAGTAATCGTTGCGCAAGGTATGCCTTGTAAGGTATCATTTGAAAACTCAAAATTGGCTGGTCAGTATAGTCATGATAAAATATGTGTGGCAACATTATGTATGAAGTTAAAAGATTCCTCTGTATGATTTTATTAACATGTTCCAAACCCCACAGCTCTGCCCTGAAGAGTTTGGTCAGTAATCTTGCTGGAAGCATGTGGTGAGAAATTTTGCTTGAATCTGATACAGTTTGTTAAGTTAGGCACTAGAAAGTGTTTTATTTTTATTGTAACCATTTCTGACTTTTATGCCGCATTACTTGTATTCACTTAAAATCTCTCTTTGTGGTTAATAAATATGTTTTATTGTTTTGTCTAATCCAGCATGTCGGGGTAACTCTATTTAGGATAACAGGCTAGTGTATATTATTCCCTTCAAGGAATAAGGGGCTTAATATATTTGGACTGGCCAGGAGAGGGATGGGCAGTACAGGATACACATTTCTGGGGGGAAATCTGGAACTGGGAGTGTGTTGGGGTCACCCTGCAATATAACCAAGGCTGGTGAAAGCCAGACTGCAACTGACAGACTGCAGTTACAAAAACACAACTGGGAGTGATCTGCATGCTGGTGGCAGTTTGTGAGCAGTCCAGGTTGGAGGCTACAGCAGCAAGTTATTGTACAGCACCCCAGGTTACAGAGCATGGTGACATAGCTCCCCACTGGTCTGAATTGTACCCTGGTATGTCACAAGTTGGTTCTATCTCCAGTGCAGGTTGTCACAGCCTGAAAAATTGTGTTACAGCCTTGTTATTGAGCAGTACTGGTACCACTCACACTGAGGAACCATGTTTTAACCATGGCAAGAGAAGTAAGCCTTGTGTGGAGTCAGATAAATTTTGTGGATGACACAAAGCTGGGAGGTATTGCCAATACAGAGAAAGATCGGGATATCATACAGGAAGATCTGGATGACCTTGTAAACTGGAGTAATAGTAATAGGATGAAATTTAATAGTGAAAAGTGCAAGGTCATGCATTTAGGAATTAATAACAAGAATTTGTGTTATAAACTGGGGACGCATTACTTGGAAGTAACAGAGAAGGACCTCGGAGTATTGGTTGATCACAGGATGACTATGAGCCGCCAATATGACATGGCCGTGAAAAAGGCTAATGCGGTCTTGGGATGCATCAGGCGACGTATTTCCCGTAGAGATAAGGAGGTGTTGGTACCGTTATACAAGGCACTGGTGAGACCTCATCTGGAATACTGTGTGCAGCTCTGGTCTCCCATGTTAAAGAAGGATGAATTCAAACTGGAACAGGTACAGAGAAGGGCTACTAGGATGATCCGAGGAATGGAAAACCTGTCTTATGAAAAGAGATTCAATGAGCTTGGCTTGTTTAGCTTAACTAAAAGAAGGCTGAGAGGAGATATGATTGCTATCTATAAATATATTAGAGGGATAAATACCATGGAGGGAGAAGAATTATTTAAGCTCAGTACCAATGTGGACACAAGAACAAATGGATATAAACTGGCCATCAGGAAGTTTAGACTTGAAATTAGACGAAGGTTTCTAACCATCAGAGGAGTGAAGTTCTGCAACAGCCTTCCAAGGAAAGCAGTGGGGGCAAAAGACATATCTGGCTTCAAGACTAAGCTTGATAAGTTTATGGAGGAGAGGATATGATGGGATAGCCTAATTTTGGCAATTAATTGATCTTCAACTTTTGGTGGTAGATATGCCCAATGGCCTGCGATGGGATGTTAGATGGGGTGAGATCTGAGTTACTACAGAGAATTCTTTCCTGGGTGTCTGGCTGGTGAGTCTTGCCCACATGCTCAGAGTTTAGCTGATCGCCATATCTGGGGTCAGGAAGGAATTTTCCTCCAGGGCAGATTGGCAGAGGCCCTGGGGGTTATTCGCCTTCCTCTGCAGCGTGGGGCATGGGTCACTTGCTGGAGGATTGCCTGCACCTTGAAGTCTTTAAACCACGATTTGAGGACTTCAATAGCTGAGACATAGGTGAGGGGTTTGTTACAGGAGCAGGTGGGTGAGATTCCATGGCCTGCGTTGTGCAGGAGGTCAGAACAGACATTCGTAATGGTCCCTTCTGACCTTAAAGTCTATGATTCTATGATATTGTATAGCGTGGCCACAAACTCAGCAAATCTCTATAGTATAGATTGGCCTTAAAATTGAAAGCCAAGCCACTGAAGGAAATTCTGGTTTGAGTTATAAAAGGATGAAAAGTAAATCTAAAAAGTGTGAACTCTGGAAAATGTCATTTTCCCATATTATGATAAAATCCCTTTATGCCATTTTTAAGTTATCAAGCTTTGTAAAAAGAAAAATATTACTGCTGGACTGTGAACAAGCATGATCTGCACTGGTTTCTTATTGCTTTCCATGTGGAACATGAGGAGTTGGTTTTCATTTATAAAGCCCTCTGTGGCTTGGGACCAGGGCAGTTGAAAGAAGCCCCTCTCCCTGTGACATACCTCCCACAGCTGTGGATTTCCCTCAAAAAAAAGAAAGTGAGCACTGCTGGCAGAACATTCTTCCCAAGAGCTCCTGACTTTGGAATTTGCTTCTCCATCCCTGGAAATAGCTTGAATCTGATTACCTATATTCCCAGGCTTTGGGGAATGCATGGCTGCCCTGAGGGCACAGCAGGGGAGATGACTGGACTTCATTTTCAGGGTTTTTCCCACTCCCGCCAGGATCAGGGGCAAAGACAGGCTACTAGTTTTATTCTTCGTTGTACAATTATGTTTTTAATATATACAAAATAGGCACTTTATTTTGGTGCTACCATCATTTACTCAAAAGCATATCAATATTACAGTGCACTAGAAAATGTAAAACTAACGATCAGGATTTATTAACTTTGTTTCAATGTTTCTGTACCTGTATGGATCATTGATGATTCCTCTATAGATCCACTTCTCCAGAATTTCAAAATAAGGCACACTGGCTGCCTTGGTTAAGTACAGACACAGCTCTTGTGCTTGGCTGTCTCCTGTATAGTTGAAGGTCCTGTCGTGAAGTAAGCTAAGGGTTGACCCTCCCATGCACTCACCTTTATCCACAGAAGTGGCTATAATTAAAAAAGGAAAAACTCTTAAGGCAAAAAAGGCATTTAATTTAAATCAACACATTCACAGAATGAGTCATTTTGTTAAAGGCTATCAAGGCTCAAAATAACAGACTGAGAATTCTGAAACACTGGTTCAACTATTGACAATTCACACAAACATCTTGTCATGGAAAGAGTTATCAGCTAATTATTTGACTAGATTTCAGCATAAGAATTGTGGCTTATTAACTCAGCTGCTACATTGAATGCAGCACGCTCCGCACTTTTGAAGTGCACACATGCTATTATTTAGCTGATTCTCAGCAGCCATTCTGCTATGCAGCCAACATTTAAAGGTGACCTGAAAACAATTTTTTAATAAAACAAGAACTGATGTTAAAAAACCCTCAAGTCCCCCAAGTCACTAGGGTTAAAGTCAAGCACATGCACACGTGTTTGCAGGATCAAGGTCCAAAAAGCTCCCTATACCTAGGGAACACAGGAACAGGTCCATTCTCCAGATGGGTAATTGAGAAATCCTAATTTATGTCTACACTGCAGCTCAGAGTGAGCCTCCTAGCCTGGGTAGACAAGATTCACACTAGCTCAAGCTAGTGTACTAAAAATAGCAGTGTGGACATTGTGACTCAAGCAGCAGCTCGGGCTTTCAAGTCCACCTGACCCTTTGGGACTGAGCTCAGGTAGCTAGTCTGAGTCTCCACTAGAGCCCCAACATCTAAACTGTTATTTTTAGTATGCTAGCTCGAGTGGAGCTAGCAATTGTCTCTCTACCTGGGCTGGGAGACTCACTCCCAGCGGCAATGCAGACATACCTAAAATGACTTGCTAAAGGTTACATAGGACATTAGTGACACAGGTGGGAAGAGAAGCTTTGTCTCTAAGGGTACATCTACACAGGAAGTGGCAGCAAGTCTGAGCCCAGGTTGACAGACTCGGGCTTGCGGGGCTCATGCTCCAACACTAAAATAGATATGTAGATGTTGCGGCTCGGGCTCTGAAGCCTGGGAGGAGGGAAGGGCTTCAGAACCGTAGCTCCAACTCAAGCCACAATGTCTACACAGCTATTTTTAGTGTGTAGCACAAGCCTGAGTCTGTCGACCTGGGCTCAGACTTGCTGCCGCTCACTATGTAGATGTAGATGGTGGTAGATGTTTATTTTCTCCACTAACACACAGGTTCTCATGCAAATTGCTTCAACCTCTGAATTCAGTTAGGATAACAGTAACATTTGGGTAAGGGGGATGCTTTGCTAAAGCAATGGGGCAAGTGCAAAGTACTACTAGCTATAATTGAGAGGAATCGGTTGAATTGCACGTGAGACTGGAAGTATGTGGTCATGCCGGGGAAATACACTCCCAAACTTGGCACAGCATCCTTCAGCTATGCCAGAACGGCTTTCTTCTTTAAAAGTACTATACTAAAGAAATACTGTACTTGGGGAAAATGAATGGGTTAGTATTACAGTGTGGGGCAGGAGATGGGAACTACAGGACACCTTCAGGTTTCAGAGCAAGGGGAACCTTAACTTAGCTTGTTAGCTATAGCATTCCAGGAAAGGGAAATGTAAGGAAGTGGCACTTTTAAGACAGTTCGTCTTGTCTCCCTCAAGCAGTACATGCCCTCCCCCCAACTTCAAAATTCAGAGAATCTTTAAAGAACAGATATTTATTTTGACCAAAAATCTCTGGTTAGGCTACAGAGGTGTTTTAAGGTCCCATCAAACTGAAAAGGTTTGATTCAACCTTAACTATGGTTGTCACTAATGTGCCTCCATAACACTGTTTGTTAAAGTCAGTAACAAGTCAGTAAACCTGTTAATACAGCACTAATTAAACCATTGCTACTTGGTCCTCTTCTGTAATCTCATAACAGAGTTTTGATAATTAAAATCCTCTTTAGAGTTCACTTTGAACACTGTACAGAAGCAGATTACTGCATGTAATGTGGGCATCATTTATAGTTCTATACAGCTTTTGGAACCTCATGACAAAGGCATGAAAAATTTAACTATCATTAGAAAGTATGGACACCTACCAAGTGAAGCAAGAATCTCCATGGTCCTCATTGTGGGCTGGATATAAAACCAGAGTTTCTGTAGGGACAAAAGCCCTTGTCTCTGAAGATGCTCCAGCTGGGTGATAAGAATCATGTATTCTTTGATAAGGGTCCTCATTGCTGCTGCCAAAGCATGATTTACCTGTCCGTACTCGAACGAAGATTTTTCCTCAATGAACCTGCAAAAAGCCGTACAAAAAATTGTTTGACAAGGCAGTGTTTATATTTTCAGGAGCTGTATTTACATGTCATTGTAGAAGCACGAAGGGCAGAGTGCAACCTAGTTAGAAGCTGCACTGTCATCTTGAAATCTATACAGTTAAAATATATGTATCTAAAGTAGCTTTAGGGGCTATACCTGCCTTGACTCCCTCCAGTCAATTTTTGTTGTTTAACCATCACATTTTTCTATTTTTTAAAAGTATTTCCTCCCCCTGGTGTTGTCTGAAATGTAGGGTAATAAGCTATTGCTGACTTCAAACATGCTTCTGATTCTAGCCACTGGGGGACTTTAACAACAATATTTTTTATTAAAGTAGCACCCAAGGGCAAACACAGATGAAGAACATTCCCTGCTCCAGTGAGCTTACAAAAAATACACACAGATGAAATCAGGGAACAACATACATGCAAATAAGCATGGTGCTGATCAGCACACATTAATTAGTTACGGGCTCCACTTTGGGTTTTTAATCTGGGAACACAGGTCAGGGGAGAGGAATGGCAGGTATGGGGGAGTTAGCGAGAGTAAAAGAGTAGGAAGAGGAAGGAAGGAACAAGCAGTCCCAGCTCACCACCCACCTAGTCACGGTCACAGCAGGGCTCAGCAATTAACTGCTAGGTGGTAAAGGATGGGCAAGTTGGCAAAGTGAAAGTGAACTTGACATTGCAATAAACTAAGAAAGCAACTCAGTACAGTGGAGTTGAAGTGTCAAGGGCCGTGAAGGTGAAGCCAGTGGAGGGACATAGAGAAGGGGGTGATGTGATCAATAACAAGCCAGGAAGATGATCTTAGCAGCAGCAATGTGAATGGACTAAAGAAGGGCAAGGTTGCAGAGAAGAGGTGATTACTGTAGGACCTGGATGAGATTTCAGCTGCATAGACAGAAAGAGAAGGCTGAATCTTAGAAATATTACATAGGAAGAAGTGGAAAAATTAGACATGGTCTGGGTTTTTAAACAAGTTTTTTCCAAATTAATTAACATCCCACTAGAATCAGTCATCATAGCAGATTTTAGTGAGGTGTTGGACTCTTTTTTTGGACAAGTCAAGCTGGCCCAAGCATACACAGTCACATGCTAGAAGCATTATAAAAGATCATAGGTAAAAAATAGGGTGAAAAGATGTATAGAGGTTGCAAAAGCCTACAATGAAGGATTTTACTTTTTTTTCTCCTCTCCACATTCCACATATTCACAAATAGATTTCTTCCTGATTTCTACAAATTTGATGGACTCAGTGCTTTATAACAAAATCAAGTCTATCATGATCTCTGATCATGGACCAGCAATACTACAATTTCCCCCTCCCAAGACAAACTGGATTTGTAAAGGATGGAGACTGAACTCCTCTCTTTTGAAAGATAAACATTCTCAGTACTCTGTCACAGATAAATTAGGTTTTTCTTCAAACAAATGATATGCCAGAGATATCCTGATCTACCCTATAGGATAAGCTTTTATTAGAGGAAGGATCATTTCATACGCAGTGGTTAGAAAGAGGGCATACCAGGCTCAGCTCCTGGAATTAACCAAACAATTTAAAGGTCTAGATTTAGAATGTGCAAACTACCCCTCCCAAGAAAATCTTTAAAAAAATTTAAAAAAATCAAAAAATCAGTGTGAAGTAAATAGATTGACTTCAGCACAAGCCAAATTTGCTCTTTTTAGACTCAAACACACACACTGTGAGTTGGGAAACAGAGAATAAAATTCTTGCATGCGGATTAAAAGTGAGAGGCCAAACATCCTGAATAGTATCACTCAAATCAGAATAAGGATAGGTTATTACTAATTAAAAAGAGCTCAATGATCAATTTTTGAAATTCTACCAGTACAATAATAATTCACCACCTGACCCAGAAGAGCCGAATAACATTGTTAAAACTCAACCTCCCACAAATCTCAGAAGAGCAACATGCAAGGCTGGCCTCTCCCTTGCAATTCGAGGAAATAATCAAGTTCATAGAAGAAATAAGCCTGGGCAAGACTACCCCCACCAGGATGGCTTACTGATAGAATTCTATACAAGTCTCAAAGAAATTCTGGCTCCTAAGCTGCTATACATTTTCAAAATGCCTTAAATAAAGATATGTTAAGTCCTACTATGAGGAAAGCCCTAATTATTGTACAATTTAAACTGGGTAAGGATATGCAAAAGTGTAATAACTATAGACCCATCTCTTTAATCAATACTGATATAAAATACTTTCAGAAATACTGGCTAAGAGGCTTGAAAAAGTAGTGAGTGATATAGTTCATCCCAATCAAGTGAGTTTTTTTTTTTTTAAAAGCATGATTCAGATCACACACATCAGGTGATTAATGTTATTGCATTCCACCAACATTCCAGAAATTCCCATGCAATCATTTAATCATCTTGATGCAAAGAAAGTCTTTGACAGAGTGAATTGGAAACATCAGTTTTTTTACCCTAGATAAATTTGGGTGGGGAAATTCTTTATTTCATGGATAAAACTGTTATATTATAATTTCAACTCTCACATCTTAAAAAATAGCACAATATCCCTCCTTTCATCTTTTTGGGGAAACTAACCAGGAGTGCCTGCTCTCCTCTCTCCTGTTCAATCTAGCATTAGAATAACTTGCAATACTATATTAGGGAACACAGTATTTAAGGGATCAAATCAGGGACTCAGGAGACAAAATCCTTCCATATGCAGACATCATCTTATTTATTAAAGATCTGGATCAATCTATTCCAGATATCCTTCGAACAACAGATAACTGACAAATTCTCTGGCTTACAAGATACACTGGGATAAGTCAGAAGCAATGATGATCTCATTGGAGCTAGTTGGAAGTGGCTCTCCTGTAGGAACATTTAGATGGCAACAGAAACTTCAGATATCTTGGCATCCTGTTCCCAAAGGAAATTAAGAACATATGCAAGGTTAAGCTAGCCTCAATCATGCGATTAGCAACAATTTAAATTGATGGCAGGCACTATCTCTCTCCCCTTTAGGAAAAATAAACAATTAAAATGAATATCTTTTCCAGGATCCTTTTTATTCTGCATTCCCTGCTTATCTATATTCTTCCCTTTTATTTTGCCAAAATTAACAACATATTCAGGTCCTTCTTGGGAGGTGCTGGTAACAAACCCAGACTCTCCTTACAAAGATTACAGCTCCCTGTCAAAAGAGGTGGGTTTAGATTTTCCAACTTCAAACTTTATCATCAGAGAATAATTCTTAGCCAAGCTGCACAGCAGCTCATTCCCTCCTGCTGTAGAGCCCCAGATCGGCTCCAGCTGGAAGAAGAATTGGTTGTTCTCTTATCCCTTTCCAATGTGCTGCACTTGGATTACTACTGATTCCCTAAAGAACAATTACCACTATTGTGGCAGCCAGAAATACTTTGCATATGTCCAGTAAATTTAAAAATCACCCCCTTCTACATAGCAAGGCCACTATCTGGGGTAACCTGAAACTCTGTCTAGCAGGCAACCCCATAATTTGGCCAGATTGCATTAGGAAAGGGATTTTGACTATCAGTCAATGTATTGAAAATTATACCTTCCTCTCTTTTACATTATTAAGAGAGATGTTCAATCTACAGACCAAGGTGGAGTGGGAATATATCTAATTTAAAAATCAGGGAGTAGCCGTGTTAGTCTGTATCCACAAAAACAACAGGGAGTCCGGTGGCACCTTAAAGACTAACAGATTTATTTGGGCATAAGCTTTTGTGGGTAAAAAACCATGTGCAACTGAAGTGGGTTTTTTACCCACAAAAGCTTATGCCCAAATAAATCTGTTACGCTTTAAGGTGCCACCAGACTCCCTGTTGTTTTAACTTAGAAATGCCATCTCCTACCTGTTTGGTTCCAATACCTGAGCTACCCTGACCCACCTGAACTGCTTTCATTTCTCCAAATATTATCCAGATTGCCAAGAACTACGGTAATACAATATACAAACTTGGACGGCAAATTTGAATTAAATAGATTTCCTAAAAAAGAAATGGGAGGAGGAACTAGGACAATTATTCTCTGCTAACCAACGGAAACGTATTTTAGCCAGTGCTCTGAGCTGTTCCTTGGACCTCCGTTTATGATTAATCCATCAGAAAAATCATATGGAAGATGCATTAGACCCCTCTCCGACTGTTCAAAACAGGTGCCGCTAAGTCAGACAAATGTTGGCACTGTGATTCAGCAGGTGCTAACTTCACCCATATACTCTGCAAATGCTTCTATAACTGTAGGTTTTGGGCAGAACTTAACTGCAGAGTTATTTTATTCTTATAAAATGAAATTGTCTTACAACCTAAACATATAATTTTAAACCTAATGGATGTTAACTGGAAGCTGAATAAATCTGAAAAACTTTGGCTAAGCAGACCACTAACAATTGCCAAAAATATAGCACTACAAAAATGGAAATCCAAAAAGTGACCAACAATTGAAGACTGGCACACAGATTTCAGAAGCTTGGCCCTCTTTCCGTGATGGCCAAGAAAAATTTTCAGAGATATGGGATGTTTTCCTGGAAGTATCTGAATGATCCTATTAAATGCTTCCTTCCTGCTCTCTACCCATTGCCTCCCCCCCGCTCATCCCTACACCGCCCTTGCTACTCTTCTTTGTCTTAACAATTTTTCTTTTACTAGTTGGATATTTATAAACAAAATTTTGTTTATACAAAATACAAAGAATTGATATATATTTTAACCTTTCCTAGTATATATATAATTAAATGTTTCAAATATAGCTATTATAAGAAGTTTATGTATAGTTTGTCATATTTTAAGAACACTAATAAGTTCACAGAAAAAGAAACATGGTCTGGATGTGAGAGTCTGGAGAGGGTGGAGACTGTTACTGGCCTGAGTGACAGGACTACAGTGATGTGATCCACAGTGATAGAGAGGTGAGAGATGGGGAAGGTTTGGAGCGGGGCTCAGTTTTGGCCATGCTGAGTTTAAATTGGTGGCTGGACACACTTAAAGAGATGTCAGACAGACAAGCAGAGATGCAAATTTGGATGGAGGGAGTGGGGTCTGGAGTGGAGAGGTAGATTGGAGAGTCAACAGTGTAAATATGGTAGGCATCTGGATAAGATTACCCAGGAATAGGATAAGGAAGGAGAATAGGATGGATCCAAGGCTGAAGTCCTGTGGAATACCTATTGAAAGTGTGAGTGGGTGGGGGAAGATGAAAGGGAGGCATTGAGCAAATTATCAGAGAGGTAAGAGAACCACAAAAAGACAGTCACAAAAGCCAAAGGAGGACAAGACTTTAAGAGGAAGAGCATGGTTGATAGTGTCAAAGGCAGGAGAAGTCTGGAGTACAGGACCTGAGATCTGGCCAGAAGAGTTCACTTGAGGCTCTCGCGAGAACAATTTTTAGGAGCATAGAGGGTGGGAGCTACTTGGAGCAGCCCTAGGAAGGAGCTGGAGCAAAAGAACTCCAGAGAGAAAGTAGTGAGGGTGTGTCTGAGGAGTTTGGAAAGGAAGAGAGATGACAGATTGGATGATACTTTGAAGGTGAAGTGAGCTCCTTTCTAAGAACTATCATTAATACTTATAGGAAAGGTTTGGCCCTGACATGGGCAATTATCACAGTTGTTTTTCTGATCGGGTGGTCCTTTAAGGACATTCAGTTGCTGATTTGATTACATTTGTTGTGCTTTCGCACAACAGGGGCGAACAACATGTAACAGGGGCGAACGCATGAAGATTGTCATCTCCTCTCCAGGAGTCCCAGGATTCTGTCTTCCCCATAGGCAGTGGACTGCACATAACCAACTTCGGTCAACATACAGAAGGTGTGGATATTCCTCCACAAATGGAAAATAAAAAAAAAATGACCAAATTGTGTTGTCTGGTTTGTACCTCATCACAGTCACATCACAGACAACTGTCCCATTTATACTTAGAGCGGTGACACAAGGGCGATCCACCTAGCTACCACAGAAGCATTAGAATGGCTTTCAAATCTCAAGATTCAGTTATAATCTCAGCCCATGGCTTTTCAAATGCCATATGAAAGAAGAAGGATACTTATAGGGGAACTAGAAGTAAATGGATTACTCCACTTTACTTGATCAGTATATGCTGAGTGCTCCCAATGAGCAGTCACCCCAACCCCACTAGCCAGAGTTCAGAAGAGCATTCAGCATGCAAACACCACAAACTGCACTTTCTGCCCCCCATTTAAGACCCCAAAAGCCCAGAACCCCATTAACAGCTGTATTGCTAGGACATCACCACTACCGCTCCACTCTGATGACGCTAAGGTGCTGACCCAATAGACACTCAGGTAGGGGCTGGGTTGTAAGCCAGCTGCACTACTTTGAGGAGCTCCTATTTTTATTTTACATCCCAATAAGTATAAACTAAACTAAGGTGGTTTCTAAACCAGGCAGCATACTTGCAAATAAAACATCTGCATAAAACATCACAAACTGAGATTCTGTAATTCAATTCTGGGTGTCAGACCCAACCAGACAGAGACATCCTGACATGGAGAAAACAAAGGCCACATCAGATACCTGGTCACAGTGGAGTAACTCGCAGCTACGGGAAGAATCCGGGTCACTAGCTCTTTGACTGACATGTCCAAATTGGGATCCACTAAGAAAGCTCGGTTCTGCCTGCCTATGAGAGGCTGTGCTGTGATGTATCTTCCATCCACGCCAATCAAGACATACAGCAAGTCTTCCACAATTGTGGACTCTTGAGAAGCTAAGGGTAAGCTACCTATTTGAAAACAGAGGACAAAAAGTACAAAATCTGAACACACGACAGAACTACTCTCAGTCCCTTTTCATTCCTCTGTGGCTTTTTGATTGGTATGCTCAGGCTAGATTAAAAGACAGTGAAACATGGAGGTGAGGTGCTGTTAAAAGGGACAGTATGCATCATTCTCCTCAATGGCAATGCTGTCTTCCCACCTTTTAGTACAAGCAAAGTGAAATTAGGTCTTGTAGTAAGGCTAAACCAAAGCAATCGTCAGGGAAGAGGGACCACTGGGCACTGAGTTTTTATTGAATGTTCAGAATTTATCAAGAGACTTTGTAAACGAAAATCGCATAGTTTTGATCTAGTACTTGGACCTCAACAGAAAATACTATGAGTCAAGCAGAACAAGACTAAGCTACACACACAAAGATGAGCTAAGGGATGGAAAATAATTCATTTGGGGTAAAATCCATAAAATGACCGCTTAGCTTTCTAAACCAGAGAACAGAATCCTTTACTTTGTTTGTGTGCCAAAATGTAAGTTATACAGATATACATACATACCCAGCATATATGACCATGATAGCTAAGGAACAAATTACATTCACTTTGCACCTCTGATCTTCCCACCTGTACTCTGCCCACTAATCTAACTGCACTGGAACTGGGGAAGTACCAGTCTTGTCAGCAGTTTTCCTAGAGTTGAAATTTTTCAGTAAAAAGAAATGAAGGTTACTTACTTGTAACTGGAGTTCTTCAAGATGACTGAATATTCACACTTATGGACACTGCACTGCTTGATGGAGCCCTATGGCAGAACATTCTCCCACTCCAGGCAGTGCCTGTTGGAGCACTTGTGTACCCCCTCCTACTCCTTCTCTCGGTGTCTCTGAACATTCCGAGGGTGAGGCTATAAAAGGGAATGCTGTTCCCTCTACCACCTCAGTTCCTTCCACTGCCAACCCAGAAGGCTTGGATAGGACTGAGAAAAAGGGGAAGGTACGTGGGAAGTGTGACTATGCAGAGTCAATGCAAAGAAATATGATAACAAATAAGCAACCTTCATTTCTTTTTAGAGTGGCTCTAGATATTCCTATTTACAGGTAGATTGACAAGCGGTGCTGAAAATCCCTGAAGAGGAGAACAGAGTCCTAATTAAATCATCATCAAACCAAAGAAAATGTAGGACTAGAAAGGACCTTGAGAAATCATCTAGTCCAGCCCCCTGTGGTAAGGCAGGGCCAAATAAACCGGGACCACCTGACAGTTGTTTGTCCTACTTGTGTTTAAAAACCTCTAACGACATGGATTCCACAACCTCGCTCAGTAATAATGATTGAGCCACCTCTCTGCCAAATTTGGCACCCGCTCTAGACACTAGATCCAGTACATAATGTTTAGAGAATGTGTGCACTGATTTCCAAGTAGCAACTTTACAAATTTCTCTAAGAGGAACACGTTTAAAACAAGCAAAAGATGCAGCTACAGCTCTAGTAGAATGAGACAGCAAAACAGGCAGCTCAGGAATTTCCGTAACTCATAACACTGAACAATGCATTGTTTAACCCATCTGGAAGTAGTCTGAGCAGACACACCATGACTCATGATTCTTACAAAATAAACAGTCTAGATGACTTCCTAAAACTCTTAATTCTATCTGAGTGGTATGCAAGAGCTCACCTAGCACCAAAAGTATGTAAGGCAGACACTCCTTTATTATCATGAGATTTGGGAAAGAAAACTGGTAAATTAATCGTCTAACTGATATGAAATTCAGACACTATTTTTGATAAAAACCTGGGATCAGGAGTAAGAACCACCTCATCTTTGTCAAAATTCATAAATGGCATAGGTTAGCCATCAAGGCATGCAATGCATTCACCCTTCTGGCTGATGTAATAGCAATAACGAAGACTGCTTTAATAGATGAATAAAATAGGGAACCATACACAAAGCGTTCAAGTAATGATCAAAACATGGTAAGCTGAAATAACAGCCAGATGAACTTTTAAAGACGAATTAGACAATCTTTCAGACGCCAAGTACATTAAATATGGCGAAATACAGGGTATGGAAGCTGTCACTGAAAAGTCAAATTTATCCCTCAACTAAGCAACAAATCTGGTCCATTTTAACAGGTAACACTTTCTTGTAGACAGCCTTCTAGAACTAAACAGAACGTTTTGTACCAACGAAGAACACGATGGCTCAAGACTAGTCAAAGTCCGATAGCCTAACCTGTCACATGAAATAACCGTAGATTTGAACAAAGAATCCTGTCTTGTTGCTGTCAGAAGATATTTGGAGACCGACGAAGACGCATGTTTTATCTGTCTGACGGCTGATGAAGATCCATGTATCACTGCTGTCTTGGCCAAGCTGGGGCAATCAATATCATTTTTGCTGTCGTAACAAATCTTCTTCGCCACTTTCTAAATTAATGGAAAAGAGTGAAAGCATACAGAAGGCCTGTAATCCAGGGAGGCTTTGGTGCCAACTGTGCCAACTGGCAGAGGGAATAAGAGGTGCCCAGGGGTTTACAGGGATCCCCTAGATCTGATGTTTACATGATAGCATGCCAAAGGGTGGCACGTGAGGTCTCTATCAACAGCCAGTAATGCACTGGTCAACCTAATCACTGCAAGATATATGTATAGATGATATTTAAAGAGTTGTTTTCAATATAGATACACTATGTTCTTAAGGTATGTGAGTTAAGACAGGTTGCCAGAAGGTGATAAACAAGTTCTGTTCAAGCAGGGGGTAATGAATGCTTTTCTCTCAGGCTAGTCATTGCATATGATCTGAGAACAATCTGAGAACCAAGCCAAGGGCTGATTCTATAATTAATGTGCAAAGCTCTTTCCCTGAAAAGCCCAGTGACTTTGGCTTGTAAATTGAGCTAAATGGAATCCCCATCCAGTGTTGGAAGTTCTGACATTATAATTGGTGAACGCCAATTGAACAGAACACTCCTGAGAACGCTTGACCTGTTTGTTCACATGTTTAGGGCAAGTGTGTGATGTTGTACCCCATAATGCTTTATGGGAATATGACATAACCGGAATATGTTTTATGCTACAGGGCCTGTGCAGAGCAGTGAGTACCCATAACTGGCAACATGCAGAGCCACTCAAAGAAAAGACAGTTACCTTTCTGTGTTGCTCTTGTCCATTCCACATTAGGTGTGTGCACTCACCACATGCACCGGTACAGGTAGTTTTTCCCTCGGCAGTATCCATAGGGGAGCAGCTCTGGTGCCCTCTGGAGTGCCGCCCACATGGCATGGTATAAGGAGTGCTGCCAGCTCCCCCCACCCTCAGCTCCTTCTTGCCAGAAACTCCGACAGTGGGGATGGAGGGTGGGTCGTGGACTGGACATGAGGGTGTAGCTGTGCTCCACTGTACTGAGGACCTAGCAGTCCACAGTTATCGCCGACCACGCCAGGAGGGAAAAGGAAAGGCGGTTGCAAAAAAATTGGGAAAACAGGATCCAGGAAACAGACTAGTAGGTTGCCCCTGGGCGCACCATCAAAATGACTTTTTAGCTCCTTGCTTGGAGCAGATCAAGCCCATCTGGGCAGAGGCTGGGGGCAGGTGGCTCATGCACCATCTGTAGCCCTTGGGCTTTTTGGGGGTGGGTCCTGCCAGGGATGGCTCCCTTGCCCCTGGGGAAGTTGCGGTTTGAACCGCTTACATGCTGGGCCTGGAACTTAGAGCCCCAGGATTTTCAGGGTGGTTCGGGAGTCCTTCAGTCCATGTAACTTCTTGTCCTTTTGGCCATCGAAGGAACCCGGACAGGAGCAGCCAGGATTCTCACTGCATGAAGATGACGGATGCCATGGTGCGGGCGGCGGAGTCTGCAGCATCAGATGCTGCTTGAAGGGCCTGGTGATTGACCACCCTCAACTGTAAGCTAGACAACGAATACATTTTTCGTCCAAACAAGTCCAGTCTCCTGGAGTCTTTATTTTTAGGGGTAGCTCCGGGTTGCCCTTGGCATTCCCTGTGGTTAACTGCCTCGACCACCAGGGAATTTGGGGCAGGATGGGAGTAAAGGTATTCATGCCCCTCAGTGGGGACTAAGTACTTACGCTCTCCCTGTTTGGAAATGGGGGGCAGAGAGGAGGGGGTTTGCCACAAGGCGCTGGATATCTTCAGTACCCCTTTGTGAAGGGGAAGGCCTACCCTAGCAGGGGCTATGGAGGAGAGGAAGTCAAATAGGGAGTCCACTTGCTCCTCCAACACCTCCACCTGCAGGCCAAGGTTGGACATGATCCTCTTCAACAGCTCCTGGTGCGCTTTAGCATAATCTGGAGGAACCGGGTGAGTGGGCTCCATGATGCCCTTGTCCAGTGAGGAGGTGGCGGCGGCGGCTGGTACCGCGGGTTCCATGACACCCATTGGTGGTCCGACAGGCTGTTCACCTTGGTCCACATGGACTTTTGGGGTCTTATCCCCCAGGGCCTCAGCCCCTGGAGGGAGTTGTGTCGTTGATGCCACAGGCCTGTCTGAGGCTCCCGAAGCCGAGCAGGCAGGCTGGGAGGGCTGGGTGAACGCCCACGGGTTTCAGAGGTACCATGGGCCTGGCCACTGGGCAGAGTTTGGTACCGACAATGCAGGCAGCACCGAGGGTCTGGAAGACTGCCCTGCCAATGTGGAGCCTTGCTCCATGCTGGAGCCATATCCAGAGCGATTGCTGCCCAGTGACCCAGATCCACTGGAGCGGCAACCATGTGCCTGCCAATAATCACGGTTGCGTCTAGAGGAGGGCCGGTCCGAGCATGACATGTGCCTCCATGGTGACCGTCGGTGATCCACACCTTGCACTTTGAGACTGGTACCAGGAGTGGGACCTGGAGGTATCACGGGCCGGGCGCCAGGGACACCTCCCTGAAAACAGTGACACCTGTCCCGGGGATCGTTGGCAGGGACCATTGCTGCGGTCCTCTTATCGTTCCCGGGATCTGTAACAGCGTTATGGTGGTGCGTGATGGTGACACGAAGGTTCCGATCCCGACGTTCCTGCCGGGTGACGTGTGCCTCTGAGGTACCTGTGCAAGGTAACTGGCGAAGTCCGCCTCAAATCCCACTGCTGGTGCCCGAGGTCCAGTGACTTAGAGGGCTCCAATGCGTCTGCCTCCCTAACTCCAATGCATGATAGCTTTGAATGGGTGAGCGGTGGCAGGACATTCCCCACGATGGGGTGTGGTACCATTGAGGCAAGGGTGGAGAGAAAGGTCCCAAGGCAGGCTCACCCCGAGGTCTGGGCACCACCAGAGCTGGGGTGGGCAAGACTGCGAGAGTCAGGATCTCCTGCAAGAGCCTGGAGCACTTCAGGCATCGACAGCACTTGAAACTGATGAAGGCCCGCCTCTGTGTCCAGGCTTCCGATGCCACAGTGCTGGGTTGGACCTTTGCTCCGGGGCTGGAGTGAGCACCGACTCCAGCAGGAGCACTTGGAGTCTGATCTCATGCTCTTTCTTGGTCTTAGGTTTAAAGGACTTGCAGATTCGACACTTATCACGTATGTGTCCCTTCACTGAGGTACCTCAGACAGCTACTATGCGTATCGCTCACGGGCATATACCATTTGCAGCAATCGCAGGGCTTGAAGCTTGGGGACCCGGGTATGCCACGCGCCCCAGCTAAGTCCCCGACGAGACTAACAAAACTCTAACTACTGCTAAGGGCTAACTAACTCGATTACTAACTATGTACACTATGAGACAGGCCAGTCCTCGCTTACAGACAGCCCCCCAACCTGAAGCAAATATTCACCAGCAACCACACACTACACAACAGAAACACTAACTCAGGAACCAATCCTTGCAACAAACTGCGTTGCCAACTCTGTCCACATATCTATTCAAGGGATGCCAGCACCGGACCTAATCACATCAGCCATACCATCAGGGGCTTGTTCACCTGCATATCTACCAATGTGATATATGCCATCATGTGCCAGCAATGCCCTTCTGCCATGTACATTGGACAAACCAGGCAGTCTCTACGCAAAAGAATAAATGGACACAAATCAAACATCAAGAATTATAACATTCAAAAACCAGTTGGAGAACACTTCAATCTCCCTGCACACTCAATAACAGACTTAAAAGTGACCTTCAAAAACAGACTTCAACGAGAAACTGCAGAACTGGAATTAATTTGCAAACTTGACACCATCAAATTAGGCCTGAATAAAGACTGGGAGCGGCTGGGTCACTACAAAAAATAAATTTTCCCTCTGTTGATACTCACACCTTCTTATCAACTGCTGGAAATGGGCCACATCCACCCTAATTGAATTGGCCTCATTAGCACTGACCTCCCCACTCAGTAAGGTAACTCCTATCTTTTCATCTGCTGTGTATTTATACCTGCCTACTGTATTTTCTACTCCATGCATTTGATGAAGTGGGTTATAGTCCACGAAAGCTTATGCCCAGATAAATTTGTTAGTCTTTAAGGTGCCACAAGGACTCCTCGTTGTTTATGTACACTAACTTTGTAAGAACTCTAGTTTGTATGAATGAAGCCTACGCAATGCTAGTAAGAGCAGTGAATGTTCCGTGCACTGTCACTGGCGGCAAGAAGGAACTGAAGATGCATGGAGCCAGCGGCGCCCCTTATACTGTGCCATGGGGGCGCCACTCCAGAGGGTGCCAGAGCCGCTCCCCTACAGATACTGCTGAGGGAAAAACTTCTGGCACCGGTGCATGTGGTGAGCACACACACCTAATGTGGAATGGACATGAGCAAGCACTCGAAGAAGAACCTACAGTGCTACAAAAGAAGCCTGTGACCCAACAAAAGTTGACTGCAGTGTGAAAAGGCACAGGCTCTCAGAGCAATGCACTGTCAAGGTGACTACACATTAGCTGTAAGGAAAGTGGTAGAAAAATCAGAATCCCAAGGCTTGAGAAGGTCAGGGAGCACCATATGGTTGTAGCAACCAAGCCACAAAGCAGGGTGGATAAAAATCAGTGATTTTTAAAAAAATTTTTAAAAATCTGATTTTTTTTATTTAAATCTAATTGTTTTGATAAAATGTTTGAGGAAAAAACCTATCTAAAGATAGTTTTAATTAATATACATTATAGCTCAAAAATATCTCATCATGGAACAGGGATTATAAATTCTAATTCTATAGTATGAGACAATATATTCATGTAATGTTTAAGAAAAGTTTTGTAAATGAATTCCAATAGTTCATGGATTTTACGGGGTACCAGGGGCTTCTGTATAGATTATTTAGGTTAATCTTTCTATCTATCTACCCAATGAGACTCAGTGCTCACTCTAGAAGAGACCATCAGAGATGCTTAGTTTTGCAGTTCTCAAACTGCGGATTTGTGTCTCCAGAGATAACATGCCTTTTAACAGCAAAAATGTTTTTAAACAAATAAATAAATATAAAGAGGTGAGAAACGACAGACCTTGTCCCTCTGCAAATTTGTGTACAGAGTAAATCCCTTACCTCTCTCTAAAAGTGAAAAGTTTCAAAGAGTTCAATGAATAGAAGATTGTTGGGGGAGGAATAGATCTGGACAAGGAGAAGAAGTCTGGAGATAAATGTGAGAAGGGAGGGACAGGCAGCAGAAACAAAAATGAAACTGTTTGAGCAGCATATTCCAAAAGTCTTGAGGTCTTTCTGAGTGTAGCCTTCATTGATTTGAGATCTACCATACCATTCTCTCACTAGAAGGGAAAACCTATAATGGCAGCAGGCCGTAAAAAAGAGATCCAGTTTGGGAAATAAGATCCATTCAAGAAATATATGTTTGCTGATGATGTTTTAAAGAAAGTCACACCAGTGAACTGGTGGAAGTCACTTAAGCACTTGGATTCAGAGACTGTTGAAGTGATAATCTCACTTTTAACAGCAGTAGCTTCTTCTGCTGGTGTAGAAAAAATATTTTCTTCCTTTGGACTAATTCAGTCCAAATTGAGAAATCGTTTGGGACCTGAAAAAGCAGGATAACTTGTTTTTCTTTTCCAGATTATGAACAAACAAGAAAATGAAGGCAAAGACGACTGAGTTAGCTGCAGAAGGCAATATTCATATTCTGATATAGCTGTAAAACTAATCTGAAAAGTTTTCAAAATAAATCACTTAAAAATGTATAGTGTATACCTTCTAAAAATGAAACCTACATCTATCTCTGAGTTGTAAAGAATATGTGTTAAGGTTATAACAACCAACAAGAATGCACTTTAATGTAGAAATCCATGATTATATTGAGTCTTCCTGACTAGTGATTTAAATCAATTTGATTTAAATCAAATCCACCCTGCCACAAAGCTTAGTTTACGGAACCAGGGAAGAACAGACACCCCCATTTGCATGTTCTTTGGGCAGGAACGGTCTTTGCCTATGGGTCTGTACAGCATCTAGCACAATGGGTTTTCAATTTTGATTGGGGTCTTTGTGTGTTAAGCAATATAATAATCCTGAGACAAGACAATTCATTATAGTTAAGGTGGAAAGCATATCACATTATCCTAAGAGTTAAAAATCTTACTTTTTTTTTTTTTTAACTTCTACTTTTGTGTAAGTACTAGAACCCGCACCCTAGTCAGTTATGGCAACTCTTAAAAAGGAACCCAAACATTCGAAAATATGGAACTGCACAGCTAAAACCAACCAAACAGATGCACCAGAGGCAAAGAGATCTCAGAAACCCCTTTCTGATTAGAGGGCTACTTTGTCTGAGCGCCAAGCTCACAAACAATTTACATAACTTGCTGGGCATAGCAGCTGAAGGGAATCTCCAGAGCTGCAGCCATTCTCCCCATCATGTCCCAGGAGGCTCCAGAGTCATTTGGAGGAGGAGAAGGGGTTAAGGCAGCCTCATCATGGGATAAGAGAGAAAGGAACACACCTGAGGATTATCTTATCCTCCTTTTCTGAGACATAGCCTGACTCCATATCAGGTAGAACTACTGATCCTACAGGCTCATGGAAAGGAGGCCAAGGGATTCTTCTTGCAGGAGCCTCTGCCTTCTTGGGAACAGACTTCTAAGGTGAGAAGAGAGAACTGATGGAGAGCAACTGCCTCCAGGCCAAGAACTCCAAGGAGCACAGTACCAGTACAGAGAAATTCTAGGTAAGATATGAACTCATCTCAAGATGATGTCTGAGGTTCCTAAAATTATCCTGTGTCTGATCTAGACTCCCAATCAAGATGTTCTGAGAACTCCACAGCATCAGTTCAGATCCAACAGGAACTGTGGAGCTCAATGTCATTGGATCCATGACTTTCTCCAGAAAAATGGTTACCTACCTTTCCATAACTGTTGCTTTTTGAGATGTGTTACAGATGTACATTCACTGTAGGGGTGTGCATGAGCCTTGTGCAGAGTTGTCAGAGAACATTTTCCCTCAGTGGTACCCCGGGGCAGCTTGAGCACCTTCTGCCATTGTGCGCAGGTATAGAGAGGGTGGAGACACCCCCAACCTCCCTCTGGTCCTTCTTACTGGACAGAATCCGATAGAGAGAAGAAGAACTTGGAGATTTAACTATTTTATTTCTTCGAGTGATTGCACATGTCCATTCCACTGTAGGTGACTTACAAGCAGATTAATGTGGAGGTGGGTTCAGTCTTCGTGAGCAGCCGTTATAGAACAACCCACCCGAAACTGGCATTGTTTTTGGACTGAAGGGAAACGGCATGATGAGCAGCGAAAGTGTGAACTAATAACCAATATGTCACTTTGCAAATCTCAGATAGTACTTGTGCCAGGAAAGCTGCTAAAGCTGCTTTTGCTCTAGTTGAATGGGCCAATACTCTAGGGAAGTGGTGTAATATTAGCTAACTGGTAGCACAAATGAATGCAAGAGGAAATTCAGAAAGATATCATCTGAGTGGAAACTAGACTGTATTTCATCCTGTCCGCAAGTGAGACAAATAACTGTGTTAAGGATCGAGAAGACCTGGTGCAGTCCAAGTAGAAGACTAAAGCCCTCCTTACATTCAATGACAGAAGCGTGTCCTCATCTCTATCCATATGAGAAGAAAGCTGGCAAATAAATTTCCCAGTTCAAGAGGAAATTGGAAACCACCTTTGTCAGGAATTTTGGGTGAGGGCGGAGGTAAACTTTATCCTTATGGGAAACTGTATAAAGAGGCTCTTAAACAAAGGCTGTCAACTCATCCACTCTCCTTGCTGAGGTTTTTGCAACCAAGAAATGCCACTTTCATACAGAGGTGGAGTATGGAGCAATACGTGAGAGGTTCAGAGGGTGGTCCCATTAATTTTGTTAGCACCAGGTTGAGATCCCTTGGGGCAACAAGTTCTTGTATCTGTGAGTATAACCTTTTTAGAAATCTGATAGTTATGGGGTTGAAAAAAAGCAATCTATTACCCACTGAATGGGGAAAAACAAACAGCTGCTCGATGTATTCTAACAGGACTAACTGTCAGATCTTGATATTTTAGGTGCAATAGATAGTTCAAAACATGCTTGCTCAGAATCTTGCTCTGGAGAGACACATTTCTATTAAGACCAGATAGAAAAACATTTCCATTTAGCCAGGTAAGTACACCTGGTTGAAGGCTTTTTGCTATTTAGAAGTACTTCCTTAACGTCTTCTGAGCAAGCACTTTCTAATGGTGTTAACCATGAAGCATCCATGCTATCAAGCAGAGGGCTTGTAGATTTGGGTAGAGCAGACAGCCAAGGTCCTGGGAAATCACATTTTGATCCAACAGGAGAGACAGAGAAGGTCTTACCGACAATGCTAGTAGGGCTGAGGTCTAGTATTGCTAAGGTCACGCTGGTGCTATTAGTATACAGCAAGCATGGTCCTGTTTGGTCTTCCATGAGACTCTGGAGAGGAATCGTATCGGAGGACAGGCATAGAGCAGGGAATAAAGTGTTTGTAAAGCATTTGCCATAGAGCAGGAAGTAAAGCATAGTATAAGGCAAGCAGTAAAGCGTTTGTTAATGAACCTGGCTGTGACCCCCCTGGGGAGCAGAACTGATGGCATTTTCTGTTGGCCTTTGTTGTAAACATATCCATAAGGGGAGCCCCCCACAGCTGAATGGTGGATCTGGCCATTCATGGTGAATTGACTTGTTCAGGTGATCTGTCGATATGTTCTGCTCTCCTGGAAGGTAAGCAGTTTTTAGGTGAATAGAGTTGGTTATGCAGAACTCCCACAGGAGAATTGCCCCCTGGCACAACTGCACTCAACACTCTTTACTTTCAGTTTACGTAGAACACAGATGCTGTGTTGTCCATTAAAACTACCAGATTTCCCTGCATAATATGTGGGTGGAAGGTCAAAACAGGCTAGATGGACAGCACATAGCTCCCTGACGTTTACATGGGTCCTCAGATCCTCTGAAGGCCACAAACCTTGAGTTCACACTCAAGGTTCCCATATATGCCACCCCTGCCCCAAATGCAGGGATGAGGCATCCAAGACCAATGTATACATTGGTTGTGGGGGAACGAAGGGAACTGAAGAGGGACAGAGAAGGAGGTGGGAAGGGAGGACAGAAACAAATTGAAGGGAATATCACAGATACACTGTGCTTAGGACCCACCAGTCCAATCCAAGAACAGAGGAAGTGGGATAGATGATTGGCAAACATATGGGAAGGAACAGATGAGCCTGTAGGAACAGTAATATTGCCATCAACAAACCTGTCAAAATGCACGCTTAGAATGAACTGCTTGTCAAGAGGAACCTGCTGTCACAAAGGAAGAGGGGGTGGAGGTGGTTGATGCCAGTAACTCCTGCCCCTTTTTCTTGGAAGGTCTTGGGGCCATGGGATAAATGTCTGATATCTCTGAGCCTGCTGGGGCTGGAACTCCTTCCTCTTTGTCACAGTGTATTGACTCCAAGCAACTTCAGAGTTTTCCTTGAATCTTTTAGGCTACGTAGCCTATCGTCCATTTTTTCCACAAAGAGGCAGTCCCTTCAAAGGGCAGATCTTGAATGTTCTGCTGTACTTCAGGCGGAAGATCGGATGCCTGCAGCAAAGCTGCTGAATCTGCTATATCCAAGCTGTCCTGGCCACCAGCTTGCCCTCTTCCATCACCACATTAAACTCCTGCCTGAAGTTCTCTGGTAGCCTGTCTTTAAACTTCATATTTTCCCACAGAGTGAAGTCAAAGCAACTTAGAAGAGCTTGCTGGTTAGCAATTCTAAGTTGTAGCCTTATCATCTAATAAAGTCTGCAACCAAACTAGTCCAGTCTCTGATTCCTTCCTCTTTTGCGTTGATGCTTGGTGCCCCTGCCTCATTCACTCATTATCTGCTGCCACCACACCAAGAGCCTGGGGAGGGTGAATGTAGAGGTATTCAAAACACTTAGAAAGGACACAGTTCGCTGTAGGAGCTAGGGAAGAAAGGGTGTGCCAGAGTGTTCTGACTGGCTCCAGAATTGCTTCATTAATCAGGAGCATCACTTTGGAGGGACCCGTCGAAGCTAGTATGTCCACTAATTTGTGAGATTTCTTGCAGACCAATTCCACCCTAATGTCTTACACTGAGGCCACCCTTTTAAGCAGTTCTTTGTGAGCCTGGTAATCTTCCCGTGTCAGTGAATTGCTCACCATCTCTAAAGCCTCATCTGGTGATGAGGAAGACAATGCACCAGAATGCTGAAGCAATGTCTGGTCTCTCTTGTGGTGGAGGAGCTGTCTGAGCAACTTCCAGCTGCTTGGTACCTGCACTAGGTGTCAGAGAGTGGTATCTGCGGTGACGATGATCTCAGTACACCCTCAAAGAAGTCAACTGAGGTGGGTGAGGTAAGGTCCTACCAGGAGAGAGACACCCCACAGAATCCAGAAAGGCCACTGACATGGTGGTGAGGCCCGTGCTTGCACAGGCCATTGTGACTTGAGATGTGCTCACTGCTGGGACTATGAGACCCATTTTGAATGGGACACAAAGACCCAAACTTTGAGTCTGAAGGAGATGACTCTGAGTCCTGTGACAAGAGTGGAGCAGATTCTGTGTGGACAGGAAATAGATAAGCATAAGCTGAGCCTGGGGATGGTAGTACTGAGGATTTTAATGGTGGATTTCCTCTGGAATGTACTGGCTCTTAGGCACTGGAAGTGTAGAGGGCATCAGGTTGCATGCTCTAGCGGAGGTGGTGTAGGAACTGCAGTCACCAGTATTGGCTGAAATTCTTCCTGTATCGCCAGGGTCACTTGTACAGAAAGACTGAGTAGTTCTCTGGCAGCTGTGTATGCCTCTGGCATACTGGGTCTTGACCTTGTTGTCTTTGCATAGGAACTTCAGGGTTCAGCTGCAATGGAAGTGGCAAAAGTTCCAAAACTGACAAAAACCCTTTTCAAGATGAGGAGCATTCTGGGAACACTTCCCCTCAGAGTATCCCCCCGAGTCTTTGCCTCTAGGTGGCCTTGGCAGCAATGATCTTGCTGAATTGGGTACTGGGTCTTTGGAAGTTCTCTCTCTTCTTTGACAGATCAAGGTGCTGCAGACATCTCGGGTGGTGTACTCCATACTTAAAGTGTAGCATTCAGAGCATGCTCTGAATCAGATGGCTTGCTGCCTCCATAGGAAGACACTTAAAGCTCGTTGCTCTAGAGAGGCTAAAATCCTTTACAAATGTGATACCTGTCACTGACCAGCACTGACCTGGCACACAACCAGCAGGACTTAATCCCTGGAGAACTAGGCATGGCTGCAATACCGGTCCCAAGACTCAAATTTGGTCCAAAAAGGACCTAAAGCTAAAACCTATCACTAACACTAATTAAACTCTATACCTAACTAAAGAGAACAAACTATATACAAAATGTGAGGGGAAAAACTTGCAATATCAAGATTGTTGGAGCACTCTAACAACTGTCACTGGTGGTATGAAGGAACAGAGGTGTTAGGGGTGGCTCCATCCTCTTATACCTGCACCCAGTGGTGCATGATGGCAGAGGGCGCTCGAGCTGCCCTGATGGGTGCTGCAGAGGGAAAATATTTCTGATATCTGCGCACGAGGCATGCACACATACCAACAGTGGCATAGACATGTGCAATCACTCAAAGAAGCAGCATCATTTTCATCTCCACAATGCTGGGGGAAGGTGGCTCCAGAGAAAATCTTGCATGAACTGATCTGACAGATCCTATGAGTATACAGTCAGGACTAGCACCGTGACATTTCCAAGTCACCCTACATCCAATACCTCAGAGCCATCAGATGACATTGATTCCTGGAGCTTTGGCCAGATGTTTCTGACATGCACCCAGGTGGGGATGAGTTATCTGAATGGCCACGATCTCAGGTGACCCCATCTTTCTGAGGGGCTACAGTATCTGAAGAAACGTGTCACACTGGGATCTGACTGGAGCAAACACATGTGTTATCATCTGGTTTCAAACATGGCATCCAATAAAATTTTGGGGCTGGGATTTGGTATTGACAAATACTGTAAACAAAGCTTTAAGGCTTTTCTCTCAGCCCATTTCTTACTTAGCAGAGTTAACTGGAGCTAAGCTTTCTCCTCATCTTGAATATTTGGTGAAATCTGAATGAGACCAGAGAGCAAATGCACTGAATAAAACATTCGTCATTTTTGTCTGTGTGATACATACCTATAGGCACTGTTGCGTCAGTGCTTAAACTGGATCCAGTTAAGAAATCCCCATTAAGTGCAGATCTCTCATACACCCAGGCTGGAAATACTGGAATAGGCTGACAAGAATTCTTCTTGTTTTGCTTGTCTCGGAGTATCTTTCGTATAAGCTCAAGAGGCTGTCAGAAAGGAGAGAGGGGCTTCTTTAAAAACACCGACCTGGAAAAGCATCATTTCAAACCAGACATCAATTACAAACTGCTGAACTAGTCACTCTGAGGACAACGGTGGAGAGAACAGGATGCAGGACCTGGCTACCGGTTGTAACACTGCAGGGCTTTTTTCTTTGTATGCTCAAGCATTTTTAGAAGCTTTGTTTATTTCACCAAGTAAAGACAAAACAGCCTGGTTTTCCCATTCCCAACTCTAGGGCTCAGTCACTATAAGAAGACAGAAAGGCAGGTTAACTTTTCTGCCTACAAGGGACTGGCCAGTACCATGGAAGACGTCATTTTTGCATTTTGCCATTCTCAGGTAGAGTTTACCAGTGTCCACAGAATAAACAGGTGATTTTAGAGTTTTATTTCTCAGCTGTGACAATTTACTATGGATTGAAATCTGGGTCACAACCCAGAATTAAATCCCATCTTCCAAATTATGAAGAGAATAACGTGTTGGCTAACAAACCACAGAACAGCTCTAGTGATACTGAGAATCTGAGGAAATGCATGGCACTTTCCCACCCTAATGCACCATTCTCCCTGGTAAACGTGTGACACATTCCACCCCTGTACACTGTTCCCTGCAATCCCTGGCACACACTGACCCAGTGCTCCCCACAATATGCAGATGCTCATAAAAATATCCTAAGATCTACCTGATGCAGGAACTGGCTTTGCTGGACTCTGTGCTTCTCATTTGACCAACCCCAAATATCCTCTGTGATGCGATGAATTCTCTATGTTCTTGTCTTTTCCATTTCTTTCTCCTCCAACAATACCATCACCTCCACCTTGGCCAGTTCCATCTCCAAACACTTCTGGCATTAGTAGGGCTAGCCTTAAGCACAAGCAAAGCAACCAGATGCTTGGGGCCCTCTATTGCATGCAATCTCCCTTTCTAAAATTAGGACCAGATGAGGAGGCAGCTCATGGTCTGATTCCCTTCTCCTTCCAACAGTTTGGGCTTCTGAGCCTAACAGTCACAAAGCTAATCCTGAGGACTAGACACTGGCAGGAGTTCTAATGAGAGAACCAAGGACTGAAGTCAGATGCACTGGCCACTAGTGACTCCAATAGGACAGCACATCACACTGTCCCAGGGATAAATGTCATGAAGACACTGGAAGAGGAGTGTGTATTCAAGGTGCAACTCCACAGCCAGAAAAGAACCTTATATTCTTGATGGTGAATCGGGGTTGAGGACAGCTCTTATACTGGATTTCTGTACTTCCAAACCATATTACTATCACTGTGTCACACTCTGGGTGCAACCCACACCAGTTAGAGGTTGTCATCACTTGCCCTGTAACCCTGAGTGCCTTAAAATTGCTCTGGTGCTGTAGCTGGATGCTCCCAGCCGGCATACAAGATGAGTATGTGTAATAAGTTGCCCCGGATCAGTTCTGACTCCAGCAGCCTGCTTGTTACAACACAGCCACATTCTGGACTCCACCTGCTTAGGGTCATCTTGCCAGGTATAACCAAACCCCTCTCAGTGCCCAATTTTCCCAAAACTGTGCACTCTGCAATGTCCAGCCCCTTTCCTGGACCATTCAGAGGAATAAGATTTGTTTGCTCCTCTAAAGAGACAAAGTGCACAGTTTATCACTATAACTGGAGTTAACTATCACTTCAATTCTAACACAGCACTGGGTTGGTTTCAATTAAAAGTAAAACAAGTTTATTATCAAAAGGAAATAGGATTTTAAGTGAGTTCAAGTATAAAGGACAGAGTTAGAAATAGTTATAAGCAAATAAAAGTGAAAAATGCTTTCTAGAGACCAAAACTTAACAAAACTACAGTCCTGGTTCAAAGTTAGATTCTTACCACATCACCTTCCAGGACATGGCTGACCACCCACTTGGTCAGGATCTGCCACCAAGTCCAAAGTGCTCCGTTCTTTTGTCTTCTTCGATGAAAGATAATCTGAGGTTCTTTGCCTCTCTCTCTTTTATGGTACAGTGAACCTTTAATTGGGGGTAACTATCAGGAGAATCCATTTCAAAGTTCATTCACGCCATAAGGAAGGAGTTATGGAGTCTTGTGGGGAAGGAAGTTCCATGCTGGCTTCTTTCCCAGCTGGTTTGTTAAAATATAAATTGATCTGTTCCTGCAATCTCCCCACTGACATGATGTTGAGTGGTTATCTCCTCCCCTTGTTAGCTTGATGGTTCTGTTTACCTTTTATGTAAATGCATTCCCACTGTCTTTTAATGTACCTTGGAAGTACCTTTGACTAGGTTGGGGTAACTTCAGCCATGCCTTGCAAACACACTTCAAGATCATAATTCCCAGTATGTTTGCAATTTTGAATTTGTCCTCTGTATATACACTACAGAATAATATTAATGATCAGTATGTTATTAGCTTTCTATTGATAAGTTACATGACACCTTTTATATACAGGTTATGATATTAGTGAGTGGAGGAATACTGAACGGGTCAGGCCAGATGAAACTCTCTACCAGATACCTCTCAGTTCCTTGCCCTCCTGCACTGGGATTTTGTTATGATCATATACAGATCCACAGAATCTGTGCGATGCTCCAGCTTTTAAACAGTCTCTTGGAGGAATCTTTTCAGTGTGCCAGACCACCAAAGGGTCGGTCTCTTCCTTCAGAGTAGGCCATCTGGCCTCACTGCCTCCAAGACTGAACCTCTTGGCTCCAGAGTTTCTGCTTCATACTGTGAGCTCTGCTCAATGAGTCCAACTGAAACAGACTGCTGATTAGAGACTTGTACATTCTTTAGGGAATGACACATCCCAGCAAGTATTTGCAGTGACACCAAACAGCATTTTCAAAAAAGAGCAGGATTTGTGAGTCAACTGGAATACAGAATTGGAAGCTGTCATAAATATAAAGGGAAGGGTAACCACCTTTCTGTATACAGTGCTATAAAGTCCTTCCTGGCCAGAGGCAAAGTCCTTTTACCTGTAAAGGGTTAAAAAGCTCAGGTAATCTGGCTGGCACCTGACCCAAAATGACCAATGAGGGGACAAGATACTTTCAAAGCTGGAGGGGGGGAAAAAGGCTTTTGTCCGTCTGTGTGATACCTTTGCTGGGAACAGATCAAGGATGCAAGCCCTCCAACTCCTGTAAAGTTAGTAAGTAATCTAGCTAGAAAATGCGTTAGGTTTTCTTTATTTTCACTTGTGAAATTTGCTGTACTGAAGGAAATGTGTATGCCTGTTTTTTGCATCTTTTTGTAACTTAAGGTTTTGCCTACAGGGATTCTTTATGTTTTGAATCTGGCCACCCTGTAAAATATTTACCATCCTGATTTTACAGAGGTGATTCTTTTATCTTTTCTTTAAATAAACTTCTTATTTTAAGAACCTGATTGCTTTTCGTTGTTCTTAAGATCCAAGGGTTTGGGTCTGTGTTCCCCTGTACCAATTAGTGAGGATATCATTATCAAGCCTTCCCCAGGAAAGGAGGTGTAGGGCGTGGGGGAATATTTTGGGGGAGTAGGACTCCAAGTGGTCCTTTCCCTGGTTCTTTGTCTAAATCACTTGATGTTGACAGTGTTTAATTAATCCAAGAGTAAAGACTTTGTGCCTTGGGGAAGTTTTAACATAAGCTGGTAGAAATAAGCTTAGGGGGTCTTTCATGCAGGTTCCCACATCTGTACCCTAGAGGTCAGAGTGGGGAAGGAACCCTGACAGAAATCCTTGATTTAGCATAGAGAAACAAATGTTAAAACATAGTCCATGTTGGTCTAGCTAGAGCAATCCACCATCCAAGCTATAATGGACTCCCTCTTAGGCTCTGTCTCTCTGACTTCTTTTTCAGTCCCAGATGAGAGCAGCCAGCTTCTTCCAGAAGCCCACTCTTTATGCCCTCCCAGTCCTCTGTCTCCAGGCAGGGCCATGCTGAGTTTGCAGCCCCATCTACCTAGTATTGAGTGTCAATTGTTCAGTCATTGGGGCTTTCATTGTCCCTTTGGAACCCATTTTGATCTGTATCAGTTTCAATCAGTTCCTTAATTATACTATTTACTGCAGACCAGATAGCAAGGGGACACCCACACCATGTCCTGCGTCCGGCCGCCTCCCCCCCAACACAAGAGAAGACTTATCCTTTTTTCTTCCACTGGGAAGCAATGCAAAGTACAGAGGGAAAGTGAGGCACACATAGGATTCATAAAAATATTACAGAAAATTCACACTTTGCCACAACTACACCACAAGGTAATAAAAGATAATGATTAAAGCCCTACACACTCCAAGTAGTCTTGTATCTCCAGACTGTGGAAGAGATAGTACCTGCTGTACACTGGAGCTAGTTGTTACACTGCCAAGTTGCTTGCGTAACTCCTCAAGTTCTTGCATGGATATCTTGGAAGTGGTTGACGGAATGGTAAAACTGGTACTACCACTTGTTGTGGCATTCACTGCAAGTTCTGCCCTTTCCTTAGCATTCTGCTGTAAATACTGGAGTGTCTACAAATACACAACAACAAAAAGAACTTATTCATGAATGCAGCAGAACAAGGATTTAGACAAGATGCTCTAGAAATATCCAAAAATGATAGATCAGAGAGACCTTCACCCACATGGACACAGTCATTGCACATCTCACCCCTCTTTCAACAACTCCTTGATTCAAAAAAAGAAAAGGAGTACTTGTGGCACCTTAGAGACTAACGAATTTATTTGAGCATGAGCTTTCGTGAGCTACAGCTCACTTCATCAGATGTTTACCGTGGAAACTGCAGCAGACTTTATATACACACAGAGAATATGAAACAATACCTCCTCCCACCCCACTGTCCTGCTGGTAATAGCTTATCTAAAGTGATCAACAGGTGGGCCATTTCCAGCACAAATCCAGGTTTTCTCACCCTCCACCCCCCACACAAATTCACTCTCCTGCTGGTGCTAGCCCATCCAAAGTGACAACTCTTTGCATAATCAAGTCGGGCTATTTCCTGCATAGATCAAGGTTTTCTCACATCCCCCCCACCCCCATACACACACAAACTCACTCTCCTGCTGGTAATAGCTCATCTAAACTGACCACTCTCCAAGTTTAAATCCAAGTTAAACCAGAACATCTGGGGGGGGGGGGGTAGGATGTGAGAAAACCTTGATCTATGCAGGAAATAGCCCGACTTGATTATGCAAAGAGTTGTCACTTTGGATGGGCTAGCACCAGCAGGAGAGTGAATTTGTGTGGGGGGTGGAGGGTGAGAAAACCTGGATTTGTGCTGGAAATGGCCCACCTGTTGATCACTTTAGATAAGCTATTACCAGCAGGACAGTGGGGTGGGAGGAGGTATTGTTTCATATTCTCTGTGTGTATATAAAGTCTGCTGCAGTTTCCACGGTAAACATCTGATGAAGTGAGCTGTAGCTCACGAAAGCTCATGCTCAAATAAATTCGTTAGTCTCTAAGGTGCCACAAGTACTCCTTTTCTTTTTGCGAATACAGACTAACACGGCTGTTCCTCTGAATCCTTGATTCAAGTATTTTATAAGCTGTCTTTGTGCAAGATAAGGGATGTAAAATGTTTACCAGTTAACTGGTAAGCATTAGTCTTACCTGTTAACCCACCTTAACTGTTAACCCCCGCCCCCCGCCAGCCCCAGCTGGTTAATCATTTAAACGAAATATATTAATCATTTAAACGGTTAACTTTTTAAACAGTATTTACATCCCTATGCAAGATCCTCTTTTTAGTGTTGCCTGGCAAGCAAAAACATACATTTGTGTGACATTAAGGTCACTAAGTTAAACATTCAAAAACAGTTTCCTGTCTGTTAGATGTATGCCATAAAACAAACAGTAATATATTAAGATATATATTTTAAAAGAAACTGGACTATAACAAACTCTATGTACCTTGTAATTGAGTTAAATTTAGTGAGAATTTTTTTCATTTCTTGACTTCTGGGCATTTAACGTGCAATGTGAATGCTACATTAACATAACTTTTTCTACCCCTCACCCCCTTTTTCAAAGAGGAAATTGTTGGGATATGTAAGGGTTAAGTAAAGACCTGGGAAACTGCTGGTATGCTGACATGGTATTAGGGGGTAGAAGCACAGGCACCATTTCTGCACTTGATAGATAAAGTGCTATCCCTCTCCTTTCCCTTCTGCTTGTTAAGGATTGATAAGCACTGCAGCTGCATAAGGAATGTGGGGCTCTAAAGGATATGCTTTGTGTAAAGCAGTGTTATCTTCCCCCTTCCTTTCCCAGCTACATAAATGAGCTTGGGGTCATGGCCCCTTCCTCCCTTCCCTGTGAGCTGCTGATCAAGAGAATTTGTGCCTGCAATTACTGCAAAGAAACAGATCTTCAAGGTAAAATTGCCTGTAGAATATGCTTAATGCTGTAAACAGTAAACAGGGGCAGGGATAATTATATTCCGTATATACCTATTAATATTCATTGTATGGGCATTCATATTACTCAATAAGGGTTTTGGGAGTGTTCTAGTAAATGTAGGTATTTACATACTAACTTAGATAAAAAGAGTTTGCTGTAACTAATTCAGTGCTTACTCAACAATTGGGTCGAGGGGAACAAGTACCGCAACAAAGAAGCCCGTCTACTCAATCCGCCTCTGGGTCCTCCTGCTCATTCTCTAACAGAAATCACAAAGGAAAAAGGGAGGAAAAAAGCTCCAAAGGGGTGCACTTTACAAGCTCTGTAGATGTGGCACTTACAAGGACACAGCAATTTAAAAATCACAATTTTATTTGCATTTTTTCACCTTCTATTGTTTCAAATAACCTCCCAGACAACTGTAACAGAGAACAGAGGGGAAAAAGTCTCTTTCTGTATGTTTACTCTGTGCATTTGACAACCCTTCCTGTATTTATCTTTACTCTTTCCCTGATGTAGCCAGTTAGAAACAATAGATGAAACTGTGAATTTCTCACAAAGGAATAGAGAGATTAATTTTTTAAAAAAACAACAAACAACAGCAACAAAGAAAACAGAAGATAAGATTCTGAAACCAAGAAATTGTCAGGGGTATTAGCGGCAGGGAGAGTACCTGTAACTCCTTTCAATTCATTTAAAAAAAAAACTGAGATGATTTCAGCTACACTGTGTTCGTTTACTTGTTCACATTGCAAATACCAAGAGTGCAGGACTTGTAATATGCAGTGAGACGTGCTTGAAGAGTGGGTTTGAAAAAAACAAAATTAAGATTTATAGCACAAAACTTTCAACAAAGAGAGACGTCAGTGTTTAAATTTTTTTATGTTTTAGGTTTTTTTCATAGAAAACAAACACTTTAGGGCATGAGGTTATCTCCCCAGGAAACTAACTGCTGAAGTCTTGAAGGTCAGAATTCTCAAAAGTGACCTCTGGTTTTGGGTGCCCAACTTTGAAGCACTTGGGACTGAATCAACAGGACCTGCAGATGCAGCCATGGGTGCTTAAAGCTTCTGTAAATCAGGGCCAACATGTGTCAAGCTGGCCATCTAAAAATAGAGACATCCAATATAAGAAGCCACTTTTGAAAAATTTCAGCCATTAAGTTTACTTTGTTGAAGATTTCCAGATAAGTTTTAAGAAGAAAAAATTTCTGCATTCAAAATCTATCTGCAGATCAAGTTTTGTACTCTGAGTACTTTCTCCACAGATATTAGTTCAGACTCTAACTAAGGCCCCCAAATCCTGCAATATAATCTGTATGCTTACATCCACATGGAACGGAAATGAAATCAATGGGGCTCTGCTTGGACACAAGAGTTATCCTGTGCAGAACAGATTGCAGGATCAGGGCCTTAGCAGTGCAGTGATGAGCATAAGAGAAGACCTGTTCTGGTGAAATGTCCAATTTTTAAATGCTTAGAACTGTTATTTTTCTAATTTTATACATATTATGCACAAAGACATCTTAACATCTCAGAGTGTAAAATGTATGTTTTTTACCCTTATATAATTCAAAATAGCTTGAATGGATTTTTCTCAAAATCAAAATTAAAATTCATGTCTAGACCCAAAAAAAAACTTGCTGGGAAACAGGGGGTTAAAATGAATGCCCTCACATACTCTATTGTAATCTTAACTAGTTGGTTCAGATATGTTTATCTGAACAGCTTCTTAATAGGGTTTACTATAATCAGAAATCATTGTTGCTACTTCCAAATATTATGTATCAGACTGACAGAAACGCAGAAACAAATATGCTACCTCTTTGTCTTCTGTGAGCTTTGACAGCAGATACACCAAAGGATCTAGATTTCTCGTATTTTTAGATTTCAGCTCATCATACTTCTTTAAAAAATCTTCTGGAGTTCGAGAAAATTCTGCTATTTTAACCTGTAAAACATCATATAATAATACAAGTTAAGTACTTAAACATAAAGTTTAGCATTTTAGGAGAAAGTTTCAAATGCACTATTTAGAAGAACAAAGAAAATGTCAAATCTTGGCTTTGGTGTTTGTCAAATGGGGCTACCTTTGCATACCCAACTTTACAAAGAGCCACAGAGGTGCTGTGCAAAAACCAGTATGTGATCATATACCATAAACACTTGTTCATAAGCCGAATATTTTTGGTAAAAAAGCGACACATCAAAGAGCGGGGGTTGACTTATAAATGGGTCTACACCAAAAATTTATGATTTTAAACTCTATGGAATCATTTAATTGAATATCTAATACATTGTCGCTTTGTTTACCTGGAGCGTCTGCAGGCATGGAGCCCCTCAACTCTCTGTGGCTGCGGTTCACCATTCCCAGCCAATGGGAGCTGCGCGAAGTGGCTGGGAACGGCGAAGCACGGCCACAGGGAGCTGAGGGGCTCCATGCCTGCAGATGCTCCAGGTAAACAAAATGTCCCAACCTGCCAGCGACTTACACTGACAGGCTGGGCGCCAAAGTTTGCCAACCCATTTATTGATGTCAATACTGCAGCCTTTTAAAGTTGCAAAGGCTTTGTTTAGTGGACTAGACTGGCTTGAAAGGAATACTAAAAGAGCAGTGCTGCAGATCTGCATGACATTTGACCGATGCATTTCACAAAATGCTATGCCTTACAAGCCAATCAGAAAAATACAATGAACAATAGTACTATAGCACTGGTGTCAGTCTGCTACTGTATAATTTGATCTCTTCATGCACTTCTACCAATGGACCCCATAAGTCTCTAGCCAATATGAAAATATAACATGCAGAATCGATGGAATCTCTAATAAAATTGAAATAGCCTGTTATCCCCACAGACATGCCAATCTACAGGGCTGCTTTGAAATAAGCAAAGAACAATAATAATTTGACAGTGATAAAGCAGGTGGCATTCCTATATAAAGTCCTACAAAATCTATAACTATAATAATAATCTATTTTCATACTAGTATTTAAAATGAACAACGGTGAAATCAAAAGAAAAAGGTCTGCTTATCACACAGCATTCAAACTTAAAGTTGTTGAATATGCAGAAGCAAACAATAATTGTGCCGCGGCTCGTAAATTATGTATCAATGAGAAGTAAGAGAATGGCGAAAAAATAAAACAACACTAAAAGACATGCCAAGAAGCAAGAAAAAATGTCCAACAAGGTGCGCTTTATTTCCTGAGCTAGAGAAAGATCTCAGTAATTGGGTTGTTGAATGTCGACAAAATGGGTACATTGTCACTAAAACTGGAATTCGTCTGCGTGCTCTGCAAATGTCGAAAGATGACAAACACAAGGCAGTAAAGCCATCAATGTTTGTTGCATCAGCGGGTTGGTGTACTCGCTTCAGGAACCATCATAGCCTCTGTCTTCGTCAGCGAACAAAGAAAGAGCAAAAGTTGCTGAGAGATCTGGAAGTAAAAATCGAATCTTTCCAAAGGTTTATTATAAAATATCGAAAGGAATATGCATTTGAACTGTCACAAATAGGAAATATGGACAAAACACCGGTGACATTCTATCTCCCGAGCAACAGAACGGTGTTGGTGAAAAAACAGTTTTAATTAAAAGCACTGGCCATGAAAAAAATTCATTTTACGGTGGTTTCATCGTGTTTGGCAAATGCATCAAAGCTCCCTCTTGTTGTTATTTTTAAAAGAAAAACCTTGCCTAAAAACATGAAATTTCCTGCTGGTGTCCTCATATGAGCACACAAAAAGGGATGGATGGCTGAAAGTGGGACTACTGAATGGCTGGAAAAAGCGTGGAATAAGAGATCAGGTGCACTTTTCAAGAAACCTGATATGCTCGTTTGGAACATGTTCAGGGCATACAAGACTGATGAGGTGAAAAATGTGGCCAAACATATGAAAACTACTTTGGCTGTAATACCTGGAGGCTTAAATTCAGTTCTACAACTGCTTGATGTCTGCCTGAACAAACCCTTTAAAGACAGACTATGCAAAATGTGGTCTGAATGGATGTGCTCAGGTATGGTGAAGTTGACAAAAGGCAGGAATCTTATGAAGCCCGAAATCAATCTGGTCGCCCAGTGGATCTAGGACGCGTGAGTGTCCATTCCCTCAGAAATGACAGAAAAATCATTTAGGAAATGCTGTATCAGCAATGCACTCGACGGGTCAGAAGATGATGCCATATTTGATAATGACACAACAGAGGCTGATGATGAGAAGGAATTTGAGTCTGAAGACAACACTGCCGACATGTACAATGACAATGCAGGTACAGCTGTGACTGAAGCAGAGTTTAATGAACTGTTTGGTGAATCAGAGACTGATTCAGACTTTGAAGGATTTTAAAACTTTTTAAAGTCTCATATTGTTCTAAGTTACTTGTTTTAAATATCCATTTACTGATTTTAAATATGGACTGTAATTTTGAAGGTGAATACATATTTGTTCAGTTATTATTATAACAATAAAAGGTTTTTCGTTATATTAAAATAATTCTAGCAAAACTTTTGAGTGTTTCTTGTGACTCCAGCTTTTAAAATATAGCAGGGGTTGGCAAACTTTGGCTCCCGGCCTGTCAGGGTAAGCCGCGAGCGGGTCAGGACGTTTTGTTTACCTGAAGCTTTCACAAGCATGGAGGCCCTCAGCTCCCAGTGGTCGCAGTCTGCCGTTCCCAGGCAATGGAGCTCTGGGAACAACAAACTGTGGCCACTGGGAGCTGAGGGGCTCAGTGCTCGTGAACGCTCCAGGTAAACAAAACGTCCCGACCCGCCAACGGCTTACCCTGATGGGCCAGGAGCCAAAGTTTGCCAACCCCTGAAATATAGGGTCGGCTTATGAAAGGGTCATACAGTTTTTACTATTTTTACCTATCCATCATGAGGGGTCAGCTTATAAATGAAGGGGCTAATGAATGAGTATATACAGCAACTAAAGACTATCAAAATGCATATGCACAAGTGCAAGGAGTAAGCTTACATGTGTATGACAAAATACACCCCTGCGTCCAAACTCTACACACTACTGTAATAATGTTTGTATAAGATATGCCTTGTGAGGCATCATTTAAAAACTCATAATTTGCTGATCAATAATGTCATGGCAAAATGCACATAGCAACATTATATGTAAAGTTATAAACATAAACTGAAATCATGACTGAAGTATTTTTCCCAGATAAGTCTGGGGAGTGGCTAAGCCACTTTCTTGGAGACAAAGGGCAAGCTGATGCTTCAGCCAGGTGTCAACAAGGCTGATGGACCATTACCTCCTGAGTGGCCATTCCTTGGCAAGGAAGAGAGCAGGGACAAAAATCTACATTTTAGCAAAGACACAGCATGGACTTTCCTTTCCTCACTAGACTGCCTGTCATCTTGCTCCCAGCTGGAAACACTCCTCAAAGGGGAGACAGGACTATAAAAAGAAAGGGCACGCACCCAAGACACCCTCCTCTCTCTCCCCTGTCTCTCTCTGGCATTGCACCTAAGATGACAAAAGAAAACGGCAGTTGAACTCGGGGAGGGTGCGGGGGGTGGAGGAGGGTCTTGACCTAAGAGTTTGATCAGTAATCTGCTGGACCATGTGCTAAGAAACTTTGCTTGAGCATCAGGTTATGTCTACACTATGGACCTTACAGCGGCACAGCTGTACTGCTGCAGCTGTACCACTGTAAGGTCTCCCATTTAATCGCTCTGTGCTGGCAGGAGAGAGCTCTCCTGCCAGCATAATTAAACCATCCCCAACAAGTACAGTAGCTATGTCGGCCGGACAGTGTCTCCCGCCAACATAGTGCTGTCCACATTGGCACTTTTGTCAGTGAGACTTATGTCGGTCAGGGGTGTGTTTTCATAACATCCCTTCACAACAAAAGTTTTGCGAACAAAAGTGCTAGTGCAGACAAAGCTTAATATAGTTTCTTCAAACAGACACTACTAACTGGCATGATTATATTATGTTATTTTGACAAATAATATGCAGAATTTTAAATTATTATGTGCAGAAATTTTATTTTTTTTTGGCACAGAATTCTCCCAGGAGTAACTCTTCATACAGTTCTTTTAACTATATGGAATTGTATGGAATTTCCAGGATCTAAAAATAAAGAGTGAAAATAAAGATATACCGTCATCTGCAACTATCTGCTAGAAAGAAATAGAATACTGGGGTCTCTTACTGACTCTGGGTGAGGAGTACAGTCCAGTTGTTAAAGTAACAGACTAAGTTAGGGTTCTACTTATTTATTTAATGTTGTTTATATTTACAAAATTCTCATTCACCTGTGGATCTGAAAATTCTTTGCAAAGATAGGTATACAGAATATCCCTATTATAAGACACCATGGCCAAGATCTGGCATATTTTTTCTGAAAGACAGTGTGGCTAAATGAATGAGTTACAGATCTAGGTTCTGATCCAGGTTCCTTCAGAGAGGGCCTTGTACAAACTCTAAACTCCAGATTCCCTCCCCATTTTACAGACAGGGTATGATACCTATACTCTAGGCCAGGGGTGGGCAAACTACGGCCCAGGGGCTGTACCCAGCCCTTCAGACATTTTAATCTGGCCCTCAAGCTCCCACCAGGGAACAGGGTCCGGGGCTTGCCCCTCTCCATCGCTCCATCCGGGGAGCGGGGCTCAGGGCTTGCCCCACTCTGTGCGTGCCATAGCTCCGTGCAGCTCCCAGAAGCAGCGACGTGTCCCCACTCCAGCTCCTATGCATAGGGGCAGCCAGGGGGCTCCGCACGCTACCCCCGCAGCTCCCATTGGTCAGGAACCATGGCCAATAGGAGCTGCAGGGGCGACGCCTGCGGACGGGGCAGCGTGCAGAGCTGCCTGGCCACGTTGCTGCGTAGGAGCTGGAGACGGGACATTCCGCTGCTTCTGGGAGCTGTGTGAGGTAAGCGCCACCAGGAGCCAGCACCCCATACCCTCTGCTGTGCCCCGACCCCCCGCCCCAGCCCAGACCCCCTCTCGCCCTCTGAACCCCTCGGTCCCAACCCCGAGTACCCTCCTGCACCTCCAACCCCTCATCCCCAGCCCCACCCCAGAGCCCACACCCCCAGCCAGAGCCCTCAACCCCCCCACACCCCAACACCCTGCCCCAACCTGGAGCCCCCTCCTGCACCCTGAACTCCTCATTTCTAGCCTCACTCCACAGCGCACACCCCCAGCCAGAGCCCGCACCCCAACCCCCAATTTCATGAGCATTCATGGCCCACCATACAATTTCCATACCCAGATGTGACCCTCAGGCCAAAATGTTTGCCCACCCCTGCTCTAGGCAGTAGGAAAGCATGAGGTCATGCTCAACAACAGGGATGTGAATTGCACAGAACTATTAATGATCATAAGTGGAAGAAGTGAGGCAAGAACTCATTGTCTCCTGGCCTTCCTCTAGGCCAAATGGTACTCTCTTGGGTGCCGGGAGGGGGGGGGGGGGAGAAGAGTAAAGAGGGGGAAAGCAGCAACAGCAGAAACTCTATACTCGTACTCAAGATTCTCCTGTTTATGAATCCAAGGATAGCATTAGCCTTTTGGGCCACAGCACTGTACTGAGAGCTGATGTTCAGCTAGTTATCCACCACCAACCCCAAGTCCTTCTCAAGAGTCACTGCTTCCCAGGATAGAGTCCCCCATCATATCAGCCAGGGTGGATAAAATTCAATGATTTTTTTAAATAAAAGAAATCAGATTTTTAAAAATCAAATTTTTTTGATAAAATGTTTTTTGAGGAAAAAACCTATCTAAAGATACATTATAGCTCAAAAATATCTCATCATGGAATAGGGATTATAAATTCTATAGTATAAGACAATATATTCATGTAATGTTTAAGAAAAATTTTGTAAATGAATTCCAACAGTTCATGGATTAGAGACCCAATTTTACGGGGCTCCAGGGGCTTCTGTATAGTTTATTTAGGTTAATCTTTCTATCTACCCAATGGGACTCATGGCTCAGTCTAGAAGATACCATCAGAGATGCTTAGTTTTGCAGTTCTCAGACTGTGGATTTGTGTTTCCAGAGATAACATGCTTGTTAACAGCAAAAATGTTTCTAAACAAATAAATAAATAATATAAAGAGGTGAGAAATAACAGACCTCAACCTTATTGTCCCTCTACAATTTGTGTACACAGAGTCAATCCCTTACCTCTCTCTAAAAGTGCAAAGTTTCAAAAAGTTCAATGAATAGAAAATTGTTGGAGGCGAAATAGATCTGGACAAGGAGAAGAAGTCTGGAGATAAATGTGAGGAGGAATAGGCAGTAGAAACAAAAGGGAAACTGTTTGAGCAGCATATTCCAGAAGTCTTGAGGTCTTTCTGAGTGTAGCCTTCATTGATTTGAGATCTACCATACCATTCTCTCATTAGAAAGAAAAATCTACAATGGCAGCAGGCCGTAAAAGAGAGACCCAGTTTGACAACATTTAAATGTAGTTCCTCTACCCTTGGGTAAGGCAGGCATGCGTGCAAAATGCAAACAGTGCAACAAAGAAATGCAAGGCCTGGTTGCCTGAATAAAACAACATCATGAGAAGTGTTCCATCCCATGAGGAAGCTGCGCTGAAGATGATGAAAGGAACATGTCTGAACATTCAGGATCTTCAGGTTGGTAAACTTTTTTTATTTCATACTTCTTTCTTAAGGACTGCCTGTCTTCCTTCTGGACTATTCTTGAATTCTCATGTTTGAGCAAAAAATATAGTTATTACTCTATGGTACTATCATTTTAGATGCAGTTGCGAAAAAAATAAATAGCTGAAATAGGCAGATCTTCCTTTTACAATTTCACCTTTAAAGTAGTACTAAGTGTCAGTGAATGCAATGAGTAATACTAAATGAGCAGTATGGTAATAATAATTAAATAACTGCATTGACTTATTTTGTTTAGGAGAATCCATCCTCAACACACAGGATTCTGAAGACTATCCACCTTCAAGATCACCATCATTTTCTATAGTTTCAGAGTTATCTGCCCATGATAGTGTTTCAGTCACATCATGTATGTCACATAGCCACAGTATATCACCTGTAGCAAAAAGAAAAAAAAACCTCCATCATCCGGAAACAACCACAGATAAGTTTATGATAAGAACGAGCAGATTAAAAAAAGAGGTAATCGATGAAAAAACTGCCTGGTTTGTTTATGAAACAAACTCTCCTTTCTTTCTGACTGAGAACCCACACTTCATTAACTTGGTTCAGTCATTAAGACCAGGATATAGTCCACCCAACAGAGCAGATATTGCAGGCAAATTGCTGGATAAAATGTATGAAAGAGAAGTTGAGCAGTGTGCAAAAGGTATAGAGGGTAAAATTGTTAACCTGAGTCTTGATGGGTGGAGCAATGATCCTGTCGTATGTGCTTGTGTGACAACAGAAGAAGGGAATGCCTTCCTTACAGAAACAATTGATATATCAGGAAATGCACACACAGCAAAACAGAATGTCTAGTACGCAGCTTGGTCACAGACAATGCTGCAAATGTATCCAAAATGAGAAGAAGTTATTTAGAAGAGAGTCCCAAACGAATAACATACAGTTGCAGTGTTCATTTGACGCGCCTCCTAGCCAAAGACATCAGTGTTCCAGAAATAAAGGCTAACGTTGTTGAAATTGCAAAATACTCCCGTAACAATCACTTTGCAGCAGCTGCTCTGAAAAAAGTGGGAGGAACCAAACTAACTCTCCCATAAGACGTGTGATGGAACTCAGTAGTGGTCTGTTTTGAGCACTATATCAAGAACTGGCCTACCCTGATGACAGTTTGTGAACAAAATCATGAAAAAATAGATGGCACTGTCATAGCCAAAGTCCTCAACATTGGGCTTAAGAGAAATGTTGAACACATGCTGAGTACCGTGAAGCCTATTTCGTAGCCCTGAACAAAGCGCAGGGAAATAGCTGTTTTATTACTGACTCTGTTGAAATTTGGAAAGAACTGAGTGAGATCCTAAAAAGAGAAATATGCAATGACAGAGTTAAATTACAAACATTAAAAAAATGAATGGGACAAGCACTATCTCCAGCTCATTTTCTTGTAAATATTCTCAATATTCGGTGCCAGGGTCAAACCTTAAATGCTGAAGAGGAGGAGTTGGCTATGACATGGACATCCAGCGATCATCCCTCCATAATGTGAACTATAATGAACTTCAGAGCTAAGGGTGAACCATTCAAGAAATCCAGAATACATAACATTGTTGTTTTAGTTAAACAAAACAATTTAAATGTCTGTCTGATGATGTTCTCCTCCTAATACAGCGTGGCAAGGAAATCCTCCAAATATTAATGATTAACCTGTTGAATTGGAGATAGTTCACCTCCTAATGACTTCACAACTACCTGCTTCAATTACCTTTTGTAAATGAAATAATCAAACAATCATTCATTTTCTGATATAGCTGTAAAACTAATCTGAAAAGTTTTCAAAATAAATCACTTTAAAAACGTATAGTGTAACCTTCTAAAAATGAAACTACAACTTGGAGAGAGATGTAGAAGCATATGTATTAAGGTTATAACAACCAACAAGAATAAATGCACTTTTATGTAGAAATCCATGATTAAATTGAATCTTCCTGACGAGTGATTTAAATCAAATCCACCCTGATATCAGCATGGCCTTTATTCTTTGTTCCTAGATGTATACATTACATGTCATTATTAAATAGTATATCATTTGATAGCACCCATCTTACCAAGCAATCCAGATTGCTCTGCATCAGTGACCTGTCCTCTTCATTATTTACCACTCCCCCAATTTTTGTGTCATCTGCACACTTTATCAGTGATGATTTTATATTTTCTTCCAGGTCATTGATAAAAATGTTAAATAGCATAGGGCCAATAATGATCCCTGTGAGCCCGCACAAGACACATCCCTGTTGGATGACAATTCCCTGTTTATGGTTACACTTTGAGACCTGTCACCTAGTCACACTCCAATTAAGAAAAAAATGCATTTCAATCATCACTGCAGCCTAGCAGCGAGTAAACCCAAATTAACTCACCTTAGCACTGTGTGCAGAGACAGTTGTGGTAACATAAGGGGTTCGGTTCTTTTGCAGAAGATCTATGTACACTTCAGCTCCTTCCTCTCTATGAACACGTAGCAGGCTTAACAGCTCATTGACATCATGGTGAATGCGGAATTCACTCATGCTTCCACCTAGGGTTACAGATTTCACAGTACACTGAATGCAAAACACAACAGATGATCCTTACCACTAAAATTCAAAGCTAATCAACAAGGGTAAAAAAGTTCAAAATTGCCTTAGTGGCCTAGGAGACCAAGTCTCATTTTCAAAAATGACTTTGGCACTTCAGAGCTTAAATTTCCTTGAAAGTTAATGTAATTTAGACTCTTCAGTACCTAAATCATTTTTGAAATTGGGACTTAGAGCTTGTTTACACAAATGTACGACTACACTACAGAACTTAGCGCTGCTAGTGCAGAGGCTCGTAGTTATGTCAACAGGAGAAGCTCTCCCACCGACATAGCGCTGTCCACACCGGAGCTTAGGTCGGTTTAATTTACATCACTCAACGGGGTGGTTTATTCACACTCCTGAGCGACATAACTTATACCAACTTAAGCTGCAGTGTGTACATAGCCATGGAGTTGTGCAGAAATAACAGTTTTTGCATAACTCCATGTGTGGACGCTTTTTCTGGAATAATAGTGCTTTATTCCTCTTTAGTTCAATCCACTTTTAAATTGTATTAAACTAAACAGGAACAAGGCACACACATTCTTGAATAAGTGTGTCCACACATAGCTGTCCCTGAATAGTTCCATGTATAAACAATAGTTCCTAAGCCCCTTAGGCACTTTTGAAACTTTTACCCCACAGCTTTGTAGTATGCAGAGTACAGGCTCTACTCCGCAGAGGTTAAATTTGAAGGTGCTGCTGCAGGCTTCTGAAGGCTGGATTGATTATACTTACATCAAAATAAAAAAATCCTTTGTAATTCACACCTTGTTATTTTTATGCAAGTATGAGTTTGGTCAGTGATTTCGGAATAAGTGTCCATATACAGACTTGTACCAAAATCACAAAAGATGTGACTTAAAACTGAGTTAGGCCTTGTCTATCTGAGGGAAATTGACCAGGATAGCTATTTCAGAAAAATTATGCCAGTATAATTTAGCTTTGTGTAAACATATATGTGGACACAGTTGGCAACGGGCTTTGTTGCAAGGATAGGTTCCTGGGTTAGCGGTTCTGCTGTGTGGTTGCTGGTGAGAATTTGCTTCAGGTTGGGGGGCTGTCTGTCCATTAACCCAGGAACCTATCCTTGCAACAAAGCCCGTTGCCAACTGTGTCCACATACCTATTCAGGGGACACTATCATAGGGCCCAATCACATCAGCCACACTATCACCTGCACATCCACCAATGTGATATATGCCATCATGTGCCATCAATGCCCTTCTGCCATGTACACTGGCCAAACCGGACAGTCTCTACGTAAAAGAATAAATGGACACAAATCAGACATCAAGAATTATAACATTCAAAAACCAGTCGGAGAACACTTCAATCTCTCTGGTTACTCAATTACAGACCTAAAAGTGGCAATTCTTCAACAAAAAAACTTCAAAAACAGACTCCAACGAGAGACTGCTGAATTGGAATTAATTTGCAAACTGGACACCATTAACTGAGGCTTGAATAAAGACTGGGAGTGGATGGGTCATTACACAAAGTAAAACTATTTCCCCTTGTTTATTTCCCCTCCTACTGTCCTTGTCAACTGCTGGAAATGGCCCACCTTGATTATCACTACAAAAGGCTCCCTCCCCCCACTCTCCTGCTGGTAATAGCTCACCTTAAGTGATCACTCTTGTTACAGTGTGTATGGTAACACCCACTGTTTCATGTTCTCTACGTATATAAATCTCCCCACTGTATTTTCCACTGAATGCATCTGATGAAGTGAGCTGTAGCTCACGAAAGCTTATGCTCAAATAAATTGGTTAGTCTCTAAGGTGCCGCAAGTACTCCTTTTCTTTTTGCAAATACAGACTAACCTGTTATTCTGAAATAATGACAGTAGCCAATTTCCACATGTAGACTAGCTGTTATTGATTACAGTGGAAAAGCTAGAGAAAGAAAAGTATTTCCTTTCCTTTGCCTCTCAGCCTCTGCCTACTTTGTCTCTTCATCTGATGACCAGATCTCTAAGCTCCCCATTAGTTACACTGACTCAACCATAAAGTATGCTTGGGGAGACAGTCTCCCATTGAAGGGGGAGGAAGCCCTCTAGAGGCTAAATGGCAGGAAGGCAGCTAACCATCAGTTTACACTAGCAAGTCTGCATGTCAAATAGGAAACATCTTGACCAAAGACACAAAACTGAAAAGCCCCGTTAAGCAGGAAATGGTATTTAAATAATAGGCAAATACTGAACAGCTGAATACTGGCAACAAGATACAAAGGTGATGGGCATGGTACAGAGACACAGATTTGATTACAAAGAGCAAAATGCTCTAAGATCTGCAGGGTCTTTCTCTAAACCAATATTCTGCTCTACATATATGCTTGGATCGCAGAGTGAGGTCTTGTCTAGACTAGGGTTTGGAAATTTTTAACTAACACATGTTAATAACCCAAACATCTTCCAAATCCAAATCTAGAAAAGCCCTGGGAGAAAAGAGTAGCACAGCAGATCTTCTCATCTTTAGAGAGTCAAGGGTAAAAATGTGTCCAGTTTCTACTTATTACAGTTCCACACATTTTCTTGCAACTTCAAATATAGTAACAACTAATGGGAAAGAGATAACTGAATCCTCACACAGTTATTCTGAAATTAGCATAATTTTTTAATATACTTAGCTAACCTCACTGGGAATGTCAATCAAACCCACCCACTTAAGAAAGTAACATACTAACAGTAAATCTGTGGGAAAATAAGACTGAGGGGAACCTGGTGGATTTATTTCACAACAGGATTTGACCTGTAAAGAAAACAGAAATACATCTGGAGTTTTGGCGAGGAGGAAACAGCGACTGATTTTGACTTATTGTCAGTAGATATCCTTACATACCAGCATAAATTAGACAGTACAGGACCAGGCAAAGAGAAGATGAAAGGAGCAGAGAGAGAGAGAGAGAGACTGCATAAAAACAAAAGATGATACTTCAGCTAATAATTTTAAAAGATCCAAATAAAATCCAGACAGAGAACAAACTCTTAGAATAATGGGACCAAAGGTCCTGTCACATTAATTCAGATTAAGGTAAGTGACGTAATAATGTGCATAGTTTGGAGGGAAAGATATTCCCACAGAATTAGAGCGAACTTTGATCCCTGCAGGCAGTAGTGGGGCTCCTCCATAACCAAGAGCAGTGACACAACCAAAATGCTATAGCCAGGGGGGCTAGAAATCACCTGGTATACAAACTAAGCAGGGAGCGCCTCTCTCTATTGGGTGAGCCCCGTGCCTGAACCTCTAAAGGAAATCTCTGGTCAAGAAAGCCTTTCTACAACTCTGCACGGACACTACTGTCATGCACCTGCTCGCCCCAGAAGATACGGTAATAAACAAATCAAAGACCAACAAGAACCCAAGCGGGCGTAGGGCCAGAGACCCCCCGAGTCGTAATGTTGCTATTGGTTTCGGCGGGAGGTCAGATCCCCTTGGGGATCAGTGCCACCGCGCAGAGCCAGCTCCCCCTGCCCGCCGCGTTGCTACGACGGAAACGGCTACCCCAGGCCCGCCGTTGCTGTGGGGTCCCCAACCGAGGCCCAGGTTCCCGCTCACCCCCTAGCGCCGGCGACAATCGCTCTGCAGCCTGCCTTGCGCTGAGGGGCGTATGGGACAAGGCCGAGCTCCCAACCCCCATGCGTCCCACCGCCCGCGCCCGCTTCGCTGGAAAGCGGGTACCTTGTGCCGGGGCTGAGCCGCTCCCGCCGCCGCCGCCGCCGGTTGGGAGGGGAGGCGGCGCGCGCGGAGAAGGCCCCACGTCGATAGGCCGGTAGGTGGCGCTCCGGGACGCGCGCCCAGTGGGAGAGGGGAGAGCCAGGGGCTATTCAGGAATTCACACCGCAGCCGTTAACGGTAACCAGCAGCACGCCTGCGGCGGCCAAGCTGCGCGCGGGGAAGAGGTGCACAGGCTCCGATTGGCCGACGCGGTAACGGCAGCATCCCTGGAGCCAATCAGAGAACAGTGTCGGGACCTGTCATTTCAGGGCACCTCTGTCCCTGTTTCCCCACGCTGCCTAGCTCGCTGAGGAACCGCGGGAGCGGGGTGGTCTGGAAGTCTCCTCACTAACCACAGCCCCGGATCGCTCCCAGGCCTCACGATACCCGACCCACTCCGATGTGACCTGGAAGTACCCGCCGACCCGGAAGTGATCTGCTCTTTCCCCCCTCGCCCCAAAAAGATGGCGGTCGGGTGAGCGCGTCCTGTTCGCGGAGACACCGCTTCGACAGGATGCTGCTGCCGCCGGAGCTCAGCGTCTCACTGCGAGTGGAGCGGCCGCTGCTGCCCGTCCGGCCCCGCACCCCGCCGCGGGCCCCCTTCTGCTTCTCCCCCAGCCGCCTCCGCTTCCATCGCCAGCACGAGTTCTTTGAGGTAAGGGCCTTGGCTGCGACTACAGCTCCCGGCAGCCCTCGCGTGGCCTCCGGCCTGTTACCCGCGGGGCAGGCTGGGAAATGCAGTCCCAGCGGAGAGGGTACCTGTGCGCCCGACGGCACCAGCTGGGCCGAGCAGCAGCGAGCTCTGTTCTCGGTGCTCCCCCGAGTTCCTCCGACCCAGTGCCCGGGGGCTGTCCCTGCCCTCGAGAGACACCTGCTCCAGTGCCGCCGGAGCACAAATCACCAACTGGATCCAGCCGAGACTCTTTGGGCGTCCTGTGTGTTTCGGTCTGACTGAGCTGTGAATCCCCGCTGTGCCCCTACCCGCGCCTCACCTCTGCTCGCTCTTCACGCTGTTCTGCCCCCCGCAGGCAGGCAAGCAGAGCAGGCCGCCCAAGAGAGGCTCAACTTTTCTAGACCGCTGGAGCTTCTCACGTCATTGCCAGACTGGCCCCAGCCGCAGCCAAAATCCCATTCCCCCCAAATCAGGAGTGTTAACACTATGCTCCTGTTGAACAGCGGGAGCGTTTCATGTAGTCCTGTGACTCAGGACCTGTGGTTACAGGAAAATTGCCCGAACTTGAGAGACTTGCTGTAAGCCTATCCTACCGGTGGCAGGAGTCAGTCCAGCCCAGCAACCTCCAGGGATGAGTCCCTCATGTGGTCTAGCTGGGGAATGTTTTGGGTTAAATCTCCCTCATCCCTGATGTGCTGAGCACTGCTGATGGCCAGGGTCTTCAGGCTCCTGGACGTGGATCGTATGTGTCTGCACTGCTAGACTACATGACATAGTTTTATGCAGATACTCATGTCTCTAGCCCATTTGGTTGCAAAAAATGTCTTTTAGTGCAAAGCAAACTAAGGTGAGCCTAAGTCTGCAGACAGATGGCTGCAGTACCTCTGCTGCTGTTCAGAGCTGTGTAAGTAGCAATGACAGTCAGGAATCCTGTCTGTGTTGTGCAGCTCTCAGGAAATGTCCGAGCAGCAGCAGAGACCAGCACTAGAGTTCGTCACAGAGGTTGAGGACCAAGTTTGAAACCAGTTAGAACCAGGAGCAGAACTGTGCAGACTCGTCGTCCACCACCACCACCACTCTTCATCACAGCAGCTCAAAGGCCCTACCATTGTGAGGGTGGAACAATGGCCAGGTTGGGGTGAGAAGCACACAAGTGGGCCTCAAATATATAAGCCTTCTGTTAGCAGATACAAAAGCTAGAGCCCTCTAGCATGGCCAAGGACAACACACTGGAAGGAGTTACAACCCTCCCCTTTCCCAGCATCTAGAGTGGGTTTGTCTTCTTTCACCTGGATAGTGAGGCCTCTGCCTTTGGTTATAGACTCTGGCACTGTTAACTGAGTTTGTAACTAGTTAATGGCATGACTGGCACCTCACTGTGTTGCTTAGGCTGGCACATGGCTGTCTCACTGTAACTAATTCAGCAGTTTTGTCAGTCTTCCGTCCTCCCAACTTTCTGTGATATGATGTCTGAAGGTAATGTTCTCTGTGTTAGTGGTGCCTGTCAGGGCACTCTATCACCTGGTGAGGCACTGTGGGAGAACTGCTGAGTCTATTCCAGAATGCTCTGGTATGCAGCTAAGGCAACATGATACGTGCAGATGTGTGAATGTGATTGTAATGGCAGAAAAGAAGCTGTATGGAAACAGATTCACAGTTCAAAGTGACTGTCGTCTTTGAAAGCTGCAGTGGACTGTGTCCCTTTTTTTTATTTATTTTTTTATAAAGAAAAAAACTGAAACCAGTCCATGATAGCAGCACATTTGTTGCTGTGCTGCCTGATTTAGCCACTTGGAACTTCTCAGCCATGGCACAGATAAAACTCTTGACTCCTGCTCCAGAAGCACAGCCCATTTCTACTAGAGCTATAGAAGAATCCCCTTTGGATGTGTGATCCTTTGCAAACATTATACTCATGAGTTAGTCTCGGTGACCTTGAGTGTCTCTAGAATTATGTCCTCGGTTGTTAGCAACAAAGCAGCTCATAGTAACAGTAAAGGACACTGGTACTTGTGTGTACGTAAACCCAGGGGCTCTATTGAGTATGCCAAGTTGCACTTTTAATTGTGGTCTATAAGCTGAGTTTAGCAAAGTTAGGTCAATATGTTATCCTTGATCCAGAGTCGAGTTCACAGTAACATGTATTCTCATTCTTAACTCTGTTTTAACAGAGTTACTTGTTGGGAATAAAAATAATTTCCAATTTGCTTTTTGAACACACATTGCTGTAACATACCTATAATCGCTATTCCCTGTTCCAGGATGGAGACATACATAGACACTTGTATCTCCAAGATATCTTAACAAATGTTACTGAAGTGACCGAAAGATCCAAGTAAGTGATGTCGTTCAGACAAATTCTGTTGTGGGTCCTGTAACAAAAATGCATTTGATTGATTTTTGACCCTCCCTCTAACTACCAGGTTGTGGTCCATGCTGTCTGTCAGTGTTGAATATATCTGGCTCAGACTGGATTCATTAAGAATAAACAAATGTTGAATAATTATGGAGTACTTTCAATCATTCCTAGTACCAGAGCAAAGTAAACTGATTCCCCTTTGTTATTTCTTGACAAAGAGAGGTCTCTTGATGGATGGTACAGTTTTTTTTGTTTGTTTTATTGCATCTTCAGATAAGCTTTGGCTCCTGTTTCCTTAAGAGGAATATTTCTCTTTACACCAGTCCAAAAACGTCAGCATAAGTCATTGGAGTTGGGTCTTATCTGTCTTCAGTCTCTATTTTTTTGCACTAACCATGAAGATGGAGATGGAGAGGAAGGAAGGAAGACATCACAAAGTGCCTTGAAGGTGGATGATGTGATAGTTATTGAACCTGAAGTTTTCCATATAGTTATTGAAAGAAATTCAGGTTTTGAGGAAGTGTCTGGCTTTAAAATGATGTTAAATCTGAAATGTTGGTTATCTCTTTGCCAGATCTGGAGAAATCATCCCTTCAGAAAACATGGGTGTAAATGGGCAATGCATTCCTGAAGATACCTGGGAATATAAATCTCAGCTAACCTAGAAGATCTGAGCAAATTACATGATAGATCATTACTGCAGTCAACTAAAAAATATTTGGAGTTCAGGGGAAAATATGCAGTTGTTTGGTCAGGGAGAATAACCTGGTCAAAATGAACACATTGCCCAAGATCTTCATCCAGTTTTTTCTGGGATGATTACTGAATATTTTGAAACTAGAAGATACCTAGAGAACAAACTGAAAGTGAGTGTAGCTATTTCATAGAGATCTACTGGGATTTTGTAATATAATAGCTCATACTGCTGCTCAGTATTAATTCATTCCGTAATTTATCGTAAGTTCAGCTCTGTATGTATGACCCACAGATTCTAGCTGTGACTTAGGTAAAAGGAGTTTGAGCCACAAATATGAGTTCCTAATTACAAAATCCTCACAAACTACTTCTATTGTGTCTCCAGTTTAATAGCGCTCATCTTCTCCTGTGTCGAGTAGATATTAATGAAAACTGCCATAATGTAGAGATTTTATTTAGATGTATGCAGAAGAACTGAGCCATATGCTCTGGGTGGCCTTGACTTAACCTAAAAATACAAATGTTTTCATCGCTTCCTTCTAGGGTGTCAGAATTCTGTTGTCATATTGTTGGGTGCTGCCAGGTCTTTGATACCTTAGAGGGTTATGAACATCACTACAACACACTGCACAGGAACATGTGCTCTTTCTGCAAACGCTCTTTCCCCTCTGGGCATCTGTTGGATACTCACATCCTAGAGTGGCATGACTCTCTCTTCCAGATAATGGCAGAGAAGCAAAATATGGTGAGTTGCAAGCAAAGATTTCATTGTGTATCCAGCACGTGATAAATTTCTAGTAAAAATCCCCCCTGCACAGTAAACTTGCTACGCCCTCTTCCCCAACTCATTTTTGGGTCAGGACCCCTACAATTACAAGACTGTGAAATTTCAGATTTAAATAGCGGAAATCCTAAAATTTACTATATTTTAAAATGTTATGACCATGAAATTGATCAAAATGGACTGTATATGGTATGGTCCTAGTTATAGACAGAGTACAAGACACAAGTTGATTCATGCAAAAGGAAAACAATAATATTCTTTGCAGTCTCTAGTGCCTTCTGTCCAAGGATCTCTAAGCACTACATGTGCTTAATGCCTCATAATGTCCAGTGATTTAAGAATGTATTATTCTTGTTTTTCTGATGGAGAAACTTTGGCTATCGGCGAGGAAGAGACTTTCCCATGGTCACACACAGTGCCAGGAGTAGAACCCAGATCTCCTGCATGTAGGACTAGCCATCCTTTCTCCTTTGCTTATTGTAAAAATGAGAATTGGTGGATAAACACAAGTGTGTAAGTCTGACTTGAGCTAACTTCTCCCTAGGACAATAGTACCTAAAGTGAAGACAGGAAAGAAACAAGGGAAATGGTTTTCTTGTCAAACAGGCTCTGTGCTGCTTGTGCAGTGCTGGAGTAGTCGGTTTGCCCATCTGTGGAATTGGAATAGTTAACTGGTTTAATCAAACTTTGCTAATATTTAAGCATCCTGAGTTCAGTCAGCAGATAATTCTCTCTTCTGTCCTCTGTAAACTACACATTTTTATCAAGGAGGTTTCCTGCTGCCACCATTTGCAGGTACTTTCCAGTATTGGACTTCCCAGGAGTTTTGCTTGATGGGCCTTAGGAGTTTGGACTTTGCTTCATACACAGGCAATCAAGAAACCATGTGCAAGGGGTGGCAGAAAATGAACAATATTTTCCTAAAATCCGAGATGGAAGTAGTTTCCCAACAAGTTAAACTAGTTCCAAATTTTGTGAAACAATCTCAGCGCACCCATGTAACTTGGAGATTGTAATGTGTGAATTTTATTGGTTTTCATAGGTTTTTAAGGCTAAAAGGAACCATACAATCGTATGGTCTTAATAATAACACAGGCCATAAAATATACTTCACCCAGTGGCTCCTGTGGTAGAGGGAAAAGTCATTTCCTCCATGCATAAACAAAAGCTGGAGAGCCCAATAGTTTGTGATTGGACTAAGTCACTTTTCAGAGAGAATCCAGTAGATGATGATGATGATACATCTTTAGAATTGTGTATCAATGTGGAAGTGCCAGGTAAACATCTTGCCTTGCCTTGCCTTGCCTTGGAGAAATTCTGTGAGAGTAACTCCCATCTTGCTTATACTGCATGAGTTTTAGAATTACCTTTCCCTCTTCTTGCTTTTTAGTATCAGTGTTTGGTAGAAGGCTGTGCAGAGAAGTTCAAGAGCAGCAAAGACAGAAAAGATCACTTAGTCAAAGTTCATCTTTATCCTTCTGATTTTCGATTTGATAAACCAAAAAAAGCTAAAAGGTAAGTGCGAAATATACTGACAAAGCAAGAATTTATCCTTCTGTGTGCTGAGGACTGGTCCTCAGAAGCAGAGAACACCTGAAAATCCAGCAACCTCATGCTTCTCTGGGCTTAGTCAGTAGCACTTCATATTTACACAAGCTAGTGTCAGATTCCAGAGCTCCTGCATTCCCTTCCTGTAATTGCACTAGTTTATTTCTGGCCTCTTGTGTATAACATGTTTACTGAGTGCAAAAATGTTACAGCCTAGCATGTGAATTCATGAGCCAAGGAATACTGGACTTCAGGTCCTTCCAACAGGGATGACTTGCCCACATCACATGCGTGAAAGGGGTGCTAAAAAGACATTTGCTCACTCCTCACCCGTGAACCAATGAGTCCTCCCCATTTTGCCCAGCCCCCTGCTTCCCTTGCACTCTCCCTGAAGTACAGAGAGCCGAGCTGCAATCCCAGCAGCACCTGCTCTGCTCCGAAGGGTGCACTCTGTTTCCTTTTCTGAGTGAGTGCAGGGCTGAAGGGCAAACAATCTCCATTGTGACAGCAGTGGCAGGAAAAGGCCTGCCAAGCTGTGTCAAGTGCAGGGATCCATCCCCAGAATGGGTGCATGGGCCTGGAGAGCCCAACACATGCTCAGGAATCCTATCCCAGATGGAGGAGCCTGGCAAGTCAACCAGAGGGTACCAGTGACCCTGCACAAGTAAGGGCCAGAGCCATTCCGTCCCAGTTCACGCTATCTGTGGGTTAGGGTGCTGCCCACAGCCAGACGACACCGGTCCCTCGCCTCTTCTGCAGCACTCTCTATTCTGGCGTGGGCCGAGGGATGTGCTGGCCACCGCTTCCCGCAGCCCCCATTGGCCTGGAGTGGCAAACCGCAGCCAGTGGGAGCTGAGATTGGCTGAACCTGTGGACGCAGCAGGTAAACAAACCGGCCCAGCCCACCAGGGGGCTTACCCTGATGGGCTGCATGCCAAAGGTTGCCGATCCCTGGCTTAGAACTTGGAAAGGAAGTGAACTGCTGATTGTAGAAAGTGTCTTTCTTAGCCATGGGTCAGGCACCAACATTCATCTCTTTGGAGCATGACGCCCTAAGCTATGGAAGGAAGGAAACTCATTGGCCCTGCTCAGCCAGATGTATCCAGTTATGCTTTATGGGTATAAGGAAGAAGCTTGTGGTGAAGCCCATGTACTGTAATGCAGTAGTTCTGACTCTCCACTCTGAAGACCCCCTTGTAAGAGAGTTCCTCCTGTGAGACAGCTTCCCCTCTAGAACTGCAGTGCTCTGCTTGCTTGAACATTTTACAGGCCACCAAGAGTGACCAAGGACACTCGCTGCCTTCTGCTAGCCCCGCTCTGACTCTCCTGAGTCTATTTTACTTAATTTGTTTTGTAACCTCCTGATCAAATGACCTTGGGCCCTTGATCCTTGGCTGACTAGGAGACAGTTGGCAGCTCCTGAAAGGAGGGTTTTGTTTCTGCAGCAGCACTAAGCACAGTAAGCCTCCCTCTAAGCTGGATGTGAGCATGCCAATGGATGTGAATGTGGAGACTTATGAGCAGTTGCAAGTGGATTCCATGGAAATCTGTCCCAGTGAGAGCATGGAGAATCCCACCCAGCCTGTGAGTGGCCCAATTTCATCACTGCAGGAGAAAAAGCTCTATAAATCCAGGTCTGTTTTCCTTTATGTACACTCTTTGCAGCAGGGACTGGGTCTTCATATGTGCTGGGGCAGTACCTTGCGCAATAGGGCCCTGACCTTAACTGGAGCCTTTGGATGCTCTTGTGATATATTGCGAAGTAATACCTTTAAGTGTTCATCCCAAGTGAGGGGTGAGCCTTCTAAATACACATTTATGCACAAAGCTTAGCACTTGTGAAAAGTAAACATGACTTTTAATTGATGTTTGCAAAGAGCTTTGAAGAGAAAAGCAAATTCTAAGTGTTTATTTGCAGTTTACTAGGATTAAACTGCTGTTTCTGTACTTAACAGGTGGCAGCTGCAAATTTAATGCATTGTGCATTGATAGTGATTCATTTCTTTGATTCTTGCGGTCATAACTGAGAATCTTTGCAGTAACAGAGAAGTGTAATGAATGAGAAGCACACACTCACCCAAGGAAATGCCCTCAAATTCACCTTTTTTAAATAATCAGCCAGCCTGGGGGACCCGGAAGGGGTGCAGTCTTCTCTTGAGTCTTACTTTGTAGGGTTACCATATTTGAACATTCAAAACAGAGGACACTCCACATTGGGGTGATGTCAGCCTCACCCACAGTCCACCCCCACTCTGCCCCAGGTCATGCCCCTCCCTGCTCGGCCTCGTCACCGCAACCCTCCTCACCCCCGGCCTGCCATTGGCTTGCTGCATCCCTCCTCAGTCCCCCACCCACCGCTCGCCTTTTCCCACCTGCCACTCACCTCCTCACTCCCCTTCCAGAAACCCCCATGCCTGCTCCGAGAACCCCTGCCTGCCACTGGCTCGCTGCTTGCCTCCTCACCCCTGCCCACCGCTGGCTCTGTCGCCGTTCACCTCTTCAACCCCCACTGCCTGCTGCTGGCCTTTTCACTGCCCCCGCCTGCCGCTGGCTTGCCGCCTGCCTCCTCACCCTCCCTCCAGCCCGCAGCTGGCTCCCTCACTGCTCTTCTCTTCACCCGCCACTTGCCTCCTCGCCCACCCACCAGCCACTGGCTCGCTCGCCCCCACTCGCCTACTCACCCCTCCTGCCGCAGGTCCTTCGGCTCCTAGGATCGGGTCAGGGCTTGCAGGCACTGGCAGCGGGCAGAGAGCCCTCCACCCCCCGACCCAACCGTAGGAGCCAGAGGGACCTGCTGGATGCTTCCCGGGAGCCACCCCAGGTAAGTACCGCTGGGACCCCCCACCTTGCCCCCTGGGAGGTCCCTCTGGCTCTTAGGATCGGGGTGGGGGGGGAAAGGGCTCTCTGTGTGTTGCCGGCGCCTGCAAGGCCCGCTCCGCAGCTCGGCAGCTCCCATCTAGGGTTACCATACATCCCTGTTTTCCTGGACGTTTTTAGATATTTAAAAATTCCTCCCGGGTGGCGATTTAAGAACTAAAAAGCCGGACATGTCTGGGAAAATATGGATATATGGTAACCCTATACTTAAGATCCAGCTAAAGCAAGTGGATTTGATTGTGTGCTGTACCTCCAGCAGGTGAGATGAGGTTGTGCAAAGGTGGCTCCAAATTCTGGGCTGCTCTGTGGATTGAAACTGCCATCAGTATAGTTGGAGCAGCCTCTGGTGTAACTGGGACTTGCAAGGGGCAGTGTAGAGCTAATTGTGGTTCCTGTACAACCCTTGTATGCTACTGCAGCAATGCACAGGAGCCAGGATGGGGGTCAAAACCTATAGCTTTTTATGTTTTCTTTTCTTTTAAATCTGAAGTTCATTATGTGTACCAATTTAAATTTATTATAAGTATTTTCTACATTTTCAAATATATTTCAATTACAACGCAGAATACAGTGCTCACTTTTATATTATTATTTTTTATTACAAATATTTGCAAATTGAAGCATGATGGGGGATAAGAATGTTTAACATATCTGGCAGATAAATACCTTGCAACGCTGGCTGCAACAGTGCCATGCGAATGCCTGTTCTTATTTTCAAGTGACATTGTAAATAAGTAGCAGGCAGCATTGTCTCCTGTAAATGAAAATAAACTTGTTTGTCTTACTTCTTGTTCAGCCAATCACTAGGACTGAGTGGGCTTGCAGGCTCTAAAGCAGGGTTGGGCAAACCTTTTGGGCCAAGGGCCACATCTGGGTGGGGAAATTGTATGCAGGGCTGGGGCAGGGGGTTGGGGTGCGGGAGGGGGTGTGGTGTGCAGGATCAGGCCCAGGGCAAGGGATTGGGGTAAAGGAGGGGTGTGGGGTGTATGAGGGGCCCCAGGGCAAGGGATTGGGGCAGAGGAGGGATGTGGAGTGTACGAGGGGGCTCAGGGAAGGGAATTGGGGTGCAGGGTGCAGCAGGGGGCTCAGGGCAGGGAGTTGGGGTGCAGGAGGGCTGCGAGGTGCAGGAAGGGGGCTCAGGGCAGGGAGTTGGGGTGCAGGAGTGATGTGAGGTGCAGGCAGGGAGTTGGGGGGGCAGGGTGCAGGAGGGGTTTGGGCTCCGGCCTGGTGCCGCTTACCTAAAGTGGCTCTGGGGTGGCAGTGGTGCGCACCAGGGCCAGGGCAGGCTGCCTGCCTGCCTGGGCCCTATGCGGCGCTGCTCCAGGATGCAGCTGGAACCATTTCCCTGCGCGACACCTGGAGAGGGGGGGGAAAGGGCTCTGCGTGCTGCCCTTGCCACACCTCTAGGTACCTACCCCGAAGCTCCCATTGGCCGCAGTTCCCTGTTCCCAGCCAATGGGAGCTGCGGGAGGCAGTGCCTGGAGGCAAGGGCAACACAGGGAGCCCTCTGCCACACCTCCCCCAGGGGCCATGCAGGGATGTAGTGCCAGCCGCTTCTGAGAGCGACGCGGGGCCTGTGGCACCACGGGGGACAATCCCGCGGGCCGGATCCAAAGCCCTGACGGGATGGAGTTTGCCCACCCCTGCGCTAAAGTTTTACATTGTTTTGTTTTTGACTGCAGTTATGTAAATAAAAATAATTCTCCATTTGTAAGTTGCACTTTCATGATAAAGATATTGTACTACAGTACTTGTATGAGGTGAATTGAAAAATACTATTTCTTTTTTTTACAGTGCAGGATATTTGTAATAAAGTGAGCACTGTACATTTTGTATTCTGAATAACTGAAATTAATATATTTGAAAATGTAGAAAAAAATCCAAAATATTTATAATAAATTTAAATTGGTATTCTATTATTGTTTAACAGTGTGATTTAAAACTGCAGTTAATCACAATTTTTTAATCAAGTTAATTTGTTTTGAGGTAATCACTTGAGTTAAAGTGATTAATTGACAGCCCTAATTGTTAGTAACACATGAGGTTTTTAAGTCTAAAATAATTCCTGGGATCTAATTCACTTGTCAGCATTTCTGCTGTTTTATTATTTGCATTTTCTCTCAAACCTAAGCTCGTCACTTTCACTTAACAAAAATTCCCCACCAGTTCTGCTGAGCTGGCGTGAGCACTGGTGGGAGCCCTAGTATAGACAAGGCTCTACTGGCCAGGCACATTTTTACCATTTTGTCCATTAATATGGTGAAAAAATTTAAATGAGATAGTGGAAAAATGGCTCTAGCTGCAGGAGACTTGCTAACACTGGTCCAGAAAAACAGGGTGAATATTTTTGTAAAAGTCCCTAACTTGACTCAGGCCTCAGTCCCAGGCTTCAAGCCTTGCCTACCCATAATAATGGTAAAAATTTCAAAGCCTACAAAAGGAGATTGCACCCATTTAGCTATATTGCTTTTTAAACCAGTGAAGTTAAATCAGTGCAACTTTGTTGTGTAGACAGGGCCTAGCCACAGACTTTTCAGTCTCCTTTAAGATACAAATGTATAACTTCAAGCCTGTTGCATGCCTCATTAAACTTCACTTTACCAAAAAATCGAATTGGGGGCGAGTAGTGGTTTTCCAAGTTCTGCCACAAAATAAGGTCCTTATGCTTCAGATGCCAAAATAAGACACTGCTGACATTAAACTGTGTAGATGTTCAAAAAATGATAATGTGTGTTCTGCGGGGTTTGACTCCCTCTTGGTGAGGCTTGCCCTGCTAGCCTCTTGGGGCTTGGCTCCTTGATTTCAGAAGAGGGAGGAATAAGAGGAGGTATCCTTCAGATGTATCACACATGGTGCCAAAATGAGCTTGTGGAGATCTTCATAATGTGATATTCCCCCCCACCCCCCTTTGGGCAGTGAAATAGTTAAGTGTTGACATGTCAACTCAGATGCCTAACAATAGCTCACCAACTTGATGAGATGAACAGGGAAATTCAAACCTCACAGATGCTGTTTCAGATTGTCTGCAGGCAGACACTGCTGCATCTGTTAAAAACCCTTCAAAATGTGAACAGAATGTATCATTCGTAGATTCCAAAGCCAGAAGGGACGATTGTGATGATCTAGCCTGACCTCCTGTATGTCACAGGCCAGAGAACTTCCCCAAAATAATTCCCAGAGAAGATCTTTTAGAAAAACATCCAATCTTGCTTTAAAAATTGTCAGTGATGGAGAATCTATTGTGACCCTTTGTAAATTGTTCTAATGATTCATTACTCTCACCATAAAAAATTTATGCCTTTATTTTCAGTCTGAATTTGTCTAGCTTCAAATTCTAGCCTTTGGATCGTATTATATCTTTATCTGCTACATTGAAGAGCCCATAATTAAATATTTGCTCCCCATGTAGATACTTGTAGACTGTAATCAAGTCACTGCTTAACCATCTTTTTGTTACACTCAAGAAGCTTAATCTATTTAGCTTATCATTATAAGGGGACATAACAGTTTTCAAGTACATAAAAGGTTGTTACAAGGAGGAGAGAGAAAAATTGTTCTTAACCACTGAGGATAGGACAAGAAGTAATGGGCATAAATTCAAGCAAGGGAGGTTTAGGTTGGACATTAGGAAAAACTTCCTAACTGTCAGGGTGGTTAAGAACTGGAATAAATTGCCTGAGGAGATTGTGGAACCTTCATTGTTGGAGATTTTAAGAACAGGTTAGACAAACACCTGTCAGGGATAGTCTAGATAATACATAGCCCTGCCGTGAGTGCAGGGAACTGGACTAAATGACCTCTTGAGGTCCTTTCCAGTCCTATGATTCTACAAGGTATGTTTTCTAATTCTTTAATCGTTCTATGGACTCTCTCCAGTCTATCAATATCCTTCTTGAATTATGGGCACCAGAACTGGACACAGAATTACAGCAGCAGTTGCACCAGTGGCAAATACTGAGCTAAAATAACCTCTCTATTCCTACTTGAAATTCCCCTGTTTATGCATCTCAGGATCACATTAGCTTTTTGATCACAGTGTCACACTGGGAACTCATGTTCAGTTGATTATCTGCCATGACCTCCAAATCTCTTTGTGTCACTGCTTCCCAGGATAGGGTCCCCCATCCTGTAAGTGTGGCCTACATTCTTTATTCAAAAATGTATACATTTACATTTAACTGTATTAAAATGCATATTATTTGCTTGTGGACAGTTTACGAAGTGATCCATATAGCTCTGAATCAGTGACCTGTCCTCTTCATTATTTACCACTCTCCCAATCTTTGTATCATTCGCAAACATTATCAGTCATGATTTTATGGTTTCTTCCAGGTCATTGATGAAGATGTTAAATAGCCTTCATAAGGGCTAGAGGGATTTTTAAAGAGTTTAGGGTGTGGAGAACTAAAGGGTTGCCAAGGAGAGGTAGAAGTATGCTGCATCCTCACAGACCCATCTGTCCCCATTCAAGTCCTGCCTTTACATTGCTGACTGTGTCCCTATGAAGCAGAACTTTTGCTAATGCGTACTCTGTTAAAGAGCAGTCATTGTCATTCCCTTTCAAACTAAATTGGTATCTTGTTAGGCATCTCAGCAAAGTGACCATTCCGGTTAAGTGTGCTTGCTCTGAGTGGCACATACATAAGTACAAAGAAACAAGACCTCAAGATTTTTGTATTAACAGGGTTTGTTTTTGTTGTAGAATCCCATCAACTGTTTGCTTCGGGCAGGGCGCCAGCCGAGGATTTAAAAGCATGAAGAAGAAAGTATGAAGGTCATTGCAGCAGGTTCACAAGGAATGACAAGTAAAGACAAGCAGAAAAGGCCTCACCCACTGAGGTTAATAAAAGATACAACTAATCATTCATGGGTTTGCTTGCTCCTCTTGGTTGAGCACAATCTGTGTGTTGAATCTGCTGTACGCTGAGGGCAGGGAAGGCTTGGGGTTGTCCATTGTGATCATGGATAATCCAATGCCAGCAATTTCTGCAGCAAAGGAAAAAGCAAGAGAGAATGAAGGAGGAGGGGATCTTGTGTTTGTAGATGTTTGAGTTCCATAAATACATGGAGAACGGTCACTTAACCAAAGGGCTGTATTTGTGTTTCCCTTCCCCACTCCACCAAGGGCTTCTGTACTCCCTCCACCACTCACTCCTTTGTCCGGGGATGAGGTGGACAATGTGGTAAAGGTGGTGGTATGCCAGCATTCCATCACAGTCAAAGTAGGAGCAAACACTCCCCTGCCTAAAAGGCTGTGGGGACATTGATGGGGGCCAGCTGGAGGATAACTGGGAGTCCATGGGCTCAGTCAAGTCTGGAGACCTCAGCCCCTGTCATGCTACCTGGAAGACTTGCGAGGCTCAGGAGGAAGGTGCTCTCCAGAAGTGGAGGGATCTCAATCTCCTCTTCCAGGGTGCCAGGGCCCTATCAGGGGAGAGTCAAGGGACCAAGGAGTGGTACTCTGCAGCCTACCAGTGAACTCACAGATTCCACAGTTCCCTGACACCTTTGGGATCAAGCACAGGTTGCAGGTGGTGCCGCTGCCCCCAATTAAACCAACTACCATTGCATCTCTGAATACAAGAGGCTGTAGGGTGAGTCTCTGCTGGTGCTAGGTACTCTCCTCGCTTTGGGGACGTGGGGTGGTACTCTGTGATCTTCTTGCAGGAGACACACATAGATTCAGCTGCCAAAGCCAGCTGGTGGCGGGGGTAGGAGGGAACAGGATGTACTTCAACCACCTCACTACACTCTTGGATGGGGTGGCTACCCTGTTTTCCCCAGACTTATGGTTCAAGGTCCTGGGGTTGCCAAGGTCATGCCAGGGTGCCAGCTGCACCTCTAGGTCTGCATGGAGGGGCTGACCCACAATCTTGTCAACATCTGTGCCCCGATACCAATCCCAAAGCGGGTGCAGTTGTATCAGTGGGCATCTGCCTTCCTTGGCACTTTGGATTCTCCTGGTCCTGGTGCCTGGTCCTGGGCAGGGATTTTAACAGCACCCTGGATGTACATGAGAGAAGTGCTAGGCCACAGTGGATATCCTCAGGGAGATCATTATGCCCTGGTAGATGTCTGGAGCAACCACCACTTGGATGACTCCACCTCCTTTTCCTGTGTCTGTTTGGAGGATACTCAGTCATGCCACGCCTGGCTGGACCACATTGACATTTCCTATTTTAACTCCTTGTGGGCCCACTCCTCCAGCATCAGGTTGGTCCTCTTCTTGGACCACCATGTGGTATCTGTGATGGTTTATTTGATGCCTGGGCAGCTGCGGCTAGCCTACTGGCATTTTAACAGCCTCCTGGAAGATGTGAGTTCTGTGGCATCCTTCCAAGAGTTCTGGCTGGCCTGACTGGGGGGAGAGGTGGTCGGATGTGGGGAAGGGACATGCCCAGTTCTTCTGCCACGACTACATCGGGGGGGCCAGTCAGAGGAGGGATGTGGCGATTGAGCAGTTGAAGTGAAAGGTTTTGGAGCCAGAGAGGTGCCTGGCCACTCACCCTGGGGATCCATCCTGCTGCAGGTAGTGTCAGGAGAAACGGGATGAACTCTGGGCCCTTGATGACCATTGGACGCAGGATGCTTTTGTCTGATCATGTATCCAGCTTCTTCAGGAGGTGGATTGCAGCTCCTGCTTCTATGCCATGGAGAAAAGGAGGACATGGAAGAGGACAGCACCCCTCTTACAGATCCAGTGGAGAAGCAGCAAAGGGTGGGAGCTTTCTATGCAGACTTCTTCTCCATGGTCCAGCTAATGCTGATGCTTGTGAGATGCTGTGGGACAAACTCCCTACAGTCAGTTCAAGTGACCAGGACTGGCTAGAGCTTCTTCTCACTCTGGCTGAGTTCTTGGAAACCCTTCATCTGATGCCTAATATAAAATCTCTAGGCATCAAAGGGTTGAACTGGGGAGTTCTACTGTACATTCTGGAACGTCCTTGGGCCAGACATTGCCATTGTCTGAACCAAGGCCCTGGGGAGTGGGGCATGTCTCATGTTGTGCAGGGCAGGCCATGCTTGCTCTGCTGTCCAAAAAGTGGGTCCTCCATGACATGAAGAATTGGTGCCTACTATCACTACTCGGCCTGGACTTCAAGGTCATAGCTGTGAAGAAGTAGGAAATCTTTGTAATATTTTTTATGAAGCCTATGTGCCTCTGTTTTCCCGATGCTTTACGTGGCTACACAGTGGGGGAATAAGTTTGCTTTCAGGGCAGGCTGAGACACATAGGTGTGTGTGTTGTCTCACTGTTTGCGCCGGCAGAATGTGTCATTAAAAGGACTGAAAGAGACCGACCCGCATCAGTGGAAAATCCGAGAGGACAATAGAAAGCCCAGTCATCAGGACATTGACACCTAACCACCAATCACCCAGAGGGAGGAGGATTTCCCCAACTCTCAGCAGGGAAGCTGAGCAGAGACTACATCTTAAGAACAAAGGACTGGGAGGTATAAGGTGAGGGAAAAAGAGTTGGCTTGTGGCAGAACCTTGGAGTTCTCTCACCTGGGAGCTGACTAAGGCCATGTCTACATTGCACTTTCGTCATTAAAACTTTTGTCGCTCAGGGGTGTGAAAAAAACATTGGTGTGGACAGCACTTTGTTGGCAGGAGCCATGCTCTTGGTGACGAAGATACCACCCCTTGTTGGGAGTGGTTTTATTTTGTCAGAAGAGCTCTCTCCCAGCGATAGAGTGGCTACACTGCACACCTTACAATGGTGCAGCTGCACAGCCGCGCCGTTGTAAGGTGTGCAGTGTAGACAGAGACTAAGGAAGGAAGTCAGAGAGAGAGACAGAGAGCCTGAAAATGGGGTTCATTATAGCTTGCCTGGTGCTCTGGGCTGACCAGAATGGACTATGCTTTAACCTTATGTCTCTATGCTAACCTAAGGATTTCTGATGCTGTGTTCTTGGTGACTAATAAACCCAACTCTTTTCCAAACATTGCTGGAGTGTCACTGTAAAAACTTGGTGGGATGCATTAATCCCTGAAGAGTGTATAAATCTCTAACCAGGACAACCTCTGTCTGGTCTGAGATCTTCTCCAGCTGGCAAGTAGGTGTGGTCGGTCACTCCACCTCCTGTACCTTGACCAGGAGAACACCTGTGACAGGGTGGATCACTGGTATCTCAGCAGGTGTTTGGCTTTGGTCTTCCAATTCATGGGGTTTCTCTAGGTGCTGTACACCTCTGCAGAATGCTTGGGGAAGCTCAGCTGCACCCTGACCAAGCCCGTCATCTTTGGTCAAGGGGTGCATCAGGGCTTTCCGTTTTGTGGGGAGCTGTATGCTATTGCCATTGAGCCCTTCTCAGTCTCCTCTGCAAGAGAATGACAGGTTGGTGCTTTGAAAGCTTCACTTGAGAGTAGCCCTACTGGCATGTGCTGACAATGTGCTCCTCGTGACCCAGGATCTGAGGGAACTGGCATGGGTGGAGGCTTGCCATGCCATATATTCAGCAGTCTCCGCTGCATGGGTCAAGAGCTCTGCTTTGATGGTTGGTAAAGGTGGCAGGTGTTCTCTCTCCTACCCACGTTCTCTGCCATCTGGTGGAGCAAGAGTCCACTGCTCTATCTTGGCATATACCTTTCTGCCACCAATCCCTCCTAGCTAGAGAATTGGATTGATCTAGAGGCCAGGTTGTCTGACCAGTTGCAGAGGTGGATGGGGCAGCTCTGGTGCCTTTCCCTTTGAGGCAGGGCGCTTCTGATCAACCAGCTGTTCCTGTCCATGCTCTAGCACCAGTTCAATACACCGAGCCTGCTCTTGAGAAGTGTGGCCAGCCTCCAGAAGAAGATCCTGGAGTTTGTCTAGTTGGGGGTGCATTGCCAGTCTCTGTGGGTGTCCCGGACTGTATCATCATGCATATGCACAAGGGGGCTAAATTAAGATTGTGTTCATGAGCAATGTTCCTTCTGGCATTTTCTGACTTGAGAGTGCTTGACTTTGCAAACTTTTAATCCTTTAATTTTGGATTTTCTAATTTTTATGGATTAGTTTATTGTTGAGAGTAACCTTAACTAATGTTAAACACAGTTTTTTGTTTGAGCATTGTACAAAGTCTTGTTTGAGGGGGGAACAATCGCAAGTCTGTCTTGTGATAGGAGAGGACAGGTAAATATTCAGAAAGCCATATCTAGTTCCCAATTGGTAAGAAACAAATAAACAATATACATGAAAAGAGCTGTAAATTCTCTTTGTTTCATGTAACCCCCTTTTCAGAAAGTACCTTTGAAAAGGACCAGTGTAAAGTATCCCAGTACAAGCCCAAAGGAGCCCATTAGCAGCTGCTCCAAGCCTGGCTTTGACTGCAGCTCCTCTGAAATAATGTTATGGGAAATCAGCAAAGGCAGCCGTTGCCATTTCATCCAGGGCACTGGTGACTTTCCCAGTATACAAATGCCCTGGAGGGAGAGAGTGCTAAATGGCTGATAATCTCTGATGTCACAATGTTTCTGTTCAGGCAGCCGCAGGGGGCAGCAAATGTTCAGGGTGTGAAAAAATCAGGCTTTTCTGGTGCTCTGGTTTTCCCAAACTTCCTAAAAAAACCAGCAACATCCAAACCCAAAATACACATTGAAAATCATTCCACATACATAGTCATTAGTGGCTGAAATGTGGTTCAATTCTCCATGGCATGCTTTCAAAAAAGGGTTCTGAAGCAAGGTTAGATTCCGAGGTACTGACCCTCTTAAATCAGAAAATACTGACGAAACCTGAACTATGGTATCACTACTGACAGCCCATAATAGCAAGGCATGAAAGAACAACTCTCCCAAACCCAGAGGAAATACCTTAGTTAGAAAGCAGCTAGTTTATTGTTTTAAAAGTTCAGTTGTATCTACAGTATATTCCACTTATTAGCAACCCCTTGGTCACCAGCAAAAAAGTGCTTCTATCCATCAGTTGCTAATACACTATGTGGAAGGCAGGTTTGTGAGGCTGCAGCCGTGCAAACCTGCCTGCTCACAAGGCAGCAGCGGTGGGGAGGGTTGCAGCCAGGATGTGGGCATTTGTACATGGAGCTAGGGGCCCACAGAGCTGCATGGTGCCTCTCCCTATGCTCTCTGGGAGTTGGGCCTCAGTACCTCTCAGCACTTTCTTTCCTGGGTAGGGCACAGCCCAGAGAGTGCAGGGAGAAGTACCATGCAGCCCTGCTACTGCCCAGCCCATAGCCCCCTACCTCCTGTGTGGTCCCTGTGCACGTGCAGATTTGCAGGGCTTCAGCCCCAGAAGGAAGCGCCATAACCCAAAGAAAGGAGATGGCCCTGGTAAGATGCCTCCTGGTTGGAAGGGTTCTTCAGGCGGTTTTGTTCACAGATGACCGTGATTGTTTGCTGATAAAGCAGTTGCAGTGGTTTCTGAATCCATTCCTGCTGCCTCAACAGCTGTGGGAGGGGTCTCCACCCCATGGGGAGTGGTGGGAGTTTGGAACGAATGACCGAGAGTATCACACATCACAAAGTCCTGTGCAGTATAGTCCAGGAGCTCCAGACACCCAAAGCCAGAATCAAACCCATAGACCAAGCAGCATACCACTTATAGTTTCTAGGGTTTAGGAACAAAGTAATATCCCTTTAAATAATTTGTGAGCCCTCTAGTGGTACTCACTGTTCTATATTTTAGAAGTTGCCAGAACACAACCAGTGTGGCAATGTGTGTATGGAGCTAGGTCTGGCATATTGTGTCCATTGAATAAACACTGCTAGTTGGATTCCACTGTGCCTGTATGGTTCCTTCGTGCCCTGTTTGTTGCGTAAAGAGCAAGAGAGACAACACTTTAGCAGCAAGGCAGGGATCGTAATCTGGGAATACAGTCAGGAATAGGGAGCAGCCTAGGGACAGTGCAACTAAAAAGGGAACTGCACTTTGCAGCACTCAGACCATAAGTGATCTGCTCACTTAGAGAAAAATTGTGTTAAAAATGTCTGGCACTTTGGGGGGAATGGACTTGTTTGGTAGTTCAGTAGCAGACTGGCCCCGCCTCTAGAAAGAGATTGAAACAGGATAGACGAGCGAATGGTATAATTGATGAGAAGAGAATCCTAGTTTTACTGAGCATAATGAGCTAAAACGTGCATCTTGCTAAGCAGACTAACAGCTTCTTAAACTTGCAGCCAAAATATTTGCTGATTATGTAGAAATTCTACAAACTCGCCTGTTCCCAAAAGCCATGGTGATCATAGTCATTCCTGCTTTTAGAGTAACAGCCGCGTTAGTCTGTATTCGCAAAAAGAAAAGGAGTACTTGTGGCACCTTAGAGACTAATCAATTTATTTGAGTATGAGCTTTCGTGAGCTACAGCTCACTTCATCACGAAAGCTCATGCTCAAATAAATTGGTTAGTCTCTAAGGTGCCACAAGTACTCCTATTCCTGCTTTTATAAATGGAGTCAAAAAGGCAATGAAAGAATTTCTGAGTATGTGCTTGAATTAAGGAAAGTAACAGAGCACTGCCAGTTTGGAGAGAGTTTACATGGTGCAGTAAGGAACTAGTTACTGTGTGATATGCAAAATGAAGCACCTAAAAACAGTTATTGACTGAGGCTGATTTGGCCCTAAAACAAGCACTATAAATTGCTGTTTCAGTGGAGATGGCCTAATGGGACTGTCTCTTCTTCCCAATTAGGACAGTTAACATCATCTTTAACATCCTGCCAAGGACTGCCATGTCTTTAGGAGAGTCTAGACAGCTAAAAGGCTGGGCCAGAATAGGGGAAAATGTTGAAATTAAACTGTGTAACCTTTTATGCTTGGAATGTTTTAATTGTTTTCCTTTCTTATGCAAGCTTAATAAAAGGGATTTTAAAGGGGGTTCTTCACAGTGGGAGCTGGGACTAACATTACAATTTAACATTGTAACAGTAAACAAGGGCTTTAAACACCATAGCTCAGTTGCTCCCTGGACCCCCACTCTTTAGCTATACAACAGCCTGATATAGCCTTTACTGGGAGGGATAAAACACACCCTTTGCCAGTGGGTTAAACCACTGTTTTGTAGACATTTGTAGAATGCTGGGAATGTGGGTCCATGTTCTTTCTTGGCTCTGGTGGGGGAGTGTGGTCTAATGAGTAGAGAAGGGACCTGCAAATTAGCACTTCTGAGTGGTCTTTGCTTTTAAATGCTTTGCATTTACAATGTGCTCATTAATCTGTGGGTCTCAAACCTATTTGTGAAGAGTGGTATGTTGGAGTAGCCCCATTTTGAAGACATGGAGCATGATTCATCAGTGCTTTGTGGCCCCTTTGTGCTGGTTGAACTGCACCTCCATAAAGGGACGTACAAGCTCCCTCCCCTTGTCCCCTGTGGCAAATACTTCACTGCTGCAGGAATGAATTGGGCCACCGTAGCCAAGCACACAGATTTAACACAGACTTTCCGAAACACAGTATGGCTAAGTGACTGAAAAGTAGGTCTGCCACTTATAAGGCCTGGGTTCTCTTCCTAGCTCCCCCAGAAGTGCCCTTGTGCAACTTTACTGATCACCAGTTATCTATGAAGATGCCTCTATCTTAAAGCAGGTGTATGACACCCTACTCGATATTAACTGTTAGTGATTAGGGTTCACAGGCTTGTGTCTCCCAGCCTAGCTACTTTCCTTGTGGCCAAAGGACAGCTGCAGGGCTGGCATGCTCCTGCCCTACCACTTTACTGACACTGTTAGTCTATGCAGTTGTTTGGAAACAATGAAGAAGGCTCAGGGGGGCTTGGAAGCAAGCTCAGTGCAGTAGGAATGTTCAAAAAATAACAAGCATGTGCCAAAGGATATTTCCTATGGCTTACAAATCTCAAGAGATTTTTTATGGAGGAGGTGAAAGGCACTGCTCTGACTCTACGAGTATCCCTTTGCCAAATGTCCAGTTCCTGATGCACGGCCCTAGGGATGTTTAAACCAGTGTTGAAAATGTTTTTAGCATTGGTGAAAGTATCTATTTTTTTATTGATCTGGATCTAAAAATGGCTAACCTAATTTGCTGAAACTTTCAAAAGAAACGTCTGTTGACATTATAAGCAGCGAGTCTAGGAAATTACAATGGAAAGGATTAGGTAACTTGAAATATTGGCATCACTGCCACTTTGCCAAAAACATTATTGTAATGGGGAGACTTTGTCAAAGGAGTGAGTCTCACGTTTTGTCCTGAAGGCAATGAGATCTGGTTACTCTAATCTCTTCTTGGAAGGGATTCTACAGTTGGGGGGCTGTTGAGCAGAAATCTATCTCCAGCTCTCATACCTTTCACTCTTCCAGTGGAAAGTGTCATCATTCCTGAGGAGCACAACTGCTGCATGAGGTTATGGCCTCAGTGTCTTGAAGGCAACCCTTGTGGATGTGGCCCAACAGCACTCCCTTAGAGGCTGCAGTAAAGCAGAGGCAGTTCAGAGCAGGAGAGGGCAGGTATGGGGAGAACTGGTTGAAGGACTGGGCATTGGAGGGCAGTTGCTAGAACCATTCCCACAGAGGCTTGAGTAGTGCTGTAGCAGTAGCTTCTTCAAGGGATGGATTCTAGCCCAGTCGGTGCAGAGTGTCTGGCATCCAGCAGGTGGCAATAGTGCCTAAAGGAAGAGCAAAGGCAGGTCTGGAGCCCCAGCCCCTTACTCCACACAGCCAGCCACAGTTTGAAACTTGACAGGTCTCCAAGAAATACTAGTAATTTCCTGTTCCGAGGGCTGATGCTGCTTAGCGCAAACACACACTGTTTGCTACACGTTTAGAATCATGACAAAGTCTGAGACATGGGCTTCCAGTTAAGAATGGCTGCTAGGCACCAAGCCTTCCCTGACTGGGAGCAGGGCAAATGCCTGGGACCCACAGGGCTGCTTAAGGGGCAGTGAGCTGTAGGACCCCTCCCCACCCCATCATTCCTGGGAGCAGGAAGGGACCCTAGGTTTCCCAAAGCCTCCTGCAAAGGGTAGGGGCAGTGTGACGGGTCACCCAGAGAGGTGCATTCCCCTGACACCATGCTGGGGCCTTCTCTGGCAGCACCTCAGGAAGCTTCTTAAGAGCTGTGGCTGAAAAGACACACTTAAAGCTCTGGCCAGAGCCTGGGCTTGCCCTACTTCCTCCCAATGGTAAGCAGCCCCAGGCTGCGCCCTTCCTGCCATGAGCCCTGGGCCAGGAAGATAGGCAGTGAGCTGGGGAGCACCACAAGAGCAGCAGCCCCAACACTGTGTGGTGTGTGTGTGGGCAGGGGGGAAGCAGGGCTTCAGAGTGCTAGAGAGTGGACCGGAGCCATTGCCTGGGGACTTGGAGCAAGACCCTTGGCAAATGGGAGGCCTCCAACACCTGGAGAAGTGGTTCTGCTCTCCGGTGGGGCAGCTACCTCTATTCTGGTCACTCCTCTGAGATGGCTGGGGGTCGCCTCTAGCAGTGGCAGTGCACAGTAGCTGGCTGGAGCAATGGCGGAGGTAGCTTTTTGCAGTACATCCAAAGAGCCCCAAGAATTACTGCACCAGCAGGGCAAGGAGCAGTGCTGTGTGTGCGGCACAAGCCTGACACCTGCTGGGCAGGCAGACCTGGCTAATCTGTGTGGTATTTTACAGGAATCCCTCTTGGCTCTGCCCAGCAGGCAGGCCTCATTGTGCAGGCTGAATACACTGGCTCTGGTGGTCTCTGGTTAGGAGACTGTTTGTTACATTTTGGGGAAAGCTACAATATTTTTTATTAAGAACAAAGCTGTGAGCGGCACCGCTGCCTTGATTAACTTAGAGGCTTTATTGACTGGCTGCTTTGTACAAAACAGGGAGATTTCTGCCCCAGCCCATTCAGGGCTCTGTACAAAACCCAAACTATGTACATGGAATTAGCTCTGTGTCTTTCACATGGGCTGAAATGCACACAGCCTAGACATCTGTGAATACTAGTGAGCATTCACCTATAAACAGCTTAGTATCCTGAAATACAGCCCCCTCGTGACCAATACAAAAATCAGACTGTCCCCTATTTACAGCAAGAGAGCACTAAGGGACCTGGCCTCGAGTCACTGCCAGCCCTACGGAAGGCAGCACGGACCTGGCAGAGCTCCATCCCGCAATAGGGTGACTCCGTAGGGCTGGCTGCTCAGGAAATAATGGGTGTAGAGTCAGGCCCATTGGTCCCATACCGTGAAGTCATGACTGGGTGGAACTCATTCATGCCAGAGGGAGCCTTGCAGAGGGGTAGTCGGGGTGGGGGGGGGGGGGGAGAAGAGGAGGTCACTGAGGAGGGCTAATTAACCAAACCCAAGCTGGTTCTGGAAGAATGTGCGTGTGTTGGTGGGCAGGGGTGAACGGTCTCTGCTTTCTGCTGTTTTACTCTCGTCCTTCAACACCTTGCGCTCTGCCATGCAGCACTGGGAGCAGGGGAAGCACCAGGCTTCTCACGCAGTGCTGCAGTATCCGTGTCAAGCACAATAGCATCCACGGGTGTTCAGACCACACAGTACCATCACACTGAGTCAGTCAGACCAACACAGGCCAGAGACCTGCTCTCTGCAACCCCAGCATCGAGACCAGTGACTTGTGGGTTGTTGTAAACACTCAGGGACAAGCTCCCCTAGACTAGGATATGCTTGGGAGAGGGAAGACGCTAAGAGGAAAGGCCATTAGAGACCAATACAACTAGATTGGAACTTCCTGTCGTACTGTGATCAGGTCTCCCCTGTTCAGAGGCTGGGAGACAGGATCAGATTCACCCCAGGATCAAGAGGAACCTGACACAGTTGAGCTAAAATCATCCCTGTGCCAGCTGGTCTGGGAATAAGTGCATTGCACAGGAGTGCTGCAGTGAGGGAGCCCATGGGGAAGGAACTTTTTCTTGCCTACAATCTGGGAGGCAGCGATCCTTCAGTGTTGAAGCCCAAACACTATTCTGAGTGGATTTTCGCCTGCTGTTCCACAGCCAGGGACTGACCCTCAGCAGCTGTAAGCCACTCAGTGCATGCTGGTCAGAAGGGGGCTAGTCCACAATCAGCAACCAGCGAAGAAGTGGGTTTGCAGGCCCGCATATTGTGCTGCCCGCCCCATGTGCGGCAGCACAGGCCGGGGCACACAGACCCTGGTCCCTGCACCAGGTTGTTAGGACAGGTAGTACATGCCATAGGTGACTGGCGCTGTGAAGAGACCTGGGACAGGCTGCAGGGCTGCTCTACCGGGGAAAGTGCTGGTGGCTCCATACAGGGAGGGGGAGCCCACGTGTGCTCCCAGCGGGAAGGGCAAGGCAAAAGAGGGCAGCAAGGGCTTGGTGGCCAGTTTGAGCTTCTCCAGCTCTGCTTCCTGCAACCTCTTGGCCTTAGCCCTGCGGTTCTGGAACCAAATCTTGACCTGGGTCTCTGTGAGATTGAGGGAGCTGGAGAACTCAGCCCGCTCGGCGATGGACAAATACTGCTTCTGCCGGAACTTCCTCTCAAGTGCTAGCAGCTGCGAGGTGGTGAAGGGCGTGCGGGGCTTGCGATTGTTCTTGTGCTTCCTCAGAGTGCAGGGTGGAGGGCTTGGCTGCCCTGCAAGGTGACACAAACAAAACAGCCCAGCTGCTTAATGGGGAGCGGCCTTGGCCCGGCTGCCAGGCCAAAGGCGCAATCTCCGGGACCCTCCAGCCCTGTATTCCTACCCTACCCACCTCAGACGTGGAGTCCATCCTGGGTTCCAGCCCTGCCATGAATGTGCGTTTCCCCAGTGGGGCTAGCTCCCTCAGGGCTGGGAACCCAGCATGGCACAGAGCAGGTCTTCCCCTGTGACCGCATGACAGGTACTCACAAAGCCCCTATTTGGGGCCCAGAGACTCCCTCATGCGTGGAACCAGGAATGCTGAGCTGGGATGTGGATGGAGCACTGGCCATCAGGGACCAGGGCACTGTGGCATGCAGGCTCCACATGTCAGTCCCTAGGAGCTCCTGTCTCAACTGGAGAAAGCAGGCAGGTCCCTCCCTTGCCCATGGGGTTCCCAGTGCCCAGCTGCACTGAGTGACCAGAGTGCCATTCAGTTTACAGGGGCAGAACTGCCTGGGGTCAGAGCCATGGGGTTCACCGTGCGCCTGGCCTGGGCATGGGCATAGGAGCTGAGCTCACAGCCAGGCACCAAGTGCTGTGAGCTGTGGCCCTGGGCCCAGGTGGGACCCCCAAGGGAGGAGTGCAGGCCAGGTCCAGGTAGCCTGCACACCATTAGCAATGTACAGCGCTATCTACAGGGGAGAGCACTGGGCCTTTCCCCCACTGTTCAGAAGCGAGTGGCTGGCTAGGGCTGATGGGGGCACAGAGTGATGGCAGGGCCAATGGCCTGGCAGACTCTACCAGGAGGCCGTAGGTCCCAGCAGGAGCCTGGGTCGGGCTGTGCTGCTCACACAGGACTCGTAGGCACAGAGCATGGGAAGCTGCAGCCACCTTAGTGTCAGCTCGGGGGTGAAGCGATGGCACCTCAGCCTGGCTGGAGCTTCGCAGCACAAGCGAGGGGCTGGGGTGAGTTAGGGCCCGCTGAATGGCTGTTGTCTCCCCATCTACTATCCTGCGGGCAACATGCCCTTCCCACTGGTGGGACCGGGTCCTGACCATTCTGCTGTTCAGAGGAGGCCACAGGTGAGCCTGGCTTGGGATCTCAGGTGGGGAGAGGGTCACATACCAGCAAGGGAGGGAACCCACGCCCCATGAGTTTAGTGCTCCCCTGCTGCTCTTGCTGGCAGGGGAGGGGGTGCCAGGTGTCCCGCTAGTTGGACTGACAGTTGCCCAGGCTGGCTCTGTGCTCTGACACACAGAGGTGCGGGGTAACTTTAGGTACTTACTTGGTGGAGAACAGGCAGACTTTGCAAACCAGGAGTTGGGCTCCTTGTCACCAGGACTCTCCACTGCTGGTGGCTGCTGCTTAGCCCGCTGCTCTGGGAAATCTTGGCCTGACTCTGCAGTGTACAAGCTGCTCTGGGCCCGGGCAGGTGGCACTTCGGCAGTGGCAGCAGGGTGTGGCTGGTGAGGGCGGCTGCTCCGGGGACACAGCTTGCGCTCTGTGATCAGCAGGGACTCCACACTGAAAGGCAGCAGAGGGCTGGAGGTGGTTTGGCCCCTGCATCCCGGTGCCTTGGAGCCCATTCTGGGCAACTCCTCCTCAGCGAGGGGGCTCCCCTTGGCAAGGGCAGCCACTCCTTTGCTGGTCTCTGTGCAGGCTGTCTCCGGGCTCAGCGACCTCTGGCAAGGATTCATCCTCAGGGAGGAGGGAGCCATAAAACTGCTGCAGAGGGCAAGGGGGCATACGCACCCTGGGAGGCTCCAGACACCGCCCCAGAGCTCAGGCCCTAGCAACAGCCTCAGGGGTGAGGTCCAGGCTCCAGGGTCCCAGCTCCAGTCTCAGGGGTGGGGTCCAGGCTCCAGGGACCTGGGTCCAGCCTCAGGGTCCAGACTCCAGGGACCCAGCTCCAGCCTCAGGGGTGAGGTCCAGGCTCCAGGGTCCCAGCTCCAGTCTCAGGGGTGGGGTCCAGGCTCCAGGGACCCAGCTCCAGCCTCAGGGGTGGGGTCCAGGCTCCAGGGTCCCAACTCCAGCCTCAGGGGTGGGGTCCAGGCTCCAGGGTCCCAGCCCCAGGCTCAGGCACCACCAGTGCAAGGCTCAGGGTGGGAGATGGGATCCCGGGCTCCATGCTTGAGGCAGGGCAGCAGGCTCGCGATGGGACTCGGGGACCCTGCAGGCGTCTCCCGCACTTTAACAGCTATAAAAGTTCTGCCGCTCCTCTTTCATGTGGCCGCCCTCCAATCTCCCCCCTGCAGCCCGTGACGTGCCGGGCGAGGGGCTGCCATTGGCCGCCTGCACTCTCAGGCCGGAGCCGTCTGGCAGGGGCGGGGTGGCGGCGGGTGGCCCCCGGGCTGCAGTCTCTGGGAGCACAGTTCAGTGCAGTTAACAAGGTGGGCAGCGGCCTCTCTTCTCCCATTGCTGGGCGCTTGTTGGCACCAGGGAGAGCAGCTCCCCCGAACTTCCCACTAGCATTTCCCTCTCCCCAAAATCCTGCCTTTGCACACCAATGGGCCCAGAACATTTATTTCATCAGCCCCTCACTAGCCACAAACCTGGCAGCCCCCCAGTCTGCCAGCAGCGAAGGCTGGGAGCCCCGCCTGCTCCAGGGGCTAATTTGCTGTTTTTCAGACTGGGAATTGTTCTTTAAATCCCCTCCCCCCCCGGCTCAGTTTTCTTGAACTTTGCTGCGACTTTCAGTCTCCTATTTTACTTACCACGGTAATTGCTAATTTATTACATTGGTCCTAGTCTTTCTGCCGTGCAGCTCGTCTTGGTCCTTCTGATTGTTGCTGCTTCATTTGAAAAGCACCGGGCAATCCTTCACCATAAGTTGGAGCATTTTAATAAGGCAGACAAATTATGTTTTGGAAGGCGCCAGGCGCAGCAGGATCAAAAGGGAAGCTACCTCGGGGAGAATAGGCAACAGTTAACTCTACTTAATTGTCCTCCCAAAATTTAATGTCTAGTGCATGGCTGAAAGGACTAGATTCGCACACAGGCGGGCTTTTTATTGGCTGTTAACTGTTGAGCTGCCGGAATTACTTGAAAAGCAATTAAGTTTGACATTATTACCACTAATCATGTTTTCTCTGAGGGACACATTAAATACAGCTAAAAGTAAACTCTAGTGCATAGGATGAAAAGGTCTTTTCTTTTCAGATTTACAAGAGCTTTTCGATTGAATGTTTGTTGTATTTATTCCAGAACATTTGATATTGTAAATGGTACAGCTGAAAAAATTCCAAATGTGCTACAGTATGTTTCAATCCATTAATCTGAAGGTGGATTTATGTTCGTTTGTATTTTTTTAATTTAGCATGTGTCAGAATTTATTCACTGAAGTGACACAACTCACGAAGTAACAGCATATTGATTTGAGAGAAAAATCCTGGTTTACCACTCTGGTCCGTAATGTTTTCTAAATAAGAAAATATTCTTCAATCTCTCCTTTAAGTGGTTGCCTAATACAAAGTGGGCTATGTTCACTTTAAACAGCTGCACACACGGCTCTGCCTGCTCATATACCCAGTAAACAATTCCATTTGGTCAAATAGTTTAGCAAGAGTTAATGGGAATCTGCACGTCCCAAGGAGGAGTGGGTCTGTGATACTGTAGAGCCGGCAGTCCACCAGCTCCAGGACAATGCACATACCTCTCCCTAGAGTTAAATAAACATGTGTTCTGTGTGATTTTGTGCTCACCTAGGAGCACACGATGTGCTTGAAAATCTATTTGGTATCTGTAAAAATAAATGAATATCAGGATCTCTAGATATTCTGATTTTGATCAAAAAAGGTCTCAGGAATTGTAAAATTTTATTCCACTTAATGTCCATATGTAAACAAACATCTACAAAGGAATAAAGTCTGATCTACCTTTGTTGTGCCATGGGGACCCTCATCTTTACAGAAACAGCCTATGCATTATCTGATTGCTGGTCAACCCCACTAATGTTATAAATAAGATTAGACTAACTACATCTTTGACAATGTTTGACACTGCTGTAACTCCTGGGACAGCAAGCACGGACTGCATCCCCATGTGCTGCAGATCAGAAATGACTCAGGGTCCAACAAACACTCCGGATGGAGAAACAGGACTCCGGGGGCCTTCAGGAATCCTGGGATGGACATTACACAGAAAACAAAATGTTGGCTTTCAAACCCAGAGTTGGCTGTGGGGGGAAAATCCCTGTCTAGAAATTGCCAGCACCTTTGTATTGAGAAAATTGCAGCGTCCTTGTTCGGGCAAACTCTGGGAAACACTCAGCATAGCCTGCAAGATCAGGCATTTGTGAGCTGAAGGGATGCACAGACCAGACGGGGAGCTGCACAGGCAGAGCCAGTGTCTGGAGGAGACTGCCTCTAAAGCTGCTGAGAAAGACCGCAAAGGTACATTAGTCCCTATTCTGGGCCAGCCCTGCAACCTGTGGACACTTCCATGGGAGTCTGGCCTGGCCAAGGACAACGGGATTAGGCCCCTTGCAGCAGTCTGTTCTTATATCCCTGCCTATCTCCTCTTCAGACAGCAGACTTCAACTCCAAGGACACCAAGAACTTCCCAAAGAGATGCACAGACTCCCTGTACATTTGGAATTGTTCCCTATGCATTCAGTCCCTCTAAACTCCCGACACTACGCAATACGGTTTAGCAGGACTGCTGTCGGACAGGTAAGAAATGCAGTGATATGTTGCTGAGCCTTAACGAGCAAACAGCAACTGGGACAAGGTTTTATTCTTAGACAAAAAGTTCACTGACTTGACACTTTTAACACGTACATTATTAACTGTTCTGCTATCTGTTTGCATGTACTGTATCTGTTCACAGTTGGCACACAATATTACAAATTATTCGGGAGGGGAGGGAGTTTTCAAATGAGCTTTATTTTGGTTTTGCATGTAAGCAGTTGGATCTAATGATCAGAGCACAGGACAATCCAGCTAGTATGTGTATATATATATATATATAAATGCAACACTAACATCATTTTGAGCAATTTGGACCATTTAAGGACAATGGATGGCTCATGGTGAGAAGGAAGGAAGGTTAGGAATATGAACATCCATTGAGCCATGTTATCTAGTTACAAAAATAAGGTCAAGGTGTAGGTAAGAATCATGGCTTCATGTTCAGGAAGCCTATAAAATATTTCTGTTATTTTGAAAAAAACTATTCATTTAATTAAATACAGATTTGTTTTCAGTTTATTGCAATTGCTCGGCAATGCTAAGGAAATTCAATTAAAACAAAGTTCTCCCCAGTGCAAATATAGAAGCACTGGCTGAAAAGCCCACAACACAGGCAAATTCCCTGGGGCTCTCATGCCATATTGTAAGAACTCCTCTAAGGTTATAAAGAGGGACTAAAGTGATTGTAGATAATTGTGTTAACATTGTTTCTTTAAAAGTGGAGATTATGATAATCTGTTTTAGGAGTAGTAAACTTCAGTGTGCTTTAGGGCGAAGAAATTTTTAATGAATATAGTATCATTGCAGGGATAGATTCTTTATTGCCATGTTAATTTAAATATGTGTAATATATAAATATATATACACACACACACACTCACAGGGGCAAGGAGGACAGACATATAAACTTGAATACCCTGGAATTTGTGAATTGTTTTTCTCTAACAAAGTGCAGTGGATAAATAAACTGACAAGCAGAAAAATCACCATGAAATACTTTCCCATAAATGCTGGGTTTTCATCTGTATGCATGTTATATCCATGTTACTATGCACAAGGCCTGAATTAATGGAAAAAATAGTGCAGAATGACTTTCTAGCCACTGTACCTAACATTGAACTGAATGCTTTCCTGACAAAGCACTAGAATCAAATACAACTGGGCATTTGTCTTCTCGGTAAATTTTGTCGTCCTCGTTTTGTGGTTGTGTTTATGCCACTACTGATGCTTAGTGCTTTGCATGTGTGGACTGGAAGGACTTCTCCTTTCCCGTTGCCTACAGCAGGACACACCATCTGTTTTCAGGTTGGTTCTGGTCTCTATGTGCCTGGACTTTTTTTCAGTTTGCCCGCATTCTTGTGTCTAGTGCTTATGTCACACGGCAATACTGTTTACAACACACCATTATATTATGGCGCAGTGTCTTTAGCAGCCTCAGACTCTTTGTCTGCCAGTTTAAACTGGTAGCATCTTTCATTCTGTTTCACCCTGTTGCTATCCGTTCATATGGCAATGATGCAATGATATTTTCAAAAGGAAGGACGATGAATGAAGGGTTTATAATCTTAGAATGCGTGATTGACACACCTTAGGGTAGCTTCTTTTTACATTGAATTGAACTGAAATAAATCTAGTTAGATTTGACATTGTGAAACAAAGACACACTCAATGTAATAAGACAGAAAGGAAGCTGGGCTGGCCTCAGACCAAGCTGTAGAATACTTGTACTTTCAAGGCATTTTTAATATTCAGAGCTATTGGACTGTGAATTGCTCAAAAGTTTGTGTGTTTGATCATTTGTTAGTTACATATACTGGGCCAAGATAAAACGTCTGATCATTAACCTTGGCTAGTAGCTTCAAATTTCATTTTTAAAAGCTTGCTTTTAGACAGGGAGAAATGAAGCCTATTTGCTCTGTATGGCCAACTGCAGCAAGCAGTGGGAACAAAAACCATTTGAAAAAGAGTACTGTAAACAAGGGAGAGCGAGACTGTGATGAAACTACAGCTCCCGGCTCCCTTCCCCTCTTTCTCTAAGGGTCCTGGGGACCCTGCTCTTACCATACTGGTCAGAATGTAATTTCCATCTCATGACAATCACAGTGCAACCATAGGCATAGCTTGACTTCTCTATTTGGGAGGCCTGGGGGCCAGTACTCAGGGGGTGCATCTTTCCATTCTTCTCCCAACCCTGGCCCTTCTGTGCTGTGGCCTAAGGGCAGGTGCCACCTCTGTTCCCCAAAGGCAGTGCATCCCACTGATGCCCAGCACCCCTTCCCTTGCAGAGCCAGGGGCAAAAGCCCTGATCTCACCCCCCAAATCGAGCCAAAGCTCCATGACCGCCTCCCCCATATGCAAGGTCCCCTTGACCTCTGCCCCCAGGGGCACTGGTGTGTGGGGGGGTGACTGAGGTCTCTTGGTGTTGCCCATCACTGGTGGCAGGCATGGCACATTCCGCTCAGCCCTGGGACTGTGACAGCACCACCTCAGCCTGCATGGTCCAGTTCTTCTGCAAGCAGACAGAAGAGCACTCCCTCCCGCTGGGGAGGGGAACAGAGAGAGGAGACTGAACCTGTTACCCCAGTCAGAGCAGGGATTCAGCCCCAGAGAGCCCCATACTGGCCCTGGGGGAGAGGGGGTGACACCGAGACTAGTTTGGTCCAAAATGGAGGACAATGATGACAGATGGCTCATGGGGAGGTGGAGAGGGTGGGGTGGACTGTGTTGTATGAAGAATTAAGGGTGTTTTGGAAGGAGTGGGGAAGCCACGTTGGTGGGGGGGGGGGAGTTGAGGAGTGTGGGGAGACACCAAGTTTGGAGGGAATGGGGCAGGGGAACCCTGGGTTTGGCAGGAGAGCCCCCAGTTGCCAAAACGGCTGACCAAGTGGCGATGGGAAGGGGTCAGGTCAGTGTCCTGGGGAGGAGGATTCTCTGACCCACCACTACAAAACAGCATACCAGGGGTGCTAAAACAGGCAGGGCCCAGGGGCCATGGCGGTTCCACTTTTTACCATGAACCTGGCCTCCTTCCCCTCCTCTTCCCAAGGCCCTGCCTCCCGGCCAGGCCAGAAGCAGACCCCAGCTTGGGGAGCCTGGACAGCTGTAGGGAGCCATGGACCCTCCACCTTCCTGGGGTGGGGGTGGAGGGACCCAGAGCAGCTCTCAGCCCGTGTCCCTGCCCCCTGGGCTTCCTGTCCAGGGAAGGTGGAGGTTCCATGGCTCCCCACAGCTGCCCGCGTAGCTCTTACCACGGCCCGTCCTAGCTCTTTGGCCCCGCCAGTAGGCTGCAAGATGGAGCTGGGTATGTGTAAGCGGGAGTATGGTCCCGCTCTTGTGGGGAACTTTCCTGGCTTCTGCACTACCCCAGTGAAATGGGCTAGCAGAAGGATCTGAGTCCTCGCTCCCACTTCCTTTACCCAGTGGCCTCCCTGCGCTCGAGGACTCCCCTTCCACTCTCCTGTCTGGCAGAGTCCTCGTAACCCCAACAAGGATGGGCCAAGGATTCCTGGGGGGCTCGACCCCCAACCCTGCTGTGGTCACCTAGGACAGGGGCTAGGGTGTCCCCACTCCAGGGTGCTCTCTCTGCACTGGACACTTCCCTGACCCACTGATCATTAGATACATAAAAGAATAAGGAAAAATGGGAAAGGTTAAAGGAAAACACATCACCCAGCTCTGTGGCAGGGAACATCACAAACAGTGTCTCTGGAATGTCAGGGCAGTTCACAGTCTGTTCCTTATAGGTCCCAGGCCTCCATCTTAGGCCCTGGGTGTGCTGCCGGGATGCTGTGGGTTGGACACTTGCTCTGGTGGTGGCCACACACTTCCGGGCTTTGGGTGGTGGGACCCTTCTTCCCAGTGTCAGCCCCCCATCAGGTTAAGATCCCCCTCCCAGTCTGGCCTGCAAGGACCCTTGTCTGGGGGTGTCTTTCTGCGCTGGGCCCTTTGCCCAGGGTCCCCCCTAGGCTGGCCCCAGTTGCTCACCCCACCCAGCTCCAGACTGCTCCAGCCCCAGCTCCAGCTCCGCTCTGCCTCAGCACTGATGCTACTGCTCTGCCTCCAGCCCCCTGGGCTGCTTCTCTGGCCCCTCTGGCTCTGTGGCTGCAGCCCTGCTCCCAGCACAGGGTCTGCTCTCCCTGGGCTGTGTCTCTGGCTCTGGTTGCTGCAGCTCTCTTCCCAGGACAGGTCTGCTCTGTGGGCTGCTTCTGTGACTCTGCTCCCAGCTCTGACCTACTTCCTGGGCTGCTTTTCTGGCCCCTCTGGTTGGCATGGCTCTGTTCCTCAGCTCAGCTTGGGTCCCTGCTTTCTCCTTAGCTTAGCCCCACTCTGTCTGACCCAGGCAATTGCAGCTCACACGGAGGACAGGACCCCCCTGGCCTCCTGACTCCCTGCTTAGCCTGACACGCTGGCAGGTCATTGGCCTCTCCCCATTGTTCTTGGGGGCTATCAGTCTCAAGGTCCTGATTTCCCATCGACCCTTCCCCTTTTAGTACTGGGAACTAGTCAACCAAAACACCTCCGTTGAATGTCAGTAAGGGGACAACAGTTCCCTTACATATGGGAAAGAGCTGCATGGGTAACTGTGGGGAGCCACTGACTGTCCACCTGCCCTGGGTGGGGAGCCTGGAGGGCGGGGACATGGGCCAGGGGCTGCTCTCAGGCCCCTCCACCCTGGCTCTGGCTTGATCGGGGTGTGGGGCCTTGGGGAAAGAGGAGGGGCAGGGCCATGTAGGGGGCAGGGCCTCGTGGCCCCCCACTTTTAGGCAGAATCCGTCACCCCTGCAGCACACCCACACCTTGCTGCTAGCAACTGATATGGAGGGGACAGCTCAGTGCATGGGGGGGGGTCCCTGATACTCCCCACTGCAAAATAGCAACCCTCCCCACCCATTGCCTGCAAGCCAGACTCTGAGGAAGGGAGGAGAAAACCTTCCAGCTGTGCCTCCGCTGCTCCCCCGACCCCAGCTCCCCGCCGCCCCCGGGGTAAAATCCCTCTCTTCCAGACCCACCTCCCAAACTCCCCACTACACATGCTTTCCACTCAGGCTCTGTCAGGCAGGGCAAGTGCTGTGTGCTCTGAAGCTGTGCTGAAAAGCCAGGGTTAGGAGGGGAGTGGAAAGATGCAGTGGGGGGGACCTGTGGAGGATCCCAGTCAGCTACAGGTAACCCAGTACAGTAACTGGCCTCTGTGACGAAGTGGGAATTTTCTGTCATATTTTTATGAATCCTCAGCATGCCTCAGTTTCCTTCTGTAGGGTGCATTGCTACCCAGTGGGTGCAAAAGGGTTAACACTGTTCCTGGAACTGTCTGGGAGGCAGGGGGTGGGGGTCACCTCTCTGTCTGGGGGGCACCAATAGGATCATTATTAAACTGGCTTAAACTGGCCCACATCAGTGGAGAGTCCAGCCAGACACAGAGATGCCCCCAAGGAGTGAACAGCCCCCATCGAAGAGCAGGAAACCCTGGCAGGGACTTGGGGACTGAGCTAGAGAACAAGGTGTCAGGTGGCTGGAATTAAGGGGCTTTCTGGAGAGACTCAGGAGCCTGGACGTGGGGAGACAATCAAACGGAGCTGGGGAGAGCCAGGGATGGAGTCCATCCCACCTTGACTGGCTCTCATGGCACTGGCTTGCCTAGGACGGACAGACTATAGGGTAGTCTGTGTGCTCTCCAAGGGACGTTCAGCTTCTGTAGCCAGGTGACTGGTAGACAGTTCCCTTGTTTTGCAAAGGCTGCCTGTATCTGTCCCTAATCCCTGAGAGCACTGCGCCCAAGGGCCAAGCACATGCCTCCCACAGGACTCTAGTTTGGCTGGATTTGCTGCAGGGATCCCCAGAGAGAGACAGGGATCTCTGGTGCCAACGGCCCAGTCTCAGAGTCATGGAGACCACAGCCCTGCCCCTGTGGCACTGGGTGAGTCATTGGGTCCCAGCCCTCTAAGGGACTGCTTTCAGGCTGGGGCATAGTCCAGACCCTGTGACTCCATGACAATTGCCACAGGGCAGCCTGTCTGCAGAGCTGTTTGTGGGTATTATTATTTGAGTTGTACAGTCTTAGAGCCTAGGAGTGCCAGTCATGGCTCAGGGCCCCTTTGTGTCAGGCCCTGCAAACAAAGAGCTTAGGATCTGAGGTTCCCGGATACTCAGAGGACCCTTTTAGATCTGGAGTTGGGGAGAATAGGGAGAAGGTGATTGAAAGCAACAGCACTTTGGCCCACTTTGAAAGGAGCCTTCATCTCCAGGTGAGGAGCCTCACCTTGTCTGATAGCACATCTCTGCCAGGCCAGCCCAGCCAGTCTGAGTCTGGCCACCTTCACCGGCGCATTGGCCCTGAACTTATTACCCCTCAGGGCCATGCTGCCCCCAACCTGCGCTCTGGAGTGTGTGTGTGGGGAGGGGGATTTGAATGTGTGAACCTGAGTGCACAAATAGACTCATTCACTTTCAAACCCGCCCTTCATTCCTTCAGGGAAGGCCTGTTTGTTGGCAGGTACCAGCTCAGCATCCCATTCTCCAGCCTAGGGGGCAGCTGGCTGGGTTGAGACTCACCTCTTGCACTCTGGAGTCCAGTGGAGTCAGCCCAGATTGCTTGATGGGCCAGCTCCTTTGTAACAAGCCCCAGCCCAAATAGCCATGTGCTCCTCCACACTCTAGGGGGTAGAGCAAAGCTGCCTCCCTTTGCGGGGGTGCCATTCACCTCAGGTAACTGGGTGAGCAGGTCACGGTTTGCTGTTAGTCTGTGGAGGGGAATTATCTCCAACACAGGCACAGAGCAACTGAAAGAGGAGAAACCACCCCTGCCAGACCAGTTTGCTTCCCCCAAGCATTAGAGGAGTGGATTGCCCCCTGTACTCGTAGGCTGCAGAGAGGCTGTCTGTGCAGTGCACGCATGCTGTCCCTCAGGACTTTGTGATGGGGGGTTCTCCCCAGGCTGGTTCTGAGAGGGCTGAATTAGGTCAAGTGGGCCCAATCAGCCAAGTAAGTAGCAAATGAGGGAGACATAAGCTGTGTGGAGGGAGGAAACTCACCTGTGAAGGGGCCTGCACATAGGCCAGGAGTTCAGAGCAGAAAGGGGCTGCAGTCAGTGCCTGGGGGAGGGGAGGTGTGTGTTTGGAGGCTACAGTAGGTAGCCTACAGTCACTTGGAGGAGGAGGAGGGAGGTGTGGGGCTCGCAAACCCAAGGGGGGAGGAAGCCAGACAGGTAGGAAGGGCTCGGGGAAGGCAGTGAGGTCCAGGAGTGAACAGACCTTGGCTGCTGATTCCCTGAGCTGGAACCTGGAGGAGAAGTTGGGTGGTTCCCCTGCCAGCCCCTGAGGCAGTGGAAGGGAAGACTGCCTGAGACTGCTGAAGAAAGACTTTGATACCCTGGAAGGGGAAAATGTACATAGTGACCCCGGGTTGGGGCCGAGTCATGAAGAAGCAGCAGCAGCTCATGGAGCGAGAGAGGGCCTGCGGACTGAGATGGAGAAATGGCATGTTCCTGTGGGAAGGGGCTGTGACCTTGTGAAGTTAATCCCCTGAATAGCGGGGAGGAGGTGCTATCTGGCGGTGAGTAGAATGCTCCTGTCACAAGGAGTCGCCTTGACAGATTGCTATAGGAAGTACTTTTCTCCCCTAGAATTTACAGTCTAAGCAAACTGTTTCCTTGTCTGTGTGGCCATTACTGTGGTACTGAGCTCTCCTTTAAGGCAAGTGCCCACAAGTGGGGCCTATTGGGCAGAATGAATGACTCCAGCAGTACAGCTGCAGTAGAGATTGGGGGCTGTCTGCCCAGTGTTAGCATCTGTGAATGTGTTTGTAGAGGCAGTAGAAGGACAAACAAAATATAGGAGTTTTAAACAAAATTGCCCCAATTTTTCAAATGTGCATATAAATATATACACAAAATACATACATAACCTCTGCTCCCATCCCCCTCCCACGCTATTCACAGATTCCAAAGCCAGCAGGAATCCACTGTGATCATCTAGTTTGACCTCCTGTGTAACACAGACCAGAGAACAGCCTCACATTAATTGATTTAAAAACTGTCAATGGTGGAGAATCTACCACAACCTTTGGTAAACTGTATTCCGATGGTTAATTTGTCTCACCACTAAAAATGTACACCGTATTTCTAGTCTGAATTTGTCTAGCTTCAACCTCCAGCTATTGGATGGTGCTACACCTCTTTCTGCTAGATTGACAATCCCATTATTATCTGTTTGTTCCCATGTAGATACTTATTGACTGTACAGTACTCAAGTCAACCCTTAACTTTCTCTTTGCTAAGCAAAATAGATGGAGCTCTTTGAGTCTGTCACTGAAAGGCAGGGGTTCTCACAACAAATTTTTTGGTGGTCTCAGAGTGTGGCCACTAGCAAGAGTTGATGACTGCATCAACATTTTCCTAAAATACATATTTAGCTTTAGGCAAAACAAATATGCATATATATGCATCCAGATCATTGTAATTTCTTTTATGTAGGGTTGTTTTTTTGTTTTTTTTTTTGCAGACTCAATAAAAATAATGCTGTGAAAAGTGACATTTGTATGTTTGTTAATATCACTTTTTTCACAGCAAGTCCTGGCAAGTTAAGACCTGGATGGAAGGGTGAGGCAGCAGGGGCTAGGGGCAATGGATGGGTGGCCCTGCTGCCGTGTGGTCAGAAGTGTGGGTTGGCACCTGGAGCTAGCGGTTGGTGCCTTAGGCCAGCACCCACTGGAATCCAGGGTCGGTGCCCACAGTTGCATGGCCAGGGCTGGGGATTGGCACCCAGTGCCATGCAGCTGGGGGTTGGTACCCAGAGCTGGCACCTGCTGCTGTGTGACGGGAGCCAGAGGTCGGTGTTTGGGATCCGCGCCTGCTGCTGCACAGCCAGGGGCTAGGAGTCAGTGTCCTGGGCCTGCACTCCCCGGAGCCAGCTGCTGCGTGACTGGGACTGGAGATTGGCATCTAGGGTGAGCACCTGCTGGAGCCTGGGGTTGGTGCCTGCTGCTGCGTGACCTGGGCTGGAGATCTGCACCTAGGGCTGACACCTGGGGATCGGTGCCCATGGCCAGCACCTGCTAGAACCCAGGGTCGATATCCAGGAGCAGTGCCCGGGGTCAGCACCCAGGGCTGGGGGTCGGAGCACGGGGCCGGGGTTTGACTGCCACCAGTAGGTGGGGCTTGGGGTCTGCGCCTGCCGCCGCATGGTCAGGGCTAGGGGACGGCATCCAGAGCCAGCACCTGCTGGAGCCGAAGACCAGTGCCGGGTATCTGCACCCAGGGCTGGCAGCTGCTGGAGCTCAGGGTTGGTGCCTGGGGCTGGCACCCGGGGTCAGTGACTAAGACTGAGGGTCAGAGCACACGGACAGGGGTCAGCACCTGGGGCCAGCTGCTGCCAGCCAGATTGGGGGTCTGCACCATGTGGCCAGACCCAGGGATTGGAGCCTGCTGTCGTGTAGCCAGGGGTTGGAGTCTGAAGCCCCATGGCTGGAGCTCTAGTCTGCAGCCAGGCTCCCTAAGTCCCCACGGCCCAACTACCCCCAGGGTGGAAGTCAGAGTCCCACTAAGCCCTCCTGTTCCCTCCCCTTACCCACTCCCAGGTAGAGAACTTACTTTTCTCCTTCAGCATTGTGCCCCATCTGTCTCCGGAGACATGCAGATTGGCGCATCCAGGAGTAACAGGGAGGGCGGGGGATGGGCCGACGCTTTGCTGTCCCGTTCTCCCCCACCCCATCACCGCCCAGGAAGCTGTTGTGGCTGTAGGGAAACCCCCTGGTGGCCGCATTTTAGAAATGGTGCTAAAAGGCATGTTTTCTAATCCTTTCATTATTCTCATGGTTCTTCTCTGAACCCTCTCCAATTTATCAACATCCTCCTTGAATTGTGAATACTAGAACTGGACACAGTATTCCCGCACCGGTCACACCAGTGCCAAATCCAGAGATAAAAACCTCTCTACTTCTACTCGAGATTCCCATGTTTATGCATCCTAGGACTGTATTAGCAATTTTGGCCGCAGCGTCACACTGGGAGCTCACATTCAGCTGATTATCCACCATGACCCCCAAATCTCTTTCAGAGTCACTGCTTCCCAGGATAGAGCCACCCCATCCTTTAAATATGGCCTACATTCTTTCTTCCCAGATATACACATTTGGCTGTATTAATGTCAGGGTCCCTTCCCCACTCTGAATTCTAGGGTGGGGACCCGCATGAACGACCCCCTAAGCTTATTCTTACCAGCTTAAGTTAAAAACAAGGTACAAACTTTGCCTTGTCCTTGAACAGTATGCTGCCACCACCAAGCATTTTAAACAAAGAACCAGGACAGAGGCCACTTGGAGATGTCTTCCCACAAAATATTGCCTCCCCTCCCCCCCAAGCCCTACACCCCCCTCTCCTGGGGAGGCTTGAGAATAATATCCTAACCAATTTGTTACAAAATCATCAAAGACCCAAACCCCTGGATCTTGGAACAATGGAAAAATCAGTCAGCTTCTTTTAAGAACGATTTTATTAAAAAAAAAAAAAAAAAAAAAAAAGAGAGAAGTTAAAATCAGGATGGAAAATACTTTACAGGGTATTCAGATTCAAAGCACAGAAGATCCCCCTCTGGGCAAAACCTTAAAGTTACAGAAAACAGGAATAAACCTCCCTCTTAACACAGGGAAAATTCACATAAAACAAAAGATAAACTAATTCACCTTGCCTGGCTTACCTATACTGGTTGGAATATTGGAGACTTGGATTAGGATGGGTTGGAGAAGATGGATTTCTGTCTGGCCTCTCTCAGTCCCAAGAGAGACCAAACACGTAAACAAAGAGCACAAAACAAAAGCCTTCCTTCCCCCAAGATTTGAAAGTATCTTGTTCCCTTATTGGTCCTTTGGGTCAGGTGCCAGCCAGGTTAGCTGAGCTTCTTAACCCTTCACAGGTAACAGGATGTTGCCTCTGGCCAGGAGGGATTTTATAGCACTGTATACAGAAAGGTGGTTATCCATCCCTTTATATTTATGACAACCCCCAAATCTCTTTCAGAGTCACTGCTTCCCAGGGACACCCCATCCTGTAAATGTGGCCTACATTCTTTCTTCCCACACATATACATTTGGCTGTATTAAAACACATTGTTTGCTTGTGCTCACTTTACCAAGCAATCCAGAATCAGTGACCTGTCTTTGTTGTTCACCACTCTCACAATTTTTGTGTAATCTGCACACTTTGTCTGGGATTTATTGTTCTCTTCCAGTCATTGATAAAAATGTTAAATAGTGAAGGGCCAGAACTGATCCCTGAGGGACCCCACTAGAAATGCATCTGCTCAATGATGGTTCCCTGTTTAGGGTTATATTTTGAGACTATCAGCTAGCTGAGTTTTTAATCCATTTAATGTGTGCCATATTAGTTTTATATTCTAGCTTTTTAATCAAAATGCCACATCCTACCAAACCTGTGTATATTACATCAACACAATTACCTTTATCAATTGAACCTGTAACCTCACTTTAAAAAAAAATCAAATTAGTTGGACAGGATTTATTTTCCATAAACCCATGTTGATTGGCATTAATTATATTACCCTCCTTTACTTCTTTATTAATTGAGTCCCATATCAGCCACTCCATTATCTTGCCTGGGATTGAAGTCAGACTAACAGGCAGTCCTATAATGCCCCAGTCATCCTATTTACCCTCTTAAAATATTGGCACAACAGCGGGTTTGTTCTGGAACTTCTCAGTATTCCAGGACTTTCCAAAAAAACCCAACATTAATAGTCTAGTGAGCTCCTCAGCCAGCTCTTTTAAGGCTCTTGGATGCATGTTATCTGGACTGGCTGATTTTTAACATGTCTAACTTTAATAGCTGCTGTTGAACATCCTCCTGAGATACTAGTGAAATGGAGAGAGGGTTATCATCATCAGGATGGTTACTACAGCATCTGTTTATTCCAAAATGCAGAACAGAAATACTTTATTCAATAAACATTTGAACACTTCTGCCTTTTCTGCATTATTATTATTAATAACTCTACCATTTCCATCTAATAACAGGCCAACACCATTTAGGATTCTTTTTATTCCTAATATACTTTAAAAAGCCATCCCTCTTATTCTCCTTAACTCTGCTTTCCATAGATTTCTCCTTATGTTCTTTTGCCTCTCTCATCAACTTTCCGTAATTCCTAGCTTCTGCTTATATACATTATCAACTTCCATTTTATATATATATTTGTTATAGCTGCCTTCACTTCTCCCCCAATCAGTAGTTTGTTTTTTAAACAAACAGTATGACCTTCTTCCTCAATTGAGGCTTTAACTCTTAGTTCTGTTATCAGTTCCTCTTTATCTGTCAAAGGTCTAATGCAGAATTCTCTACCTATGTGTGGATGTTCTTCTCCCTTCACCACACACATACACACTCACTACCCTCCTTGGTCAGGAGATGTCAGGGCCACAGTGAGTTGCAGCAGCGTGACCTTGAAGGCCACATACCCTCTTGGGGCTTCGCACCTGGATGCTTGCTCTCCAGTGACCTGGTATGTCTGAGCAGATCAGAGCCTGGGTACTCCAGCAGGGGATCAAAGAGTCTTACACACACACACGCAGCCTCTGCAGGCAGTGGGCACGGCAGTGTAGGGAGAGGCGGGCTGATGTTCCCACATGGATTGTCCATGCACCTAGCTGGAGTGGGAGATGTAGGGCAATACAGGCTGAGCTCCACCCTGCTGGCCATGGGGCCACTGCAGATAGCATGGGGAATGGAGCAAAGCTGAGCGCGCTGCTCCAAGTGCCAACAAGTCTGCACTGGCACGGGGAAGAGCAGCCAGGACTGGCATCCTGGTGGCAGTAAGGCAAAGTCATGGGCTGAGGCCCCAGTGCAAGTTCTGCCTGCCAGCTCCAGGGACAGCCACCTAAATGTACATGCCCATGTGCCCTCATGTACATGCCTCTCAGGTGGCATAGAGTTGGGATATTTCACCACCTCCTACTTGTTCTAATGTTCTTGGTAACTGGGCAGTAAAAGTTCATGCCAGAATATTCCCTTTGGTCCCTGTCTTGCACAGCAAGTGTTCATGGAACTGGCCGGGGTAATGAAGTGCAAGCTACAGCATATGTCCCCAGCAGAGGTGTGATGCACTGAGGCTGGAGACATGGTAATCAGTAGATATAAAACCTGAGGGTGGCATCTCCTTCCACAGCGCAGCCTTGAGACTGTCTTTGTCTCAAACTGTGGAGATGTGTGGTTTGGTGCTGCAGGGTATGTAACTGGTTCCCTCCTTGATGATGGCCACTGTCACAATGGTCACTGCAGAAGTGTTCTGACCTATCTGTCTGTAGCCATGGGTCATTTCACGGGTCCTCTGTCCAGTTAACCTGGACCTCACCTGCTGAAGATTATCAAGACGCTTGAGCCCTGGGTATCCTTAGGCATCAGCTGAGAATGGAAGCTTAAACAACAGATGGTGTGTTAGAGAGCACTCAGGATGAAAGCAGAGTCCACCCAGCCCTGAGAAGATGCCACTGGTGTCTTTGTGAAGACATACAAATTGTTAAATTTTGTCCGTGTTCCTAGGAGAATGCCAGTCCTTTCCATTGACTATTAGCAGCACCATCCCCTATAGTTCATGACAGTTCAGTTTGCATCAGCACACACCTCACCTACCAGATCCTTGAAAGCCTAGAAATCAAAAGTGAAGGGAAAACTCTCTCCTTTCTTGCAACACTGCCAACTCCAAAACTTCACAGAGCATTCACTGCCGCTCGCAACAGAGGCCAGAAGGCAATGCATACTCATCTTCATCAAATTAACTGTCGTGCAAAGCCTTGAGGGTGATTTTATCCTTGTTTGTATCACTGCATTGGCACCTCTGGGCAGGGCTGGCACCAGCGTTCCAAGCAAGTGCTTGGGGCGGCAGTTAGAAAGCGGCGGCAGTGTTTCCATGGCAGTGGCAAGGTGGCAGCAGCCCCTCTGTCCCACTGGCCGCAGCAGCAAATCGGTCGCAGCTTATCCCTTTTGCCGTCCGCGGCAACAGTTTTTTTTCCTCCACTGCTTGGGGCGGCAAAAAACTGTAGAGCTGGCCCTGCCTCTGGGTCAGTCTGTCCCACGATGTGCTAATTTGGAAAGTTATTCTGGTTTAACATTGTTGAGGTCATCACTAACACGTTGCATGACAGAGCAGTTGTATGAAGCTGGGATGTGTCCTCACCTTTAGGCATCTCCCCCCATGACTTGATGTGGCTTTGCAGGGGAGATAACCTCCTGCATATCCTGTGGCCACTTCCTTGGCCCTGCAATGGCCAGTCCAGGTCAGTGTCTTCTCCCAACTCCCTCTTTGGGTTTTCTGTGGCTTGACCCTGTGGCCAAGCCACGAACAGTTCATTCCCTTTGTGGGGTAACCAAAGATCCAACTTTAAAGTTCACAAACAACATCCAGACTTATAGTTCTTCTGTCCCTCTTGGGCTTGAGTGAAATCCTCTGCTTCCTGGGCCCCACAGAGACTCTTTGCACTGCTTCTTCCCCAGCAAGATTCCCCCATTGCTTTCCTTCACCAGGGACTCCAACAGTTTACCTCCGAGAATCTCTCTGCTCCTTGTAGATGTTAGCTCAGGGCTCCCCAACAGGAGCCTAAGCTACTGCCTTTGGGTGACTTCGCCTTCCTAGAGGAGAACTCCCCTTGTTCCTCTCTACTGAGTTCCCAGCTCTATTTAAACAATGCTTGCCCTGCTTCTCCCCCACAGGTGGGGTCAGTCACTATAATTAAGTGCCATTACACACAGCTGGGGTCATCAGTTAGCTCTTATGATGCCAGCTCATCAGTGGGGCTGAGGGATAGCTGGTAAGTCCTAGGCAAGGCTCAGCCCAGCTTGCCTCTGTGGTCCAGCCTGCCCATGAGGTGGGGTATTTTTTTGGTATCTATCTTTGGCCAACAGCCCTCAATAGAAACACATTCTCAATACCTGTGCCAGTCAATGTCCCCATGTAGACAAGGCCTGCGATTTCTGTTGGCAACCTCCTTTCTCACCGCTCTGCACAGCACATCTAGCATTGCTTTGCTGCCTAAGGACACACATTTGTCTCCTTCCTTCAACCTGCTTTTCAAGCCTTTCTGACTGAAACTAACCACTGCTAAATAACCTGGTGTGTGGAGTGGGCTCACATGGAACCTGAACTATCACTAAACACAGCTTTGGTTTAATTCCCTGTGGTTTTTATACAGGGTTGGTGTACCTATACCTCATTGGCTTGTTCTCCAGGGTTAGGGAGGGGAGAGGGGGCTCAGGAAACCAGATACAGTTCCACGTGGGAAATTATTAGTTAAATTGGAGAAGATGGGAATTAATGAGAATTGAAAGGTGGCTAAGGAACTGGTTAAAGAGTTCATATTGAAAGGTGAACTGTCAGGCTGGAGGGAGGCTACTAGTGGAGTTTCTCAGGGACTGTTTGGGACCAATCTTACTTAACATTTTCATTCATGATCTTGGCACAAAAAGTGGGAGTGTGCTAATAAAATTGACCGATGACCCCAAGTTGGGAGGTATTGCCAATAGAGAGGAGGAGCAGACTATCATGCAAGATCTGGAGGACCTTGAAAACTGGAGTAATAGAAATGGGATGAAATTTAATAGTGCAAGGTCATGCACTTAAGGACTAACCATAAGGATTTTTGCTTTAAATTGGGGATGTATCAGTTGGAAATGACAGAGGAGGAGAAAGACGTAGGTGTATTGGTTGATCACAGGATAACTGAGCTACCAATGTGATGCAGCTGTGAAAAAGGTTAATGCAGTCCTAGGATGCATCAGGTGTGGTATTTCCAGTAGAGATAGGGAGGTGCTAGTACCATTATACAAGGCACTGGTAAGACCTAATCTATAAATATGGTGTGTAATTCTGGTCTTCCATGTTTAAGAAAAATGAATTCAAACTGGAACAGGTGCAGAGAAGGGCTATTAGGATAAGAGGCATGGAAAACCTATGTTATAAGAGGAGACTCAAGGCGCTTGGCTTACTTAGCCTACCCAAACAAAGGCTGAGGGGAGATAGTATTGTGCTCTATAAATACATCAGAGGCATAACTTCTCCCCTTCACTGGTATTTAACTGCCAATGTGGACACAAGAACAAATGGATATAAACTGGCCATCGACAAGTTTAGGCTCAAAATTAGATGACAGTTACTAACCATCAGAGGAGTGAAGTTCTGGAGCAGCTTTCCAAGGGGAGAAGTGAGGGCAAAAAAACCTAACTCACTTCAGGACCAAGCTTGATAAGTTTATGGAGGGGATGGTATGATGGGACTGCCTACAATGGCATGTGGCTCATCTGTGACTGCTACAGCAAAAAGTCCCCTATGGCTGGAGATGGGGTATTAGATGGGGAGGGCTCTGAGTTATTACAGAGAATTCTTTCCCAGGAGTCTGGCTGGGCAGGTCTTGCTCATGTGCTCAGGGTCTAACTGGTCACCATTTGGAGTTAGGAAGGAATTTTTCCCCCAGGTCACACTGATAGAGACCTTGGGGGCGGGGAGGGGGGATGTTCAGCTTCCTGTGCAACATGGGCACAGGCCATTACAGATTTAAACTAGAGTAAAAGGTGGATTCTCTGTAACTTGAAGTCTTTAAACCATGATTTGAGGAGTTCAGTAAATCAATCAGAGGTTGGGGGGGGGGGTATATTACAAGGGTGGGTGGGTGGGTAAGGTGCTGTGGCCTGTGATATACAGGAGGTCAGACTAGATGGTCACAATGGTCCCTTCTGGCCTTTATGTTTGAGTCTGAGAGAGAAACTGACACAGCCAGGAGCAGGACAAACTGAAGGGTGTAAGAGGCTGTAACCATTGAAAAGTTACTGTAGGTAACTACACCAAGAACAAGCTGCTGCAGAGCAGTGAGGATGTCACCTGTCAGATGAAGGCTGCAAGAGCTGGCATCATTGCTCCCTTCCTGAAACATACAACCCATGCTTCTGCAAATGGATCCAACCAAGAGCGGCAGCAGCAGGGGGCAGGGGCCTGTACTACCCCAGCAGGTCTGCCTAATGCTCTCCCCCTTCCTTTGGTTTCCCTGTCTGTAATCCAGGACCTTCTTAGTACCAACTGGTAAGGGGCACACGACATTACAGGAATCTCCTGAGACTGATATGTGCACTCCAGTTCATGTAAAGTCTCAAAAGCTGATATCAGCTTGGTCATCAATATCCTTGCAAAACTTGTGTACAGATGTCTGTAAGGTGGAAAAAAGGTTTTTGTCTGATGAGATGTTTATCGATCTGTTTACAAACAAACTACATATTGGTTTGTTCACAAAGGGTCTCCTAGCACCAGTCTGAACTGAATGCAAATGGGTTGAGAATTTTGCAAAAAAAACAGTGGAGAGGGGAGACCCTGCTTGGAGGTATCCTTCAAAAGCTTGCTCTGCTATAGTTTGGGTCCAAGAATACACCCAACCATCTCTCACCTAGGAAGTAAATGGACAGCAAACTTGCTTCATAAAAAAGGGGTCTCAACCAAGCTTGGTTGAAAATGGTGGCAAGAACTTTGGGTTAGATCAGCTTCTTTAGAGGAGATTAACCTCTTATGTTTACTCCCTAGAAAGCATGTTATGATTTTGTTCTACAAAGTAACCATTTGTTTCCAGTATTCTTACTCACTGTCCCTTGCATTTATTTGATGATAAACTTGTCCTTTGTTTTCACTATAAATAGATCGAACTGCTGTGTCTTAAGCCGAAAGGTGATGCTGAGTTGAATCTTACAAGCTGATTTGTTCTGTTCCTTTGGGAATAGCAGGCCTGGTAATTCTGAGTGTTCAGTGGCTAAGGGCCTTGACACTGGGGGACACTCTGAGGGCACAGGGGTTGGTGTGTGCCTCTCACTACTTGTCCAGAGAGTGAGGTCTGCAGAGACCTGGAGGGCTGCGCTTGTGTGGCCAGCGGCTGGTGGTGCCAGGGCACTGAGCCACGGCAGGCACAGACAAATCAAACATTTCATGCAAAGAGCTGGTGGTGGTGAGGTGCCTCACAGCCCTGGGTATCCCTGGGCACGTTACACCCTCCTCACCAGCAGGGAGACCCTTGCTTCCAGCACACATGCCAGTGTGCCACAGCTGTGCTCCGGGGTTCACCAAATAACTGACATGTTTGGAGGGGGAGGTTTTCCTTCTGCCTCTGCTGTTTATATAAAGAACATCTGTCCCTGTGGAAGTCCTCACCGATGTATGTGTGCATACCCTTCCTCCTCAACCTCCTATTCCTGCTGGCATCTGCTTGTGGAACCCCAGTGCCTCGCGAGAGATTGTCAGTCTGCCAGAGGAGGCAGGGGGGTCAAGGTGAATCAGGGGAGTTGTCTGTGGGTCACAGTGGAGTATGGGTCCCTTGTCAGCCAGGGCCAGCAGTGACTGACAACAATGACCTTTGGTAACACAGGCCTCCCACATCGGATGAGAAAGAGCCACACTTGGGGAATGATGGCTCTCTATGCCCCTGTAGGGGTTAGGCCAGGTAGTGAGGTTTATCTGCTGCTTTTGAGATAGAGTACAAACAACTATTGCTTAAGTCTCCTCAAGCTGCTCCTGGCAAAGAATCAAACATGATTCATTTCATACCCCCCTCTCTTCTCCAGGGCATTTTAAAACTGTGGGACACTGGAAAAATGATGACTTTATGGTTTTGTTTTGTTATTTTTTTAAATAACTAACCTCATATTTCCCCCTCCTTCCCCCTGTCAGCCTGCCCTAGAAAATTCAACCTGTTCCTAAATTACAATAGGTGTTTGAAACTGATCACCTGACTCAAAACAGAGATTGAATAGAACGTTTCCATCCCTGTTAAGGTCACCTCCAGATTAACATTTTAACTATGGCAGTGTTACCATCAAAGAGAACCTGAAAGGTCACAGTACAATGGCAAAGACTGTAATGTATATGAGCCTCCACATTTACCTCTGTGTCAGAGTTGGGGCAATGTGGAGGGTCAGGTCACATCCCAAGGACTGAAGGCTGCTCACCAGTATGGATATAGTACAGTCACCCAGTTTGTACCAACTGTAAGAAGTCACAGGTCTTCGCTCACTCTCCAGATATAAAGGTGAATACAACTCATGGGGTCACTTAAACCAGTGGTGCTACATGTAGAGCAAGCAGCTGGCTGTAGCTCTGTTGCTGTCTAGCTGTGGGCAAGTCCTCACTGCACTTCAGTCTCCAGATGAGAGAAAGGCAGAGAAAGCCACTGTCTCCCCTCACAGCCCTGTTCTCCAGTGATGGTTCTAATTCTGAACTGCTCTGAAAATGTAAAATGCCCCCTTTGTGATTACTATGTCAGACCAATCCTTTGATAATACCAACCTACAATTTAATTTACAGGCCCCCCCCATGCACATTAGCGCCTTTCCAGCCCCAAGGAGCTAGGCTTCCTGCCCCTGCCTGGTGCACAACCCAGGGTCCCCCAACACGGGACCCACTACACATAACCCTCTCCCCAACCTATTATCTGCCTGCCAGTTATAATTTGATGAAAGGTTTTTTACTTTATTAGGTCTGTCCATAGCCTGAAAATGCCCATTCTGGTCCCATGTCAGCAGCTGACTGTCACGCTCTGATTCAGTGTTAGCATACCCAATTGATCATTATTGCTTTCAAAGTCCCTAATACATACACACACACACACAAACACACACTTTCATCTTAGAGAAAAATCCTTTCATTTTATTGTGTGTTGTGAATAGAAATACTTGGCTGGGCTGAAGAGTTTTAATTTACTGGCAGAATTAGACGATATATCTATTCATTATAAAAGGTCCTGTTATTTCATTCTCCCGCTGCATCCATCTGGCTGGCTTTTTAGTTCTTTAAAAAACAAACAAACAACTTTCTCTTGATTTATCATTTCTCCTTATTTATAATCACTCCTTGGCTCTGCTCAGACAACATCTCTACAATCTGCTTATCCAGAGTGGCCATCCCTCAGGGTTCTGAAAATCAAATTCTGATGGGGGTGGTAATTGCAAAATGCTGGGGCACATGTAGCATCTCTGCTGTTTTACCAGCTTACAGAGCCCATTGTTGACACCATGTGGAGGTTACAGAGACTCGGGACACCATGGTGGAAGTGATTACCAGACTGACTTTATTTTCTGCTTACACCTCCCTGCTATTTGCACCCCTAGTGGCTTTATCTTTCCACACCTAATACTATACCATGTTCCCAGCTGGTGCTCCAGCTTCCCTGTCTTTGGGTATGTCTACATTGCAATTAGACACCCGCAGCTGGCCTGTGGCTTGGGCTGCAGGGCTGTTTGATTGCAGTGTTGACTTCTGGGTTCTGGCTAGAGCCCAGGCTCTAGGACCCTGCAAGGTGGGAGGGTCTCAGAGCTCAGGCTGCAGCCTGAGCCCAAATGTTCCTCCCACTGTTTGGAGGCCAAGGGCCTAGAGAGTGGCAGTTGCAGCAGTAGAGTTGTCCTTATCCTTTTACCATGTATGACCTTAGTGCTGCTTTTTGTCTACATCAGGGGTCGGCAACCTTTCAGAAGTGGTGTGCCGAGTCTTCATTTATTCATTCCAATTTAAGGTTTCGTGTGCCAGTAATACATCTTAACGTTTTTAGAAGATCTCTTTCTATAAGTCTTTAATATATAACTAAACTATTGTTGTATGTTAAGTTAATAAGGTTTTTAAAATGTTTAAGAAGCTTCATTTAAAATGCAGAGCCCCCCAGACCGGTGGCCAGGACCCGGGCAGTGTGAGTGCCACTGAAAATCAACTTGTGTGCCGCCTTTGGCACGCGTGCCATAGGTTGCCTACCTCTGGTCTACATGTTTCCACCTTCCATCATTTGTGTCTGTTGGTGCTGGCTGGGTGTGGTATCTGGTATGCAGGTGCATCTGGCACTGTAGTATTTTGCTTGTTGTTGTTTTGGATTTGCTGTAGACAATAGAGGAACATGGGACCAGCCCAGATAGATTAGATCCAGAGCACACTGGATCAGTCCATTGTATCCTGTGTCCAACAGGACACTGCACCAGATGCTTTGGAGGAAGGTGTAAGAACCTTGCAGCAGGGAGGCAATGGGATAATCTTCCTGGCTGCTAGTAGAGCTGGGATAAATTTTTCAGCTGAGACTTTTTCTTTTTTTTTTTTTCTTTTTTTTTTCTTTTTTTTTTTTTTTTGGTGAAATATGCAGATTCAGCAACACCAGCTTGTTTTGTGAAGTCATGTCAGTTTGTCAAATTGTTCCTGTAAGAAAAAAGACAAAACATTTTGATTTTTTTTCAGGTCAGAATGACTTTTCATTTGGGAATTTCCTTGATGGTTTTTTTTTTTTTAAATCAAACATTTTAAATGGTTGAAACTGAAATGAAACCTTTCACTTACACAAAATCAAAATGAAACATATAGTTTTGGGTTCAATGAAAGTTTTGTTTAGACAAAATCTATTTACCATAAATTTAAAAAAAAAAGTTTTTGGTTCAACTGAAAATTTTCTTTTAAAATTTTTCAAAATTGCCAGCAAACTCAAAAATCTGTTGTTCATCCATCTCTGGTTGCTAGTAGTTAAAGATTGGCTTAAGCTGGCAGTCATGAGGTTTTATAGTCCTTCCAAAACTAACAAAAATATCCAGATTTATAGTAGCCAATCCTATCCGTATAAATGTCCAGTTCCTTTTTTTGAGTCTTGCTAAGTTCTTGGCCTCAATTGTATCCAGTGGCAATGAGTTCCACAGGTTAAGCAGCTGCTATTTGTAAAAGTATTTCTTTTTACTGGTTTTGAATTTGCCACCTTTCAGTTGCTGCTTGTTTTTGTGTGACAGGGAAAACTGAAGTTCCTGATCTACTGTCTCTAGACCATTCAGTATTATAAACTTGTATCATGTCCCCTATTATTCATTTTCTTCCCAAGGTAACAATCCCAGTCTTAAGCAGTATTGAATACTAAGTCTGTATGTGGTATGGTGTGAGACACTGCATGGACCTCTGCCCATCCCTCTGTTGGTGTCCAGTAACACTGATCATGGGTCCTTATTATCCCACTATGCCTTTTTTTTTTTTTAAATACATCTCTCTGGGCAGCTGCTCCTGCTCTGCTATTAGACTGGCCATGAGGCAGGGAGAATGCAATGTAATCAAATTCTGCTGATGTTGCAAACTGTGCAAATTCCCAGCAGGCAAATCGCAGTTCTTTATCTGTAATAATGGCCTGTGGAGTACTAGGCAAAGTGAGCTTCGCCGCATTCTCGGCAAGAGGGTGAGGATTTTGTGCATAGGGGATATATTTCCCAATAATCTGAATAGCAATCACACATCACAAGGCAGCCTGGATTTCCCATTGGACATAAATCCATGCCATGCTTGTTTCAAGGTTAATCAGCTATTTCATTCATCAGTTGATTTGTTTGTTGATTTGGTACACGTTCATTTCATATATTTTCCTGGTTTATGAAGTCTTGGACATAACTGCTCGCATTTTGGCCAATAGTCTGAGCCCTGGATGTTGCCTGACATTCTGTCTGGGTCAAATTTTCAAGAGTTCAGCATATTGGGTGTATGGTGCTATGGCCAACAGGATCACAGTGGAAGCTGCATGAAGCTCAGAAGCTTTTAAACCTGGCCTTTGTTTACATGTCTGAATGGGAGCTGAGCTCATTTGGAAAACTGGTCCCAGTTCTGGGTGCTGAGTTTTGAAAATCTGGTCCTACATTATAGAATTGTTTTGGTTTTTTTTCCATATGGCAATAAGCACATATATTACCCCCACCCCCACCCCCCGGTCAAATAGATCTCCCTGTTAGGAAGTTTCACCCAACATTTTCTCTTCCTTGCTTTCCTCCCACTATCCTTAGTTATACACACTTGCACCACATTCCCTACTTGATATTTCTCTCTTTTGAGTACTTCTGCAGGGTTATCATGGTCTCCTCTTTTATCACTTTTTGGGCCAAGTTTTACATTTTCACCTCTCTTTTTAATCTTTTCTCACCTGACATTCCCTCCAGCCCCTGGTCATTTTTGTTACTCTCCCCGAACACATTCCCATTTGTTCATATTGCATGTTACTGGGCAACTCATTTGCAGTGTCCCTCTTCTCATCTCTCTCTTTCCATTCTATACATAGGGCCTAAACATTACTGTAATAAACATCTCTATAACATAGGCCCCAAACAGTCTGTCACTCTGCAGTAACTTCTGAATGATGTAATATTCTGTGTACTTGTTCACAGTTTCCAATAATTATAGATGTCCTGTCATAAATATAAAGGGAAGGGTAAACCCCTTTAAAATCCCTCCTGGCCAGAGGAAAAATCCTCTCACCTGTAAAGGGTTAAGAAGCTGAAGGTAACCTCGCTGGCACCTGACCAAAATGACCAATTAGGAGACAAGATACTTTCAAAAGCTGGGAGGAGGGAGAGAAACAATGGGTCTGTGTCTGTCTGTATGCTGCTTTTGCTGGGGATAGAACAGGAATGGAGTCTTAGAACTTTAGTAAGTAATCTCGCTAGGTATGTGTTAGATTATGATTTCTTGAAATGGCTGAGAAAAGAACTGTGCTGAATAGAATGACTATTCCTGTCTGTGTGCCTTTTTTGTAACGTAAGGTTTTGCCTAGAGGGATTCTCTATGATTTGAATCTAATTACCCTGTAAGGTATCTACCCTCCTGATTTTACAGAGATGATTCCTTTACTTCTATTAAAAGTCTTCTTGTAAGAAAACTGAATGCTTTTTCATTGTTCTCAGATCCAAGGGTTTGGGTCTGTGGTCACCTATGCAAATTGGTGAGGATTTTTACCAAACCTTCCCCAGGAAGTGGGGTGCAAGGGTTGGGAGGATTTTGGGGGGAAAGATGTGTCCAAACTACGTGTCATAAATATAAAGGGAAGGGTAAACCCCTTTGAAATGCCTCCTGGCCAGGGGAAAGCTCCTCTCACCTGTAAAGGGTTAAGAAGCTAAAGGTAACCTCGCTGGCACCTGACCAAAATGACCAATGAGGAGACAAGATACTTTCAAAAGCTGGGAGGAGGGAGACAAACAAAGGGTTTGTGTCTGTCTGTGTGCTGCTCTTGCCAGAGACAGAACAGGAATGGAGTCTTAGAACTTTTAGTAAGTAATCTAGCTAGGTATGTGTTAGATTATGATTTCTTTAAATGGCTGAGAAAAGAATTGTGCTGAATAGAATAACTATTTCTGTCTGTGTATCTTTTTTGTAACTTAAGGTTTTGCCTAGAGGGGTTCTCTATGTTTTTGAATCTAATTACCCTGTAAGATATCTACCATCCTGATTTTACAGGGGGGATTTCTTTATTTCTATTTACTTCTATTTTTTATTAAAAGTCTTCTTGTAAAAACTGAATGCTTTTTCATTGTTCTCAGATCCAAGGGTTTGGGTCTGTGGTCACCTATGCAAATTGGTGAGGCTTTTTATCCAACATTTCCCAGGAAAGGGGGGGTGCAAGTGTTGGGAGGATTGTTCATTGTTCTTAAGATCCAAGGGTCTGGGTCTGTAGTCACCTAGGCAAATTGGTGAGGCTTTTTTACCAAACCTTGTCCAGGAAGTGGGGTGCAAGGTTTTGGGAAGTATTTTGGGGGGAAAGACGTGTCCAAACAGCTCTTCCCCAGTAACCAGTATTAGTTTGGTGGTGGTAGCGGCCATTCCAAGGATAACGGGTGTAATATTTTGTACCTTGGGGAAGTTTTGACCTAAGCTGGTAAAGATAAGCTTAGGGGTTTTTTTCATGCAGGTCCCCACATCTGTACCCGAGAGTTCAGAGTGGGGGAGGAACCTTGACATGGTGGCACAGTGGTGGGATTAACCTGAAATCATTTGAGATCCAGTTGAGATTTTTTGAACTAGAAATACAGATTTTAAAAAGGAAAATTTTTTTTTCTTTGGAAAGAAAGTCCAGAAAGCAGCTTTGAAACTGAAAGCAGCTTGGTTTCTCTCTGCTTTGTGGCCAAGCAGAGACAAAAGGCGATTATCTTGTGAATTGCAGGTTTTTTTTGCCTGGAGGCAGGGTACTTAACTCCTGCAGGGAAATCTTCCAATCCAGAGGTTTTTTTTTTTCTTTTCTTCCTAAAAGTAAATAGGGGGTGTGTGTTCTACCCATTTGCTTTTTCTTTGGGCTGGGTAAGCAGGTTTCCAAGTAGTTGGAGGTTTTTTGCTTTAATTTGGGCCCAGAGCAGAGACAAGGGAATTGTCTTTTTCTGTAGGCTGACAATCACTATCAGAGAATAGGTATTCTATTGCAGCACAGCAAAATTTTACAGCCAAGTTTTGTTTGTTTATTTCTAAACCTCAGGTGTAAAGTTAGTTAAAAACAGAGAGGTTAGAATGACCAAATCCTCAGCTCAACTACAGCTGGAATTAGCCAAATTTCAGGCTGAGGAAAGACAAAGGGAACATGAAAGACAGATAGAACTCATGCGGCTGGAGAAGGAGGTACAGGAGGCTGCCCACAAGAGGGAAATGGAGGCAAGGAAGCATGTGGAGGAGGAGAAGGAAAAAGAGAGGAAGCATGTGGAGGAGGAGAAGGAAAAAGAGAGGAAGCATGTGGAGGAGGTGGAGAGGATAAAGGCCCAGCAGAATATACCAACAAACCCTAGCAATCCTTCTCCAGGTACCACTTCCCATCCCAGAAAGTTCCCCACCTACAAGGCAGGTGATGATACTGAGGCCTTCTTAGAAAACTTTGAAAGGGCCTGCCTTGGGTACAACATCTCTACTGACCAATACATGGTAGAGCTGAGGCCGCAGCTCAGTGGACCCTTAGCTGAGGTGGCAGCTGAAATGCCTAAAGAACACATGAACAAGTATGAACTGTTTAAATCCAAGGCGAGAGTCAGAATGGGGATAACACCCGAGCAGTCTCGTCGGAGGTTCAGAGCCCTAAGGTGGAAACCAGACATGTCATTTACCCGACATGCCTACCACATTGTGAAACATTGGGATGCCTGGATATCAGGAGCAAGTGTTGAATCTCCAGTAAATTTGCCCTTCCTAATGCAAATGGAACAATTCTTAGAGGGTGTTCCTGAGGAAATAGAAAGATACATCCTAGATGGGAAACCCAAAACTGTAATTGAGGCAGGAGAGATTGGAGCCAGATGGGTGGAGGTGGCAGAGAAGAAGAAAACTGGTCGCAGTTGGAGCGGAGACCAGAAGGGACCACCCCAGACCACACCCTATTACCGGGGGCCGCCCAAAGCCCCACCTACCTCCCAAAGAACCCTCCAGACCCCTTATCGTCCCACCACCCCGTTCTCCAGCAACCCTCCTCGCCCCAGTGACCCATCAGCTGGACGATGTTTTAAATGTAACGAGCTGGGGCATGTAAAGGCCAACTGCCCCAAGAACCCCAACAGATTACAGTTCATTGCACCGGAATCACACCAGAGGTCCACAGGCCCAGATACCTCCCAGATACCCTTGGAGCGGAGGGAAACTGTGAGTGTGGGCGGGAAGAAGGTCACCGCGTGGAGGGACACCGGAGCACAAGTGTCAGCTATCCATGCTTCCTTAGTGGACCCCAATTTAATCAACCCAGAGATCCAAGTGACGATTCAACCCTTCAAGTCCAACTCTTTCAATTTGCCTACAGCCAAGTTACCTGTCCAGTACAAGGGCTGGTCAGGAATGTGGACTTTTGCAGTCTATGATGATTATCCCATCCCCATGCTGTTGGGGGAGGACTTGGCCAATCATGTGAAGCAGGCCAAGAGGGTGGGAATGGTCACCCGCAGCCAGGCTAAACAAGCCGTGAGGCCTAGCTCTGTTCCGGAAACTTCTATCAGGACCCAGTCAGAGGTGATGGACCCGGACCCCAGGCCAATGTCTGCAACAGCAGTAGTGGATCCAGTCCCAGAGACCCAGACGGAACCAGTCCTAGAACCGGAACCAGCCGAACAACCAACACCAGACCCCGTGTCAGCACTGAATCCAGTACTTGCAACCTCAACACCAGAGGGCCCCACCGAACCTGAACTGGCAGCAGCCGATAACCCTACACAAGAGGCTCAGCCGGAGCCTGAATCCCAACATAGTGCACCAGCGGAGAGCGGTTCACAGTCAACAGAAACAGCTCCATCCCCTATATCGCTTCCAGAGGGACCAAGCCTAGGTCCACAATCCCATGAGGAACTGATGTCTCCAGCATCAAGGGAACAGTTCCAGACCGAACAGGAAGCAGATGAAAGCCTCCAGAGAGCTTGGACGGCGGCACGGAGCAACCCACCGCCTCTCAGCTCTTCTAATCGATCCAGGTTTGTTGTAGAAAGAGGACTTTTATACAAGGAAACTCTTTCTGGTGGACACCAGGAAGACTGGCATCCTCAGAGACAGTTGGTAGTTCCAACTAAATACCGGGCCAAGCTCTTGAGCTTAGCCCATGATCACCCTAGTGGCCATGCTGGGGTGAACAGGACCAAAGACCGTTTGGGGGGGTCATTCCACTGGGAGGGAATGGGCAAGGATGTTTCTACCTATGTCCAGTCTTGTGAGGTGTGCCAAAGAGTGGGAAAACCCCAAGACCAGGTCAAAGCCCCTCTCCAGCCACTCCCCATCATTGAAGTTCCATTTCAGCGAGTAGCTGTGGATATTCTGGGTCCTTTTCCGAAAAAGACACCCAGAGGAAAGCAGTACATACTGACTTTCATGGATTTTGCCACCCGATGGCCGGAAGCAGTAGCTCTGAGCAACACCAGGGCTATAAGTGTGTGCCAGGCACTAGCAGACATTTTTGCCAGGGTAGGTTGGCCCTCCGACATCCTCACAGATGCAGGGACTAATTTCCTGGCAGGAACTATGAAAAACCTTTGGGAAGCTCATGGGGTAAATCACTTGGTTGCCACTCTTTACCACCATCAAACAAATGGCATGGTGGAGAAGTTTAATGGAACTTTGCGGGCCATTATACGTAAATTCGTAAATGAGCACTCCAATGATTGGGACCTAGTGTTGCAGCAGTTGCTCTTTGCCTACAGAGCTGTACCACATCCCAGTTTAGGGTTTTCCCCATTTGAACTTGTATATGGCCGTGAGGTTAAGGGGCCATTGCAGTTGGTGAAGCAGCAATGGGAGGGATTTACACCTTCTCCAGGAACTAACATTCTGGACTTTGTAACCAACCTACAAAACACCCTCCGAACCTCTTTAGCCCTTGCTAGAGAAAACTTACAGGATGCTCAAAAAGAACAAAAAGCCTGGTATGATAAACATGCCAGAGAGCGTTCCTTCAAAGTAGGAGACCAGGTCATGGTCTTAAAGGCGCTCCAGGCCCATAAAATGGAAGCATCGTGGGAAGGGCCATTCACGGTCCAGGAGCGCCTGGGAGCTGTTAATTATCTCATAGCATTCCCCACCTCCAACCGAAAGCCTAAGGTGTACCATATTAATTCTCTAAAGCCCTTTTATTCCAGAGAATTAAAGGTTTGTCAGTTTACAGCCCAGGGAGGAGACGACGCTGAGTGGCCTGAAGGTGTTTACTACGAAGGGAAATGTGCTGGTGGTGTGGAAGAGGTGAACCTCTCCATGACCCTTGGGCGTATGCAGCGACAGCAGATCCAGGAGCTGTGCACTAGCTACGCGCCAACGTTCTCAGCCACCCCAGGACTGACTGAACGGGCATACCACTCCATTGACACAGGTAATGCTCACCCAATTAGGGTCCAACCTTACCGGGTGTCTCCTCAAGCTAAAACTGCTATAGAACGGGAGATCCAGGATATGTTACAGATGGGGGTAATCCGCCCCTCTGAAAGTGCATGGGCATCTCCAGTGGTTCTAGTTCCCAAACCAGATGGGGAAATACGTTTTTGCGTGGACTACCGTAAGCTAAATGCTGTAACTCGCCCAGACAACTATCCCATGCCACGCACAGATGAACTATTAGAGAAACTGGGACGGGCCCAGTTCATCTCTACCTTGGACTTAACCAAGGGGTACTGGCAGGTACCGCTAGACGAATCTGCCAAGGAAAGGTCAGCCTTCATCACACATCTCGGGCTGTATGAATTTAATGTACTCCCTTTCGGGCTGCGAAATGCACCCGCCACTTTCCAAAGACTTGTAGATGGTCTCCTAGCGGGATTAGGAGAATATGCAGTCGCCTACCTTGACGATGTGGCCATATTTTCGGATTCCTGGGCAGACCACCTGGAACATCTACAAAAAGTCCTTGAGCGCATAAGGGAGGCAGGACTAACTGTTAAGGCTAAGAAGTGTCAAATAGGCCTAAACAGAGTGACTTACCTTGGACACCAGGTGGGTCAAGGAACTATCAGCCCCCTACAGGCCAAAGTGGATGCTATCCAAAAGTGGCCTGTCCCAAAGTCAAAGAAACAGGTTCAATCCTTCTTAGGCTTGGCCGGTTATTACAGACGATTTGTACCGCACTACAGCCAAATCGCTGCCCCACTGACAGACCTAACCAAAAAGAAACAGCCAAATGCTGTTCAGTGGACCGGAAAGTGTCAGAAGGCCTTTAACAAGCTTAAAGCGACACTCATGTCTGACCCTGTACTAAGGGCCCCAGACTTTGACAAACCGTTCCTAGTAACCACAGATGCATCCAAGCGTGGTGTGGGAGCAGTTTTAATGCAGAAAGGACCTGATCAAGAATTCCACCCTGTAGTGTTTCTCAGCAAAAAACTGTCTGAGAGGGAAAGCAACTGGTCAGTCACTGAAAAAGAATGTTATGCCATTGTCTACGCTCTGGAAAAGCTACGCCCATATGTTTGGGGACGGCGTTTCCACCTGCAAACCGACCATGCTGCACTGAAGTGGCTTCACACCGTCAAGGAAACTAACAAAAAACTTCTTCGGTGGAGTTTAGCTCTCCAAGATTTTGATTTCGACGTCCAACACATCTCAGGAGCTTCTAACAAAGTGGCTGATGCACTCTCCCATGAAAGTTTCCCAGAATCAACTGGTTAAAATCGTCCTTGAGATGTGGAAAATATTGTTAGTCTTTATGTACTTGGTAGTATGTTTAGAGATGCATGTGTCTTATTAACTCTGTTTTTCCTAGAGCTCCAGGAAGAAATCCCAGCCAGTGTTTCACCCTAGCTGAGATTTGGGGGGCGTGTCATAAATATAAAGGGAAGGGTAAACCCCTTTGAAATCCCTCCTGGCCAGGGGAAAGCTCCTCTCACCTGTAAAGGGTTAAGAAGCTAAAGGTAACCTCGCTGGCACCTGACCAAAATGACCAATGAGGAGACAAGATACTTTCAAAAGCTGGGAGGAGGGAGACAAACAAAGGGTTTGTGTCTGTCTGTGTGCTGCTCTTGCCAGAGACAGAACAGGAATGGAGTCTTAGAACTTTTAGTAAGTAATCTAGCTAGGTATGTGTTAGATTATGATTTCTTTAAATGGCTGAGAAAAGAATTGTGCTGAATAGAATAACTATTTCTGTCTGTGTATCTTTTTTGTAACTTAAGGTTTTGCCTAGAGGGGTTCTCTATGTTTTTGAATCTAATTACCCTGTAAGATATCTACCATCCTGATTTTACAGGGGGGATTTCTTTATTTCTATTTACTTCTATTTTTTATTAAAAGTCTTCTTGTAAAAACTGAATGCTTTTTCATTGTTCTCAGATCCAAGGGTTTGGGTCTGTGGTCACCTATGCAAATTGGTGAGGCTTTTTATCCAACATTTCCCAGGAAAGGGGGGGTGCAAGTGTTGGGAGGATTGTTCATTGTTCTTAAGATCCAAGGGTCTGGGTCTGTAGTCACCTAGGCAAATTGGTGAGGCTTTTTTACCAAACCTTGTCCAGGAAGTGGGGTGCAAGGTTTTGGGAAGTATTTTGGGGGGAAAGACGCGTCCAAACAGCTCTTCCCCAGTAACCAGTATTAGTTTGGTGGTGGTAGCGGCCATTCCAAGGATAACGGGTGTAATATTTTGTACCTTGGGGAAGTTTTGACCTAAGCTGGTAAAGATAAGCTTAGGGGTTTTTTTCATGCAGGTCCCCACATCTGTACCCGAGAGTTCAGAGTGGGGGAGGAACCTTGACACTACGTTTCCCAGTAAACCCAGTTAGAGTTTGGTGGTGGCAGTGGAGATCCAGGGTCAAAGGATAAAATTAATTTGTACCTTGGGGAAGTTTTAACCTAAGCTGGTGAAAGTAAGCTTAGGAGGTTTTCATGCAGGTCCCCACATCTGTACTCTAGAGTTCAGAGTGGGGGAGGAACCTTGACATGTCCCTTTTGTATCCTTTTCATAGAATCCTAGAATATCAGGGTTGGAAGGGACGTCAGGAGGTCATCTAGTCCAACCCACTGCTCAAAGCAGGACCAATCCCCAATTAAATCACCCCAGCCAGGGTATGTCAAGCCAGGCCTTAAACCTCTAAGGAAGGAGATTCCACCACCTTCCTAGGTAACCCATTCCAGTGCTTCACCACCCTTCTAGTGAAAGTTTTTTCCTAATAGCCAACCTAAACCTCCTCAAGTTGCAGTGGGAACCATTACTCCTTGTTCTGTCATCTGCTACCACTGAGAACAGTCTAGAGCCATCCTCTTTGGAACCCCCTTTCAGGTAGTTGAAAGCAGCTATCAAATCCCTCCCCAACATTCTTCTCTTCTGCAGACTAAATAATCCCAGTTCCCTCAGCCTCTCCTCATAAATCATGTTCTCCAGCCCCTAATCATTTTTGTTGCTCTCCACTGGACTCTTTCCAATTTTTCCACATCCTCCTTTTAGTGTGGGGCCCAAAACTGGACACAGTACTCCAGATGAGGCCTTACCAATGCCGAATAGAGGGGAATGATCAAGTTCCGCGATCTGCTGGCAATGCTCCTATTTATACAGCTCAAAATGCCGTTGGCCTTCTTGGCAACAAGGGCACACTGTTGATTCATATCCAGCTTCTCGTCCACTGTAACCCCTAGGTCCTTTTCTGCAGAACTTCTGCCTAGCCACTCGATCCCTAGTCTGTAACCGTGCACAGGATTCTGCACTTGTCCTTGTTGAACCTCATCAGATTTCTTTTGGCTCAATCCTCTAATTTGTCTAGGTCCCTCTGTATCCTACCCTCCAGCGAATCTACCACTCCTCCCAGTTTACTGTCGTCTGCAAACTTCCTGAGGGTGCAATCCACACCATCCTCTCGATCATTAATTAAAATATTGAACAAAACTGGCCCCAGGACTGACCCTTGGGGCATTCCGCTTGAAAGCGGCTACCAACTAGACGTGGAGCCAAGAATCACTACCTGTTGAGTCCGATGATCTAGCTAGCTTTCTATCCACCTTATAGTCCATTAATCCAGCCCATACTACTTGCTGGCAAGAATACTGTGGGAGACCGTATCAAAAGCTTTGCTACTGCTTTGCTTTTAAAGTATAAACTAAGGACATTTTTGAAGAAATGCCGAGTACAATGTCTGATCATAGCTTTAGATATGGAGAACAGATAATTCACATCAGTTTGTATCTGTTAAGTAACCAAAAATGGCCCATCTCTTTTCAACTATTGTCTCCTGGTTGGCTACAGATAAATAACAGTATGAGGAAATCCAGTCAGGCAAGATGTCATGACAGGACATTTGGCCAGAAAGTGTTTGAATTTCAGCATCATTTAAGCCATCTAGGTATTGCAGCTTTGCTGTTAAGGGTTAAATAAAGCTCTATTCATGGAAGAACTTGTGCACATTTATGATAATGAAACCCCTGCTTTAAAAATAAAAATGGGCATGTGATTAAAGCAGAGAAACCTCATGCCAGGTTAAAGAGCCTATGGGCCTAACTATCCCCATCTTGTTATGCTTGCAGGGAGGAGAAAAGGAGGGAACCTGGCTCAGTTCAGGGCTGACTGGCAGAGGCAGGAGCTAGCTGCCTTCCTATATGAGGGGAGCGTCACTAGGAACCTGACAGCCAGGACGGCCACTGGAAAAGAAGCTCTGCCTCCCCGTCCAAGGGAGACTGCAGAGGAGTGAGCAAATGAATGACTGAACAATAGAGACACTGTAGGGTTAGGCCTTGCCAAACTGACAGCTGTCCGTCCGGAGGCACCAGGAGGTATGCCAGGATGCCAACCAAGGTCCATGAGGGAGGGCTGCTTGAGTCAAGCCACTACAAACTGTTGGACTGTAGGGTCATGCCCCAAACTTAAAGGCCAGTGGTAGGAAGTAGCCCAGGGCAGTGGACTTAGATCCTCTGCCAAAAGGTCCCTGTTTTGGGGTTTCTTTGCTCACAGCCCTGTACTAGGTTAGGGCGATAGGTAGGGCCCAGGTGCCCCTACCCCACTGCCTTCAAGACTGAGGCATCACTGCCAAGGAAGCAATGGCTGTAAGGCAGTCATGCCAACCACTAGGCTGCTCAGCCTTCCAAGAACCCTGTTACAATGCAAAACAAAACTGATGTAAGCAGAGTCAGGATGAGCTCCACCCTGACATCTGGTGGTGAGTTGTGGCAAGTTATGGAAAAGAACTTCAGGGGCTGATCTCATTTGCATAGGCACACCCACCCCACCTAGCATGAGCCCATAGCTGCCCTAACGGTCACTTTGGCTGCTGTGGGATCCCTAGTTTCTCTGTTATTGGGGCAGGAAGAATAAATTATTATCCTGATTATGTTGAATCAAGGACAGTAGAACTGTACTTGGCCTTTTGTTATGATGGAGGGACTCGCCATCAACTAAGTAGCACTTGCTAAGCAAGGGACATGGGTTCCAAAACTCAATGAATTGAGAGAGAGGTTGGGGACAGGTATTAATGCCTAGTGGTATGGGGCCACTGGTGAGAGCCTTACATGCTAATTGCACCCCCTCCCCACTGTGGAATATCAGAGCTAATTTTGATTCCATTAGGAGTCTAGTTATAGGCTGTTGAGCTGAATTCACTCTTGGCTAATGGTACACCAGCACTGAGGGTCCCCCACTACAAGCTGAAATCACAAAGGAGCTAAACTTCCTAAGAGCTGAAATCACTGAGTGTTGTGTTAAGTAGTGTGGGGGGGGCCTGAAGATATATTGTGGAGCAGTTTGTGGGACAGGTGGAGCGGCTCATAGGATGGCTGGCAGAGCAGAGCGGCTGGTGCAGCGGAGCAGTTTGTGGGACGGCTGGGGTGGCTGGCAGAGCAGAGCGATTCATGGGATGGCAGGTGGAGCAGAGCGGAGCCCCATGCAGAGGCAGGGCAATCAGCTTGCAACTACGTAAGGTGCCCCCCTTAACCCCCCCATCTCCACCCAGGTTGGGAGGTAAAACTGCAGATAAACTTTCGAACTCTGACACTGCACTGACCAGGGACAGAGACTTTTGGGTTGTTGGACTTTGGGTGACTTTGGGTTGATGGACTCAGAACCAAAGGGAAAGGACATGCCCCAATTTGCTTGGGGTGGGTTTTTGCTCATGGGTTGTGTTGGGAATCCTGTTGGTGGTGTTTCCCCAGCATAATGCCACATTGTTTCTCTCTGTTATTAAAAGGCTTTTGCTACACTCAGACTCTGTGCTTGGGAGAAGGGAATTATTGTCTCTTGGAGGTGCCCAGCGGGGGTGGTATATATTTGTCCCAGGTCACTGGGTGGGGGCTCGAGCCGGTTTTGCATTGTGTTATTGGAATGGAACCCCTAGATACTGAACCTGGCCCTTGTTGCTGCCAACTCTGGCGGGCAGAAGGGTTACACTAAAATGAGATGTGCCTCCTCATAGTTGTTCATTTCCATTTTGTTTTAAACTGCGTAAGGTACAGGAAGTTGATACTGTCACAGATTTTTGGGACAAGTTATTACAAATCTCACTTTCTTGTGAATGCAGCACAGAGGTTATGGGAAAGTCCTCCGCAGGACTTGCTTTCTCAGTCTTCACAGCAGCTCATTAGCTGCCCTCATTCACTTTGGCATTTTGAAGTGGCAGTCACCACCCTTACCAGAAATCACCAGGGAGCTGTGAACTCTCATTCACATCATTCCCACTAAGAAGCATGATTTAGTTTCAGATCTCACAGCTGATGTTGACAGCGAGCCTCAGAAATGACATTGTTAGACTAGGAGCCCTTCTAAGGGCTTGTTTACACAGGGATGTTTACTTCAAAATACATTTTAGTGCTTGAGCTAATCAAATAAAACTATTTGGGCTGGGAGCATAATGTGGTAAAATCTCATTCTGTGAGCAAGTTAATGATAGCTCAGGAAGGTGTCCTATGATTCTGTAGATTTTTATGAATCAAAAGTTCAGTGGTGTCACTCTCTGCAGACTGCAATGGGACTTGCTGCTCCCTCCCAGCACCAGGTCCTCCAATTGGTGGAAATGTTGATGATGTCATTGGAAACGGGTCCAGCTAGGTATCCTTTGAAAGCCCTTTCTCCCATGAACACAATGGTTCCAAACATGACATCCTAGAACAATTTATATAGATATGTATTCTAGAAAATGTTAAAAATCAACATTTATTTAATCATGCTTTAACACAGGGATGCGTTGTTTCACAAAAGAAGACACCACTCTTTGGAATCCTTGGGTAATTAGCCTTGACATGTAGGATTGAAAACGTGTGTTCATCAAAGTCATCAGTGGTGTGTTGTCCCTGTCTAGAACACCACTGCTAGACACTCACACTAATCCTCATCTGTGCACATATATCACACACATCTGTGAAGGCAGGCTGCTGGTCAAACATTTGTAGGGTGATGAGCATCTGGTCTTTGCACATGAGCATTTGATTAGCTGAAGGATTGATTTGGAAGCCACCGTATTTCACACACAACTGATATGATCAGTCCATCTTCCAAGCCTCATCCATGCCCAGTAGGGGAGCGTAGTTTTGGTTGCATTCAGTTATCCCATTGCTTGATAATTTACTCTCTTGAAAATAGGTATAAATGCACTCCTTGCTGGTGGCAATTTTTCTCTGTTTGCTTCTTGGAAACATCCACCAATGAAGCTCTGCAAGTGTCATAATGTTGGTCTTCACATGGTAACCTCAGGATGTGAATGACTCCAGTGCATTTATGATCTCATCAGTGACTATTTCAGCCATTCTGAGCGCCTTCAGAGCAAGGAGAGAGACTTTGGATGCTGAATCAAATGCCTTTCAATGAGATTATCTTATCTTTCCACCCAGCCTTCCAGTAGTGTCACATCCTGAAAGGGCGTGGGAACCTGGCAGTGTGGCAGCTTTTAATGTTCCAAGTGATAGGAACACCTCTTGGAGGGTTATACAGTAATTCTGTTCCCCAACAGTAGGCACAAAAAGAGAGTCTTGCAGAAGTCTTGGGTAGCGTCTCAGAGAGCACTAGAATATCTGTTTTGTGCAAAAATCCGGAGCTTAGAATCCAGAGCGCTCTCTGTGTGCACCAATGGCATGCAAATAATTTTAGTGTCTGCCTCCTCATGGGAACTATGAAGACATTCTACTGAACAGTGCAAGGCAGCCGCTTCATTATGCCATGTGATGACAAAATTCTTTGACCAATTATTTGCATGTAGTAGCATTTTTCCTGAAAGGTGTTTCACGAACTCATCCTTTGTGCGAATATGAGACAGAAGCTTCTTCATTGAGACACCGGAGATGTTTGTGGATCAATGATTTTGTACTGGACAGTGCAATACCATGGAGTCTCTTCTTTCTGGTAATATTTTTAATTGATTCCTCTGCATATCAGACATGATATGGACTTCGTCATAGGTCCGGTATTTTCTCTGTAGTCTCATAATGAATTGTGCAGCCAAATCTCGGCAGGTGTTAACAGTTTCTAGTTTGTTGAATGCTTTTACCTCAGACCTACCATCTATGATTGCCAGCAGAGGCCTGTCAGTGTACCAAAGGTACCAGACATAGTTTCAGTAGGTGGTGGCTTAGGAAGACCATGCAAGATGTGCATTAGTTTGCTCTTCACGTGGCACAGATGCATTGTTGCATCACATTTGAATATTGATCATGGTACCACAGAGAACTTGTACTTTCCTATAGTATCACATAGATCAACATCACTCTGACATCTGGATGTGAGCAGGAGATGAACAAACAATGACTTATCTGTGGTTAGTTCTGTAATAGTCCCTACCATCTTCACACTGACTTTCTTCTTTGCATTCAAGCTTTAGTCTGTTCTTCTTGATTGGAGCTTATAGACTGATGGAACCTTGGATAATTCTTTAGGTTTTGAAGGCTTCATACAAGTCATGATCCAAAATATCTACTCGACTTGACATCTTAAGCTATCTCCTCACTGAAGACTGCTCTCGTCCTGATATTGATGATCCTCAGTCTATACGTGAGTGCGTTGCCAGTACGAATAAGCTCATTCTGTAGCTTCAAAATTATCCCTTCTTGGCATTTAACAGACTAAATGGTGGTTGGTTACTTCTGGTGAGGTCATAAAATATACCCTTATCCCACAGTTCATCCTCAATAAGTGCTTTAAGAGCCTTTCTGGTAAGTATGTGTTCCTCTTCAGTCCTGTTCAAAGCACATATTTCTCTGAATGTCACCTCTACATCAGCCATCACCATACGTTTTGCTCTGTGAGGCAGTTTATGAACTCCAGCTGAGTTGCACAGTTTGCAGTAGTAAAATTAGTATTTGTTTCTGTTGCTTTTACCTTTTGACGCAACACATTACATACATTCTTGGTGTAGTGTGGTGACCCGGATAGGCTAGACTATGTGAACTGTGAGGTGAGACAGAGGTAATCCAGTGGGATCGTTTACATTTTTTTAGAACTTTATAAGAGAGAACCCCAAAACTGTACCAGGAGCAGAAATAATATAGAACCTTACCAAAGACTTACTATTACTGCTACTAAACTGTAGGTTACCAACTCTTTAACATTTGTGAGCCTATGAACACTGTGCAGTTAGTACCAAATGCATTGTTAACAAGAACAAAAGAGATTACTTAACAATATACTGTCCTGTCTGAGAAGAATAACATTTCCTCTCCTTGGCTGTAAGTCGAGCTCCACTCTTGCTGTCCTTTTCTTCGGTTTGAAGTGCCCCTTAGTTTTGATGTTCCTATGCCTGTATCTCTTTTCATCGAGTTATCCACAAGCAGGGTTTCTTCACCTAGTGGGTCCTCACTTATCCATTAGGCAACTTTTGAACTGTATTCCATCAAAGATGTTCAACAGTCATTATCTCTGTTCATACATGTTAGGTCCTTTGTGGGTGGGCTTCTCATTTACCGTTTTCAGGATCTGTTTTCCTCTAAGACAGCTTTTTGATCAATTCCCTTTTTCACCACTTATATTTCCTGTCAGTTTCTTTCTCCCTTGTTACTCTCTGTGGTGAGTCTGTAGATTTTTTTTTCTCTCTCTCCTTCCTTTCTCTCATTCCCATGACTATGGTTTCCTCACCCCCCTCCCCGCCGCCGCCGGCATCTCCTGACCAGAAACCTTTCTTTCTGCCTTTTCACTTCCCAGTCCTCTCCTTTTATTTTATCACCTCACCCCCTAATCAGGCTCCAGTTCATTCACTGGCTCAGCATCTCGATTCTTCTTCTTTTCTAACAGCTTTTTCCAGCTGCCCCTTTGGGTGGATTCTGAGCCCCTCCCCAGCTCGAGCTGCCATCTCCTTGGCTGCTGCAGCAGGTGGTAGAGCCAGGGTGAGGTTACTACAGTAGCACTTGATGTGGTATGTAGTGTCGTATGCATGGATGTCTTTTGGGTCAATGCACCTGTCAAGCTGTCCTGCAGTGACTCAGGAGCATGAGCACCAAACCTTATGGCAGACTGTTGGGAATCAGGGCACAAACCCCAAACTGGTTGCGTTCTATACTTAGATTTCACTAACCAAGTATCAAGTGTAAACTCCACAGGCGCTATACCAGCCTTAACATGGAGTCACAGACAGTCCCCTTGGGTACTCCGGTCTGTCTCGCCATCTAGGAGCTCCTACCTTTATGATAGATGGTCCCTTACACCAAGAATCACAGCAATATTCATGTTACTCCCAGTCCCAAAGGATCAGCCACTTACCCCAGGTTATCAACACCTTATATCTCACACCAAAGATAATGCTTCTAGCCAGTCCGATAATAAATCTTATAGAGATTTATTAACTAGGAAAAGGAAATAAGTGTTAATTACAAGGTTAAAACAGGTATACATATACACAAATGAGGTAAAAGGTTTTAAAAGGTAAAAATCTTCCATAATAAAAAAAGCTTTATATGGCTTTTAGGGCTAAACCAGGCAAAGCAGCTGGGGATCCCTTGCTTAGGCCTACAAATCTTGTCTCCAAAGAGTCTAAGTAGCAGTGAGATAGGGGGTTTTTGTTCCCCTCCTTGTATGTGCTTTGAGCTGCGAATTCAGTTGACTGGAGGAATCCACTTGCATGACTTGTCTTTGGAGCAGGGAAGAGCAGAGCAACAAAGTCGTTTGTCCTCTATCATCCCATAATAGTCCATCTAATGATGGTGGGCCTTCCCTGTTGGCCAGGATGTAACACCTTCTGTTGGAGACCAGCACTTTTACACTAGTTAATGTCTCTCCTGTCTGGTGATTTACACAATCACTGAGGCTTACAATACAAATGATACGGGATACAGACATTATAATTGAGATCAATACATGCAGCAATTCACAAGCATTCAATAAAGTCTAAATACTAAACACATTCTTATAAACCTAACACCTACTTTAACAATACTAATACACACATCAGCCAGACTGATGCTAGCTCTGTATTTGTCAGTGTTCAGCTGAGACATGGGGACCGTGTCATGAACTGGCGCGTGGTCTGCCCACATCACAGCACCCACTTGTTTACTTTCCATGCAACGTTCTCACTAAGAGTAACTGCTCCATACATTTTTCTCACCTGGCTTATGTGTGGAAACTGTGCTTAAGGGATGCCTTTGGGCTTCAGGCTTATCATAGAAGAAGCGAGTGTTCTTCTTGAAACGCATCCCATGGGACCTAGAATAAGGAAAGTCTTGCCCACAGCTGGCACTTGTCCCAGTATCTCCAACTTCTTCCTGAAGCTCAATGTACTTCCTCTTCATCTTGGCAAAATTCAGTTTATGGGCTCACTTCTTATAGTGTATAAGGTGCTGTGTTTAACCAGGTCCTCCACAGTGATATACTCCAATGATTCACCTACTAGTCAGTACTCTTCATCTCTCTATTGATGCCTAAAAGCGATCAAGACCAAAGTAAAAACAAAACTTTTGTAATAAATTATTGTGGGACTGTAATTAATTTTTGATATGCAATGTATGTCATGGAACTATGTGCATATTGTTTGTGGATGGATTCGATTCATTTGCCTCATCACAACTCTTTTGGCACAATAAACAAAGCCGACAATCAGTACCACTGAACTGCTTCTTTTTTTTTTTTTTTTTTTTTTTTTGCCAATAATGACAAATCAACTTGAAGAGCTCCTTCCTTCCATTTGTAGTAATTTGTAACTTTAAAAAAAAATTAAAATAAAAAATCTGGTCTCATGTTCTGAGCATCAAACAATAACACAGTGCTGTCAGTCAAGGGCCACCATTTAATTCGGTGAGGGCTGCATGTTTGACATGCCTGTGTTTAAAGTATAATTAAAAGATTTTAAAGCATTTTTCTGAAATATCTATTGTCCTAGGTTTGTCATGTTTGGAACCACTGTGCTCATGGGAGAAAGGGCTTTTGAATGATTCCCAACTCAACCCATTGCTGTTGACATTGTATTATCCAAATTTCCAGAGGAGGTGGAGCTGGGAGCAGGGGGGGGGGAATAGCAAATCACACCAGCCACACTGCAGAGGGTGACACCATTGAAATTATGATTCTGTGGATTTTTATGAATCAAATGACACTTCCCTGACCTTTCTATCACTAACTTGCCCACAGAATTACACCTCCTCCAGACTAATTCCAAAAGCTTATGCATCTTAAGCTACTTTCCTTGTGAATCATTGAGTCCACCCAGCACTGCGCCTTTTTGAAATAAGTGCACAGCATTATGGGAAGATATCTCCTGGTGTAAAATTCTGCCACTAAGCGCTATGCATTATGGGATACTTGCATTGTGTTCATGCACAGTTAGCTAACTGGAACACGGTCCCTTTGAGAAGCATAGGAAATGACTCTGAAGTACTGGCTCTCTGTATCTGTCTGGTTCTCCATTCCTATGAGCAATCTAACCAGAGATTATCCCACTGCTTACACCATGTATTAAGTATAAACATTTAAAAAAAATGCTTAAAAACATTGGCACAGTAACCTTCTACAGCTAACTCTGCTTATTGGTTAATGTTTCTGGGCTTTTTAAAAAACAGATTTGTCTTAACTGGGGGAAAAGAGGGGAGTGGTACCAGGATAGTAATCTGGATAAGATCTTCCAAAATATGAAACAAAACTAAAATACTGCAATGAAAAAACAGTGCAAATAGATGCTTCTCAGGCAGCAATCGGAGCAGCATTGTTGCAGGAAGGAGTTCCAATTGTGTATGGATCAAGAGCACAGATGCTAACACAGCAAAATTATGCTCATATGAAAAAGGATTTATTTGCTATTGTCACTAGATCAGAAATTTAATCACTACCTATATGGATGCAAAATAAGAGTTGAAATCGATCACAAACCTCTAGAGAACATTCTTGAGAAACGTCTAGCTCCTACATCACTAAGGCTTCAGCATATGAACTTAAAGTTACAAAGGTATCTTTAGAAAATGAAATACAATCCAGGAAGAGAAATTCCTGTATAGCAGATTTTTCTCTCTCAATTTTGTAGAGGGACAAGATTTCCCCCCCCCCCCAAAAAAAGTGGGGGGTCGGGAACTTGGAGGAAGAGGTGCACATGGTATTACAACAGTGTCTATAAGAAAGCTATCAGAAATAGAGACACAGAGAGGAAACAATGCAATGAATCTTTTGTAAGCAAGAATAAAGTCAGGATGCCCTGGTCAAAAACAAGTTCCCGTAGCTATCAGAGATGTTTGCAATAAAAACAGTGTTGTGTTTGAAGAATGGACTAATGCTGAAAGGGAAGGAAATAGTGATTGCAAAGAAAATGCATCCAGAGATCCAGAAAAAGATCTAGGAGGGACTCCTCAGTATGGTAGTATGCAAAAGACAGGCAAGAGACTCGCACAAATAGAAGAAATGGCCTGAGACTGGTACTTTGCACAAATGCAACAGAGACAGAACTGCAAAGAACCTATGACAACTCATGACACACCTAGCACAGCCTGGCAGCAATTGACAACTGATCTATATGAACATAAAGGAAACCACTCTCTGCTGATAGTTGATTATTACAGTTGGTTTTTCGAAGTCACTCAATGGTGCAACATGCTAGTCAGCACAGTAGTCAATCCCACCAACGCAATATTTGCCAGGCATGGTATTTGTGATGACCTCATTTCAGATAACGGACCATAATAGATACCGGGATAATTTTGAAGATTTATAAAAGATTGGGGTTGCATACCCACAGATGGATAGCTCCTGGGTGGATCTCCATTCCTATGAGCAGTCTAACCAAAGAGAATACAATATTGGAAGCCACTGGAATTCTGGGACAGATTTCAATGATTCCTCTCCTGTCACCCCATCATTAATCTGGCTTTAGGAGCCAGCTCTGTTTCCAAACTGCTGTCAGGCTCCATGGAAGAAACGCTGCTGAGGGCAGCGATGCTGCCTGTTGTTAATACAAACAGACAGATACACATGTGGGACTGGTGGGATGAGACAGTGCTGCAGACCTGGGATGACCACCAGTGGGAACAAAACTTCAGGATGCTGAAGACTCCTTTCCTAGATGTAAGAGGCCAATGCTCCAGGTCAGCCTGAATGACAAGGTGGGCAGGCTAATCAGGGAGTCAGGAGGCCAGGGAGGTCCCATCCTCCTTGTGAGCTGGAATTGCCTGGGTCAGACAGAGTGGGACCGAGCTAAGGAGAAAACAGGGACCCAAGCTGAGCTGGGGAGCAGAGCTGTAGCAACTAGAGCCAGAGGGGCCGGAGAAGCAGCCCAGGGAGCTGGAGACAGAGCAGCAGCCGTGCTGAGGCAGAATGGAGATGGAGCTGGGGCTGGAGCAGTCCGGAGCCGGGTATGGTGAGCAGCTGGCAAGAGCGAGGGGGGACCCTGGGCAGCGGGCCCAGCACAGGGAGACGCCTCAGCCAGGAGGCTCTGCATGCCTGACTCGGAGGGGGATTGGTAACCCCAACAGGGCGGGGGCAATGCTGGGAAGAAGGGCCCTGCCACCTAGAGCCTGAGAACATTTGGCCACCACTAGAGCGAGTGTTCAACCCACAGCATCTCTGCAGCACAGCCAGGGCCTGGGAAGGAGGCCTGGGACTTACAAGGAACAGACTGTGAACTGCCCTGACATTCCAGAGACACTGTTTGTGATGTTCCCTGCCACAGAGCGGGTTGATGTGTTTCCTTTAACCTTTCCCATTTTTCCTTATTCTTTTTAAAATTAATTGTTAATTAAATAACTTGCATTTGCTTCAAATTGTATGTAATGATCAGTGGGTCAGAGAAGTGCCCAGTGCAGAGAGAGTACCCCAGAGTGGGGACACCCAAGCCCCTGTCCTAGGTGACCACAGCAGGGTTGGGGGTCGAGCCCCCCAGGAATCCTGGGCCCAGCCTTGTTGGGGTTACGAGGCCAGACAGGAGAGTGGACTGGAGGCCTCTGGGTAAAGGAAGTGGGAGTGAGGACTCAGATCCTTTTGCTAGCCCACTTTACCAGGGTAGTGCAGAAGCCAGGAAAGTTCCCCACAATAGCGGGAATATTCTTCCGCTTACATAGAGAAGTGTGCAGAGCTCACCTCAGAGCTGCAGTGATGGCACACCAGCACGAAAAGCAGCATATTGATGAATTGGAGAGGGTTCAGAGAAGAGTCACGAGAATTTCTAAAGGATTAGAAAACGTGTCCTACAGTGATAGACTTTCAAAGAGCTCAATCTATTTAATTTAACCAACAGAAGATTAAGGGATGACTTGATCACAGTGTATAAGTACCTTCACGGGCAACAAATATTTAATAATGGCCTCTTCAATCTAGCAGAGAAAGGTGTAACATGATCCAATAGCTGGAAGTTGAAGCTAGATAAATTCAGACTGAAAATAAGGCAAAAAAAAATTAACAGTGAGGGCAATTAGTCACTGAAACAATTTACCAAGGTTCATGGTGGATTCTCCATCATTGACCATTTTAAAATCAAGATTGGATGCATTTCTTAGAGCTGTGCTCTAGGAATAATTGTGGGGAAGTTCTCTGGCCTGTACTATACAGGAGTTCAGACTAGGTGATCACAGTGGTCCCTTCTGGCCTGAGAGTTGAGAAACATGTGCCCATCACCATCTGGAAGCCTGCCACCCCCAGTTATTATTGGTCAGTAGCTAACCAGTTTGGTGACGGCACATAAAGTGTCAGGGCTGCTGTCATGGAGGCATGTGTTGTAGGTGGAGAAGGGAACGGGGGCTCCCAGTGCTCTCAAAGCACTGCAGGATATGGCTAGGTTGGGGTGCTGGCTATGAACATCGATAGCATCCCAACATTCTCCAGCAGGACTCTCTGCCTCTGTCTCTAGCAGCTGTACCTGCATGTCCTGTTCTTTGTCTATGTGCTCCCCTGAGAGCCTCTGGGACTGTTCCCTGGTACCATGGTGAAAGAAACCTTCCCTCCACTCTTCAGCCTTCTGCTTCCTCTGATGAGATATAGCCACAAGGTCAATGAATAAGTTGGCCCTCATCCTCTTTCTGTTCTCTTGGAGTTTACCAGGCATTCAGTGACTATCCTTGAGGGCCACAGCATGGCAGGTGCTAGGGGGCCAGAGAAACAGCACATATAGTTCTTGTCCCGGTTCTCATTTCCTTGCAAACTATGATCAAATGTTACTTTTCCTTCAGTTTTGGAATCCCATTGCCATCTGTTCTTCCCAGTCTGGGATGTGCTTGCAGAAGAAAAGATGCTTTCCACCATACTTCTCCCTTGCATATGATTCCTGTTCCAGTGCTGGGTAGGTGATGGACTGGGCGCAGGTTAGTGACTGCACATGCATGCCCCAGGACATTAGGGACAAACCTCAGAGTAAGTACCTCCAAGAGGTAAATAAGGGTCTTGTTCAAAGATTATGTCTACACTTGGAGTTGGGGCTGAACCATGTAGTGTACATATACCTCACAGGATTCCTATCCCATTACTTCAAAAAGTGGAAACTGGGTGAAAGAAAATGGAGCACGTCGGCATAATTGAGAAAATTTTTGAGCCAACACCATGGTTTGCTGCAATGGTACTGGTTATAAAGAAAGATGGAAAAATGCAAATCTGTGTGGATTTTAAAAGACTTAATGAAGCAATTGTGAGAGAAAAATATATCCTCCCAACACTGGATGGCTTCCTCCCCAAAGTGAAAGAAGCTACAGTATTCTTCTAGTTGGATGCCTTGAGGATTCTGGCAAATTCCTTTAGCCAAAGAAAGTTCTAAACTGACTTCATTTATCACACCTTTTGGGAGATTTTGCTTTTGGAGATTACTTTTTGGGATTACCAGTGCACCTGAAATTTTCCAAAGAAAGATGGCAGAACTGTTTTTGAATACAAATGGAGTTTGTAGTTTTCATGGATGATGTTGTGTTCTTTCATCAGAGAGCCATATATCAGAACAAAACCCTCAATGAAGTTCAAAGCCTAATCAGACAGTATGGACTGAAGCTAGGCAGAAAACACATTTTTTTTTGTTTTTCTCAAATCGAGTTTCTAGGACAGACAATAAACAGAATCAGTTGTAGCCCTGAGCGAGTAAAAGCAATTCAAGAATTGAACACACAAACTAGTGTACCAGAACTGAAACATATACTGGGGATGGTAATTACCTTAGTCAAAACCTACAAGACATTTCTACAGTGACAAAACCACTGAATGAATTGTTAAAGTCTTGGCTATGGAGACTGTCATAAATATAAAGGGAAGGGTAACAACAACCTTCCTGTATACAGTACTATAAAATCCCTCCTGGCCAGAGGCACAATATCCTTTTACCTATAAAGGGTTAAGAAGCTCAGGTAACCTGACTGGCACCTGACCAAAAGGACCAATAAGGGGACAAGATACTTTCAAATCTGGAGGGAGGGGAGAAGAGAAGGCTTTTGTCTGTCTGTCCTGTGTGCTTGCCGGAGAGAGATCAAGAAAGCAAGCAATCCAACTCCATTAGAATTAGTAAGTACTAGCAAGGAAATGTGTGTTTGCTTTTGTTTTGGCTTGTGATTTTCTCTGTGCTGAGAGGAAGGTGTATTCCTGGTTTTCTTTTTGTAACTTCAAAGTTTTTGCCCAGAGGGAAATCCTTTGTGTTTTAAATCTGATTGCCCTGTGAGATTAGCTTCCCTTCTAATTTTACAGAGGTGCTTCTTTTACCTTTTTTTCTTTCTAATAAAGTTCTGTTTTCTTTTAAGAGCCTGACTGATTTCATTATGGCCCTAAGACCCAGGGGTTTGGGTCTGTGATCACTTTGTAACCAATTGGTTAGGATATTATTCTCAAGCCTTCCCAGGAAAGGGGGTGTAAGGGCTTGGGGGGATATTTTGGGGGAATAGGAACTCCAAGTGGTCCTGTCCCTGATCCTTTGTTAAATCACTTTTATTTAAATTTCTTTTATCTCAACAGCTCTAGTTCTCAAGTACTATGTTATGTAGAAACTCACAATCGTCACTGTGGATGCAAACAGCTCTGGCCTAGGTGACCTATTGTTGCAATAACATAGCTCTAAGTGGAAGCCAGTTCTACCATCTTTCTTTGGAAAATTCTAGGTGCAATGGTAAAGGTAATCTTTGAAAGCAAATCTTCCACATTTACAGAGGCAGACAAACCATATGCACTGATTGAAAAGGAGTGCCTGACAAGTGTATGGGCATGTGAGAACTTTTACAGCTATCTGCATGGTCTGTTATTAATTTACATTGATAACAGACCATAAACCACTTGTAACCCTCATCAATGGAAGAGACTTGGATCTTGGACACCAGTATCACCACTGAGACACCAACACCTATTGCTATGGTTAATGCCATTTAATCCAATTGCTAAATATATTCCTGGGAAAAATCTGGTAGTAGCAGAGACTCTGTCATGGAGCCAAGCATTGCATTGAACTTCCCATGAGCTCAAAGATGATGTAAAGGCATACGTGGATGCTGTGGACATGTACACACCAGTGTCATGTACACAAACTACTCCCAGCTACAAAAAGCAAACTCAATGGACGTGAAATTTCAGGAAGTTCTAAGTTATATTTGAGGTGGCTGGCCCAAGTGTCTAAAGGATACTAAGGAAGAGAAAAGAAACTACTTTGCGGTGTATAGACAATTAAACGAGTCAAATGGAATCATTAATAAAGGCAACTGCATCGTAATTCCAAACGAAATGAGAGGTGAAATCCTAAACCTCATCCATGCAGCACATCAAGGATTAATTGAATGCCATGAATGGCCCAACCACTCAGTGTGGTGGCTGGGTATCAGCAAGGACATAAAGAATAAAATATCTGCATGTGAACATTACAAAACTAACAGACCACAACAAAAAGAACCTTTTAATAACACCTCTACCAGGTAGACATTGGAAGAGATTAGTTGTAGATTTATGCAAATTCAGAAGACATCATACATGCTGGAACTATGGGTGCTGCAGCACCCCCTGGCTTGAGGTAGTTTGCATTATATCCAGGGTTTACACTTTGGTTCAATGGCTCTCAGCACCACCACTATAAAAATTGTTCCAGCACCCGTGGACATCATCACTATTTTTCTAGGTATACAGAAATAATGTATTCAAAAGACATAATATGCTGCAGTGTTACCGAGACTGAAGTGCACTATTGCTCACTTTCGTAATCCACAACAACTAGTGACGGACAATGGAGCAACAATTGACTGCAGCAGAATTTAAGTAATTCCAAACAAAATATAATTTTGATCATATTACTAACAGCTCACATTACCCACAAGCAAATGGAGTGGCTGGGGGAGCTGTACAGACAGCCAAGAAAATGCTACAGCAGGAAGATCCATTCTTTGTTCTTCATAGTTACACAACAGCTACTGGATAGAGTCCAGCACAACTCCTCATGGGAAGAGAACTCAGAACTACTGCTCCGACTTTGGAAAAGAATCTATCTCCAAAGTGGCCAGATATGGAGAGAGTAGCCAAATTGGATAAATTGGCTAAAAGAGCTTACCAACACTTTTTTACAACAGACGTCACTCAGAGAACTGCCAAGTCTAGAACCTGGTGACTGTGTTCATGTGAAATTGGATAGAGAAAAAAGATGGACAGCTCCAGCTGTGGTAAAGAAAAAGAATTCAGCATCCAGTTCATATGTGATTGAGACCAACAGTGGAGAGTTCAACAGAACAAACTCTGCAGAAGGCAGAACAAGAAGACGGTTCTAGGATTCCAAACTGACGACAGCCAGTTGCAACTAATGAGCAGTCAGATGACCAAGTTGTTATGTATTCAGGTTGTGTAATTAGAAAATCAGTACAATTCAGAGAGACTTAACAGACTGATCCATACTGAACTTGAAAGACATTGTGATAGTGTAAATATTATAAATGGAAGGAATGTAGATCTTAAAGGGGGAGATGTAATGGAATGCTAAACAGTATTATAACTGTTCACTCACTTGGTGGCACTGGGTGTAAAATACCTTATTTAAACATACCTCAGCCATACCTGGCAGATCATTAAAGGATCCAGTGATGAACACAGCTGGTGTGTGTAGAAGCGAGCTCTGTACCTAGGCTACATCTGGTTCAGAAGTATACGGCAGAGGCGTGCAGCAAAGCCATGTCAGGGAATGCCTTCCTGGATTCACCAGCTGGAAACAATGGGGAGATGCAGCTCTATGTGTCCAATCTGACCCCTGGTGGTCACCAGTGACTGCTCCATGTCTCTCCAGTGCTGAATGAACACACCATGCTATGGGCATAGGAGCCATGCCTAGTCTGCTTGGCCAACCAGAGGCCAAGAGGATTGTGTTGTTTTCTGACCCATCCCTGACTGTTTGTTTTCCCCCAAACCTTAGCTGCTGCAGCTTCCTGCCCTGGGGTGGTGCAGCTGTGGCGGCATGCCCTTCTCCTGCTGCCTGCCGCCCCCTGCCGCACTGTGTGCGCAGCGTAGTGTGAGAGGCACTCCTTGGCAGGTACCTTCACTCCGGATGCAGCGCATATACAACAGTGAGGTGGCGGTGACTGATAAGAGCAGGACCTGCAGCTGCCTCCACGCTGACCCCGCGGGCAGTAGGAGACCCCACCTGACCCCGAGAGGGTCTGGTTCTTTTTCCCCCTGACCTAACCCAGATCTGACACTTGTAGGGTTCCAGCTTATAGTCTGGTGGGCACAAACAAAATGGAAGTGTATGTCATGGAGGAGAAAGGAACTTGCATTGTGATTCCGTCGGGGCATCTTTTCTGGGTAAGTGAAGGTACTTTCCATGCATTGTTTGAGAAGTGCAACCTCAACTCCGCTGCTTTGGGGGTTCTAGCATTGGAGGGTTCTTTTGTTTTTAACATTAATGTTTCTTAAAGGTGATATGCACTCAGACACTCAGGCTGACAAGTGCCTGCAAAACTAGCTTCTCCTTGGTGAGGTCTTGTGTGAGAATAGAAGCATGAGCCAGACCAGGCTGTTCTCTATTGACTGAGGAAAGGGGCAACTATGGGATGAAATAAAGACATGCCCAAGCTGTAAAAATTGAATCTGAGATCAAAATCTGGGATGTTTGACTTGGGCAGTTTGTTTAGCTCCTACAGGAAATGGAAACTTACCTCCAAATCCCAAGCCAGGTCAGAACTTTCTAAAATTATGGGAAGGCTGGTGTTTGCATGGAGGATTTAGGGTTAGGACCCTCTCTGGTGTGAATGGCAATGGATGATGCATTTGAAAGCTCTTACTGTATGAAGTAATTGATGAGAGAGGTTCTTTTTTCCCTTAGTTATAGAGCAATTTTGGGTTTCATCACTGAGTCTCATGACTGTCATGGTCTGTCAACACAAATACCACTCCTTACTGTTACTATGGGATGGCAGGGTTCATTCTAAATGTCTGATTTAGGCAATGTCCATTTACCCTTGTTTTGGTCTGGCCCCAATTGCTGTCACATTGGGTCTGCGTCTGTAATATTTAGGATGTGCAGCCTTTGTATGCTCAAATGAACAGAGCAACACACTAACTCTGAAAGATAGGCTAATCAGCAACAGCTGGCTGTGATGTTGGATTCTGAATTAAACGGTTGGACCAGGCAGTAAAAATCCTATAGAGGAGGTTCAGTAGAATTGGCTTAGAACCAGACAGACTCTTTTAGCCAGAAACTCAAACTGAACACCAGTCTTGTCTCTTCTGTGGGGCTGGCCACAGGCCATTTCTCTTCCTGTCACTGTTGTTGGTGTCTTTCACCTTTTGGCGCCTCTGACCTTCCTGGTTGCAGCTAGTTCTGGAAACGGAGGCCCTGGAATAACATGACACCATGTGACATTAGTATTTCTGAGCTAGCTGGAAGCAGGGAGTAGGGAATTCTCACCAGAAAGTCAGTTCAGGCTGATTTCAGCACCAGGTGATTTCTGTGCAGGTTGACTCAGATCATTGTGTCTGGATATTTTTTTTGAACTGACCCTCTGATCATTTTAGGTTCACCCAAAGTCTCACACATCTGCCAGCACTTGGTAGATGCAATATCAGTTATCCAACTGAACTGCAGATCCAGTATTGAGCAATGGACAACTCTCCTGGATGTTCTAGGATTGAATGAATCCTGCTTTGCTAGCAGTAGCAGGCCCTACTGAGCAGGAAGGATGGTGGAATAGCTACTCTAGCTCAGCCAGACCCCCTGTGTGACCCCTCATGGTGTCTGTGCCCTTGGCTCAGTGCCCACTTGGGATCTTCCAGTCAGTTACACAGACCAGATTACTTCAAAGAAAACACCCCTGTTTGTGGGCCTGGTTTATTAACTTTCTTTGCCAAGTACAAACCACTTCTTTAGTATCCCAAGTTCACACCCCTTTGAGGGCAGCACCTTGTCACACTCTGATCGTCCATCCATCAACCCTGTACAAACCAGATTTGAACAGTAGAGGTTCTGGCCTGATGGCAAGGATGAACTGTCCTTTGAACCCTGCAGTGAACCCTGAACCCCAGTATGAGGAAGTTTAAAAATGCTCAGCTTGCTTTTGGGCTCCATCTCCTACCTGAGGAAGAGCGGACATTTCCCATCCTGGTGTTCTTTATTGAATGTTTCCACCCTGATGTGATATCCCTGAGTCAATGTCTGCAGGCTGTCCAGTGCGGTTCAAGAGACCCAGACGGGAGACCGTCCCTGCCTCAGAGTGTTCATGAGCTAAAAAGGCTGACACAGAATATATATACAGGAAATCCAGTGAGGGGAAGAACTTGGAGCTGGTTTTTCATGTTGATGTTGCTGTTGATGTTGGCTCAAAAATTCATAGATTCCAAGGCCAGACAGGACCATTATAATCATCTAGTCCGACCTCCTGCATACACAGCTCATAGTGCTGCCCTTTCAGTACTACAAGGCTCACTGCTTGGCGACATTGTGGAAGGAAGTGGGTCTTTGGGGTGGACTTAATGTGGCTTAGCAGAAAGGGCCTGGAAGTGGGCATAGGAGTAGTGTGCTAGGAAACAGAGAAGGGGGATTGGGAGAAGGAAACTAAGCGGCACATGACATCAGTGGCTGATTGAAGGCACTGGAGAAAATGCAGTGAGAGCTGAGAGCAGAGAAGGAAGCTGGAGTGCAGTTGTGCAGGTGTTGAATGTGCAGCAGAACACATGTAATGCATAAGGAGTGCAGATTGCAGTCTCTTCATTAGTACCCTGTTCAAAAGAGTGGGGAGCTAAGCCTGGCTGGCCAGCCCAGGGGTCTGCACCAGGACAGAATATGGGCAGATATGAATGTAGTATGGGCAAATGCTAGTCTCTCTATAGCTGAGACTGAAATCAGGACTCCATTATAAATCCTACTTCCACTGCACCTATATCTGTGGATGGGAAGCAACTTCTAACCTAAACTGTCATGTGGCTACTCTTGGGCATTAGTAGCATTTCTCTGGAAGCTTTGGAGTAAATTGATGAATGGATTTGAGTTCCAGAATGTTGAGAATGGCCCTTTTAGTATATTTGAATCATAATGTATGATTTTTGGGGGGCAGTCCTTGTAACTTAAAACTGACTTTCTTTTTACACAGCAAATGTTCAATGCCTCTGTACCATTCCATGCACAAGCTACTCTGAAAGGGAAGTATCAGAAACAAAGTTATCAGCATCCCTTGTCATTTGGCAGGTTCCCCATGTGGACGCTGACATGGGAAGTGTCAGTGTCAAAGCTCTGCACGTAAGACCTGGGAAATGAGACTGAGTGATGGATGCGGACTGTGGCAGCTGGGAGAGAGAGAGGGGAGTGGGTACCTTTCTGCTCATGAAGCTTTTGGCACATATGTCGTTGTGGGCAAAAATCTCCTCATCCTGTGTGGAGTTGTGTGCGTTCGTCTCTCTGCCCTGAAGATAACTTATGCTATATCTGCAGTTGAAGCTGGGAGTGTGAGTGAATCCAGCTGGTGCATTAAAAATAGCAGTATAGCCCAGGTTGTGGCTTGGGCTAGCCGCTTGAGTACATACCCACCTGGGTGCGTACTTGGGTGGCTAGCCTGGGCTGCTGCCTGTGGTACACTGGCTACACTTCTATTTTTAGTGCACTAGCTGGAGCAGAGCTAGTGTGGGTACATCTACACAAGCAGGGAATTGCACCTCCAGCTCCAAGTGTAGACGTAGCCTTAGTGTAGGTAGTTTTATGCATATGGCACTTTATTTCTTTCATAGAGATTTCTGCTTTTCTTTTCCTAAAGAGGCAATGAGATAGAAATGAAAAAATCCTGGTGCGGAATGGCTTATACAGAATTCTTCATGTAGAGGTGCTCATGAACTGAATGCGAGGCTTTCCCTCATGTCTGCCTTTGGCTTCCCGAGAGGAAATCAAGTTGGAGAGCCAGGCTCTAGTGCTCCTGCTAGGGAGTTGTAAACTACTGTAGTTGTTGTTGTTGGAATCTGAGCCTGTTTCCCTTGAGACAAAACAAGATAAACACAAACAAAGGGAGAAAGAACAGACACAAAAAAATACCAAACACAGTTTCTGACTCCCATGTTCACTCTGTCTGGCTTGCAGCCTTGCTGCTGGGAAACGCAGACCTAGCACATGATCTGATCAGGCATGCTGAGACCTGGCAAACTACTTGTACCAGTGTGAGCTGTTTAAGGCCTTGCTTTAAGCTCCCTCTCCCCTCACAGGCTCCCAGCGATGTTGCAAAAGATGCAGCCCTCTTCTAGGCAAAAGCAGAGACAAGGACAAGCTGGGGAAAGAAAATGACAGATGGGGGGTGGTGATAGCAGGAGCCCAAGTCTTCCACCCCAGGTGCTGTTCTAGTGCAGGGGGTGAGATCAGTTCCCCCGCTCTGGCCAGGACGTCTCTCAGAATCAGGACAATGCAGGCCTAGAAGTGTCATACTGGATCCGGGGTCCTAGGAGTGGGTGAGGGTGGCATCTTTAACAACAAAGCTCACTCCTTCCGGCCTAACCCCACTGCTCCGGCTCTCTGTGACACCCCCTCTGCCCCGCCCCAGGTAAGCAATATCCAAGAAGAGGTGGCTGCCTCATGGCAGTGACATTCCCCAACCAGAATCCAGTTGGTGAATGTCCTAACTGACATTTCCTCCCGTTTCTAAAAGCTTTCAGCTCACGGCCATGTCAACTGCAGACCCCTTTGCACTGCTCCATTAGGTCAAACCATCCCATCTGGCCCAGCCCCTCTGCTGCCAGTCCCGCTGCCTCTTCTAGTCAGTTTTACATAACAGGGTGAATTGGGCTGTTGTTACTTTGCAAGTTGGAGTCCAGGCCCCTACGCAACAGGGGGAAGGAGAGAGGAGTGAAGCAAGTGACCTAAACTCCCTGTTAGGGTGTAGGGAAATTAACAAACAATAAATATTGTTAACTTTCAGTTCAGGTTCTTTCTTATTATGAAAATTAAAGGTAATGTTCAAAGCGGGGAAAAGATATAAGGAATGTCTAAGTAGCGTGGGGCTTGCATGGGAGTGTGGATTGGTTGGTAAAATCCTTTTTTTTTTTTTTTCTCCTCCCCCCGAGTTGGCCCTTGAGCCAGTAATACAGGGTATGTCCACTTAGCAGAGCTAACTCTGGCTCTTACCTGGGTTTTAGCCCTAATCCCCCTCCCACCTAGACTGAAAAACCTCTGAGCCAGGTTTGGGTGGGAGGGTGGGTGACAGCCTGGGCTCTGCTTTAACTTGGGCGGGAAACTACCTATCTACCCACGCACTTTGCAGTTAGGATGCTGGCAAATTCATCGAGTACTGATAGTCCTTCAAAGCCTTCCTACAATTCCCCCCAAAAGGGGCAGTCAAGTTCTCCTGCAATTGAATGGGCAAGTTATCTAGAGCATCTCAAACCAAAGAATCATGGGAGACACCCTCCCAGACATACACAGGCATGTGCAGAAACAGTGAAGGAGCCATCAGGTAGGCAGAGATTTACAGTGGGCACATGCATACCTGGGCTAGGCTAACCTGGTTGCTCAGACTTGGGGCCAATCACCCAGGTTAACTGTGCCATGTAGATATGGCTATAGTGTAAAAACTTCTGACAATCACAGAATGGAATTAGACCCAGCTTTGAATATAGCCTGTCATCCTGCCTTGTTATCCATTGTTCAGCCACAGCTGCCCAGTTCAAAGTAAATCAGGCAACATTCACACCACAAAAGGGAATTTTGTTTATAACAGAGCAGATTAGGAGCCATCTTAGCTGTTCCAGTCAGGGGCTTTGTGGAGATAGGTGAAGACGGAGAGAGGGAGAGAAGAGAGAGAAATCCTTGGAGGGAAGGCTTTGGGAGGGAACACGGGTGCAAGGCTGGGCACAGAAGGACAGGACTGTGACTGGGGGAGCTGGTTCTGTGCAGGTTGAGTTTGCAAATGTTTGGGAGAGGTGGGCAAGACAAGATGCCCCGTAGAACATGGACGTGTCAGCATGGAGGGCTCAACATGGGCTGGATAGGTGGGGAGGGAAGGCCAGCCCCTTAGGGCAGGCAAGGGCTGCAGAATGGCCAGCCACAAGAGTGGATATGTCACACACTCAACTCCAGAAAATCATCAGATTGGCCTGATGAAAACCTCATGATTTTTAAGATTCACTTTATTTTGTCTGTCTAGTTGCTGAGCCTTTATGAGGTAATCACTGGCCCCCAAAGTGGGTGGGGTATTTCAGATTCAAAGTTCAACCTCCAGTGCACACACTCAAATGCAGTCTCTGCACTGGCTTCTTGGAGGGGGCTCCCCTTGACCCCTCCCAGGTATTCTGCATCTCTCCAACCCCCTCCCTCATCATGAGCCTACATCCTTCCCAAACCCACCCAGTTTCCTGCCCTCCTCACATTTATCCCCTGTGCTCCTTTCCGTAGAGTTAAAACTCACTCAGATCTTGCCCTCCATTAAGATGCCATTTTCCAAAATGGCTACTACCACCCAATGGTTTGACTGAGTGAAGCCAAGCTGCCCTCAGGGAAGTGTGTGGCTCTGTGGTGTCAGGAAGCAAAGAGGAGCCTTGTGAGGGCTAGGTGCATGGAGACAGTGGCCATTTTTGCTAGGGACAGAAGGTGATTCTAGTCCTATGAAGAACAGGAGATGGCAGCCCTTTATGAAAAAGGGTGGTTCTTTGTGAAATTCCTTGAAGTAGAACATTATTCTTCAGCCTCTGCTGATGGAAAAACTTCCAGGTATAAAGAATAACAGCAACAAATGCCCATTACACGTAAAGAAATCTTTACATGTAGCCCATGCACAAGACTGGTGAGAGTTTTAACTATAGAGGATGTTTGAAGAGTATGTCTTAGTCCATTATTAGGATAGTTGGGACAAAAGGTCTGATTCTGGGAGCTAAATCTCTTGAAGGTCCTCTTTTTAATTTCATTTGAACTCAAACTGATTAGCAGATTTACTTGTAAATTCTCAAATCCATTCTACACTCCGAGTCAGTGGTGAAATTTTGGGGAGGAGACTCTTTTTTTTTTTGCCAGGTGGAATCGGCAGCCACAAGAGCCAGGTTCAATATTGGGGGTCCTTTGTAACAATACAACATAGAATCTGCTCAAGTACCCACCCAGGAACCAGTGAAAATTATACACCACCTCTTGGCACCTCTAAGAGGCAATACTTCCCCTCTCGCAAGCACTGAGTCTGTGTGTAGAAAAGAAACTTTTAATTAAAATGGGGAAGAAATCCACCATTAACTTGGGAAAATGCCACAAGCAGGATTCAGAGGCATATGACCATGAGCAAAACAACCATGCCGGAGTAGGTTGGGCAGTGTTCTTTGCCTCAGGTTCTCAGCTTGCAGTGAGAAAGTCCAACAAACAAAAGTTCCTTTAACGTGCCCATCCCCACTCCCTCTACCGCCCCCCCACCCCTCCCTAGGTGTTGTCCTTGGTCAGTGAAGACCCCGAGTTCAGAGCTGCATTCATCTGAGTTCACCTCCCACTCTGGATAATTTTGGAATATTCTGTAGCTGTTCATCTTCACAAGCATTTCATGTCCCTGTAACAGCTCAATTGCTCCTCTTCTGGCTGCAGTAGGCAATGGAAGTGCCCGAAGACTATGAGAAGCGGTGCTTGTGCTACTTCTGGCCCTGGCTGAAAAAGGAAGTGAAGGAACAATCTAATTTCCAGCCCATGTTTCCAGACCAAGAGATCTGGCTAAGTCACATATATTTCCCTAATTTTCAGAAGTGCTCAGCATTAGCAGGGGGTACTCAACCTCTCTGAAAATCAGGCAAAATCTTCTCTTTGGAGCTGAGGAACCATCCAGTCATATTTGGAAGGCAATCAGATACTGCAGCTCCAAGTGGCACATAGGAGCCTTTCCATAAATAAATAGTAGAGAAGTTTGCAAACCACTTTGTGCATTGTGCTGATTTCCTTTCAAACATCCACATTCACACTGTAGGAGTCTCTTTTAAAAGGTCATAAAACCCTTTCTACATTGGCACTGTGACAGATGTTTGTGTGGTTAGAGGTCCCCTTTAATTACTAAAGAGAGAAACCAGAACAAATATGTGGGCCCAATTGTCCTGAAATTGCAGTTTAGAATTCCTCCCATGTGTGCTGAACAATAGGTGGGAGGAATGTTAAAAGCTCCTTGAATAAACAAGCACTACATTTTCTTTTAATAATGGGTGGTTTTGGTTTCAGAAGTTGGGAGGGATTTGTGAAATATACAAAGTAAAGAGGCAGAGAGATTTTCAGGAGGGGAGAAAAATTTTGTGTTCTTTCTCTAAGCCCTGTTCCGTTACTCTTAAGCAAGCTGAGATTTGCAGTAGCTTTGTTGTGCTGCTGATTAATGGACTGGAAAATACAATTGCCCTTCTCTGACTGTGAAAATTGCTTTACAGGCATCATAACTTAACTGCTGGGAGATACTTACATTGATGTTCTTTTGGAGAGTTTATACAAGCTTTGTATTGAGCCACACCCTTCCATAGTACCCACTGGGCAAACTGAGATCAAAAGCAGAGGAATTTAAATGCATTTGGCTGTATTTGAGTAAAAAGTTATTCCTCTCTGTGACTGGCAGAATTTTGCTAATATACTTTTTAAAGATCTTTCTCTGATTTTCCAGTTTTTACTTTTTAAACTAACTTTAATATATTTCTTTAGTTGCCAAAATAAAGTAGTTTCTGACTTTAAGAAAACATCCAAACATAGAAGATGAGACCAGAATGATAATTCATTGGGCCACTAGCTGCAGAACTGCTTTCAGTTGCTATGAATTCTAGTTTCTGGAAGCCAGCAACTTCAGCCTGTAATTTCCAGTTAGATTTCACAGTGGAACCAATCTGTACTATATTTGTGCTACACGTGGGGCTAGTCTCCTCTTCATAATGACCCTTCCTCACAGTTTGTGCCAGACTTAAACTGTTGATTCGTTTGCCTGGGTAGAGAGCAAATTCTGGGGGAATCTGCAGTCAGTGTATTGATCTCCAGAGGGTGTCAGCACTAAACAGCTATGTCTCAGAGTCACTTGTTGGTGATTCAGAAAAGACGGAATGAAGATTCTAATGAAAAGTGGGAAAGAGAGAGGGGCTATTTTTCTATGGAAAACACACTCTGGAGGCCCTGGCAGCCACGCGGTGGGGGGACCGGGTCGGGCAGCTGGCCCACCCCGTGTGGCAGGTGTCCTGGGGTCCAGGGCAGCCAGCCCACCCCGCAGGGTCTGGGGCAGCCGCCCAGCTCTGCTAGCTCCGGGGGCTGGGGCAGCCACGTGGCAGGGCACCGGGGCAGGTAGCCAGCCTGCCCCACGTGGCAGGGGTCCCAGGGTCAGGGCAGCCGGCCAACCCCTGGGGTCCGGGGGCGGCAGCCCGCCCAGTGGAAGTCGGGGTTGCCACTGTCCTGGCCCCTGTGGTCCTAGTTACATATTGTGGGCTGCATATGTGATCCACAATGTGTAATATGTTCGCAAAAAGAAAAGGAGTACTTGTGGCACCTTAGAGACTAACCAATTTATTTGAGCATGAGCTTTCGTTCACGAAAGCTCATGCTCAAATAAATTGGTTAGTCTCTAAGGTGCCACAAGTACTCCTTTTCTTTTTGCGAATACAGACTAACACGGCTGTTACTCTGAAACGTGTAATATGTTGAGAACCACTGTCCTAGTGTAACCAATTTAATATTTTTATTAATGATGTTTGCACAAAAAGTATGAGTCTGCTATGGAAATGTGTTGATGATACAAAGTTGAGGCATCATCAATACAGAGGAGGATCAGATTATTATTCAGGAAGAATTTGTTGACCTTCATACATTCCAAGGCCAGAAGTCATCATTGTGATCTTCTGGTCTGACCTCCTGTATAACACAGGCCAGAGGACTGCCCCACTATAATTCCTAGAGCAGAGCTTTTAGAAACACAGCCTATCTTGATTTTAAAAATTGCCAGCGGTGGAGAATCCACCATGATCCTTGGTAAGTTGTTCCAAGATGGTTACCCTCACTATTAAAAATGCATGCTGTATTTCCAGTCTGAATATGTCTAGTTTCAACTTCCAGCCACTGCATGGTGTTATACCTTTCTCTGCTAGACTGAAAGTGCATTATTAAGTATTTGTTCCTTTGAGTATATCACTTTAAGGCATGTTTTCTAATCCTTTAATCATTCTTGTGGCTCTTCTCTGAACCAGTGTTAACATCCTGCTTGAATTGTGGGGGCACCAGAACTGGACACAATATTCCAGCAGTGGTCACACCAGCGCCAAATCCAGAGGTAACATAACCTCTCTGCTTCTATTTGAGATTCCCCTGTTTATGCATTCAAGGATTGCATTAGCTCTTTTGGCCTCAGTATTGCACTGGGAGCTCATGTTCAGCTGATTATCTCCAGGCACCTCCCCCCAAATCTTTTCCAGAGTCCTTGAAGACTGGAGTAACAGAAGTAAGATGAAATTCAATAGTACAAAGTGCAAGGTCTAATAATAAGAATTTCTGCTCCATGCTGGGAGCTCCTCAGTTGGAAGTGCCAGAGGAGGGAAGAGATCTGGGTGCATGGGGCAATCACAGGATGTTTATGAGCCACCAATGTGATGCACCTACAAAAAAGGGCAAATGCAATCCTAGGATGTATCAGGTGAGGCATTTCCAGCAGAAAGAGGGAAGTATTAATGGCACTGTGCAAGGCACTGGTGAGCCCTCATCTGGAATCCTGTGTACAGTTCTCATTAGCTATGTTTGAGACAGATGAACCCAAACTGGAACAGGTGCAGAGAAGAGCTACTCGGATGATCAGGGGAACAAAGGGCTTGTCTTATGAGAGGAGATTGCAAAAACTTGGCTTGTTGAGCCTAGCAAAATGCAGGCTGAGAGGGGCTCTGACTGCTCTCTACAAATCCATCCGGGGTAAACACCAGGGAGGGGGAAGAGCTATTAAGGCTAAAGGACAGTGTGGGCACAAGAACAAATAGGGAGAAACTGGACATGAACAAATTGCAGCTGGAAATGAGAAGAAAGTTTCTAACCATCAGAGGGTGAGGTTCTGGAATGACCTCCCAACGGGAGCAGTGGAGGCAAGCAACTTAATTAGTCATAAAATCGAAGGCCAGAAGGGGCTACCAGATCTCTAGTATTGAGAAAGAGATGGACAATTTTATGAGTATGACTGTATGATGGGATTTCTTGTGATAGTGGGGGGGGCACGGCTCAGCAGCCCTGGGAGTCCCTTTCAATGTATGTCTTATGTTCCTAAAAGTCATGCTTCAGGACTTCAGCTGGTTACCTGTTGAGTCAGGAAGGGATTTTTCCCATCCACTATGTTTTTGGCCTTCCTCTGCAGCATGTATTGTGGGTCTCTTGCTGGAATTGTTTGGGTGTCCACCCCCACACAAGCATGGAAGGGGTTAATGGAGGCCAGATGCGCCAACTAACCTAATAGATTGAATGCTGAGGGGGAAGAGCCCTAATTAGAGAAACAGGCATACCTGTGCCAGAACAGGCGGGGCCAGCACAAAACCAGGTAGCCAGCTGCACACAGGGGTTTGCAGTGGCTGGGAAAAGGCAGATGCTCTCAGGAAAAGAGGAGGACTTGGTGGAGGCTGCAGTCGCTCCCTGGGAAGAGAGAGGAGACTTTGGGAACTGGTAGGCCCAGGAACTAAAGGGTAACCAGTAGTAGGAAGCAGCCCAGGGATGGAGCAGTGAGGCCAGAGAGAGAAGGCTCAGACTGCTGAGCTGAGGGTCCCTGGGCTGGAACTGGAGAAGAGGGCTGGCCTGGGTTCTCCTGCCAGCCACTGGGCAATTGTCAGTGAGCAGGAAGACTGCCTAGGGCTATTGAGGAGCTAACCTCTCCCTGCCGAAGGGAGCATTTCAAGTGACCTTGCTGGAGGGTTGAGTCACAGCGAGGACAATGCGGTTGCTGAGATGGAGAGAGGGGCTGTGGGCTGGTCAGGGAGGTTGTGATGGTGTGGGAACCATGGAAAAGGGCATCACCTGAAAGAGCTAATCCCCAGAGCGACCAGCAGGAGGTGCCTCAAGTGGTGAGCAATACACCCCATGATAGTATGTCTCCCTTAATCGTTTCAGCATTGATACACCTTGGTTCTCCTTTCCTCTGCCTGTGGCACACAGTACTACCGTAATACTTTTGTCTACCTTCGGCTGTCGGGTTTAACGTGCAGGTGCTGTTTGGTGCTGGTGGCCTTTGCTATATGAGAGGTCAAACAAGGCGATCTGGTGGTCCCTTCTGGCCCTACTCTCTATCTCTCTGAAAGAGTGTCAAAGACTGGAAGTGCAATGGGCTATCCTCTGTTGGCTAGTTGTCTATTAAGGAGATTTTCCTAACTTTAGAAAAATCAACTCCTGTTTTAATTGTATCACTATCCCCTATCATCAGTACCTTTCAATAAGGCAGCATGTCTCTCCGTTTTCTAGAGAAAATATTTTGTACAGGAAGCTAATTTTAATAGAATTGATGACTTCTGGTTTAATAGGAGACCAAGAAATGCAATTAATTTATATCTATCTTTGCTGGCAACTTTTCTAATAAAGACCTGTCTGTATACTATATGATGGGAATGCCTCTGAAAATATATTCCAGAGGAATAAACTTTGAGTTGAAAAAAGAGGATCAGCAACCTCAATTCTTAGAATACAAGGAAATTCCTGTTTCATTGGAACCAGAAATGTAAAAATTATGCAGACTGGGGGTGGGGGTGAATGTTGAAGAGTGAATTTTATGCTATTAAAATGTATTGAGATGTGATTCATTATCCAATATTACCAACTGCTGGACATTTATTATGGGGTGATTTGTTGATAATCCTTCTGGGGTGTCTCAGCAGAAATGGTCACACACAAGGAAATTAAGAATTAATCACTAATACTGGACTATTGGTAGCTTCCTCTTATTAAAGAGAATTATTGCCCCAAATTAGCAGAATGGTGTCAAAAAGATGGCATGTTATTGTTATGGAGAGGTTCGTGCATCAAGTACATACCCAGCAAAAAGACACAGGCCAACTACTTAGGTAGCAGGTTACCATTTGTTTGTAACTAGGGGATGAGCCCAAATGTTTCAGGGGTGGGTATATTAATGTAACCCTTCTGCCAGTCAGAGTTGGTAGCAACAAGGGCTGGGTTCAACAATACAACACAAAACTGACTCGAGCCCCCACCCACTGACCTGGGACAATTGCACACCACCCCCTCAGTGCCTCTAAGAGGCAATACTTCCCCTCTCACAAGCACAGTCTAAGTGTAGCAAAAAATTTTATTAAAAGGAGGGAAATAATACGGCATTAATTTGGGGAAACACCGAAAACAGGGTTTATAAACATAAACCATGATCAAAAGACCCACCACCAAGTAAGTTGGGCAGAGTCCTTTTCCCCTAAGGTTCTTAAATCCAGCAACCCAAAAGTCCCTTTAACGTAGCCATCCCGTATCTGCACCCCACTCATAGTTGCTGTCCTTGGACAGTGCAGACCCAGAGTTCAGAGGTGCACCTGCAGAGTTCAACTCCCACCCTGAGGGAAGGGGAAATAAGGAGGCACCTTACTTGCTCCACTGCTCAGGCACTCACTCACCACCCCTCTCTGCAGAGCTGCCCTGCTGGCCACACCAAGATGTCTTCAGGGCCCCCCACTTAACGCAGCTCTCAGTGATTTCAGTTGTTAGTGGGGGAGCCTCACTGCTGGTGCACACTGGGCAGTCTTTTGCATCAGAGACACTGTCCCAAAGCAGGTCTAATACTTAGACCTAGGTATCAGTGATTTCAGCTCTGCAGCATGTAACAAGACTCTCAATTGAGTCTAAAGTAGCTCTGTTATTACACAGTGGAGAGAGGGAAGGGTCAAGTGGTGGCTAGAACCCTTGGGTACCACACCACCAGGTACAAGTGCCTGTCCCCACCCTCTCTCAACTCACTGGGCTTTGGAACCCATGTCCCCTGCCTATCGAGTGATGTTTAGTTGAGGGTGAGTCCTCAACTATGATGAAGATGTCCTCAATGTAGCGCAAGTAGAGTAGGGGCATTAGGGGACGAGAGCTGAGGAAGCGTTGTTCTAAGTCAGCCATAAAATGTTGGCATACTGTGGGGCCATGTGGGTACCCATAGCAGTGCCACTGATTTGAAGGTATACATTGTCCCCAAATGTGAAATAGTTATGGGTGAGGACAAAGTTCAGCCACAAGGTTTGCTGTGACATTATCGGGGATACTGTTCCTGACAGCTTGTAGTCCATCTTTGTGTGGAATGTTGATGAAGAGGGCTTCTACATCCATAGTGGCTAGGATGGTGTTTTCAGGAAGATCACCGATGGATTGTAGTTTCCTCAGGAAGTCAGTGGTGTCTCAAAGATAGCTGGGAGTGCTGGTAGCGTAGGGCCTGAGGAGGGAGTCTACATAGCCAGAAAATCCTGCTGTCAGGGTGCCAATGCCTGAGATGATGGGGTGTCTAGGATTCCCAGGTTTATGGATCTTGGGTAGCAGATAGAATACAGTATGCCAACATTTTTATGGCTGACTTAGAACAACACTTCCTCAGCTCTCGTCCCCTAATGCCCCTATTCTACTTACGCTACATTGATGACACCTTCATCATCTGGACCCATGGAAAAGAAGCCCTTGAGGAATTCCACCATGATTTCAACAATATCCATCCCACCATCAACCTCAGCCTGGACCAGTCCACACAAGAGATCCACTTTCTGGACGCTACAGTGCTAATAAGCGATGGTCACATAAACACCACGCTGTACTGGAAACCTACTGACCGCTATACTTACCTACATGCCTCCAGCTTTCATCCAGACTACACCACACAATCCATTGTCTACAGCCAAGCTCTACAATACCATATTTGCTCCAACCCCTCAGACAGAGACAAACTGAAGGACGACCCATCACTCTCACAGATCTTGGAAGACAGGCCAGTCCTTGCTTACAGACAGTCCCCCAACCTGAAGCAAATACTCACCAGCAACCACACAACAAAAACACTAACCCAGGAACCTATCCTTGCAACAAAGCCCGTTGCCAACTGTGTCCACATATCTATTCAGGGGACACCATCATAGGGCCCAATCACATCAGCCACACTATCAGAGGCTTGTTCACCTGCACATCTACCAATGTAATATATGCTATCATGTGCCAGCAATGCCCCTCTGCCATGTACATTGGCCAACCCGGACAGTCTCTATGTAAAAGAATAAATGGACACAAATCAGATGTCAAGAATTAAAACATTCAAAAACCCGTCAGAGAACACTTCAATCTCTCTGGTCACTCGATTACAGACCTAAAAGTCGCAATTCTTCAACAAAAAAACTTCAAAAACAGACTCCAACAAGAGACTGCTGAATTGGAATTAATTTGCAAACTAAACACCATTACATTAGGCTTGAATAAAGACTGGGAGTGGATGGGTCATTACACAAAGTAAAACTATTTCCCCATGTTTATGCCCCCCCCACACTGTTCCTCAGACGTTCTTGTCAACTGCTGGAAATGGCCCACCTTGATTATCACTACAAAAGGTTTTTTTTTCTCCTGCTTGTAATAGCTCACCTTACCTGATCACTCTCGTTACAGTGTGTATGATAACACCCATTGTTTCATGTTCTCAGTGTATATAAAATCTCCCCACTGTATTTTCCACTGCATGCATCTGATGAAGTGAGCTGTCGCTCACAAAAGCTTATGCTCAAATAAATTGGTTAGTCTGTAAGGTGCCACAAGTACTCCTTTTCTTTTTGTGGATACAGACTAACACGGCTGCTACTCTGAACCCTTTATTACTCCTTCCCCAATAACAAGGAGACTGGGGATCTCACACCAACCAAAACTGATCATTTGGACAAGCAATCCCATCATGCTGAACACCTATGCAAGGTGGGTGTGCCCATGCAAACAAGATCAGCTCCTGAAGTCCTTTTCCACAGCTCACCATTAGATGTCAGGGGAGAGCGCATTCAGACTCTGCTTATATTAAAATCAACCCATAGAAGCAACCAATTTTTGGGCTCATCAAGGAGCAGCTCTAAAACAACTCTGGGGCAGCTTCTTTTTTCCTTTCCAATCTTTGGACATGTCTTGATCCTTGAATTTTCCCTTTTTGGTTGCACCTTAATCCCAGCCATGTACCTGTTTTTGTAGTTTGCTGAGTACTGTATGTTTGCTCTGCAGGTTAGAATAACATCACAAAGTCTGGGCTTAACCCATTTACCTGCCCATATGTTTTCTCAGCAACAGATTCTCCTCCGCTTGTGAGCATGTGCACATATGCATTTCCATTCGGGAAACAGGAGTAAGTTTAAATAACTTGAAAAAAGAGACCCTTCCCCTCCCCCACAACCCTTGTAGGGGCCAAATCCCTTTTGAGAAATACTAAGCACTCTCAGCCCCCACTGAAGTCAGGATTTGGCCTTAAATTTAGTTTTGCTCTGATTCTGACAGACACAGCACATAAGTGTTAGGAAGGACTTTCTAACTTGGCATAAGGAGCTCACCATTTACTTCCCAGCCTGCCCTACTCAGAAGATTGCTAAGGCTTGTTTTGCTTGGAATTATTGTATTACCTAGCCTTGGTTTCCACTGCCTCCATACAGTTTGTAAACCAGAAAGCTGAGGTAAACAACAGCTTTTGGTAGAACTGTGATAACCAGAGAGTTTTAATCATTAGTTGCCATGTCCTGACTTGACCAAATTGTTTCTCAGGACACAATAACCTTCACAACAATAGAGAACTCTTTCCAGACACGTAGGTGTTCATCACTGAGTTGCCAGGAATGTTGCTTTAGAATGAAATGGCAGAGCTAATACACGCTGTTTTGAGAACTTGTTTAAATGTCCATTAGATCCTAAACTGTGCAAATGCAAATAGTTTGTATAAAGGAAAACAAGGAATGTTCAAAGCTATTATTGGGAGGAAAAATATCTATTCTGAGGGCAGATTCAAAGCAGCTTTATGCCACTGACTGCAAAAACCATGTCAGACTTGATGACACAGGATATCAGGCAGGGTGAAAATAAATGTGAAATTTATTCTGGAGAAATGTTTCAAACTGAGAAGTACTTATCAATATACTGAGCACATGTACAACAGGGTCCCCAGTTGAGACAGAAAATGAAGTGCTAGTCTACATGTTAAGTAAACTCACAATCTCCGTTGCACCAAACCAAACATAGTGTTCTCTCAGGGGAGCTCTGGAGTTACTGCGACTTGAACTGGAATAATAGGAAGCTGCAGGGGAAGGAGTGGAGAACTCATGAGAGTAGTGTGGGAAACCTTGCAATCATGGGCAATGTTTATACAAATCGAAGGAAGCCAATTAAGTCACATAATAGAGGTCTGTTCAATACTTCTTCTTGATCAAAGATAATTGGAAGATGAGTCTCAGGTGTCTGAATCTGTGCACAATCTCTCACAGCTGACCCAGAGACTTGGTAAATTTGAAAACTCTAAGAAGGAAAAACAATGAGGAATCCTTGTGGCACCTTAAACCCACTTGAAGTTATTGGAATTATTGTATAACCTAGCCTTGGTTTCCACTTCCTCCGTACAGTTTGTAAACCACAAAGCTGAGGTAAACAACAGCTTTTGGTAGAACTGTGATAACCAGAGAGTATTAATCGTTAGTTGCCATGTCCTTGAAGTGGGTTTTAGCCCACAAAAGCTTATGCCCAAATAAATTTGTACAGGCTCTAAGGTGCCACAAGGATTCCTCGTTGTTTTTCCTTCTTAGAGTATTTTGATGGCTGAGGGTTCTGGCTCACTCGCTTGTAAATGGTTTGTCAGGGGGTGATGTTTCATAATGAAATTCTATTGAGTTCATAGGTGTTAATGAACTTCCTTCTTAGATTTCAGAGGGGTAGCCATGTTAGTCTGTATCAGCAAAAACAACGAGGAATCCTTGTGGAACCTTAGAGACTAACAAATTCATTTGGGCATAAGCTTTCATGGGCTAAACCCCTCAGCCATCAAAATACCATATCTGTTGCCCATCTCCTCATTAAACTCTGATTTTCTGCTTGCTGGCTTGGAGGCTCTGTACATTAGACATTTGTCAATTCCTGCATCATTAATGGTAAAAATTGCCAAGTATGATACCACAAGCATCTTTAAAAGATCCCTTGGCAGGGGCTCAGGAACTAATCTCCTTGCACAGTCGTGGCCCTACCTCCTCACAGACTGGGGGCTCAGGGCCTATCTCCTGACAGACTGAAGCAGTGTGGCGGGGTGTACTACCCTTTTAAGGGCTAGTGGCATGTACAGTCAGGCAGTCTGGGGGGCAGTCAAGGAGCCCCCTGCCCTTGTGGCTGGACTATATAAGCAGGAAAAGGAAGCAGAGGAGGGCAGAGCAGCCGTGGTGCCTGCTCTAGGTTGCAGGCCCCAGGTCATTAGTCTGACCTGGGCCCTAGAGATGCTGTTTTTCTGACTATAACTTAGGTGGCTGAGAGGCAAGCGCTTTATGAGCTGGTTAAGCAGCTCCTCCCCTGACCTGATGTAGAAGGGAAGGGGAATGCCAGCCTGCCTCCTAGAACCAGGAAGGAACTAGGAGCCCAGTTCTAGGGGGGTTGATTCGGAGCCGTTCCTAAAATGGACATGGGGTTTTTGTTGGTGGGTTTTGGCCTCCTACTTCTTGAATCCCATACAGGGAGTGTGAGGGGTGTGGGGGGGTGAAGCCAGCCCACAGCCCTAGCTCCCCAGGGACTGTGTGAGTGTCTGGATGGGAGATGTCTATACATACATGGAAGGAGTAAGGGGAATTAAATAGGAAGAACTGGACGTATTAGTACATGAGATAAATTATGCCAATTGGTGTCACAGAGACTTGGTGGGAGAAGTCTCATGACTGGAATATTGGTATTCAGGGGAGTAGCTTGGTACAGCTTGTTCAGGAAGGACAGGCAGGAAAGAAAGGCAGGAGGTGTTGCATTATATATCAAGAATAGATACACAAGTTCTGCGGTCCAGAAGAAGGTGAGAGGCAGATGAGCTGAAAGACTCTAGGTGAAGATGAAAGTAGAAAAAACAGAGGTGGTCATGATAAGAATCGGTTATAGACAAGCAAATCAGGAAGAGGAGGGGGATGAGTCATTTATAGAACAAATTACAGAAATACCAAAAACACAAGACCCATAATGGGGGACTTCAATGACCCAGACATCTGTAGGAAAAGTAATATAGCAAAACACAAAATTTTCAGAAAGTTCTTGGAATGTATTGGGGACTACTTTTTGTCCCAGAAAGTGGATGAAGTTACCAGGAGGACAGCCATTTTCAACTTGATTTTGTTCAACAGGGAGGAATTGGTTGTGAATCTGAAAGCAAATTGGGTGAAAGTGATCATGGAATAACAGATTTCATGATTCTAAGAAAAGAAAGGAGGAAGAGCAGTGGAATAAGGACAATGGACTTCAAAAAAGCAGACTTTAACAAACTCAGAGAACCGGTAGGTAATGTCCCATGGAAAGAAAATCAAAAAGGAAGTCAGAAGAGCTGCCAAACAGCACAAGCACAACTGTGAACTAACCCAACACAAAGGAAAGATAGGAAGAATAGTAGGAGGCCATTATAGCTTCATCAAGAGCTCTTTAATGAAAATCAGAAAGGAATCCTGCAAAAAGTGGAAACATGGACAAATTGCTAAGAATGAGTACACAAGAATAGCATAAGCATGTAGGGAGAAAATCAGAAAGGCTGAGGGACAAAATTAGTTACACCCAGCAAGGGACATGAAAGGCAATAAGAAGAGGTTGTTTAAATACATTAGGAGCACGAGAGAGAAGAAGGAAAGTGCAGGTCCTCTACTTAGTGGGGAAGGAGAGCTAATAACTGATGACATTCAAGAAGGCGGAGGTGTTTAATGTCTACTTTGCTTCAGTCTTCACTAAAATGGGTGATGAGTGACCAGATACTCAACACAATTAATACTAGAAAGGGGGAAGGAACAGGTAATGATTATTTAGATAAATAAGATCTGTTCAGCTCAGCAGGATCTGATGAAATTCATCCTTGGGTACTTGAGGAACTAGTTAAAGCAATCTTGAAACCATTAGCAATTATCTTTGAGAACTCATGGAGAATGGGTGAGGTCCCAGAGGATGGGAAAGGGCAAACATAACACCTATTTTTAAAAAGGGGAACAAAGAGGACCTAGGGGATTATAGACCAGTCAGCCAAACTTTGATACCTGGAAAGACCCTGAAACAAATGATTGAATAATCAGTTTGTAAGCACCTGGAGGATATTAGAGTTATAAGGCATAGCTAACATGGATTTGTCAAGAACAAATTATGCCAAACCAACCCAATTTACTTCTTTGACAGGGTTACTGGCCTAGTGGATGAGGGGCAGCAGTAGATTTGATATATCTTGATTTTAGTAAGGCTTTTGACAAAGTCACACATGACATTCTCATAAGCAAACTAGAGAGATTTGGTCTAGATTAAATTACTATAAGGTGGGTGTCATGTACATCTTGTACACAATAGGTTGCAGGTCAGGCACTTGTACCAGATATGGACTGGCTACAGGGCTTCCATCCCAGAGGGAGACACGCACCAGAGATTTGTTTGCTATAAGAGCCTTTAATGTATTGCCAGTAATGGCTATTATGAAATATGTTACATATGTCACCATCTAGTGGTTGAATGGTACAACACAGTTTAGCATTCCGTCACATCTCCCCCTTTATGTTTTACATGCCTACTATTTACAAAATGTACACTATCATGCTATCTTTAAGTTCAGTATGGATCAGTCTGTTAAGTGTCTCTGAATCATACTGTTTCTTCTAATTATATGACCCAAATGCATAACAACTTGGTTATCTGGTTGTCCATTAGTTGCAACGAGTGGCTGTAGTAAGTTTGGAATCTGAGTCTTCTTTTTGTTTTGTGTCGCCATCTGTAGAGTTTACTCTGCAAATTGTTCTTTCTGAGGAACAAACCATAGAAGTTGATGGTTTCTGTTGAACCCTTCACTTTCAGTCTCAATCACATTTGATCTGGGTGATGAGTTCTTTTTTCTCGTCCAATTTGACATGAACATGGTCACCAGGTTCTAGACCTGGCAGTTATGTAACTGAGTCATGTCTGTTATGAAAGTGTGTGTAAGCTCTTTTTGTCTTTTTATCTGATTTGGCTACTCTCTTCATGTCTGACCATTCTGAGGTAGATTCTGTTCCAACTTTGGAACAATAGTTCTGATTAGTCTTCTCATCAGGAACTGTGCTGTACTATATCCGGCCATTTGTGCTGATCTCTAACTCTGAAGAGCAAGGAATGGATCTCCTGACTGTAGGATTTTCTTGGCTGTCTGTATAGCTCTCTCAGCCTCTCCATTAGCCTGTGGTTAATGTGGGCTGCTAGTAATATAATCAAAATCATATTTTGTCTGAAATAATTTAAATGCTGCTGTAGTGCATTGTGGTCTGTTGTCCATCACTAGTTATTCTGTAATACCAAAGTGAGCAAAAAGGCACTTCAGTTTCTCACTAACACTTTTGGTTATGTTATGTCTTTCAAGTATAGTAGAATCTCCGAGTTACGAACTGACCACTCAACCACACACCTCATTTGGAATCGAAAGTATGGAGTCAGGCGGCAGCAGCAGCAGAGGAAAAAAAAGCAAATACAGTACTGTGTTAAATGTAAACTACTTTAAAAAAGGGAAAGTTAATGATTTGACAAGGTAAGGAAACTGTTTTTGTGCTTGTTTCATTTAAATTAAGATGGTTAAAAGCAGCATTTTTCTTCCGCTGTATTAAGCAATGTTCAGTTGTAAACTTTTGACAGAACAACTTTAACGTTTTATTCAGAGTTACAAACATTTCAGAGTTATGAACAATGTCCATTCCCAAGGTGTTCATAACTCTGAGGTTCTACTGTACATTGTTTCTATATATGTGGAAAAATAGTCCACTATGACCAGGTAATGATATCCTCTGAATCTGCATAAATCTGCAGCTAGTCTCTTCCAAGATGAGTCCTGTAGAGATATTGTTCTATATGTAGAGCATTGTCTCTTAAAGTTATTTATACAGGATCTCCTTTCAAAAGTCCTCTATCATCAAATCCTCTGAGTTCTGCCGCTTTTCTCATTAGGCCCATAATGGTTGCCATACTGTGGAGAAGGTGGTTGGTCTTTGATCAAAGGCACTCTGCATTCAAAGCTTTTGTCTTTGTTAAGTTATTTCTGTGCAGTTCAGAATATGTCCAGGTCTAGTCAGAACTGTGTCAGTTGACTTCAGCACTTGGAGAAGTTGAAGGTGATTGTAAGTCCCTTCAGAGATGACTGTGATGTCTGCTTCTAAGGCCTGGTCTACACTACAAGTTTATGTCGGATTTAGCAGCGTTAAATCGAATTGACCCTGCACCTGTCCACAAACAAAGCCATTTTTTTCGACATAAAGGGCTCTTAAAACTGATTTCTGTACTTCGCCCCAACAAGGGGATTAGCGTTGAAATTGACATCGCCGTTTCGAATTAGGGTTAGTGTGGACGCAATTCGAAGATACTGGCCTCCGGGAGCTATCCCACAGTGCACCATTGTGACCGCTCTGGACAGCACTCTGAACTCGGATGCACTGACCAGGTGTACAGGAAAAGCCCCGGGAACGTTTGAATCTCATTTCCTGTTTGGCCAGGCGAGCTCATCAGCACAGGTGACCATGCAGTCCCAGAATCAAAGAAGAGCTCCAGCATGGACTGAACGGGAGGTACTGGATCTGATCGCTGTGTGGGGAGAGGAATCCGTGCTATCAGAACTACGTTCCAAAAGACGAAATGCCAAAACTTTCAAAAAAATCTATGAGGCCATGAGGGACAGAGGCTACAGCAGGGATGCAACACAGTGCCACGTGAAACTTAAGGAGCTCAGACAAGCGTACCAGAAAACCAAAGAATCAAACGGATGCTCCAGGACAGAGCCCCAAACATGCTGCTTCTACGTTGAGCTGCCTGCAATTCTAGGGGGGGCCGCCACCACTACCCCACCCCTGTCCATGGACTCCGATGACGGGGTACTCTCCACCATGCCTGAGGATTTTGCGGACGGGGAAGATGAGGAGGAGGAGGAGAACTAGCTTGAGGAGAGCACACAGCACACCGTTCTCCCTGACAGCCAGGATCTTTTTATCACCCTGACTGAAGTACCCTCCCAACCCAACCAAGCCGGAGAAGGGACCTCTGGTGAGTGTACCTTTTTAAATATAATACATGTTATAAAAGCAAGCGTTTTTAATGATTAAGTAGCCCTGAGGACTTGGGATGCATTCATGGCCAGTACAGCTACTGGAAAAGTCTGTTAACTTGTCTGGGGATGGAGCAGAAATCCTCCAGGGACATCTCCATGAAGCTCTCCTGGAGGTACTCTAAAAGCCTTTGCAGAAGGTTTCTGGGGAGAGCAGCCTTATTCCGTCCTCCATGGTAGAACACTTCACCATGCCATGCTAGTAGCAAGTAATCTGGTATCATTGCATGACAAAGAATGGCAGCGTATGGTCCCGGTGTTTGCTGTTATTCAAGCAACATCCGTTCTTTATCTCTCTGTATTATCCTCAGGAGAGTGATATCATTCATGGTAACCTGGTTGAAATAGGGGAATTTAATTAAGGGGACATTCAGAGGTGGCTGTTCCTACTGGGCTGTTTGCCTGTGGCTGAAAAGAAATCCTCCCCGCAGTTAGCCACATGGTGGAAGGGGGGGGCATTGGCACTGAGCTGTTTGCGTTTGGCTAGGAGGGATCTTCCCTGATACCAGCCATGTGGTGGGGTGAGGGGTAAAGCAATCATCCCAGAGAACTGGATGGGCACGGTGGTTAGTTTGGTTTCTGCTGCTGCAATTTAACAGGAAAACCGCAGCACTAAATGGCCAACTCTACGTGCTTTGCTTGGTATGGGAGAGGAGGGTGCTGCTGTTATGAAGGTTGCAGAAACCAAAAGACTATTGCTTACCATGGCCGCCTGCAAGCTGAATTCTGTTGCCCGGCACTGCGTGTGTGATCTCTAACACCAAAGCCGCAGGCACCCAATATAAGATGCAAAATGCGACCTTGTACCAAAATCACATGTGCTATGTAATGTGAATAGTGTTGTTCACCGTGAAATAGTATAGCCATTGTTCTGTAAAATGTATCTTTTTAAATACTTCACTCCCTTTTTTTCCTCCAGTAGCAGCAAATGTTTCAAGCCTCCCTCCTCCGTCCCAAAGGCTATCTCAGATAAGGTGGCAAAAAAACGCACGCGCGATGAAATGTTCTCTGAGCTCATGCAGTCGTCCGACACTGACAGAGCTCAGCAGAATGTGTGGAGGGACACAATAGCAGAGGGAAAGTGGCCGATGAATGTGAGGAGAGGTGGCGGCAGGAAGATCAGAGGAAGCCTGAGGCAACGCTGGGGCTACTGCGGGATCAAACGGACATGCTCTAGCGTCTGGTGGAGGTTCATGAATGGCAGCAGGATCACAGACTGCTGCTGCGGCCCCTGTTTAACCGCCCTCCCTCCTCCCCAAGTTCCATAGCCTCCTCACCCAGACGCCCAAGAACGCGGGGGGGAGGCAGCTCCGGGCACCCAACCATTCCACCCCAGTGGACAGCCCAAGCAACAGAAGGCTGTCATTCAAGAAGTTTTAAAGTGCCCTTTTCCTTCCCTCCTACTCTCCTCCCACACCCTACCCAGGCTACCTTGTGAGTTATCTCCCTATTTTTGTAATCAATTAATAAAGAATACATGTTTTTTTAAATGATAGTGACTTTATTTCCTTTGCAAGCAAGCTGTGATCGAAGGGGGGAGGGTGGGTGGCTTACAGGGAATTTAGAGGCAACGGGTTTTCATCAAGGAGGTGGGTTTTCATCAAGGAGAAACAAACAGAAGTGTCACACAGTACCCTGGCCAGTCATGAAACTGGTTTTCAAAGCTTATCTGATGCGCAGCGCGCCCTCCTGTGCTCTTCTAACCTCCCTGGTGTCCGGCTGCGCGTATACAGCGGCCAGGTGATTTGCCTCAACGTCTCCCCCTTACTCTCACTGAGATTGTGGAGCACACAGCAAGCAGCAATAGCAATGGGAATATTGGCTTCGCTGATTGATTACCGACTGACTGGTAGCTGTTTGGCATTGCAAGCTTTCACAGGGCTATTGCCACTCGCTTGTGAACTGTGAGGGCTGCTCTCATCTTGGTATTCTTGCACTTCAGGGCAGGGGAAAGCAAGTCACAAAGTTCCATGAAAGTGCCCTTATGCATGCGAAAGTTTTGGAGCCACTGGGAATCATCCCAAACCTGCAACATTATGTGGTCCCACCACTGTGTGCTTGTTTCCTGGGCCCAGAATCGGCGTTCCATGGCATGAGCCTGCCCCAGTAACACCATGATCTCCAAATTGCTGGGGACCGCGGCTTTAGAGAAATCTGCGTTCATGTCCTCATCACTGCGCTGCCGTTGCCTCCTCACCTGGTTTTTCAGGTTCTGGTTCTGCATAAACTGCATGATAATGCGCAAGGTGTTTACAATGGTCATAACTGCTGTGGTGAGCTGAACGGGCTCCATGCTTGCCGTGCTACGGCGTCTGCTTGGACAATCCAGGGAAAAGGGCGCGAAATGATTGTCTGCTGTTGCTTTCACGGAGGGAGGGAGGGAGGGTTGACTGACGACATTTACCCATAACCACCCGCGACAAATTTTTGGCCCCATCAGGCATTGGGAGCTCAGCCCAGAATTCCAATGGGCAGCAGGGACCGTGGGAACTGTGGGATAGCTACCCACAGTGCACCACTCAGAATGTTGACGCTTGCCATGGTACTGTGGACGCACACCACTGAATTAATGTGCTTAGTGTGGACGCATGCACTTGACCTTATTCAATCTGTTCTCAAAAATTGACTTCTGTAAAATCGGAGTACTTTCGTAGTGTAGACATGGCCTAAAAGTCAGTTTTCAATTCAATAGTCTTTCACTCTCCAGGCCAGTTCTATGTCCTCAAGCAGGATAGATCCCGGAAACAATGTCTGTAGTATTAGACAACTCACTGACTACCTTGGTGTGGCAAACCGCTGCAAAATGTCCACATTTTATATATTTATTTATGTCCATATCGTGCACCTTTGGCTGGACATGCATCATCTCTTAGGCTATGATTTTTTCCACATCTTGTGCATTTAGGCTGAAAGGCTTTGGTGCTTGCCTGGAATTTCCTCATAGCTTTTATGGTAATGGCCTTCAGAACTCACGTGTCTGTTTACAGCTTCTACGCTGGTTTCAGTTTTTTCAAGTTTGACAAGCTGCTCTAGGGTTTTGCTGTTTTACTAGCTCAGACTGCTCTGCTATTTCAATAGCTATAGGTAGGTTTAAGTCTGTCTTTAATTGTAGCTGCTGTGAAAGGTTCTTTCTGTTAACCACATAATCAGTCTGTGTCTGATATTTTCATGTTTTGTCGTCCCAAAATCACAGTTTTCAACCAATGCATGCAAAGCTGTTATAAAAGATTCAGCATTTTCTCTTGGTTCCTGAATTGTCTGGTAAAAACATGCCCTTTCATAAACCACATTTCTCAGAGGTATAAAGTACGCATCAAGCATAGCTCGAATCCTTGTATAGGTTTCAGAGTAACAGCCGTGTTAGTCTGTATTCGCAAAAGAACAGGAGGACTTGTGGCACCTTAGAGACTAACCAATTTATTTGAGCATGAGCTTTCGTGAGCTACAGCTCATAGTCATCTATGTGACTATCTTCAGTAAAGTCAAAAGATTTAAAGATTTGCTCTGCTTGCTTCCCCATAGCATAAATTTAAGAGCACACCTGAATGTCTGCAGTTTTCTTGTGGAATTTGTTTGTAATGAAAATCCTTGCAAAATATTGTTTCCAATCTGTCCATTCTGTAGGTCTACCAAAACTGAAGTTCTCAGTGGCACTGAAGAGTGGTATGTTGCTGAGATTGATCCTGGAACCTTTGTTGCTTTGACACCCGTTTGCAATTTTTGTTGCTGATTTCCTTCTGTTCTTCTTGGATACTAGTTTACTTCTGACACCATGTCACGTACATGGTAGGTTGCAGGTCAGGCTCTTGTACCATATTTAGCTCTTTTGTGAGCTAAATATGTTACACATGACTCCACCTAGTGGCTGAACAGTATGATACAATTTAGCAGTTCATCACAGTTGGTGCACTGCTGGTTGAAAGATGGTACTCAAAAAGTTATCAATGGTTCCCTGTCCAACTGGGAGGGCATATCTAGTGGGGTCCCACAGGGGTCAGTCCTGGGTTTGGTACTATTCAATATTTGTATTAATTACTTGGATAATAGAGTGGAGAGTAAGCTTATAAAATTTGCAGATGGGAGGCATTGGAAAAATTTTGGAGGATAGGGTTAGAATTCAAACAACTTTGTCAAATTGGAGAATTGGTCTGAAATAAATAAGACAAAATTTAATAAAAACAAGCGCAAAGTACTTCATTTATGAAGGAAAAATCAAATGCACAGCTACAAAATGGGGAATAACTGGCTAGGTGGTCATATTACTGAAAAGGATCTGGGGGTTATAGTGGATCACAAATGGAATGTTCCCAAAAAAGACTTGTATAATTCCGAGATGTATTTACAGGAGTGTTGTACATAGGACATGGGAGGTAATTGTCCTGCTATATTCTGCAGTGGTGAGGACTCAGCTGGAGTACAGTGTCCAATTCAGAGCACCACACTTTAGGAAAGATGTGGATAAACTGGAACAAGAGGAGAGCAACAAAAATTAATAAATGTTTAGGAAATCTGACCTATGATGAAAGGTTAAAAAATGGGGCATGTTTAGTCCTGAGAAAAGAAGACTGAGGGAGAAGCTGACAACAGTCTTCCAATATGTTAAAGGCTATTTTGTAAAGAGGAGGTGATCAGTTGTTTTCCATGTCCACTGAAGGTAGGACAAGAAGTAACGGGCTTAATCTGCAGCCTGGGAGATTTAGGTTAGATATTAGGAAAAAGCTTTCAGACTATAAGGTTGTTAAGATCTGAAATAGGTTACCAAGCGTTACCCGTCTTTGGAGTTTTTTAAGAACAGGTTGGACAAACGTGTCAGGGATGGTCTAGGTTTACCTGGTCCTGCCACAGTGCAGGGGTCTGGACCAGACCTAAATTTCTATGATTCTACAATTCGGGGCAGGGGGGAAGAGAAGGGAGACAGCAGGGCTCTCGCTCCTCATAGACGGTGTGTGTGCACGTGCTGGGGGGTTTAGCTCCTCTTGGACACTATGTGGGAGGGACTAGCTCCCCCTGGACTGGGTGGGGGCGAGGGTGCTAGCTCCTCATGGACTGTGTGGGAGACAGAAACAAACTTTTCTGCCTTTTCAGATCTCATTGGTTTTTTAACTTTGAATTTAGTATGAACCAGTTGAATAAACTAAAATGAAGAAAACATTCTCTCTGTGCCTCCAAAAGAGGCTACTGCTGTCAAAAGCTAGGTTAGCACTTCAACAAACTCTGGTTCCAGGTGCTTAGCCAGTGACTTCTCCCAGTTCAGTTGTTTGGACTTTCTTTAGAACATGGCAGCAAACTTGCCCTGTCTGATATTTTTACATTTAATTTAAATGCTTTGAATAGATTATAGTAAATGTAGACTGTAACACATCATAATTTCAAATTTAATTTAAAATAAATTTTATTTAAAAAAATCCTGTATTTAATTTAAATAAAAAAATCTGGGTTTTTTTAAACATACATTTTTATCCACCCTGTTTAAAAGTAGTCTCTAGGGTTGGTCAGAAATTTTTCACCAAAATGATTTTTCAATGGAATATGCAGTTTCTGTGAAAACAATTTTCCATGGGAAAATTTAGATGTCAAAATGTTTTGATTTTACGTCAGGAAAACTGAAATGAAATATTTCCTTTCCTTTCCTTTCCTTTCAGGTCAGTTTGATCCAGACTGGCATATTTCAGTTTGTTGAACTGACCTGAAATGTTGAATTTTGAAATCAGTGGAGATGTTTCCCAGAGACATTTAGATATGGGTCCTGGCCAAACTGGAGTAAGTCAGAGCACTGACAAGTTGAGTGTGGCACATGCATGAGCCGTACTGTCAACCCCTGCTCCCAGTGATGCTTAAAATTGCCCCAGTGGCACTGTGAACACATGCAATATGATTTCCAACTGATAATAGCTTAAGTTCAATTGGCGTAAGATGCTCAAGTGCTTTTGTAAACCCACTAAATACCTATCTGCATCTTTTGAAATTTTTCAAATTTTTAAATTCCATCTAAATTGATAAAGAATAGCCCACTTTCACCTGCTTTTTTACTCTCCCCATCTCTTCACTTTTTTCCCCATGGGAAAAAAAAAAAGATGAGGACAGGTGACTGAAACAGAGTGCTCTATAATACAGCCAAATATGAAATCAAGTGGCTAGGAATAAAGGGTAAGATTCTGTCTTGCACCTCTTAAGAGATACAGTTGAGACCTCAGAGCCAAAGGGAAAAGAGGGCTAATGCAGCTTTAAGCCACATTTGCACCCTCCTGATCCTGGGCTGGCTTGGGGGCTGGAGAGGTCCCTTGTGTAATTTACATACCCTTAGGGGGCAAAGCCTGACTAATTTATGCCTGCAGCCCTGCCCATAATCTTTACAGCACTTTGTGCTGTGATTTTGTCCCCAGTGCACCCTTTCCACCACCAGTCCTGCCCCGTACACCTTCTACACAAGGCCTTCTGAGGGGGGGGAAACCCACTTTTCCTGCTGTTTTCCAGTGGGGAAAAAGGGGGAATTTTTTAAGTAATAGAAAATGGAGAGAAAAAACTATTTGTCACTTTTTTCAATTTTTCCCCCCATTGGAGAAATAGGCTATGTCTACACTACAGCAGTAAGTTGATCTACACTACGCAATTCCAGCTATGTGAATAACATAACTGAAGTTGACGTACCTTAGGTTGAGTTACCGGGCGGGGTCGACGGGAGAAATTATCCCATCAATGTACCTTACTCTTCTCGTTGTGGGTAGAGTACAGGGGTTGACTGGAGAGCAATCTGCTGTCAATTTGGCGGGTCCTCACTAGACCCACTAAATCGACCGCTGGTGGATTGATCTTAGAACGTGGATCCTGACTGTAGTGTAGCCTAAAAGAGACGTTCTTGTTCAACCAGAAGATCTAGGCTTGATGCAGAAATTACTAGGTGTTAAGCAGGAGGTCAGATGGGGTGGTCATAAGGGTCCCTTTTTGCCTTAACAGCTTTGAATCTATGAATCAAGTGTCATTACCAGCTCCCTGCTGTACACATACTGTTGATGTATAGATTCTTCAGATGTGATAGTCTGGTGATATTACCAAGCGTCTCCACTGCTCACAAAGGAAAGACCAAATTAAGGCTGCCTCTGAATTTCTACAGATGTTAAACAAGTCAAAAATAAAAGATTGAAATAGGCCAGATATTAAGAAACAATTATTTATTCTCTGCTGCACTTTAGTCAGCAGCAGCCATTCCAACTATCAACAGGGAATGAATCAATTTGCAACAGCTGTGTGGACAGCATTTGATTTACAGTAAATAGCTGTCCACTGCTGCAAGTTGTTTTATACCCCTGTGATGATCAGAGCTGTGGACTGAGCTGTCAGAGGGAGACAAAATTCTTCAGTTAGTTGGTGACTAATTTGAACTTTTAAAAAAATCTTGCTTGTAATGGATATAAACATCTGGAAATGTTTTAGAGGTGATCTGCTTCCTATTGCACAGTACAGAGCTCACAGTCTTTACCAACGACACTTCTGTGCACCATTATTTCCTGGTACTAGAGGTGAACAAATAATTTATTTGAGGAATTTAGCCTCTTTTTTCATTTCCAAATGTTGGTGAGCCCAGTTTTCAGACAGGCTTAACTCTGCTCAGCATGCTGTTCTTACAGCAACGCCCCCGCCATCCACTCTCCCTTCTCCTCTTCTATAGCTTTCCAGTCTCTCATAAGTGTAGAGGCATAGTTATCTTTCAAAACCCTAATGGATCAAAATCCAATTCTAGTGGCTGCTGTTCACTAATCCTATGAGATAAGGTTGCAGAATAGTTTCTCTAATAACCCCCTATTTTTATAAATCAACAACTTTCTAAAACTCACATTTTGGGCTGAAAATTTCCATACATAGCCACTCTCCAAGGTGTCGTCCCCCCCACCCCCAAATTTAAGCAAAATCAGGTGTTTTTGAGTTATGGGGAAAGTAGGAGGGAAAACATTTCCCTGTCTGGAAAAAGAAAATTGTAACCACACTTGTTAGAAAAGGACTTCAGCAAGCTTTTGAGCTATATGGAGCCCTTACTATGAGGAATGTAATCAGGTGACCAGGCTGCGATAGGTTTGGGGAGCCATGATATACGAAATGTTTAAGTGAGTGAAATAATTTCTGAGTAAACTCAGTGGCATCTGCAAAAATGTGAACACAGTTTCATGATGTGCTTCCCCTTGTGCCATCACTACAAACTCTTTGCTCAGGCTGACAAAACGTGGCCAGGATGGTACATGGTTCAGTGGCATACAGTCCTGTGAGTCTGGGAAGAGGTCTTGCTGTCTCTTCAGAAAACTGCCCTATCCAACTTCCTTTCCTCTGAGACCTCTTCTCTGACAAACCTAGCCTCCGAATCCCAAATCCTCCCCTCCATCCAGCCTCCTAATCCCAATCCTTCCTCCACCTAATCCAAATCCTAACCAGCTGCCTAACTTCCTAATCCCAACTCTTTGCTCCATCCAGACTCCTAATCCCAATCCTCTTCTTCCACCTGGTCGCCTAATCCCATTCATTCCCTCCATCCAGCCTCCTACTCCTAATCCTCCCTTTCCACCTAGCCACCTAATATCAATCCTTCCCCTCTCCCTGTCTTCCTAATCCCAATCCTCCCCTCTTCTTGGCCTCCTAATCCAAACCCAGACATCTGCCCAGTCCCCTAATCCCAATCTTTCCATCCACTTAACCCCAATATTCCCCCTCTATCCAGACACCTAATCCCAGGCTAATGGTACTGTGGATCTGGTGGACTGGCCAGGGCTCAAATTACTCTGGGGACATGGGATTAGCCAGGGCCCATGACATTCTTGAGGTGTGGGATTAGCCAGAGCCTATGTCATGATGGAGGTATGAGATTATCTGGGAGCTATGTCATTATGGAGGCATGGGATTAATTATCACATATCACAGTGGAGGAGAGGGATTAGCTGGAACCCACATCACTATGGAGGTGTTTGATTAGACAGAACTATATTTTATTTGAGTGAGGGGTTAGTACACTGGATCTGTGGGATTAGCCAGGGCTCATGTCCCACTGCAGTTGTGAGGTTAGTCAGTTACTGTGCAGATTTGGAATTATCCATTTTCCGTATCTGTCTGGAGGCGATTGCTTACTGCGTTGTCTGCATTGTCACAATTTTGTAGACATTTGCACCGTCAGTGTAGAGAGTTAAGGGAATTTCTTCCTTTTCCCATATTGTGGCTAATGTCTGAGGATCCTGGTGCTTTCTGCCCTCAGGAAACGTGCACCTGAGTTTGGAACACTTGGTACAATCAGCCAAGGCATTCAGAAGAGTTGCAGAAAGAGATCTCAGTGTCCACTAGTGGAGTTACATCCTCCAAGAAAAGTAATTAGCAATGGCAGTGGGATGGAAGGTTAATCCTCCTTAATTACCTGCATATTCATTCTTGAGGAACATGGTGGATCAGTTTGCTCCAGGCATGTATCTGCTGCCTTGCCTTATCCCTTCCTGTTTTCCTCTGCAGCTACCAGAAGAGGGTTCGATTAGACATGGTAGTATTTGTGGTGCTTAAATGCAACAATTTGAATGTGTCCTGTTTTTTCCTCAGTCCCTCATCAGTGTGAGTGAGTGGAAGTGACACTTGTTCATAAACACTGGAACAGTGTACATCAAGAAGGATGATGATGAATTGGAGAGGGTTCAGAGAAGAGCCACGAGAATGATTAAACGACTAGAAAACATGCCTTGTAGTGACAGACTCAAGGAGCTCAGTCTATTTTGCTTAACAAAGAGAAGGTTCAGGGGTGACTTGATCACAGTCTATAAATACCTACACAGGGAACAAATATTTACTACGGGACTCTTCATTCTAACAGAGAAAAGTGTAACTGAAAGTTGAAGCTAGACAAATTCAGACAGTACATTTTTAACAGTGAAAGTAATTAACCACTGGAACAACTGGCCAAGGGTCGTGGTGGATTCTCCATCACTGACAACTTTAAAATCAAGACTGGATGTTTTTGTACAAGATCTGCTCTAGGCATTATTTTGGGGAAGTTTTACCCTGCGTTACACACCCATGATCACAATGGTCCCTTCTGGCCTTGGAATCTAGGAATCTATGAGTTGGCAGAGGCTTTTTGCTGCAGATCACTTTTGGAGGCTGTGGTTTTGAAGAGTTATAGGCTTTCTTCATCCCAGTGCAAACAAAATACAGTTGAGGCCTCTTACTATTGCCAGCTCCGTATATTTTAGCAGGGGGCTGTGTGCGCCTCTCAGACACTCTTTATGTCTGCAGATGGTTTTCTCATCCATTATGATTATTAATCATGTTTATTATAGTTGTACCCAGGGTCCCATTGGGCTAGGCACTGCACAGATACACAGCAACAGATGGACCCTGCCTCAAAGAGCTTACAAGCTAAATAGACCAGGCAGGCCCGGGGTGGGGCCAGGAGTCCAACACACCACAGAGGAAACATGTGATGGCAGAAAATGTCATGTTAGTGTCACAATTTTTTTTCTTGTGTGGGTTGAGTTAGGAAGGTATCAGCCAAAGAGAAGGGAGGGGAAGGGATGAGGGGGACAGGGCAGGGGAGGAGAAAGCAGGTGTGCATGAAGCTGAGATGAGGAGGCTGCGAGGGAGATGGTTGGAACAGACAACCAGTCACTGCAGGGCAGAGCAACTGCTAGGTTTCTGCACTGAAGAGGGTTGGTTTTGGTCAGGGTTCCCCACAGCTCTGCAGGGGATGTATACCTCGGACAAGGGAGAAGAATTATCCACTCAACGGTTCCTGCACCTCCCACTGCATCGCAGAATCGGGAGATGAGCTAGATGGACCACGTGTCTGATTTGGCCTAGCAGTGCCACTGGTCCTGTGTTTTTTGGAGTGTGCATACAGGGTTCTCCATGGGGAAGTGGAGGTGGGGCTGGATAAATCCTCTGCACAGACATGCAGGGTTGGCTGAGTACTCTGAATGGAGCTGCTCTCCTTAATAGCCCAGGCAAATACTCAGTTGCTCTCCTGACCATCTTTCATGCTCTCTGACGCCTCACGTTGGCCAGGTAGTTTGCTGTTCTGCTTGCTTTGGAGAGAATTTTAGGAAACAAAATTAGCTAAGCACGTTTTTAAAAGTCTCCTTTTTTATTGGTCCATTACTTGCTTGAAATGGTAGAATTATAACTAATAATGCGGAAGTGTTCAATAAATACTTCTGTTCGGTATTTGGCCTGCTCTCATGGTCTTTTTGCTGCTCCTGTCTTCCACTCCCCCCCACCCCCATCCTATCTTCTGGCCTGCCCACCCTACCTGCTTCTCATCCGCTCAGCACAAACAGTATATGACCTCATCCAGAGATGAGCCTGGACTCCTACATTAAACTTTCTCTCCAGAAGCAAAACACTCCCAACTGAGGAAGCTTGGCTCTGGCTCTGGGTGTGAACCCCATGGTTGGCTTTGCTCCCTGCAATGGAAAAACTGAAAATCCCAGATCCGACCCAATCACTGAGACAGTTCAGCTGTGGTGCCGTCACTTCTTCCCTCTATATCCCCTTCCCCATCACTGTCCTGGCTCTACCCACCCAGCCCTCCCCATATCTCCCCCAGACCCACCAGTCTCCTGCCTTGTTCATTTTTTCCATCCATGCTCCCCAATTTCCTATCTCCCGTGTGCCGCCCATATTATCTCATTTTCTATTCAGTCTCCTCCCACACAAGGTCTCTCTCCTGCTCCCCATGCTCCCCTGAGCAGATTTTTAAAACTCATATAGATATTGTGAGATAACCTGAGAGCAGGTGATGCTGCTCTTGGCGGATGGTCCCTGCTCAGTGCCCACTATAAAAATAGTCATTTGCCATTATTCACTCTGGGGAAGTTGCTCCCCATCCCAAATCTTTGTGATCACTTTACCGTGGTGCCTACAGTAAGAATCACCAAGGCATTGTCGAGCTCTCGGTGGCAATGGCTTAGAAAAGTCCCCCACCATTTGCTTTGGGAACCTACTTCCTAGTGTTTTTCATTCTAAAATATCACTCAGCCATGGCTAATTCTCTTCTTATTCAATCAGAACTCCGTGAGAAAAGAGCTGACCCTCGGACATATGGCAGGCTTTCCTTTGGGTGGCATTTCTCATCAAGAATGTCATTGAATGGACCCGTCTCAGGACCTTCCTTTAGGCCAATGTAGATTGTACCCACTGTATTCTTGCTCCAGAGCAAAAGTGACACACACAGAGCCCTTCAGTGACTGGCGTGGAGGAGTTGATAGCCCAAGGAGCCCCCAACAGAGCACAGCTAGTTCTTACTCCTCAGGCGATGCCCTTGGCTCTTCTGGCAGTGAGTAGCAGTAAGCTGACAATGGAAACAACCCAAGAAGGAGGAGTGAAAAGAGGAGAGGACATTGTTAAGGATGCCATTTCTCTTGTGCAGACAGTGTATCTCTAGGGATTTCATGCCCTCTGCCTCAGCCACTCATGGGCTGGATTCTCTCTCTGTTCCATTCATTTCATATTCCAGGCCTGGAGGGAGCTGCCCTGGACTCTGAGCAGCTGCTCGATGGCATTCTCACCTGTACCCAGATTTGCTTCATGGAAATGTTCCTCCAGTGCATTTTCTCCTCCTCACTGAACTAACTAATTGGGGTTAGCTTTCGGTTGCTGGGTGGTGTTTGGTGGCCTGTGCTATGCAGGAGGTCAGACTAGATGATCCGGTGATCCCTTCTGGCCTTAAATTCTATGATGGTGTTTGCCTTTCCAGGTGGCTCTTGTTGACATGCCAGTTGAGACCTGACATCCTCCATTGTGTGCTCTGACTCCTTGAGGCCCTGGCAAATGTGAACCTGGACTTCAGTGAGGATGGCCACCCTGGTGCTAAGACCCAAAGGAGCATTGTACAGCTATGCTCACATTAGGGGACACCAAACTGTCTGAGGAGATAATGCATGCAGTAGGGCCTGGTCAGGTCACTTTCCACGCTAACAAGGACACACTTGGGATTCTGTGGATATTTCAAAATTCCAAAGGAGCACCAGGTTATTTAGCTTGTCAGTGCAGATTTTTCTGTTTAAAGCTGGACTGACTTCACTACTGTGGGATCACTGAAGAAAGTAGCTGCAAGAATTTCTCTTTGAGGCATTAATTTGGAAATCTAGCTGTGAGAAGTAATAGATTTAAATATCTTTTTGTGCCTTAGTCATAACCCTTGGATATCTCCCAAATAACTCCCTAGAGCAGCCCTGGGCCCATGTTGTCCCGTCCTCCCCCCCCCCCCCCCCTCGGGGTGCGTCTCGGGGCTCCACACAGTGGCCCATGCTCCCTGGGCAGCTATTAGGGATATCGGGAGGGAGAGGAGGAGCAGGGGGCATTGCCCTTTGGTGAGGGGGGGATAACGCCCACCTCAGCCCTTCCACTGGGAAGAAGCTGGCGCCCCTAGCAGGGGCTGCACTTTGTGGCTGGGGGGAGCTGATCACCTTATCAGCTACAGCACTGAGAAGTGCAGCTCCTGCTGCCCTCACTCTGCACCTGCCCAAGGCTTTCTACGCCCATGTTAAAAAGTGAGCGGGCATAGCTCCGGCCCCCCTGCTCTGGTGCCTCTGTGCCCTCGAGGTGTGGGGGGCCCAAATGTATCTTAATCTGCCTCTCAGAGTTCAGGCACAACACATCCAGTGAGGTTGACGGCTTTGATCTTAACTTCTTTTGCAACTGTTTGAATCAGATAATGGCAGATGTTCAGGGTGGCCAGAGCTGGTTCCTTCCCTGCAGTACAACTTCTAGATCTCTAGTCCAGTCACGTTTTAATAAATAACCCAAGAGATGGGGACTCCTTTCTGTTTCTTCAGAGATGATTCCATGGCCAATAAATCAGGCCATCTCCTTCACATTTGGCTTACTTTGTCCTTAGCTTAATTTCATCCCCTTACTCTTTATTTCACCTCCCCAGGCCACCCTCATAATTCCTGGCATTCCTTCATATTTACTTCTACAAATACATGCAGGCAGTGATCCCTGCAGCACCCTCCTGGACAACTCCCACCCCTCGATACTTGAGTTCATTTTCTATTTGCTTGGTTCTCCAGCCAGTTATATCAATGCATGGCTGGAACAATAGAGAATTTCCTGTTTACTGGTGCATAGGCCTTTGCCTGTCTGCACGCATGCGCACTAGAGAGATGTCCAAATCATCCACACTGCAGTTGTGGGTCTGGCTGACTTCACACTTACCAAGGTTACAAGTTTTCCTGGTACTACAAATTTTCAGACACTTGTACATGTCTGCGGGGAAGTCTCCTCTGATTGGCTGCCCTTTGCCATTCCCCCTGCCTCTTGGGTAAGGGCAGCCAGTCAGAGCTGCTGCATTTGCCAAGGGTCAGCCCGGTCTCTCAGCATGGGGAGAAAGGACGCTCACTCCTCTCTCCCTGCCTCCTAGCTGATGAGCTGAGAGCTTCTCAGGGCAGTACCAGCCCTACTGGCTCCTTGTGCTGTCACCTCCCAGGCCTAGAGGAGGGAGAGAAAATCCTCCTTGTGCTGTACTCCCCTGCGCTTGTGAAGTTGATGGGCCCAAGGGTTAGAAGGAAATTGTTGGTATGGGTGAGGGGAGGTAAAATCAATTTGGTGGACTTTTTGGGGGAGCTTTTGGTAAAATAACTTGTTCTGGGGATGAAGTTACACTCCTTAAGCAATGACTTGGGTCTGTGGAAGGGGAAATGACTTCTCATGTCAGTTTTTGGGGCAGGGAGTGTTTGAAAAAGGAAGAAATGTGTTTGAAAAATGAGGTGGGCAATCTTGGAGAGGGGACTAAGTGAAGTTATTTTCTGGAAGTAAGAGGAGGGTGTTTTTAAATCCACTTGCTTTTGGAGGGAACCAATCAGGGCCAGCTCTAGGTTTTTTGCTGCCCCAAGCAAAAAATTTGCCGCTCCAAGAGCACAACTGCCCAAGCCAAAAAAAAAAAAAAAAGGTGGCCAGAATGCTGCCCCTGATATTGTGCTACCCCAAGCACGTGCTTGCTTTGCTGGTGCCTAGAGCCAGTCCTGGAACAATTAAAAGCTTTGGTGGAGAGGGAAGGGGATAATGAATGCTGATGCAGATGGAGAGAATGAAATGCCGAGGTCTCAGTGCCCTCATCTCTCCAGTTTCTCTCCTTGTTTTCTCAGTATCTGAGCAGAGAGCATTGTGAATGTATGCAAATTATTTAAATGTATGTTAATAGTGCATATTTATGCAAACCTGCAATTTATTGATTTTCATGCAGACAGAGCCTATAGGCAGGAAGATGTGTGACTTACCAAATCTAAAAATTTGGGATATCCCCCGGAGCACAGAGCTGGGAGAGGGAGAAGGGCTGAGGGTTAGAGCATGGGACTGGTAGCAGGGATCGCTCAGGAGTACTGGAAAGCTGGTTCATTTAGGCTGGCTGTGCAGCTACAGAGCTCTATAAGATGCCTTGATTCCTGAATGTCCATGGTTCCAGTGTCCTGCTGAGCTCCCTGGCACACCTGACTCCACTGTGCTGCAGAATTTAGGGCTATCTTGCTCCCAGGACATGCCATAAATGTTTCACACTTTTAAAGCCGGAAAGGGAATCCCCAGACCAAACCTTTGTTATGCTAGAGCTCAGGCTGAAAGCACATACCACAATCCAGATCAAACCAAACAGCAAACTAGTAAAGAGAAGGAGAAAGTGGCTGTGGAAGCAGCCACCCAGAAAAAGCAGCCCGGGTTGGAGCGGAGTGTTACACTGAATTTAGCCAATGGAGTGGAAATCTATCAACTTCATGAAAAAGCTCGTACAGATACAGACAGACATCCTCTTCCTTTCCAAATGCAAACAGATGGACATCATACCAAAAGGACTGAAGGTAAAAAATCCATTACAATCTACATACCACACAGACTATGCTGACAGCTTGTGCCACACACTCTCAAAGAAACTGTGGAACCACCTGGTCAACATCCTTTACAGCAAACAGGGAAAGATTAAGAATGAGCTCTCAAAACTGGATACCCTCATAAAAAACCAACCTTCCACACAAACTTCTTTGTGGCTGGACTTTACAAAAACTGGACAAGCCATTTACAACACACACTTTGCTTCTCTACAAAAGAAAAAGGACACTAAACTATCTAAACTACTACATGCCACAAGGGGCCACAACAGTGGTTCCCTTAACCCACCCAGCAATATTGTTAATCTATCCAACTATACTCTTAGCCCAGCAGAAGAATCTGTCCTATCTGCGGCCCTCTCCTTCTGCCCCTCCACCCCCAAGAACATGATACAGTTCTGTGGTGACCTAGAATCCTATTTTCGACATCTCTGACTCAAGGAATATTTCCAACACACCTCTGAACAACATACTAACCCACAGAGACCTTCCTACCAAGACTACAAAAAGAAGGATGCTGGGTGGACTCCTCCTGAAGGTCGAAACAACAGACTGGACTTCTACATAGAGTGCTTCCGCTGACGTGCGCGGGCTGAAATTGTGGAAAAGCAGCATCACTTGCCCCATAACCTCAGCTGTACAGAACACAATGCCATCCACAGCCTCAGAAACAACTCTGACATCATAATCAAAAAGGCTGACAAAGGAGGTACTGTCGTCATCATGAATAGGTTGGAATATGAACAAGAGGCTGCTAGGCAGCTCTCCAACACCACTTTCTACAAGCCATTACCCTCTGATCCCACTGAGGGTTACCAAAAGAAACTACAGCATTTGCTCAAGAAACTCCCTGAAAAAGCACAAGAACAAATCCGCACAGACACACCCCTGGAACCCCAACCAGGGGTATTCTATCTGCTACCCAAGATCCATAAACCTGGAAATCCTGGATGCCCCATCATCTCAGGCATTAGCACCCTGACAGCAACATTGTCTGGTTATGTAGACTCCCTCCTCAGGCCTTACGCTACCAGCACTCCCAGCTATCTTTGAGACACCACTGACTTCCTGAGGAAACTACAATCCATCGGTGATCTTCCTGAAAACACCATCCTGGCTACTATGGATGTAGAAGCCCTCTACACCAACTTTCCACACAAAGATGGACTATAAGCCGTCAGGAATAGTATCCCCGATAATGTCACGGCGAACCTGGTGGCTGAACTTTGTGACTTTGTCCTCACCCATAACTATTTCACATTTGGGGACAATGTATACCTTCAAATCAGCAGCACTGCTATGGGTATCCGCATGGCCCCACAAAATGCCAACATTTTTATGGCTGACTTAGAACAACGCTTCCTCAGCTCTCGTCCCCTAATGCCCCTACTCTACTTGCACTACGCTGATGACATCTTCATCATCTGGACACAGGGAAAAGAAGCCCTTGAGGAATTCCACCATGATTTCAACAATTTCCGTCCCACCATCAACCTCAGCCTGGACCAGTCCACACAAGAGATCCACTTCCTGGACGCTACGGTGCTAATATGCGATGGTCACATAAACACCACCCTATACCGGAAACCTACTGACCGCTATGCCTCCCTACATGCCTCCAGCTTTCATCCAGACCACACCACATGATCCCATTGTCTACAGTCAAGCTCTACGATGCAACCGCATTTGCTTCAACCCCTCAGACAGAGACAAACACCTATAAGATCTCTATCAAGCGTTCTTACAACTACAATACCCACCTGCTGAAGTGAAGAAACAGATTGACAGAGCCAGAAGAGTACCCAGAAGTTACCTACTACAGGACAGGCCCAACAAAGAAAATAACAGAACGCCACTAGCCATCACCTTCAGCTCCCAACTAAAACCTCTCCAACGCATCATCAAGGATCTACAACCTATCCTGAAGGATGACCCATCACTCTCACAGATCTTGGGAGACAGGCCAGTCCTTGCTTACAAACAGCCCCCCAACCTGAAGCAAATACTTACCAGCAACCACACACCACACAACAGAATCACTAACCCAGGAACCTATCCTTGCAACAAAGCCCATTGCCAACTGTGTCCACATATCTATTCAGGGGACACCATCACAGGGCCTAATAACATCAGCCACACTATCAGAGGCTCGTTCACCTGCACATCCACCAATGTGATATATGCCATCATGTGCCAGCAATGCCCCTCTGCCATGTACATTGGTCAAACTAGACAGTCTCTACGTAAAAGAATAAATGGACACAAATCAGACGTCAAGAATTATAACATTCAAAAACCAGTTGGAGAACACTTCAATCTCTTTGGTCACTCGATTTACGGACCTAAAAGTGGCAATTCTTCAACAAAAAAACTTCAAAAACAGACTCCAACGAGAGACTGCTGAATTGGAATTAATTTGCAAACTGGATACAATTAACTGAGGCTTGAATAAAGACTGGGAGTGGATGGGTCATTACACAAAGTAAAACTATTTCCCCATGTTTATTACCCCCCTTCACACACACACACCCCCGTCCACTGTTCCTCAGACGTTCTTGTCAACTGCTGGAAATGGCCCACCTTGATTATCACTACAAAAGGTTCCGCCCCCACCCCACCCCCGCTCTCCTGCTGGTAATAGCTCACCTTACCTGATCACTCTCTTTACAGTGTGTATGGTTTCAGAGTAGCAGCCGTGTTAGTCTGTATTCGCAAAAAGAAAAGGAGTACATTGGATGCATCCAATGAAGTGAGCTGTAGCTCACGAAAGCTTATGCTCAAATAAATTGGTTAGTCTCTAAGGTGCCACAAGTACTTCTTTTCTTTTTACAGTCTGTAGTGATTCCTTCAACAAGAGTTCTCTTAACTGTTAAAGTGAAAAGAAAAATAGAAATCAAACGTCTGTGTTAAATATTATGTCTCCAATTCAGGAAAACACTTAAGCACATGCTTAAAGTTAGGTGTATGCTAACTGTTTTCCTGAATAGGGAGGCTGTTTTAAGGATGTTCTTAAGTGCTTCTTGAATCACGGTGGTGAAAAATATTGAGCAAGAATTAATTAAAAGAAATTGCTGGAAACGTATCATAGTTCCTGGAACACTTTAGATCAATGGTTTTCAACCTTTTTTCATTTGCAGACCCCTAAAAAATTTCTAACGGAGGTGGGGACCCCTTTGGAAATCTTAGACATAGTTCACGGACCTGGTTAAAAACCACTATTTTAGATTAATCACATTAAATTCAGAAAGTATTTTCAAAATTGATATTTGTACACATGTAAATGTTGAGGTTGAAAGATAACTATCAGCTATTGTAGGAAAAATTAATATGAAATATTTTGTTTTCCAAATCAGCATACTTTAAAATTAAACGTTGAAGTTTAACTTGATGTCTACATTGTTAGTTATATCCATAATTCTATGGTGTATGACTTTCAAAAAACAAGGAGATTAAAATACAAAAACTCTACCCAGTGTTTCAGTGAAGGTTGCTCAAGTACAGTAACCACCAACCCAAATATTAACAAAAACTAAATAAACTAGGAATCCCCAGCAACAACTAGAAAGTGCAGTCTTCCTCCAGCACCATTAACATGTGTCACTCATCACATGGATTAGCAAACTGCCCATCTAAACAACCTTAACTCTGCCTTGGAGCAATGCAAGCATAAAATCTGAATAAATCTGAGGCACCCATCTCCATCCATAACAAAGAGGTTTAAAATCCTCAGCAGCCACAAGTTGCTAGAATAATTTATTCTTGGTTGTACAGTTATTCTGCAAACTTTGGCCTCCTTTAAGTCCACAGAGTAAGATGTACTTAGGGAATTAATGAACAGACAAATTGCCTGCTGAAAGCCAGCTGTTACAAAGCTGTTCTGTTGGGATGATTGCTCTTTCAGGTTACTTTTGAAATGTTCTGTGATGAATCAGCTCGGGACAGAGCTCGAAAGAGCTCTTAGGAAAATATAAAGCTTTGCAGAAGATGGCTGAGAAACAACTCAAAACAAAAACACAAAACTGATTTGCTTCCTTTTTGGGGTCAGATGCTAGATGAGTCCATTTCCTCTGCCAAACTTCTGGAGATGCTTATTTGCAACTGTGCCAAAGAAATCATGTGAGATTACAAGCAGTGTCCTTACTGTCTGGGCTTTCATTTAATTGAGATAACCAAGCTCATTTTTCTCAGGACAGCAACCTAAACTTAAAACCACATTTCTTCCTCCATGAAGATACTAGAGCTCTGTCTACACTTAGGAAATTTTCTGAGAATTTCCCAGTTGCTAACACCAGTTTAGTAAATTTCCCTTCAGACACTGGATAAGAAGAAACCTGACAGACTAATGAAAGTAAACCTGTTTGACGCTTGGCTTTAGAATGTTTTCACTGAGCTGAAATGTGAAATTGTGTTTGCAAGAGGAAATACGTCAGGCAAGTTTTTCAAGAAGTTAAGCTCATGCTTTTAAATGTTTTGCTGAACTGGGCTCTGGGAGCTGTTGTGTGCTCAGTTCTTCTGGCCACTTATTTAGAAGCCTAAATATGGATTTAGAAGCCTAATTTTAGACCATCCTAACAAAAACTTGACTTTACATATATCATCTGAATGACGGATGCTTAATATAATTTCTTCTTTTTAAACATAGTAACTTAATTTTTGATGACCAGGCTGCACTAGGAAAATACAATATTAACGGTATTCTGTTGCATCTATTGATGCTAACACAGGCAGGGAAAAAAGCTGAACGAGAAATATAAAATGCAACAACTCCTACTTGCAGATGTGAAATGCACATTACTTTGCTATTGCACTGCAAGTAATTAATTATAGAAACACATTGATGGGGCATCTGCTCACTTTGCCTACATAACTCTGCATTAGAATGTGCATTTCCTGCTGGGTTTTTAGCTTTTGCTCTCTTTAATTGATGGCTTCCACACTTCAGTTAACTCTTCACCCTTTTCATTGGCTGATTGTTTGTATATTTCTGCAGTGCAGTGACTTTGTTGCTTGCATTGTTATTCACATGAGGGGGACAGAATAGCTGAGAAAAAAGTCTCCTTCAAATATTTAGTAAACTCTGAAGAGCAGTTTTCTTTCTTACTTTGCAAGCTTGGCACATGCCTTCTGTTACTAAGTGGCCTCTCATTCAAAGGCTCCCCATCTTCTATTCTTCTTCCCACTAGGTGCCCAGACTTACAGCCCTGGCAGCTGCTGTGCTTTCAAAAGGACTATAGACTCCTCTCTGCAGGTGAGCCCCCCTGCCAAAGCAATTTCCAATCAAAGGCTCTTTGAGAACGTCACTAGGAAGCTGACTTTGTATGTGCCACTGCTCAAAGTGCCTTCACAATGGCTGTCCTCACTAAATATGCAGCTCATACTGAGTGCAGCCATTGGACTCTTTTTGTGTCACATAGGAGTCATTGGCTAACATGCGCTGTCTCCCTTGGTTCAGGGGCAGGACAGTCTTACAATTATCATATGTGTTACCCCGCATTAGTCAAAGGTGTGGTGCTCCTTCAAAGAGCTTTTCTGTTTTCAAAGCTGCTGGCAAGCTGTAATATCTATTCATTGCTTTACTTAAGTATAATTGCTTTCTTTGAAGCCTGACAGAGGCAAATAATTTGCACTGCCCTCAGGCAGCAATGGCAACACATCACCCCCTTCCTGGAAGCTGCCAGCACCTCCGAGAGGGCAGCTCCCATACTGAGAAGCAATAATACAGCTTGGGCTGCTCAATTTCATCTTCTTTTCATCCCTTCCTTTTTAACTTTATTAAAAACAGCTTTTGTATCCAGTGACAACTTTGCACAGCGAGACAGAAGGCTTCGAAAAAGTGCGTTTTTAGGGGCATGCTAGTGCCGGAGCCATTTCAGAGGAGGGTTGAGGGAAAGTGGGGAGAGGTTATACTGCAGAGGGCAGCCACTTTAATTTAGATCAAAAAGAGTCTCTGGAATGCATGCGGCCCTGCCCCCTCAGCCAGGGAATTAAGGATATAAACACCATTCCGCCTCTCTGTGCTAGGGACCTGCAAAAGGCTCACAGAGCTAGAGCTCAGCCTCTGTCTTTACCTCACAGCTCTGTAACAAACCAATCAAAGCACACAAGGGCCTGGGCTGGGGCCTCCACTTTACGGTGCCCAGCTTGCTGCGGTTTGTTTCACGCAACTGTGATGTTCAACAGTGCTGGCTTGGGGCCTGATCCAAAGCCCTTGGTAGTCGCTGGGTCCTGTGCATATTGGTGATGGTAGTTGGGCCATCCCGGCTAACTGAAAGTTCCATGGCAAACACTGACACATGCTGACATTATCTCCCATTGTGTGTTGCCTTCAAAATGTTAAATAGGGTGTTTCAACCCGCGAATTATGTTAGTTGTGAGGGATCACTATGGGACCCAACTGAATGCAATCCACCCAGATAGTTATACTTGTGCTCACCGCTGTACCAGCCCAATGCCTGACTCTGGCTGTTTTCATTGGCTAAGGACTCTCTGCGCAGAGTCAACTTTTGTCAACTAGTGCCTGCTGGCAACGGAAGTGAGGAAAGTGGGTGGGGCTCTGTGATTGGCTGGTGGGTGGGTCTTCTGTGGTTTGGGGAGTTTTTGGTTGATTGGTGCCAGTGGGGAGAGTTAGTGACCTTTTCTGTCACTGATGAGCTGTTAAGAAAGAATGTACTTTTAAAAGTATTTGTTTATTTTTCACTCAGTAGATGGATGATTATTATTATTATTTATTATTTGTCAGGTGCTAATGATGTCCTTGTGAAGAAAAATAAAGATAGCCTGTGCCCCAAAGAGTAACAATATTATATCTGCAATTAGACCAAATTAAATCTAGATGCTTTCTTTGAAACTTGGGTTATCAATTCTTCAGGGCAGGGATCATTTTTCTTATATGTTTGTACAGCTCCCAGCATAGTGGGAACCCAATCTTGATATGAGTCTTTAAGTGCTACTTTAGTGTAAATATTAAATTACATACGAAAGCTCCATTATTAAAGTTATATAGGTCTCAAAGTCAAGCACTCAGTAATCAGGAAATGGCAGATTTAAGGTTGCCTGATGCTATGTATTTATATTCATATACAATCTTTAATTACATGGTCACATGCTATTTTTTCCCCCACAGTACCCCTGCCTCAGTCAGTGCACAGGGTGGATGGTGCTCAGGAATGAGAGAACTGTTCAATATTTTTTTTCTCATCATATTGTAACACATGCCCCCTGCTTTGTGTACTGCATCCCATTCAAACCCTACTTGGAAGATGGGATTAGTAATGGCGTAGTAGTGGCTGTGCCACTATAACGCCATAGTGTAGATGTATCCTACAGCGAGAGAAGGGATTTTTTTCTGTCAATGTAGTTAATTCACCTCTCTGGATGGTAGCTAGGTTGATGGAAAAATTCTTCCATTGACCTAGCTGCATCTACAGTGGGGGTTATGTCGACCGAACTATGGCACATTGGGTGTGAAATTTAGGTGTAGTAATTTTTAGGTGTAGACCGGGCCTAAGAAATGAGGCACTACGCATGCATGGGCATTACTAACTTCACTGGATAATGACTCCAAACAGCCTTGACAACATACCATGCTAAGAACTCCTCTGTTACTCCCAGAACAAAATTTCTCCTCCCTCCTAGGGCTGCATTCTAATCCCCCATTTCCCACCAACTGCCCTCAGTAATTGTTTATACTATACAGCCCTTGTTTAGTAAGACCAGAACAGGGCTACTGTAAGGCCCAGAAGGTCTAGAACCCAGGCCTGCCAGGAGGCAGACATCTTCATGCTGCACCCAGTAAAAGTTGTAACCAGCTTGTGCTCCACTACCCATGACTCGCTGTGAACACAGTCCATGGGAAGTCCTGTCTCAAGGGGTCTAAAAGGCAGCAGCCTCATGGCTCCTGACTGGCTCCCTGCTGTATATAAACCCAAGGGGCATTCCAGGAAACGTCCAGGCAACAGTGCAGATTTCCTGCTCTGCACTCCTGGCATTGGCCTTGACTTGATTTGGAATTCACTCCTGATCTGGACCCTGAAGCCTGACTCCAACAGTTGGGGTCAACCCTGGCCTGGAACCTGACTATGAACTCTTTTGCTACTCCCAGCTTCAGGTTTGACCCTGCTCTGACCCTTGGTCCTGACAGCCCTTGTTAGGATCCTAACAGTTTGCCTGGACCACCCTAGACTGTGGGAAGGCCTACGCTGGGGGAACATGGTGGCAGCAGACCACTCCCTGCCTGGCATTTTCCCGCCAGTACTGGAGATGCCTGAATGAATTGATCATTCCCAGGAGGAGCTCCCCATGCTTCAAGCCCAAGCATCACAGCTCACAACAGAGAGCCATACTCTGTTCAGACAATCCACCCAGCTCCAGGATGAAAACGTGGCACTGCGGGCCCAGCTGGCACAGCCGACTGCAGACCACCATATGCTATGACAGCAGGCTGCCCGGCTGCAGGATGAGAACATTGTACTTATGGGCAAGCACTGCGCCTGTGTACCCGGACCCAGTCCCCCTCCCAGAACATTTTAATGGGGACCGCCAAACATTCAGGGGGTGTATCAACCAATGCCACCCGCTGTTTCTACTCCAGCCCTGGTCCTACCCCACTGACCAAGCAAAAGTAGAGCTTATTGTTAATCTTCTAACGGGAGATGCATCGGACTGGGCCTTGCCTCTACTCAAAAGAGCGGGCCCGATGCTATCAAACTGGGATGCCTTCCTCCATGGGTCCCAACATATTTGATGATCTCCACCATACCTGCTTGGCAGAGGTGGCCCTGTCCAAAGTCCAGTAGGGGCAGGAACTGCCACCCACTTTTGGCAACTAGTGTCCAACACTGAGTGAAATGAAGCGGCCCAGCTCTACCAGTTCTGGTGGGGACTACACAAGGAGATTAAGGATGAGCTAGCTCATGAGGAGGCCCTGACCAGCTTAGATGCCTTTGTCAACTTTGTCATACACGTTGACAATAGGCTTAATGAGCAACGTGAGGAAGAGAAGAGGTCTGTGCTGCTACTCGACCGATGCCCATTGATACCTGTTTCCAACCTGGACCCTGAACCCATGCAGCTGGATAGCACCCACTGCCATGTGACCCCTGAGGAAAAAGCATCGTTGCTGCCATAGGCTGTGTTTCTCCTGTGGAGGATCTGGCCCTACTCTTGCCCACTGCCTATCTTGAGGTCTAGCATGACACAGTTCAGAAAACGACCACGCCCAGGCCTGATAAAGGGGGTTGGCCTGGGCAAGCCATGAGATAATGCCCCCTTACTTCTCACCAAGGCATGCCCCTGGCATGGTGAGCATTCCCCACACCTTAAAGTCCAGGTCTGCCTCTGTGTTCCAGGGAGCCTTACCGAATTCCACTAGAATGGACATGGTGCAATGACCAGGGCATGGGCAGTCAGACCTAGTGGCCAGAGCAGGAGTCAGTCCTAATGGTCAGAGTCAAGGGTCAAAACTGAAGACAGCATCAGATGCCAAGCCAGGGGTCAGAGCTGGAGACAATGTCAGAGGTAAAGCGGAGGAGCAGGGGTCTGGAGTAAGGCAAGACAGCAGCAACTGGGCGTAGACTAAAGTCTGGGATAAGAGGACTGGAACCAGGAGCAAGCAGGAACTGGGAGGAGGCAGGAATGCAGGACTCAGGAGTCTGGTAAGCAGGAGGAGTCCATAGAAGCAGTAAGCCAGAGACTCCTCTAGTTGCTCAGATAACTTCCTGTTGTTACTTCCTAGTTTATATAGTGCTCCTCAGCCAACCACGGTGCTGGATGTTTTCCCCCAATTGAGAACTTTGAGAGTGGAGCCCTCTGTGAGCCAACCCTTCTCTGGTTTCTCAGCTGAGCTGCTGGTTGATGTCCCTGGAAAAATCATGGAGCAGGTCCTCAAGGAATCAATTCTGAAGCACTTAGAGGAGAGGAAAGTGATCAGGAACAGTCAGCATGGATTCACCAAGGGCAAGTCATGCCTGACTTATCTAATTGCCTTCTATGACGAGATAACTGGCTCTGTGGATGAAGGGAAAGCAGTGGACGTGTTGTTCCTTGACTTTAGCAAAGCTTTTGACACGGTCTCCCACAGTATTCTTGCTAGTAAGTTAAAGAAGTATGGGCTGGATGAATGGACTATAAGGTGGATAGAAAGCTGGCTAGATTTTCGGGCTCAACGGGTAGTGATCAATGGCTCCATGTCTGGTTGGCAGCTGGTATCAAGTGGAGTGCCCCAAGGGTCGGTCCTGGGGCCGGTTTTGTTCAATATCTTCATAAATGATCTGGAGGATGGTGTGGATTGCACCCTCAGCAAGTTTGCAGATGACACTAAACTGGGAGGAGAGGTAAATACGCTGGAGGGTATGGATAGGATACAGAGGGACCTAGACAAATTGGAGGACTGGGCCAAAAGAAATCTGATGAGGTTCAACAAGGACAAGTGCAGAGTCCTGCTCTTAGGACGGAAGAATCCAATGCACCGCTACAGACTAGGGACCGAATGGCTAGGCAGCAGTTCTGCAGAAAAGGACCTAGGGGTGACAGTGGACGAGAAGCTGGGTATGAGTCAACAGTGCGCCCTTGTTGCCAAGAAGGCCAATGGCATTTTGGGCTGTATAAGTAGGGGCACTGCCAGCAGATCGAGGGACGTGATCGTTCCCCTCTATTCAACACTGGTGAGACCTCATCTGAAGTACTGTGTCCAGTTTTGGGCCCCACACTACAAGAAGGATGTGGAAAAATTGGAAAGAGTCCAGTGGAGGGCAACAAAAATGATTAGGGGACTGGAACACATGAGTTATGAGGAGAGGCTGAGGGAACTGGGGATGTTTAGTCTATGGAAGAGAAGAATGAGGGGGGATTGGATAGCTGCTTTCAACTACCTGAAAAGGGGTTCCAAAGAGGATGGCTCTAGACTGTTCTCAGTGGTAGCAGATGACAGAACAAGGAGTAATGGTCTCAAGTTGCAGTGGGAGAGATTTAGGTTGGATATTAGGAAAAACTTTTTCACTAGGAGGGTGGTGAAACACTGGAATGTGTTACCTAGGGAGGTGGTGGAATCTCCTTCCTTATAAGTTTTTAAGGTCAGGCTTGACAAAGCCCTGGCTAGGATGATTCAATTGGGGATCAGTCCTGCTTTGAGCAGGGGGTTGGACTAGATGACCTCCTGAGGTCCCTTCCAACCCTGATATTTTATGATTCTATGATGGTTATGGCCTGAGCACTGCCTGGGGACCTGTGGGCCCAGGTTTGAGGCCTGTGATCCCTCACAACTGGTGGATTCTGGGATAGCGGACAGCTTCATAAATGGTGACATGGCCCAAGCCCTGGGTATTTCAGTTCAACCAAAAACTGTCCCTGACCTAATGGAAACTATAGATGGTTCACTACTGTCATCGGGGCTAATTACACAGGAGATGGTTCCTCTGGAAATTGCCATTTGGGATCATCAAAAAGTCCTTCAGTTTAGAATGATCCACACTTCCCCATAATCCTTGGGATTTTGTGGCTGGTGGCTCATTATCCACATGCCCTTCGCTATGAGCACCAGGTTAACTGCTGCTCCCAGGTCTGCCTATGTATCTGACGAACCCCAGAACCAAGACAGGTCCCCTTTGGCCCTGGATGTAGGTCAGGTGGAGTCCACCCCCAGAGTTGACTCCATCATTGCCCCCCAAGTACAGCAACTACGGTGATGTCTTCGAGGAGAAGAATGCTGACACCCTACCACCACACCAGGATTCAGACTGCCTGATGGAGCTGCAACTGTGGGCCAAGGTGCTGTTCTATGCGGTGTTGGAACCTCAACTGGCTGCCCTGTGGTCCTGTCTCCAGGAGAGTCTGGCCAAGTGTTTCACACAGCCATCTACTTCTCCTGACAGAACCCCTGTTCTGTTCATTAAAAGGAAAGATAGAAACCTGCACCTGTATTCCATGCATGGATTACTGGGCCCTCAAACAGGTTACCATCAGAACTGATACCGCTTCCACTCATTCTAAAACTACTGGCCATGTACGATAAGCCCAGGTAGTCACAAAATTTGACTTACAGAGGGCCTACAACCTAGTTTGGATCCAAGCCAGAGATGAATGGAAGACAGGTTTTCAAACGCGGTTTGGCCATTATGGTAACGCCATTTGGCCTCATAAATGCCCCTGCAACATTCTTGCACTTTGTAAATGAGGTCTTCCATGACCTCCTAGACCAGTACATGGTAGTCTACCTAGACGGTATCCTCATGTTTTCCGAGGATCCTGAGCAACACACCCAGCATGTCCCATTGGTGCTGAAATGGCTCTGCCAACATGGCCTATATGCAAGGCTAGAAAAGTGCATCTTTGACCAGCACTCAGTGGAGTTCCTGGGCTACATCTTGTCCCCTGATGGCCTCCAAAGAAGGTGGAGGCTGTATGGACTGCGGCATCCCCCAAAACATCAGGGAGCTACAATGCTTTCTGGAGTTTGCTAAATTTTAGAGGCACTTCATCTCTGGGTTTTCAGGCCAAAATGCACCATTGACAGTACTTTTCTGAAAAAACTGCACCTCCACCCTTGCACCTACTATTCACAGAAGCTCACTCCAGTCAAACAGAATTACAAAATTCTAGATAAGGCGCTTCTAGCCGTCAAAGTGGCCTTTGAAGAGTGGTGCCACTATCTGGAGGGTGCACGGTACCCAATACAGATACACTAGGTTTTTATGATTCATGTATATCTCTGCTGAGCCAAAGTGCTGAATAAGAGGCAGCTTTGGGATTCCGTTTCACCATGCTTCAGTTTCACCATCATGTACCACCCAGGGGCCCAGAACAAGACCACTGGTGCCTTGTCCCAAAAAGGGGAATCCATCAGCCAGGTAATCAATCCAGTGACCATGAAGCTTCAGTTACCCAGATTCCTCAAAATACATCCAGTGTTTCATGTATCCGTGCTAAAACTCTACATCAACAACCCATTCGCTCACTGGGCTCAACCACTGCCCCTTGCAGAGCGGATCCAAGCACATGATAAGTAGAACACAATGAGTAGGAGGTCCATGAGATACTGGACTCAAAAATCAGATGTGACTCCCCCTGGTAGCTCATGGACTGATAGGACTATGGCACAGAGGAGCAATCCTGGGAGCCTACCTTCTAATCTCATGGCAGCCTTCCAGGGGGTAATGTAAGGCCCAAGGGGTCTAGAATGCAGGCCTGTAGAGCTACCAGGCAGCAGTCATCTCCAAAAGCTGTTACTAGCTTGTGCTCCACTGCCCCATGACACACTGTGGACATAGACCATGGGCAGTCCTGCCTCAGATGGTCTGATAGGCAGCAGCCTCATGGCTCCCCCACAGGCACCGGCATCTAATTTTCTCTGAGGGTGCTCAATCCCCACTCAGCCCCAGGTCCTGCCCCAACTCCACCCTGACCTGCTTCTTCCTGCCCCCCACCCCACCCCACCCCAGAAGAATGCCCTAGCCAGTGGGTTATGGAATGTTCTACTATAGTGCTTCCTCAGTCTCTCCTCTTGGAGCTGTTCTACTTCTTATAACTCTTGATGCGATGTGTCTTTGGAAACAGCACCTTAATCTGTCCCCCGGTCAGGAAGGAACCACTCCCCCACCCAGGGGCTGGTAAAACACAGATTTTAATGAACAACCAATCCAAGGCTTGCCTACACTCATCCTCATGGTTCATCCCCTCTCCTCCCAAGTCTTCTGTCTCTGGCTTCTCCCACCTTGGTATAACAAAAGGTTTTTGTTAGACCAACTGCTGACTATTCTGTGGTGTTCACAATAAACCTCCCATAAGATAAAAAAACATGCTGTAACAGAGACAACCTGTTGCACTTAACATGAGTTATTAAATTTTTATTGCAGAGGTGTACAAAGGTTCAGACTAGAAACATCAGTGGAAGGGTGTTCGCCAGGGGTGATGGCTTTGGTATGTAAGCGTCAAGCTGCACCGAAACCCTCTGTTTTTCTTTATTGGCACATGCACATGGTAATCTTTCCAGACTGCACATCTAGGGATGTGAATTAGTGAATGTGTTCTTAAATGCCATTTACAATTAGGGTTCCCCAAAGATTTACTGATGCACTATCTTGGGTAAAACTCGACTCACTTCTGTCTAATACTATCTTTCTGCCCAGGAAGCAGTCACATGTCTATCTCAAAATACTTTGATTACATTCCTCCCAAAATAAAATTGCCACCTGTGACTCTCAAATTGTAGCAACCTCCAGTCATTCAGTCCAAAACTCCTTTTGTCTTAGGTGGGGACTTATAATTAACTTCTCCTTTATGTCAATTGAGGGGTGAATTCACACCTATCAATCTCTACAATGTCTGTGATTCATCCAGGCACTAGTATCTCTTTGCTTAACATTAAAAGATAGCAGAAGGAAACTGTTTTTTGGGGGGTTGGGTGGGGCTGTAACTTGGGAACCCCTTGCTCAAATGACCTCATATTTCAATCATGATCACAACCCCCCAGCCCCATGAAGCATACTACATTTCAAAGGAATCTCGCTAAGTATGTCCATTTGAATACTTAAATGTTGACCTATAAATGGAAGTTGTGATACATCCTTAACTGTAGTGGTGCAGCTGTCCCACTATAGTGAAGCTCCCTGTAGGAGAGGAAGACAATTGGCATTCAGATAATCAAATGATGAGGCTGTATACAAATCTGAATAGAATAGAATCCATCTGGGTGCCTGGAAGAGGGCTGGGCTAGGAGGAAGAGTGTATAGGGGAAAGTGTTTTTTGAGTGGCCTGAAGTGGTGTTGGCCCCAGGCCACATTTAGGCTAAATTCACCTGTGGTCAGGAAGGGACACAGGCAGCATGGCTAAGGGATGGGGGCAGTAGCAGCTATGACTGGGGGCAGGCTCAGATCAAAGACAAGTTTGGAAGAGAGGAAGCCAGGTTTTACTCTCAGTTCCATCGGCACAAGACCAATGGCTGTAATACAGTCAGTGTAGTTACTCTTGGTTTACACCTGTTTAATTGAGATCAGCAGATCACCTGTGAAGCATTAAATGAGTGCTGAGTAGATATGAGACAAGGCAACAAAGCTCTGGTCTGAGAAAGATTGGAACTCCCCTTAATCTTGGGGTGGTTTGTATCTGGAGTTTGTTTGGGCCCAACTTTTATGCTAAGTATTACTTGTGTATCTTCATGGGTAGTGCGTGAACCCCCCATTTGGGGAGAGTAGCCTCCTGTTTGGAGAGGCTAGCCACCTCACCCCACCTGCCACCCAGGGCTCTGCCCCTTCCGCCACCCTAAGCCCCTGCCTGGTGGCCTAACCTAGCCTTGTAGTTTCAAGGAGGAAATGACTATACCTGTGGGTGCAAGAGGATAAAGTGCTAATGAGTTTGGAGCCATGACTATGAAGGACTTGAACTCACCATCATCAGATATAGGATCAGAGAAAGCAGCTCTTCAAGGGCAACTGATTTCAAGAAAACAATTTGTGGGGCAGGGAGTAGTTTTTGGGGAGAAACTCTGTAATTGCTGCATTTGGGAGAAGGTGGGAAGCACTGACATTCCTGTGTGAGGAAGCAAGAAGGAATCACTGATATTCAGACGTAGGGAAGGCGCCTGTGACTGGGATGGGAAAATTGTGGTGACAAAGGCTTTGCCAACTTCCCAGCCTCGTTTGAATTTACTAACTTTTAATTTTCTGTCATTTGAAACTAAGTTTTCTTTTGCCAGGATGATTCATTTAAAAAACAAACATGTTTGTAGGGAAAGTTTTTCCTTTACAAGGATGAATGGCCTGCTGCAGAGTCTTGGCTGGCCCAATGAGGTCGGGGGGGGGAAGATGGTCAGTTCATACCGACGCTATATTCAGTCTTCATATTTATTTTATTTAAAGGAAGGCCGAGTTTAGGAATTGTGCTTCTGTGAAATGGTCACTCTGGCGTTTCTAACTTAGGCAATGGTTTGCTAGAAAGGAGCTTGCTTACTGGGCAAGTGTCCAAACTAGGAATGGTTCTAAAGAAGGTAGATTGGGGCTTCTCTTCTCCCTGTCTCCAGACCAAGAACTAGAGCATGTGTAATGATCTTAAAATGTGTCAAATTCAGAATCGATAAAAGGAAATACTTTCTCATGGAACACAGAATTAGAGTGTCAAAGTTGCCGAGGTCAAGAACTGAGGCAAGGTTCACAAAAGGATCAGACATTTATATGGGTAACAGAACCATCCAGAGTTATAACTGCTGTTAGTAACAATACTTTTGGAAGGGTATTTGGATATTAAACCTTCTGCTTCAGGGCTTAAACCAATCTGTAACTACTAGATCTCATCCTGATCCCTCTGTGGGCGGCAGATTATTTCATCCCCCCACCCCCATATGCTACTGGAGAGTTCTTACACCTTCTTCTGCTCTGGGCACCATCAGACACGATAGGGGACTAGATGGACTGTGGGCCTGACCCCCTCTGGCAGTGCCTATATTCCTGTATTCCTATCAGCAGCAGCTCTCTTGGTCTTCTCAGCAAGGAGTGCATAGACTGCAGGAGCTTTGGAGTCTGAAAGAATATAAGTGTGGGTAAGGTGCATTCCTGTGTCACAATGTCCAGGACATCTGAATTACAGCTGTCCAGCTGGTACCTGTTATTGGCACAAACTAGGACTCCATCCTCCAGGATGGCAGATCCACTGCCCCCCACGCTCCCAAAAAACACGCCAGCAGTAAACTCATTGCTAAATAAACATAGAAAGATGTTCTATGGGGGTTTAAAACCCACTGAAAACAATTCACCTTTTTCTGTATCTGAGCACTCAGTGGCTCTGAGAGTTATGCCATGGCAATCGATGCAAGGGAGCTGGTGTCCAACACCAATTCCCTTTCCATTTTGTAATATACTGCCTTACCATGCTTCAGGGCCTTACAGAACTCCTCAGTCTGTGGCAGTGAAGATCAGCTGTGGGATGCTTTAACTGCACCTTTCATTGATGTCTCATATATGGGAAAGATCTTGCATGATTAGTTTTTAAAGCTGCTTTTTCTGGGCCTGCCTTTACATGCAGGACTTCCCTTGCCCTCAGTAGGGGCTCCTAGTGAGAGGGTCTGTAGGGTCAGATGCCATCCATAAACTATTTATGTGAAATATAAAGAGACTACACAAAAGTGGCCCTAATTATAGCATATTATTGGAGGAGGTTTGGGCAGACATGCAATTACACATGCCATGGAGCCAGGCTACACTGAAGATTGTACAAGAGTGATTCATTACGGCCTTAATTATTTCTCAGTTATAAAATCTGAATAAACAGCCCTGTCCCTGTGTGACTGATACAGTCACTTGACTCACATTGTCCATGGTCTGAGCACTACTGTCCTGATGTAAGAGCTGTCATTACCCAGGAAACAGGCAGGCTGAAATTAAGAAGCCAGCTGAAAATGAGCCCTCCTTCATTGATTTTGCAACTGGTAATAAAACTCTCTTCCTTTCTGGACAATTATGGATGTTTTTGCTGCTTGAAAAGCAGCTCTCAGTTTATACTGTCAGCAATATTTACTGTAGTAGTTGGACTTCACAGACTTAATATTTACTTACAGCTTTATGTTGGGCAGTCTGCCGGGAGTATTTCTTTCAGTATCTTTCTCTGCCAAGGATCTCCTCAGTGATTTCTTCCACCTTTTTCATTGAGGTAGCTGCCCAGGTCACTCCCATGAGAAATGCTAAATCTCCCCTTCAGATGGCTCTTCTAGATGTCATACAACAAAATCCGTCATTGCCGGGAGTGGACGACAGGGGATGGATCACTCAATAAATTGCTCACTGTCAGATCCTGCAATATTCAACACAACCATTCTGCCCTTCAGTACACCTTCACGCGAGAGGCAGTGTTGTGGTTTGGATGGGGAGTCTGGCTTGTAGCATTTAATTTGCAAAATGTAGTTCTGATCAAGATGACCTCCTGAGGTACCTTCCAACCCTGATATTCTATGATTCTGCATCTTCAGATGTATCTCCGATGCAAATGCAACCTCCATAACAAAGGTGACCTTTGCAGGAGGAAAAAACCGTGGGACTATTGTAGACTCGATTAGTCAAATATTTGTTAGGATTTTGTCTCATCACAAAACACCAAAACATCATAAGTTAAACTGGCTTCTAAAATGGAATTAATATATATAATGAATTTTAGCAATAAATATCTTTAACACATCAGTTTTGGTCACCTTGGTGCAGAAAGGATGTAAAGAAATATTCAGAAAAATCATCCACAGGCAGGTGACAAAAATTACTTGGGGCATGGGAAAATTCTCATTTGAAGAGGGACAAAAGACCTTGCGACTGCTTACTTTCAAAAGGAAATGAACAAAAGGGGAGATGAAGAAGATATAGAGATAATGGCTGCCCTACAGAGGGGCAATCGGGAGCTTCTAGTCACCCTGTCTCATTGCACAAGGACATTCAGTGACACTGAAAGATGCCAAATTTTAAACTGATAACAGGCTCAACAATTTCCTGTGAGTTTCTAGTCTGTGGAGACAGCAATAGCTCTGTTATGTTTTCTTTCTGGGGATGTGACTCTACCCAAGACAACTGGGATAAATGTCTGTTTAAAGCAGCCAAATGTCTTTCTGATGCAGTGTCATTATTGTGGTGAAGCTATGTAATGTACCTTGTTTTACAAATGTAGTGCCGTGCGCCAAAAATCTCTGTGCAGTTGAAGCTGCAGTTCCAGGCACAGATCAGAGAGCATGTGTCACCTTCCCAGGACATCAGAGTTCCCCAAAGCACCAAAGATTAGAGTCCCAGCATGTTCAGAATTGAGGCTGTACTGCCACAGCAAGCCACACAGTCAAGTTCATTTAACCAGAACAACCTTAACTTTGCTCCAGCAGAGCAGAGACAAGTTAGCATTCTCGGAGTGATGGGAAAGGAACTGCATAATGTTATTGTCAGGTTCAGCTGGAGGAAGGCTGTGTTCAGCTGGATGCCTTTACCGGAGGGAAGCCAGGAGAGTGACCATGAAATTGTTGAAGTGACTTATGTGCCAACTGTTGATGAATGTCTGGCGAAGAAGGTTATTGTCCCTTATTTTCTCCTGGGCCCTGATTCAGCAAGGCGTTATCACATGCAGGCCCTCTCAGAGGTCCAGAGAGGCCTGGGCCACTTCCAGCTTGAGGCCCCTCGCCATAATAAAAATGAAAAATGACACATGAAAACAAAATAAGGCACCAAAAAAAAAAAAAGTGGGACATAATTAAAAAATTTTATTTAACAAATGCTTTTCTAGTCTCTCTCTGCAAATAGGATGCACATAGAAACAAGTTGTGAAACTTATCAAATTTCAAAAAATTAACGAGTGTATAAATTTGAGGCCCCCGCCAAATAGCCCTCCTGCCCCCCCTCCCCAATTGGCCCTGATCACATGCCTGACTAAGCATAGGAGAGACCCATTGCACAATCTGGCTCCTGGTGAAAACCAGAATATTCAAATTTAATGAGAGATTTGGCTTTTTCTGTCTCCTGGGGGCGAGTTAAGGTTGTACTAGTTATGTGAATGAATGTGGCACTATGAAAGTGCTACCTTAACCCTACATCTGCTGGGATACTAATATTCAGGTTTTTTAGTGCTAATTTTCTGGGAAAGTGGCAGGCACTCACCCAGTTCATATGCCTAGAACTGCAACTTCATTGACACAAAGGTGTTTTTATTCTTGCGTTGGTGTGCAGGGAGAGGAGTGTGGCTAGGAGAAGGAATAGGTCTGCAATGGGGCAGAGAGAGTGATGTCTCTCTCCAACACAAGCTACACTAGGCTTTGCAGCACCAGAGAGCTCCCCACCCTGGCTCTGTCTAGGCTGAGCCATAGGGCCTGTCTGGCTGTCTCCTCCCTGTTGCCAGATCTGGCAATGCTTTTGCATAGACAGGATGGCATTTCAGCTGTGGCTGGCGCCAGTCTGGGCATGGCACAAGAAACTTCATCCCTCTAGCATGTTTCAGCCCCCTGATTGGCTGTCTGCCCTACAGGCCTGCCTCCTGGAGCAGAATAGCCAATCACAGCTGCTGCAGGCAGAGATCTCTTCCTGTGCCCCTCCCCTCAGCAACCCAAAGCTGTTCTCACAAGAGGGGATGGGTGCTGATGGGACAGGGGCCAGGCAGATGTGGGACAACAGCTCCTGCTGAAGGAGTCAGGCAGTCTTATACTTGGGTGGCTAGCCAGTGCCGCTGCCCATGCCAGTGTCCACATTGCTATTTTTAACATGGTGGCTCAAGCAGCAGTGTGAGTCTGTCAGCTTGGGTCCGAACTGTAGTGTAGATATACCCTAAGAGCCAGGTTCTCCAAGATTAGGTGCCCAAGGCCCCCTAATGTCACTTGGAGTTGGGCATTGTAGGACTGTGGCCACTTACTGCCCTCCAGGAGCCCCTTTGCGTACACATTTGCCTCGGTGGCTGTCTTGTCTCTATTTACTCTTCATCCAGGCCCCTCTAAGAAGTAGGTCTCCAGTGACCTTCTGAGCTCAAACCCTTTAATTCACTCTTCACCAGTTTGCTTCAGGCTGACAATAGTTGGTCAAAAAAAGCAGAACACAAGTCCAAAATGAACAAAGATTTTCAGCTTATCTTCCCAGCTTTAACTCCCAGCCTTTATCTGGCCAGGGCTCTGCAGGAACCAGCCTCTCCCCTTTCACTAGCCCCAGCTCCACAGAGTCTCCTGTTTTGTGGTCTTGGCTGCTTCTCTCTCACACCCATTCCTGCAGCTTCCTCCTGCCCTTTATATGGGAATCCCCTGATTCTGCTCACGTGGGGCTCATCTTGTAATCAGGGTTGGCTTAGCCCCAGGCTCTCCAGCCGTTGGGCAAACTGTCCTATTACAGGCCCCTAACTAATTTTGGTACCTTGGACAATCCCACTTGGTGCCTACCTGCACTGTTAAGCACCTAGGGCCAGGTTTTCATAACTATTTAAGGCTTAAGTGATTGTGAATTTCCCACCTTTTAATGTCATGGAATGCTCCCTTTTTCCTGTTATGAGGCAGGGGAACAGAGGCTCCCCATCTGCCCTCCCTAGACCATTCACTATTTTATGGAGCTATATCACGTGGCCTTGTATCCACCCCCTTTCTAAGGTAACAATCCCCTTCTCTTCAATTTCTTGCCTTAATCTCTTGTCATGCCTTAAGTTGGCAGAACTTGGAGCACTGTGGAGGAGGTAGACTGTCTCTGGTGGGGGGTTAAGTCATATACTGAGGACCACATGAGTATGAAAGTGCAGGAGGGAAAGCAGAGTGAAGGATGGAGTGAGACCCCTTGCCCAGTACCCTTCTTAGATCTATGCTTTTAATACTGAGGTTCCTCTCACCAGGTGGCCCAAATATTGGGACATCCCCTCCCCCACACCCTGGGCCCAGTACTTTAGAGTATATTTAAAAACAAAGGGCAAAAAAGGAGAAAATCAGCCCAGGAATGTGAAAGGCTTGCCAGGCCTCTGCGGCATAGGGAGCTTTTCCACAAGGGTCCTAGCCCTTTTGCCTGAGTTCGCTATTCCACAGGAGCAATGCCAGTTGTTTGATCATGTACATGTGGCGCACTTGTCCACGGTGAGGGCCATCAACCAAAACCCTGGGTCCAAATATCCCAAGATGTGGGAGAAGTTTGAATCCAGACCCAGATTTTGCAGCTCAGTCTCCTGTCTAGTTTCTAGAGGGGAAAAAAGTGGGACATTCACAGTGGTGAAACTGCTTTGGTGGAAATCAGGACTTCTCCTTTGTATTCCCAGCACTGCCATTCCAAGTCCGACCCTTAGGGAAATGGGAAGCACAGAGCCCCATGTGTAAAATGGACTCACATTTACTGAGCTCACAAGGTGCTGTGACAACAAGGATATGTAAAGCATAGTGATGTCCTCAGCTGAGAGCCTCTCAGTGTCATGAAAACTTTTCATTTTTAGTAGATCACTGGGAGCTGGTGTGGGGTGACAGGAAGTTGGGTGACTTGGAGAGTCGTCAGTTTAGATGAGCTATTACCAGCAGGAGAGTGAGTTTGTGTGTGTATGGGGGTGGGGGGGATGTGAGAAAACCTGGATCTATGCAGGAAATAGCCCGACTTGATTATGTAAAGAGTTGTCACTTTGGATGGGCTAGCACCAGCAGGAGAGTGAATTTGTGTGGGGGGGTGGAGGGTGAGAAAACCTGGATTTGTGCTGGAAATAGCCCACCTGTTGATCACTTTAGATAAGCTATTACCAGCAGGACAGTGGGGTGGGAGGAGGTATTGTTTCATATTCTCTGTGTGTATATAAAGTCTGCTGCAGTTTCCACGGTATACATCTGATGAAGTGAGCTGTAGCTCACGAAAGCTCATGCTCAAATAAATTGGTTAGTCTCTAAGGTGCCACAAGTACTCCTTTTCTTTTAGGAAGTTCAGTGGAACTCATGACAGCAGAGCATCCTTTCTTGACTCCACAGACTGAAAGGACTTTCTCTAGAAACATTTAGATCTTTGCTTGACAGTCTCCAGGCAGCCAAGGTTCTGAGCAGTATTCTAGAGAGGAAACCGGTCATGAGGAGTTCAATAAAGCTTGAGCCAGACACTGGCTCTGACAGCCTGATATACTCAAAACCATCTTAGCTGGCATGCTCTTCCTGCTAAAAAGAGCAAGGATCAGACTCACTCTCAGAGCTTTACATGGCTTGGCTGGTTGCAGCCAAAATTCTCTACCTGCTTTGCTGAAACAGAAGCCAGTGTGGGAGAATGGACAGGGAAGGAATGGGTTGTGTTTCTAGGAGTGTTTTGAGAGCCCAAAGTGATGCGAAGGGAGCATGAAAAGCAAGACATTCTTCAGGCAGGGCATGTTTTCACTTGGGCCTGGATTTTATGGGACAAAGCTGAGCTATCTGGGAAATGGCATTGTAAGGTATTGATCAGCTGTTTTTTTTCCTCTTGATGAAGCTTTCATTCCGTGTCCCATCCTTGGCTGCTGAGTGGGGGTGGTGAATATTCTGTTCACAAAATGGGACACTGCTGGCCAAGCAGCTGAGAGCTCCACTTCCAAATGGAATTTAGAATCAATAAGTGGACTCTTCCTGGTTCTGATTTCTTTCTTAGGGCACAGGAGCTCTGGAGGTCCCTTACTAGTCCATCTCTGCTATATAGTGCTGGTGGCTGGTTCCTTGTCCATCTGGCTATCTCATATGGGTTAACAGAGAGCATTATATCCTTAGGGAGGAGCTGCACCTGGATCCAGTTTCCAATATCAGAGGTCCCCTTGACAATGGAAGCTTGTCCTCTCTGCATGTGGAGAGAAGGATAAACATAGAATATTCTGTATTTGTTGGCTCTCCAGCATGCTTTTTATTTAGAGGTCTTAGCTGAAGGCAAATAGTTCACATTTGAAGTTCGGAGAGACTCACCAAGCTGCAGAGCTGCTCTGCTTTGCATTAGAGAGACTGGTTGCCTCCTTCTTGGAATGGCATTCTTGTTTCCTGAATTTGCTTCATTTTTGTCATGGTCTTCAAGGCTCCTTTTTTTTGGTGTGGCAGGTTGCTTCAATTAGCCTGATAGAACACATGTGACATCAATCAAGGCTGGCATCTCCCATCAGTAAGTGCTCCCACTGATTGGCTTGCTATGCTAATTAAAAAATGCAGGAGGAAAGAGTAGAGTCCCCCTGATTGCCTTTTATGTTCTTGTCCACCCAGGTTTTTCCTCTTTGTGTAGAAGCATTTAATACTCTGAAGGCCTGCAGCTGACCGCTGGCAAAAGGCTTGGCTTTTTGGCTCCCTCGTGATCAGTTTGGGAGGTACGGTTTGCTTTAGAAATGCTGTGGTGCTGGTGGCGGACTCCATTCTTTAAGGAAAAAAATTCTTTATACAGCAACATTACAAATAACTTTCCTGCCCTCCTTGTAAAATATGAAGGTAGCTGTTCCTTGCCATAGATGTTACCCTTTAACAAGCATTAGACAGATACATAGGACAGACAAAAGATATGGCTTCCCTTGGCATGTTTCCTTAAAGGAGTGAACATAGTGGTTTTCAGCAGGCTACATATCACACGTATTCATTAAGCCTACAGCTGCATTGATTTCCAAACCTGGGTCTCAGGCATAAATCAATATTAAGGCAACACACAATCAGTGCCTGGCTTGCACAAGTGCTGAACCCCCAGATGCTGCCTCTGACACAACACCCAAGTTTGAAAATGTTGGCTAACCTTTCACCTAGATTTGGAGAATCCTACATGATGAGCAAACTAGCTTAGCTTTGAACTCAGCTGAGCTGAAAACCAGTCATCTGTAGCTTCCACTCTTTGAAAGGAAGCATCCATTAACTTTGAGACCACATTAGACAGAGATGTAGCAAAGTCAGCTGCGATGCAGCATCAGACTGAGGAGGAAAACAAAGGAGAAAGCAGGGAACTAGAGAGACGAGGCAATGGTGTCAGTGGGGAGTGGAGGGATTCACCAGCTGTAACAACCATGGAAGAAGCTGCTGATGATCGGACCTGGGAGAAGTGCCAAAGAATCAGCAAGAAGTGGCGGCAGATAGCATGAGCCTGGGTCCTGGAGATGCTGCTGCTTTTGCTGTTTCCCAGATCAGCCGGAGCACTTCCCCAAGGACAACTTTCCTGCAGGGCATCCTCCATAGGGGGTTTGTGGAACATATCCCTCTGGTGGTTTGCCAGAGCTCTGGGCTCCCCTAAGCATTTGTTTGACAGCAAAAGGTGTCAGATTCCCAGATGCCAAAACAGTGGTTGCAGTACACTTATACAAAACTTTGTTCAGCAAATATTAAATATATTCCCAGATAGAAATCACCTCAAGCTGGAATTAAGATGGACAGCACTTGTCAGTATTATAGGGTTAAAAACCACTAGGGGGCTGGTGTAATTATCCCCCAAACAAATGTTATAAATCCAAGAAATTCAGGGTAAGAAATCAAGACATGGTAAGGTATGGAAGCATACAGTTAATGCACCCAAACAGCCTTAACTCTGCCCTGTAGCAACATCATGCAATGAACATAGGATGTGATTAGTGTATAACATTGTTTGTAGAGGTAACTGGCTTTTTTTAAAGACACATTGCTCCTAGTGTCATGACAGGGCAGAACTGGACAACCAGTGGAAGCAACCAACAGCCACCTCCAAAGCTGCAGCACCCAGCAATGTATTCAAGAGAAGTGCAAACTGCTACTCTGGCTCCTGCGTGAGAGGGTTTCAGATGCCATATAATGGTTTATTTTAGAAGGTATATCTTGTATGCAACAGCTATGCACCTAAGAATGATTCTAGTCAGAGATTCATAGAATCATAGAATATCAGGGTTGGAAGGGACCTCAGGAGGTCATCTAGTCCTACCCCCTGCTCAAAAGCAGGACCAATCCCCAATTAAATCATCCCAGCCAGGGCTTTGTCAGGCAATGAAGAAATTGTACTGTGTGTGATAGCTTCCTAAGGGAATGGCACCATATTACCAACACATAGATCTAACTGCCAATACACCCAGTTAAACAGAACATATAGGACTGTGTGCAGTAGCATCACCTGGTGACTGACAAATATTAGAGACAAGCTGGGTGAGGTAACGTCTTGCTGTGAGACATGTTTGAGTTTACACAGAGCTCTGGGGTCTGACTTGTGTGGATTTGTGTCAAATGAGGGGTATGTGTGTGTGTTAATTTGTGTCTGGGTGTGGGCTGTGCTGGGAAACTTGTGGTGCTCTGAGAGGGGGGTAGTTGGGCCAGATAATCCACCATCTGTGCAACCTTCTTCCTACAACCTTTGCATGCAAATTAGCTGTAGGGTAAAGGTGGTGATTGGTTGAGTTACCTCTGATAGCACAATGATCTAGGACTTTGGCAAGGCATAGAGTCAGGCCTCACTGTAGCTGTACACTGCATTGGTCTAACTTGTAAAGTCAAAATGGCTGAGAACTTAAACTGGATGGTGTCACAGGATATAAACACCCCATCACCCCTTTGGCACAGGGTAGGATTGTGATACCACCAGTGTCACAGTCTCCCTGACAGTTCTTAGGCTGCAAGTGGCACAGCCCAGGGGCCAGAGTCAATTCCAGCAGCCCCTGGCATTAAGGGCAGCACAGCCCAGGGGCCAGAGTCAATATAACACCCTTTGGGTACAGGGTAGTGCAACCCAATGGCTAGAGTCAATATAGTAGCCCCTAGATGTAGGGCAGTGTGGGCCAATGGCCAGTACTTGGGGAGGAAAAAGGGGCCACCACCAAGGGGATGGCACCCCAGGCTCACTCAACTCCACCAGGCCTCAACCCAGGGCTCTGACAGTGGCAGAGTGGTCTGCTACTGGGTCACAAGGGACTCCTACCAAAACACACTGACCTCACTCAGGTGGCAGCTACCAGTCATGGACCCTCCCTGGGTCACTTCCTACCACACTTCCAGACACTGTAGTCCATTGAGCATCAGGGTTTCTAGGCTCCTCAGCACAGGTGGTTCCCTGAGGCTCTGTCAGCTGCAGCCCTCCAGTTCCCCCAGGCAAAGGCTGTGATGGCTCTTCAGCTAGCACCTCCACCCAAAGTCTTTCCCCTCCAGTAGTCCACCCAGAATGAGCTGGGCTGCTCCCTTTTGTACTGAGGCTGTAGTTGGAGCATGCCCAGCACGGTCTGAGGGGTGGGACTTCTGCAGCCCAAAGTGTGGGGTTAACCCTCTCTTTTCCAGTGCAGGGTATACACATCCCATCACAGAGGGTTACAGACCACAAAGCCCAGTGACAACTGAACCTGGGGATATTCTGAACAAAAAGAGCTCTCGGCTATGCTTGTAGCTGCTTCCATTACTTTACGCTGCCTCACCAGACATTCTAGGCTTCAGAGTGACATTCCTGGAATCTTAGAGACTAACAAATTTATTTGAGCATAAGCTTTCATGAGCTAGCTTATACTCAAATAAATTGGTTAGTCTCTAAGGTGCCACAAGTACTCCTTTTCTTTTTGCGAATACAGACTAACATGGCTGCTACTCTGATTCCTGGAATCGTATCCTCTATATAATAATGGGGATGAGGGAGCAGGAACAATGGGTATGAGGGGAAGCTGGGGATGTGGTTATAAGGACTCTCGCTATTTGGTGCAATGGAAGAATAGGGGACCCTGGATCCAAAATTGCTAATAATTCCTTCTGCAGTGGCACCATCCTCAAAACTGTGCAGGCCTTTGCACCAAGTGATTCCTTATGGTACGTGGGGCTTTGCTCTGAGACTTTAGGAGCGAGTTTTCCACCATTCCATACACATGATTAAACACTCCGTTTCTAGCAGCATGTGCACAAAGGACCAGCATAGGCAGGAGGGTAAACTGGGTGGGATTAGAAAAACAGCTTTAGCTCACCCCAGGGCCAAGCCTAGCCTGAAACCCACCAGTGGAGATTTGGGAAATTCAGCTTGTTCTCTGGAGGGGTTAATTTCTGTTCACTTAATTTCCAAGTCTCAGCTCTTCATGGTTCCAGATAAGACTGAATGTGGATGACTCTGAAATTTGGGGAGGAAGGTTGCTCCTATGGGTCTTCTGGTCTGACCTCACCTGGGAGGTACCAGGAATTCCTGGTGAAAGTTCTCATTAGATTTCCATCCTGTATCCAGGCCCAAATGGCTCAAAGGTCTGGGTGGTTCTGCATGAGTGCCCCATCTTTTCCCTTCCCTGGTGGAATCCCAGGGTATCTGCATTTGTCCTAGTGGAGTATTGCCTCCTGGACAAATGTAGTGGAAAATGGAGTTATTGTTGGTCCTTGTGGCTGAATTCTGGGACAAGTGCAAAAATCTGCTCCTCCCAGCTATGGAGAGAGGCATGATGGAAATTTTGGTGCCCTGCAGGTTTTGGTGCTATTACTTATTGCTGGAGGAATTCCGGTGGTTGGTTTGCCATGGATTTCATTTTGGAGGCTGTGCTCTTCACCACTAATGTCCATTTCAGTGCCTGACACCGTCATTCCTACGTGCAGAGCTGCATTCTAGTATTTGTGCTAGGCAAGGAAAGGAGAACAGGATGTTGCAAGGCCTGTGAGTGCAGAAGCAGGCCAGGATTGTACGCTCCTTAGGGCAGGGATTGTCTCTGCTTTATATTTGTACAGCACGTAGCACAATGGGGCCCTGGCCTCACAGCACTACTGTCAAACCAGCACTAGGGTAGAACAGCGTGTGACCATATAGATAGAGGCTGTATCATAATGTATGACACACACTGAGTTAGAGTTGGAAGGACATTTTCTAACGTTTGAGCTGGGGATTTTCAGAAGTGTTCAGCGTTAGTCTGATCCTGCTCTCACTGAAGCCAGAAGTAAAGCTCCCACTTTAATTTCAGTGAGAACAAAGTTCAGCCAGTACTGAGCACTTAGAAATCTCCTTTATGCTTCGTTTTGCAACCCTAACTTTCAAATGTGGCTTTCAGACATGGAAATAAATGATAAATACACAATGGATCAGCAGGAGGAGAGTAGTCTAGGGTCAGAGCAGGTGGTCATGACTGCTGGGTTCTGTTTCTGGCTCAGTCACTAGTGACTTTGGACATTTAACATCTCATTTTACAGAGGTCCTATGCAAAAAATAAGTACAATCACTAATGTGCCTCCTTGCAGGAACATTGTGAGGTTCATGTCATGTTCCTGATGTGATTTTTTTTTAATAAGCTGGGCTTTTTGTTTTGTTTTTTGGTGGCCTGAGTGGTGTTTTTTTGGGGAACTTTGGGGTTGGTGACACTGCACGCTGAATGCCAGTCTGGAACAAACTCTATTAACAGCTTTCTGGGAGAAGAAACTTGTTTGGGGGAGGTCTGTCACTTCTCCAATACAATATAAACCCAGTGCAGGTATCCTGAGCCTATGATGGCTCCCACCTGTCTCTCCAGCTATGGCCCATCCCCTTCTCTCTTCCCTCCAGACCCAGAGAACACACCAGTTTACAGGCATTGCCATAAATCTCATCCTCTAGCACAGGGATAGGCAACCTATGGCACGCTTGCCGATTTTCAGTGGCACTCACACTGCCCGAGTCCTGGCCACCGGTCCAGGGGGGCTCTGCATTTTAATTTAATTTTAAATGAAGCTTCTTAAACATTTTAAAAACCTTATTTACTTTACATACAACAATAGTTTAGTTATATATTATAGACTTATAGAAAGAGACCTTCTGAAAACGTTAAAATGTATTACTGGCACACGAAACCTTAAATTAGAGTGAATAAAGGAAGACTTGGCACACCACTGCTGAAAGGTTGCTGACCCCTGCTCTAGGTCCCTCCAGGTTCCCTCCAACCCAGCTCATCCTTTCACTCTCGCCAAGGTCTTCTTGGCTAAATCTCCTCCATCCTCACCCTCTTTGGCCTCCATGTTGCTTTTGACCCTATTGGTCCATCTTCTCCTCCCTTGACTTTTGTGGCTCACTCCCCCCCTTATTCACCTCCATTTCTGCTTATGCCTGTTCCCTTTCCTTTGGTTGTCCCTCTCCACACCTCCCTTAGTGCTCTGCACTTGGCTCCTCCTCCTCTTGAACTCTCGGGGGCGATTTCCTATGGGATTCATGTGACCTCACCTTCATGCTGCTGACTCACAGCTGTGCTCACCAATCCCACATCTCAGCCTGCTCCCCGACCGCTCCCACAATGCAATCCTCTCCGTGCCTCCCATTCACTTGTAGCTGGCAACAACAGCATCCTCCTTCTGTCAGTCAATTCGGTAAAGTTAGGGGATCCACACTGGCTCCTATCTCTTGTCCATGCACCCAGACTGTCCTCAAGCCCCACCTCGTCTTCTCCCTCTATCACATTTCTAGCCCTGGTGCTCATCCTTGTGTGCATGCAGCCAAGCTCTCCCGCAGGCCCTTTCCACCTCCCGCCTGGGTTACAGCAGCTTCCTCCTCACTGGTCACCCACCTTGTGTGTTGCTCTGACCTCCTCACACCTCCCCTAGAATCCCTTTCCTGGATCCCCTCTCCCACTGCATCGGGTGAAAGATTCTTGTCGTCACCTTGAGGCTCTTTGCAAATCAACCCCTTGTCTTATCCATCCCTGCCGTCTCCACTCCCCACACAATGCCAGCTATGGCCTCCTGCTTTCTCCTCTGCTCCCCTAGGCATGGAACTGACCCACCACCAGCCTCCCTCAAACACCTTCTCCAAAGCCACTTCTGCCTCAGCACCTCTGTGGAACCAGCCACAGGCTCAGAGGCAGTGGGGAAAGCCAGTATTATCCATTCATACGTATGGTTACGTACATACAAAATATTGAAGTATTGCAATGTCAGTATCCCAGGGTCTCCTTATGTGCCACGCTTTGTGTCCCCCTCATCTTCTTATGTCAGCTGTCTACAGCCGTGGCCATGCCTAATGTTCTCATAGTACCTAGCACACTGGGGCTCTGAGCCTGGCTGGGGATTCTTGGTCCTAATTCATACAAACAAAGCAGCAGAAGGAAAAATGCTTCAAAACCGTCATTCCTCCTCGCTACACTTTTAAGTATCTAATTGTCATTGAACTTGCTTTGGACGCCTACCACACCTCGTTTGCTCTACTCTGTTGGATTCCATTGCTGATTTGGGATACTCCTCCTGGGTTTGTGTTGTAGAAATGTGGACATGTCACTGCTGGTTAGTTTTTACTTAGCACAAAAAGCTTCTGCACGTTTTGCAAACGCAAAGTATGAAAATCATGTGTAAATACTCTGACTGTTTTACTAATCAGACCCAGTGTTAATGACCATTTCACATTACACCCAACTGTAAATATGCAGGATGAGAAAGTTTGTCGTTGTTTTCTTTAGACATTAAAACCTAATTGAGGGGCTGTTCTCAAAGGCCTAACAGGAAAGCTGAGAAGTAAATCTCTTCCAATCAGACTAGCCCATAGAATGAAATGCTTTCTTCTACAGCTAATCACCATATATCTCAGCTGGATAGAGGCTAGCTATGTCATTTCCTTAGGCATTTGGTACATATTTGAATTTATAATTTGAAACATAAGTGGATCTTTGCATTTAAGAGAGAAAATCTGTGATTCATAGGAATATGAGAAACCTGGCTCCATCCTGCGCTCCTCAGCTTAGAATGGAGAGAGGGAAGTCTTATTTTATTTCTGCTCTGTCACTGTTTGTAGCTGTGTAACTGGAACTCTAAAGACTCTTTCTTGTCTTGTCCTTTTCTTTCATCTGAAGGAAAAAGTTGCTTTTTGTGTTTGGAAAATATATTAAAAAATCTTAATATCCCAGATAACTCTTCAGAGTATCTTCCACGGACTCTCCTGGTGCCTAGTGGTGGCTGCATTCATTTCCCTGGTGGAGGAAGAGGTCTTTATTACATCTGAACATGACTGGCAGCTTTGTAGAGCACTTTGAGTCTTGGGACGTGCTGTATAAACCAATCACTAATACTCACTCTCAGTGCAGTGAGTCCAAAGACTCTGCTTCAGTGACTGAGGGGAGCGAAGTGTCATGAATCGTTGGGGGGGTCATTAAAGCACTGGTGCTCCTCAAGTCTTGTAAGGAATATTATTCCATGCTGTGTGTTCACATGGACTTGATCTCTGGGCTGTACAGTTGAGTTTCCACCATGGGAATCTGGTCAGGCTGTTTCCTGTCTGCCTTCCCAGTATCAGGGAGCGAGTTTGAGGGTGGGACGATGTTTACTAGAGGATGCCAACCATAGTCCATTTCCAGCCATTAGACCCTAGCTAATTCACAAAAACGGTCAGTAGCTTGGCTAGTGGGCACTACAGTTCAGCATGTCAATCACTCCCTGCAAAGCCCAAAGCTTGCCTTCTCCTTCTGGGTATGGCAGTTCCTCACTGTGGGCTTTCCAAGCACATTGCACTGGTGTTTGGAGAAAGGAAGGCTGTGCTGTGTGTGTGGGAAACAGTTTTTGTAGAGGACTGTCTGCAAAACAAGGGCTCAACCCTCCATTTCCTTTCGCCCCCAGACTGTATACTGACCAACACGGGAGTGTGGAGTACACAGGAATGGCAGGATCTGTTCCACCTGTTGTAGCTCATCACTGTGGTTGGCTGGGAGTTGCAAAGGAGCCTAGTCAAATGTCAGTCAGTGGGTTTTGGGTGCCTAACCCCCTTTGGCAATCCCAGCCAGCAGGATTAGCTTTGCAGTGCTGACATGGGTCACGATCAGGATCTGGGCTCTGTGGTGCTAGGTGCTATACAAACACAAAGGGAGGTGTGGTCCCTGTCCTAGAGAGTTCAAGCCGACTCCTGTGGAAGTCCGTGAGAAGACTTCAGTGGGGTCAGACTGGACCCTAATCCAAGAGGATTCAAGTGTAACAGGCAGTAAGAGGGAAGGGTGAGGGAGTAAGAGATGGAAGAGCCGCATGTTTCCTGCCATTGATCTGCTCCATGGCTCCCCATCATTTGCATGTCACTGTGCAGGACTGTACCTGTTAGTGTGTGGTGTCTTGTGCAGAGATACATATTTATCATCATACACATACAAACCAGATCTCCCCAGCTGCCTCTCAAACCCAGCCCCTATCGCTGCAAACTCCTCCATGGGCTACATAGCGAGGCCCAGTATTTTCTCCACTGGACACTGAAGGATGCTCCTCATCTGGCATGCATCTTGTTCCTGAACAATTCAAACATGCCAGCAGCCAGAGATTTCAGTCAGGAGAAGAGGGATGACCACAGGCTAGGTCTCTAGCTTGGGTCTTGGGAACTGCAAGTTTAAGTGACTGCTCTGCTACAGACTCTCTGCATGACCTTGGGGGAGTCACTCAGTTTTTCTGGGTCTGTGTTCCCCATTTGCACAGTGGGGATAATAGCGCTGCCCTACCTCCCAGGGGTGCTGAGAGGATAAATGGTGACGTGATCAGATATTACAGTGATGGACGTCACTTTTCCCATGTAAAACATACACACATGTAATATAGGACTTTCTGTGTGTTTGTTATATGTATTGATTGCATTGTATTGCATAATCCTTTAAAATATATTTGCTGATATAACATATTAGCAGTTATATAATTAGCTGGTTTTATTACATTGAAAATATGGTGTGACACTTTTTCAATAGCTTTAAAATATGTTCCCACATTTTACTCTCTATATACACATACCACATGTGTATGCAGACGTAAATATATTCCAACTTTGAGACATTTGATCAGATATATGGGGCATGTTTGACATATTGGGAGTACATTATATATTGCAGGGTGTGATATATTGTGTAGTAGGCAACACATTTAGCAAACACTATGTTAAAAAAATCCCCACCCCCCAAAAACCCCAAACCAAATGGCAATTTGTTTGCTTTGGTGCGTCTAGACACTGACCCATTCTTCATTTCCTTTTCCATTTAACTCTTCACGGGAAGGACAACTCTGGGGGAAAACTTACTATTACTGGGAAAGTAGCATATATTTAGGTCTAGGGAAGAGTGGCTAAAGAGTCCTTTCCTTCCACTGGGACTGGTGGGGTCTGATTATTAGTACTCCTAAGACATAAGCAGCCTTGTCCTTTGCCCCATCTTCCAAACCTCTCTGTACTCTGCCAAGGCAAATCTCCTATTGCCTTCTTTCTGGAAAGCAGTCTTTATAGCCAAGCCCATTTCAAAACACATTTTACAGAATAAACGAGAAAGGGGAATAAATTAAGATCAAACTTCTGCAGTAAATTAGCAAATTATAAAACAGATCAAATTAACAAATGTTGCCTTTTACAAGCTCTACTGTGCAATTTCACATTTGATACAGATTAAAGTTGACACAAAATTTCTTATAATGCTTGATCAACTCAAACCACAAGAATGTGAAAAACAAGCTTAACATTACAGAATTGTTGTTTTCTATGTGAACTATTGTTCGTGGTTTGGATGTGATTCAAAAGAAATGTTTTGAAGAGCAACAAGCAGATGTGAAGTATTTCCTCCTAACACCCAGCCCAGAGAGGCGAGCAGATGAGAATGAAATCAGATCATCACTCCATCTTGGGATGGAGGCATTTCTAGAGCAGATACATGCCCGCCCCTTTTATCGACTGGAACTCTGCTTTGAGTGGCCTTTTTAAATATGCATGAAGAAAACGGTCATCTTCACTTTGAAGGGAAGAATTTTTGAAGTCTTAGTGTTTTGTTTCTCTTAATATTTGACAAGTAAGTGCTTGGGATCTCCAATCTATGCCTTTCCAGGAGAGAGCTGAGTTATTAGCCAGAACAAGGTTTAGTATTTCACTGTGATTGAGAAAAGATAATGTCATGAAATATCATTTAAAAATGTACATATAGCGGAAGGGACTGGGCCTATCAGACTGTGCTTCTAGGGGAGCAGGGGTCCAGGAAGCACTTCCAGAGAGCTCTTTCTATCACAAGGATACAATAAGCAACACATATGCAACATAGGCACAGTTGTCTGGAAACAAATGGGGTCTGTAAAATCATAATACGCATTCTAGAGCCTAGACCTAATTAACAAAATACTCTTGCATCTGTAGACTGTGGCTCACGCCAAATCCTTGCAGTGTTTTACAGCCAGGTTGGCTGTGAACCCTCCTGGCATGACTGAAGCCTGCTGTCATCTTGCCTCCTAGGTGAAGGATTCAATGTGTTTCTTCCCTCCCACTCCTCAAGATATACCAGTGCCATCCTTTGTCTTTATTCATAAGCAGGACCCACCCCTGCTGTTTGTTTCATCTTGTAGATATCCTTTCCTGTAGATTTCACAGTCTCTTGTTGTGCCTGTGGCTCAGTATGCAAATAGGCCGACTCTGCGAAGCACAGAATACACACTAACCCACTGACCAGACCGGGAGATAGGGGTCTGTTACCTGCTGCCTGAAAGGAATGTATATAAGAAACGTAACCTCCTGGTGACCTGCCTTAACTCCAAGACCTTGAGAACATATTTTTAGTATAGATACATAACTCCTTAACTATTATCTATACATGCAATGATTATATCAACCAGTGGGCTTCTGGCGCTTGCTAGAGACCTCATGCTGTCCCTCAGTGAAGTATTATGCATATATCTAACCCAAGGGATCCCTGCAAATCTCTGTGCACCCCTTGCGCCCTCTTCCAGTTATCCCCAAGGGGTCCTTGGGTCACACCACACATATCACTGTCTGAGAGCAGGACCTCTAGGCGGAGCATCTAAATCTTAGAGCTGTCAGGGGATGCAAATTGGGGGATAGCGTATATTTGTCCCTGCAGTGCCCAGATTGGCATACTTGGCCTTGGAGTACTCCAGTGATGAGTGTGGTAAAAGAACTTACAGAGAAGAGAAGAGGGAACCTGGGAGTGACCTCTTTCACCTTGCCCAGGGTAGGACCCCCGTGGAGCAGACACCTCACTTCCTTGCTGCTGGGGTTGCCATGAGTCAGTGATTCCTCCCCTGGGTGGCTGTGCCACGTCAGTGCTACGCACCCTTACAGCAGCACCAGAGTGCTCACACGTTTTACCTTCTCCCCCCAGTACACAGGCAGTGGTAAAAAGGAACAAAGCTTCCTGCTCAGTTTCTGCTGCCCTCTCCCACTGTCCCTTTGAGGGACAGGGAATTGTGCCCAAGTTCACAGAGGCCAACATGCACAGAGTTTAGTGGGAAGGCGTTCATTGGTTTGAACGGGCTTTGGATCAGGCCAAAGGAAGTTAGTGGGAGAAGCAGGAACAGAACTCAGAGTCCCCCACTCAACCCACAAGCCCTCCTGCCACCTGCAGCAGCCACCGAAGACCATCCCTCCTCTTGACCCACACAGCTGTTGAACTGATGCAGCAGGAGTAGGGTAAAGAATGTGAGCCTTGTGAACTAGGGCCAGCAGAGAGCTTAGCCACCTCTGGTGGCCTGGCTACCTGGTGAGGAGTGCATTATCCAAACACACAGCTGACAAAGTATTCATGGTCCTGCAAAAATAACACAGCCATGCACCCCCCTTTGCACAGAGACCTTCCTCAGTTGGCAGGAGATCCAGGGAGAGCAGTGAACAGACAAGGGACCTCTTTCCAGCCGGGACTGCAGAGCTTGCTGTGCCCCTCCACGGCCTGAGGAAAGCCCCTGGCATCACGTGGCCATGCAGCAGCCCTGACCCAGCTCTCTGGACTAGACACACCCAGCTTTCTGCTATTTCTCTGCTAGGCACTGGCCAAACTAGTTTTGTTTGGAGAGGGGCCAGGTGCAATGTCTCATGGAGCTAGTGGGCAGTGGTAGCTGTGCACTGGCATTGAATACGCAACCACTCACTGCAGGCTCTGAACTGGCAGCAGGGGCAGGCCTCAGGAGGTGGCAGCCATGAGATCCCCATACAAAAGCCAGGGTTGCTATTTGCAGGGAGTGCGCCTTGCTATGACCTTCTGCTGACGCATGCTGCACATGGCGTCTGTGCTGCAGGAGATGCTGTCGTTGAGTAAGGCATATCTGTCCCTGACAACTTGCGCTGGTCACTAGAGAACCCAGGGCCTTTCTGTAGCAGCCAGGACCATTGCATTCTCTGCCACTGTCCTGTAGTTCCGTGGTGGGGAAAACTCACTGCCCTGCTCTGCTTGCATTACTCAGGCAGTGCAAGGGAGAGGAAACTATCTGCCTTTGCGGAGCAGCTGGGGGGTAGACATGCCTCAGCTCGACCCACTGGCTGGCCTACCCCAGGAGCTCCCCAAATGCTGCACTACACCCCCTGCACTGGTGGCCCTGCAGAGGTGAGTGTGTGTGCAGGGATGGTTCCCTATAATAGGTGGGGTGTCATTCCCAAGTGGGCCTGTGACCAACTCCCATGTCACCTCTCCTCTCCTGCTTGGTGCTTCAGATTCCCTGCCACTGGCTGATGGCAATGGGAGTGGACACCTCTGTCCATGCCCTTGGCTGATATGGGGCAGGAGTTCTCCCACTGAAAGGCTTGCAATGGCAGAGCTCCCCTGCCCCTGTGCCAATACAGACAGTGACAGGCATTTGCTAGCTCTTGATTGATCCAATTATTCTTGGGGATTTAGTAATAAATAAAGCAGCTGGATGAGCACAGGATTCTTAGGGCTTCCTGTTTCGCTCTAGATACTGCACACAGTGCTGAAGCCATTAGTAATCACACAAATACAATATTCCAAGAATATTTATAAAAGAAATAGAAGTAGAATAAGCTCTGAGCTCTGAGCACTCCAAATAGACCTTCCACCTGCTATCTGCAACCAGGGTAGGTAATAGTGGTACAACCAAATAGCGGCAGCTCTGCTGTCCAGAATACGCGATGCTGGGAATACCCATGCCAGCCTGCAGCATCATCATTACACTATAAGGACTGAACTGGGCCCTCAGTGGGGCCCGAGGCTTTGTCACTGAAATCCGTGGAAGCTGCACTCATTTGAGGCAGAGTTTGTAGCTAACATTAGAGCCAATGAGAGAATGTGGCTGCCCGGAGGGCTAGGAGGGAAGGGCAAGCCCAGCAGTTTTGGTCAAGAGGCAAACCTGTAGCATGAGGCAGCTTGGAATTGCCTCAGAATGCAGCTCCGATGATGAGCTCTTTCCATGGCATGGGATGCCCCTCCTCCGGCTCCCACATGGGAAATCCCAAACGTTTGTTCCTGTTTCACTTTGTGGGGCACTCAAGTTTACAGTCAGTGAGCATGGCCACCTCAGTCCTTGTTTGCTGTGGAATTCAGTGCTGCCATGGGGTGGACATTTGGGCCCTTGCCACATCAGTTGGGTCTGCAGGTGTGTTTTCTTACATATTGTAGGCACGGCATCACCACAGTCTCTGAGCAGCTCCCAAACAGAAACGACTATAGCCTCGCTACCCCCACGAGGTACTGGGTATTATTCTCCCCAGCGTATACATGGGGAACCGGGGCACCGAGAGACTGAGTACCTTGCCCAAGTCACGCTGAGACTGTGTGCTGGAGACAGTATCACAGAAACCACAAACCTGTGCTAGTTTATTTCCTTTCTGGCCTTGCAATGAGAGGAGGTGGACAGCACATGATGCTATTGTTGCATAGTCATGGCCCAAGATGTGGCACGGTGCAGTGCTAGGGCCTGGGCCATGCACTGTGGAACTCTGGGGTCTACTTGGTGAGGGGATATGGTAACCACGGCTGTGTTTGTGAATAGCGAAGCTGGGCAAATCCCAGCAATCAGATTCAGCAGGTAGAGTCACGGTTGTTAAAACAAGGTTTGCGCATGTCCTTAGTGTGATTTGCCCATGCTGATTTTAGCCAGCATTGTGCACAAGAGCCTTCCAATGGGCTGGTGCAACCATGTAGGTCATACGTGCTCTCTGATTGTGCAATGGGCGCAGGATGCCTGGTGCTGGCTCTCAGTCCTGCCCACACACAGCTCCAGTGACTCATTGAGCTTGGCTTGTTGAGGACACACGCGAGAGTTGGCTTCTGAAACACTTCCTTGGCTCCTACACGTCCCAGGGCCCAGCACTGTAGGTGACAATCCATATGTCGTGTATGTCAAATAGCTCCTTGTTGTCACCATAAACTGAAGTGCTCAATTTAAACTCTTTCTCAGCTTCAAAGCCCACCTCCTAGCAATGTGTTCTTTAATCAAAGCAGAGCCTGCAACTATAGAGCATTTGAGATCTCCAGGATGATACATTTCTGCGTCTCAGTCCCTTCCTGCTGGAGCTGACATGTTCGGGTAACAGAGAACGGAGTAGCATGGCAGGCAGAGAAGGGCTTTTGATGCTGGAAAAACCAAAAGCAGAAGGAACTGAGTAATTATTGACGTTCCCATGCAGCTGAACACTCCTGTCAAGAGGGGGCTGCCAGCTAAAACCCAAAATATCAAAACTGCAGGAACTGCCCATCTCACAGCCATTGACCCATGTATCTCTCCAGCTTCAGAGAGTGAGCTATCCCTTGATCCACACCCACCTCTTTTTCCTAAGCATCCCTATGGCTAATGGATAATTTGAAGCACATGTGTTTCTGTATTTTATTAACTAACTTTGAAAGGTAACATTTGCTCACCAAAATGCAGCACACCCATTGCAGCCAGCCTTCCTCCACTGGGCAGTGACTCCACTAGTACATCACAAAGGTCAGCTTTATTCAGCTCATCTTCTGCAGCCGTTTGTCCCAAGGTTCCTACAGAAAGACAGGAGTAACACTGGGTTCCGAGGAATTATGCAGTACCCTATGCAGTGGCATCTCAGGGAGTTTTGTTTGATTCCTCCCTGAGACATAGACCTGGCTGGTCATCATCATGCAGGTTTTAGCTGCTGAAACAAAGACCAAGGTTATCACCTTGAGGCTGGAAAGTAAAAATCAGCCCATTTGTTATAGGTTAGAAACCATTTCTCTGACTTCCTTCCCGCTGTTGGTTCCTAGGTCTTCCCTCTCATGGTTTCTTGCAACACGAGGAATCGATGCAGAGGAGAGACAGTTTGTCCCCTCACCTGAAGCCCCAGCTCTCCGTGTTGTCCTGTATCCCTTCTTGCTATTGTGAAGAGCTCCTGCTTTACCTCTCCCTCGTGTGCACCTGAACCCCTGCCCTCTGCTGCTTGAGGGCCAGGCCCATTACAGTGAGTACGGAAAGCCCTGACAGACCCAGAACCAGTGGGCATTCTCCTTGCTCAGTCATTTGGCATAAGAAAAGAGGCATCCTCTCCTCCCTGCCCTGCCCTGCCCTGGGTGGCTCTGGTGAACAGCACAGTGAAGGCTGGGCATGCCCTGTGGCTGCAGAATCCAGACACTGAAAGGAATTCATGACCAAAGCACTCCCTCTTCTGCTCCAGGGATGTGTGGAGGGGAGCTTGTACCTCTCCTTGTCAGGGGCTGCGAGGGCTGATGTAGTCCTGGCACAGGCATGAGCTACTCAGGGATGCCTGATCTTGCTTCTCTGCTGCAGTGACCCCTATGGCTGGGGTACAGGTCCACCCTGCCATCCCATGCTACAGAACCCAGTCCACATCCTGCCTCCTCTGGTCCACCCCAGACTGTCCCCTGTGCTGGAGCCTGCTGCTCAGGAACACTATCAGGACTGTCTGCGCCATTCCCTGCAACCATCTCTAGCTACGGGGCTTCTAGCACGATGATGCCCCAGAACATTTGGCCTGTGGGGACCGGTACCCATGCAGTGACCTTTCTGGAACCCGTGGGGGTCTCACCCAGGTCAGAACACCAGTTCAAGGCATTACTACTCAGTCGTCTTAGAGAGACCGGTGCTGAACCCTGTGCCAAGACTGGTACTGAACAACTGGAACAGGTCCCCCATTCAGAGGACAGAGTGGAGGCTAGGGCAACATCACAAGCCTCTTCCTCCTTTTCGCCAGAGGACACATTGGTATCTAAGGGGGCATCTGCATGCCAGGTTGACTATAAGGCCCAGCAGGACTTACTAAAGTGGGTGGTGTCGAACCTGGACATACACGTGGAGGTCGTGAAGGAGCCAGCCCATGGCTTCTTGGACATCTTGGCGGCTGCAGGCCCCACAAGAATTGCTCTTCCCCCTTTATGAGGCAATTGTGGAGCCCATCGAGACTCTGTGGCAGAACCCAGCCTCCCTTCCTCCTACAGCTAAATGGATGGACTGGAAGTATTTTATACCTGCCAAAGGTTGGGAATTTTTATTTTCTCACCCTCCCCCTGGTTCACTTTTGGTGGTGGCTGCCAATGAAAGGGACTGTTAAGGCCATGCGGGGCTCACACCAAAGGCAGAGGATCCCAAGAAGCTAGACTTGCTCGGGAGGAAAGCCTACTCCACGGAAGGGTGGTGGGGGGTGTTACAGCAGGCCTTGCTGGGTTGCTATGGTTTTAGTATGTGGGAAGTGATGAAGGACAAACTTCTCCAGGACAACCAACAGGAGTTCTCTTCCCTTGTGGGAGAGGGCAAGACAGTGGCCAAGGCCTCTCTGCAGGCAGCCCTGGACACCACCAATTCTGCGGCTAGGTCAGTGACTACGGCTGTCACCATATGTAGGAACTCATGGTTGCAGGTATCAGGGGTCCCTCAGGAAGTTCAACAAACTTTACAGGACCTTCCATTTGAGGGATCCTCACCTTTTTCAGAGCAAACAGATATCAGGCTGGACAGCTTTAAAGACTTAGGATGACACTAAAGTCCCTGCAACTGTACACTCCTACACAGTGTAGGAAACATTATAGGCTGCAACAATATAGGCGGTACTACCCCCAACCAGCTAGACACAATCAGCGGAGGAGAAGAAACAAGGGATTTGGGCATAGGCCACCTCCCCCTCATCATTCCAGCACCTCAAAGCACTCGTTTTGACGAGATGCTCAAGGACAACCTACCAATCCCTTCACTTCAGGATACAGTCACCCCCATTTTTTCCAACCACCTTTCACATTACCTCAGACTGCTGGGTCCTAAACACACTGGAATCTGGGTATACCCTCCAGTTTGTATCTATCCCACCTTCCTACCCATGTTCTCCATCCCTCTTCATGGAGCCTTCTTACAAGCTTCTGTTGGAGCAAGAAGTGTAATCCCTTTTTCAGATGAGAGCCGTGGAAGAGGTTCCACAACAGCTAAGGGGAAAGGGGTTCTATTCCCATTACTTCCTGATCCCCAAGGCCAAGGGAGGTCTCAGACCAATCCTAAAGATGCATATTTCACATATCAATTTTCCAAGGCCACAGAAGGTTTCTGAGATTTGTGGTAAAACAGGCCCCATTATTAATTCAAAGCCCTACCGTTCAGGCTATCGGCAGCCCGAGGTTCTTCACCAAGTGTATGGCTCTGGTAGCGGCCTTTCTGAGGAAAGGAGGAGTCCACATATTTCCATATCTCAATAACTGGCTCATCAAAGGTTGGTCTTGGGTGCAAGTGGAGTCCGATCTTGTCCTCATACAATCTAATAAACATACAAAAGTCGACCCTTACGCCGTACAAAGAATAGAGTTCATTGGGGGCAGTTCTTGATTCAACACAGGCGAAGGCCCTTCTCCCAGAGGACTGCCTCTAGGCCATCTTGGTACTAATAAGCTCCCTGCCATTGCATCCAATCACGACAGGCTGTGTTTGCTTGAGCCTGCTTGGCCACATGGCATTCTACACCTACGTGGTTCAACATGCGAGGTTGAGACTCAGACCTCTCCAAGCCTGGCTTGCCATGGTATACTGTCCCTCCAGACATCACCTGGACAGGGTTCCCATCTCAAATCCTCGACTTGTTGACAGGGTGGTTAGACCGATGCACAGTCTGTGCGGGGGTATACTTCACAAGGCCTCGTCCATCCGCATATCTGGTCTCTGATGCCTTGGCACTGGGCTGGGGAGCCCACCTGAGACATCTTAGGACTCCCAAGAGGAGCTTTTGCTCCATATTAATCTCAGGGAACTCAGGGCAGTCCACCTATCTTGTCAGACATTCTTGCCCCATATTACAAACAAGACAGTCTCAGTTCTCATACACAATACATCAGCCATATACTACATCAACATGCAGAGCGGAGCTCATTCTTCCCCCCTATGCCAGGAGGCAATTCATCTGTGGGAATTTTGCATCATACATTCGATTAGGCTTGAAGCATCTTATCTGCCAGGGGTGCAGAACCAACTTGCAGGTCATTCTCTCCTCACCACAAGTGGTCCCTGTGACGGCTTGGACCCCCCTGTCCAGGATGCCACCTGATGTGCTGGGGTCCCACTGCGTCCGCCCGTGCCACCAGCCTGGACTTCCTCACCCTGTCCTTGCTGTGCCAAGCCCTCAAACCTTCTTTCGCACACACACCCCCATAAGTAAGGCTACACCCAGCTGCAGACACAGACTGAAATCAGCTCTGTGTGAGAAGATTCAGCTCAGGAATTTATACAGCACTCATGTGCACACCTCCTTTGGGGTGTAAATCCAAAATAATATTGTCTTGCGCTGTATAGAGAGATTTGCAGAACGCAAGCTCATAAAAATCACCCCCTCCCTCAAGTTGGAAAAAGCTATGCACAGCTTTTTGCTCCCCCACCCCCAGACATGAATTGCACAAACTGGGTTTTGAAATGAACAAGAAATAAGTTTATTAACCACAAAAGGTAAATTATAAGGGAAAGCAAACAGAACAAAGCAGATTACTGAACAAATAAAACAAAACACGCAAACTAAGCTTAATACACTCAAGAAACAGGTTACAAAATGTAATTTCTCATCCTCAATGTTGTTTTAGGCAAGTTGGAGTGTTTCTTAGCTTAGATTTCCAGTTATTTCTCTTTACAGACCGGACCCCTGTCTCAGCCTGGACTCAACCCTGCCCTTCCCTGCAGGTCTTTTTAGCAGTCTTCCTTCCTGGGCAGGCAATGGAGGTGAGTCCTTGCTTCCCAGCCTTAAATAGAATTTACATAAGGCAGGAAGCCTTTGTTTCCAGTGGAAAAGTACCAGCAGCATCCAAGGTAGTACTTTGTACCAGGTGACCTTATCACCTGACCTTGCAGTGTCAAAGCAACCATGAAACAAGGTTTATTTGCAATGTCAGTAGAAAGGAAGTCCAGGGAAGATGGGAGATCCACATATTCAAAGACTCATTGTCTTTTCCTAATGGCCCATTAAGGCTCATTGCTTACTGTCTGACAGACGTTTCCCAAGTACACACACAGTAGTAATTCTTACATAGACAATATTCCTAACCTCAGATACAGAAATGATACGTGCATACAAATTGGATAAACACATTCAGTAAATCATAACCTTTCCAATGATACCTCATATGACCCATCTTGCATAAAACATATTTTAGTTATGCCATATTCATATCATAACAATATTTCTATGAGGGATATGGGGTGTAACAGTCACAGTCCCTTCGCCCAGATGTCACAAAGGACATCTTCCACAGGTGGGGGTTTCCCCACATAGACCTGTTCGCCACCCATGCCAACAGGAAGTGTCAACAATTCTACTCCTTGAGGGGTAACAGCCCTGGGTTCCTTACAGACTTCTACCTGATAACATGGTCAACTCATCTGTTTTACACCTTTCCCCCCATTCTGTTGATTCACAAGGTGCTAACAAAGATCAAGTAGGACCGTGCTCTGATCATTCTAATAGCTCCAACGTGGCCAAGACAGCACTGGTACACCATGCTCGTTTGACTTTCAATGGAGGCCCCAATCACGCTCCCTCTGCACCTGGACCTGATCTCCCAGAACCATGGGTGGTTGCTCCACCCGAACCTCAGCTCGCTGCATGTGAAGGCCTGGAATCTTCATGGCTAAATCCTGAAGAGCAAGCTTGTTCAGAACAGGTTTGTACGGTTCTTCTGGGCAGTAGGAAACCCTCCACAAGGGCAGCTTACCGAGCGAAGTGGAAGTGGTTCTCAATCTGGTCTTCTCAACATGGAGTCCCACTCATGCCATCTGCATTGCAGCTCATTCTGGATTACCTTCTATCCCTGAGGCAGCAGGGCCTGGTCCTCCCATCACTCAGGGTACACCTGGCGGTCATCTCAGCATTCCACCTGAAGATCGACAATGGGTCATTCTTCTCTCATGAAATGGTTGTTCATTTCCTCAAAGGCCGGGAGAGGGTATTCCCTCAAATGAAGGAACCAACCCCACTCCTCCCCCCACCACTCAGGGACCTGAACTGTGTCCTCTCAAAGTTAACGGGCGCACCCTTCGAGCTGCTAGCAACATGCTCATTGCTGCACCTCTCTTGGAAGGTAGCATTTCTGGTGGCCATTATGTTGACCAGGAGAGTGTCAGAGATCCGAGCCCTCACCGCAGAGCCCCCATATACAATGTTCTTTAAAGACAATGTGCAGCTGCACCCACATCCACAATTCCTCCCAAAAATGGTGTCTCAGTTCCACTGCAACCAACCCATTTTTCTCCCAGTCTTGTACCATAAACCACATATGGACAGGGAAGAGCAATGCCTGCACTCCTTGGATGTTAGACAGGCCCTGATGTTTTATATTGAGAGGACCAAACTGCTTTGTAAGTCACCACAGCTCTTCATAGTGATAGCTGAAAGGATGAAGGGTGTCCCCATCTTCGCTCAGAGAATTTCATCCTGGATCACGTCATATATCTGAGCGTGTTATGACCGCGCGGGGCTTCCCCATCCTCCAAACCTGGCTACTCATTCCACGAGGTCCCAGGCCTCTTTGGCAGCCTTTCCAGCTCAAGTCCCAATTCAAGATATTTGTAGAGCTGTGACTTGGCTCTCTATACACATGTTCTCAATGCACCATGCTATTACTTAACAGGCCAGAGATGATGCACACTTTGGCCATGCTGTGCTACAGTTGGCTTGCCATTGAACTCCATGTGGTACAAAGTCAAATGCTTTACAGAAATGTAAGTATATTATATCAACACGAATACCTTTATCAACCACACTTATAATGTAATCAAAACAAGATATCAAGTTGGTTGGACAGGATCTATTTTCCATAAACCCATGTCGGTTTGCATTAATTACATTACACTCCTTTAATTCTTTATTAATTGAATCCCTTATCAGCACTCCATCTTCTTGCTTGGGATTAATGTCAGGCTCACAGGATGAGCTTTCTTCCAGTCTTCTGGAACTTCCCCAGTGCTCCAAGACTTATTGAAACCTTAATGGTCCAGTTCTAAAACTCTTGGATGTAAGTTATCTGGAACTCCTGATTAAAAATATCTAATTTTAGTAGCTTCTGTTTAACATCCTCTAGAGATACTAGTGGAATGGGAAAAGTACTATCATCCCCATATGATGAGACTGCATCATCTGTTTTCCCCCTTAAATACTGAACAGAAATGTTTATTGAACACTTCTTCCTTTTTTGCATTATTATTATTGATAATTCGATCATTTCCATCTAACAATGGGCCAATACAATTATTAGGATTCTTTTTGTTCCTAATATATTTAAAAAACTCCTTCTTATTGTCCTTACCTCTGCTGGCCATAGAGTTCTCCTTGTGGCTGTTTGCTTCCCTTATCAATTTGCTACAATTCCTAACTTCTGATTTGTATTCATTCCTATCAACTTCCCCTTTCTTCATTTGTTTTACGTATCCATCTATATATTTACAGCTGCCTTCACTTTCCCTCTAAATCAGGTTGGTGTTTTAACCAGTCTGGCCTTCTTCCTCAATTGTGGCTTTTTGGGCGTCTCATCAGGTGTTGTTAAATGATTCCCAATTATCAATCACATTTTTATGATTAAATTCTTCCTCCCAGCTGATTTGGCTCATAATTGTTTTCAGCTTTGTGAAACTGGGACTATTAAAGCACCAAATTCATGTGTCACTGGTTTGGACTTTATTCTGCTTGCAGATTATAAATTTGATCAAGTCGTGATCACTTGTACCTAGGTTACCATTAATTTTTACTTCTGTGGTTGGTGCTTCTTTATCTGTTAGGATGAGGTCTAAGACAGAATCCCCCCATGGTGGCTTGTGACAGAGCATTATCAGCAGCACCTTGATCACTGACATTGCTGCAGCCTAGAGAAGGCTGCAGGCCCAGCTGGAGGCAATTATACACTTTCTGTTGGGGGCTGTGAGCTCCTGGGTGGCAATCACTGGGCTAACAAGGCAATTGGGAGAATATAAATGGAAGAAAGAGGAAGCAAGGGGCAGCTCGGAAGGGGGTTTAGTTAGACGGTGAGCGTGGGCTGAGACACGAGGGCTGCAGGGAAGTGTACCTTGCTGTAAGCCTGCATTGCACAGTGTTACTATGTAAGAAAAGAATGAATACATATACCCCTTGGCGAAAGGTAACAACCTAGTGTGTGTTTGTGACTGTGAAACCACCTGGACTGGCCTGGCAATGCAGTTCCCCAGGGAGCGACAGAGGGACCCTGTGACATGGCTGCAATGCTTTTGGAGTTAGGAAATGGTCATCGATAATGTGTAGAAATTCCATGGATGTTTAAGTGCTGGCAGCATGAAACCTCCAGCCTACATCACTCAAGTTGAAGTCCCCCAGGATCACCCAGCTTTTGTCCTACACATTATAGATCAGTGTGTAAGGAGCCGGTCATCCTGTTCCCTCATGTGATCTGGTGGCCTGTAGCAGACACCAACTAGTACACCATCTTGTGCTTTGTCTGTTAGGACATGAATTCATAAGCATTCAAGATAATTTTCTTCTGAGTTATCAGTGACTCAGAAACAGGTAATGCCATTTTTGACACTCCCTCTCCCTTTTTGCCCACTGGAGTCTTCCTAAATAGGTTATACCCATTGATTTTAACATTCCAGTCATGTGAATCATCCCACCAGGTTTCCATAATGCCACCTAACCTAAGTTCTCTAAGCTGCACGGCCGCGGAGCAGACTATCAAGGGCCGTGCAGGTGCACGGGGGGAGAGGTGCCTCTCCCCCGGCCTCTGAGCTGCTACGGCAGGGAGAGGGCTGGGGGGAGTCCTCTCTCCCCGCTGAAGCCCTAGGACAGCCTGCACCCCAAACCCCTCATCCGTGGCCCCACCCCAGAGCCTGCACCCCCAGCCAGAGCCCTCACCCCTCTGCACTCCAATCCTCTGCCCTAGCCCTGAGCCCCCTCCCACACCCCAAACCCCTCAGTCCCACCCCTGCCACACATCACCTCCATATTGGTGCACATCACAAAATTCATTCCGCACCTGGATGTAAAAAATTAGAGGGAACATTGCACCTAACTCAAATTAATTTTCATAAATGAGCAAGCCCAAGTCTTCTTGTTTGTTACCCAGGCTCCTAGCTCCGGTGTATAGAAAAGTGAAAAATTTCTACTCTTCATGTCCTTTGGTTCCTCAATTTCATTTTGTTCTCAACATCTCGATTTTGTGCTGAGCGGTCATATCTTCCTTCTTTTTACCCCCCGTTTTGCTATTAGTTTAACCCCCTCCTCACTACTCTACCCAGCTTGATCCCCAGGAGATTGGTCCCCCTTCTACTGAGATGGAGGCTATCCAAACTATACAGCCCCCTCTCCCCACTGAAGGTGGACCAATGTTCCACAAATCCACCACTCCAGCTCCACCACTTACCTAGCCAGTGATTCACTTCCAGAATTTTCTGCCTTCTGTTTGCTTTTGCTCATGAGACAGGATGGATCTCCAAGAAGATAGCTTGGATAGTCTTCTTTTTCATCACTCTTAGTAGATGTGAGCATGGGTGTGTGAGCGCATGTTTGTGGGTATGAATGTGTATGACAGCATGCCTGTGTGTGTGAGAATGGGTGTCTGTGTGTGTGTGTGAGAGAACGTCAGTGCTTAATTTGTGATGAAAGAAGTGCTGGGGCTCAAGCAATTTTTTTACATTCATAACTGATGCTGCAAGCCCAGAAGTGCCGGGGCTATGAACTGCCAAGCCTAAAGGTGCCGGGGCTCAGCCCTCGGAAACCCTGGCAAAAATTAAGCACTGGACAGCGTATGTGTGAGAGCATTTGTATGTGTGAACATGTATGTAAGGTAATATCACATGAATGTGTTCCTATGTAGAAGGTTTACAGCTTGGAACTAGCTTGGGGCACTGAAATGGGGTACTTGGCAGAAAGAGATCAAAGTGTGAAAAGCTTGCAGAAGTGTAAGATCCCTACAGAAGATCAGAGACTGGGATCAGAAAGGGCTCCAGCATCTGGCACTAATGCAGGAAGACTACTGTAATACTCCCAAGAATGATCTGACAGATTCATAAAAACATCACCTTGTTGTGGGGCCTGACTGGTCCTAGGCAGCTGATAACATTTAGACTGGTCCAGTAGCACTGGGCTCTAATTGTTCTTGCCTGTCCCACCAGAATGACAGTGTCTCCTGAAACAAACCAGAAAACCCCAAATGTAAGGGGACTCTTGCCCCCTTATTAACATTCAGTGGGGGTGTTTTGGTTGGCTAGCTCCCAGTACTAAAAGGGGAAGGGGCTATGGGAAACAAGGACCCAGAGACTGATAGACCCCAGGAACAATGGGGAGAGGCCAATGTTCCAGGTCAGCCTGAATGACAGGGCGTGCAAGCGAATCAGGGAGTCAGGAGGCCAGGGAGGTTCCGTCCTCCATGTGAGCTGGGTTTGCCTGGGTCAGACAGAGTGGGGCCGAGCTAAGAAGAAAGCAGGGGCCCAAGCTGAGCTGGGGAGCAGAGCTGTGCCAGATCCAGAGGGGCCAGAAAAACAGCCCAGAGAGAGAAGACCCTGTCCTGGGAGCAGAGCTGCAGCCCCAAAGCCAGAGGCACAGCCCAGAGAGAGCAGACTTGCTCTGGGAGCAGAGCTGCAGCAACCAGAGCCAGAGGGGCCAGAAAAGCAGCCCAGGAAGCAGGTCAGTGCTGGGAGCAGAGTCACAGAAGCAGCCTGCAGAGCAGACCTGTCCTGGGAGCAGAGCTGTAGCAACCAGAGGCAGAGGGGCCAGAGAAGCAGCCCAGGGAGCTGGAGGCAGAAAAGCATTAGCAGCAGTGCAGAGACGGAGTGGTGGAGCTGGGGCTGGAGCAGTCCGGAGTTGGGTGCGGTGAGCAGCTGGGGAGAGCGAGGGAGACCCTGGGCAGCGGGCCCAGCACTGGGAGTATGTGTGAGTATGAGCTGTGCCTCCCCTGCCCCATTAGCCCGTGTAACTGGCACCTGGGGCTGAGCACCCAGGTTGGCCTAGTCTGGCTGTGAGCGCCCCCACTGCACAGCTATCCCTGAAGCATACCCGACCTGCTGTGTCCACACTGACGCTGCCTTCGCCCATGTGAGGTGCTAGGACTTCCGGGGGCACATCCCCTGGGTCTGAGTGCCACACTAAGCTGCACCACTTTATTAATTCTTGGGAGAGCTTGTTGGTCCTTCCTGGGTCCCTGCCAGAAGTGTGTTTAGCCCAACAATGAGTAAAATAAGCCACTTCCTGCTTTAGTCTTCTGTCTACAGCCTCCATTCCAACCAGTGCCACAGTTGATCCAGCTCAGGAGAGTGACCTATCCCAGTGGCTGGCATTAACACAACTCTCATTTCGGCTACAGGGCAGCAATTTAATGGGCAGCAGGTTTAAAACAAATAAAAGGAAGTTCTTTACACAGCACGCAGTCAACCTGTGGAACTCCTTGCCTGAGGAGGTTGTGAAGGCTAGGACTATAATAGAGAAAAGAGAACTGGTTTAAAAGAGAACTGGATAAATTCATGGAGGTTAAGTCCATTAATGGCTATTAGCCAGGATGGGTAAGGAATGGTGTCCCTATCCTCTGTTTGTCAGAGGGTGGAGATGGATGACAGGAGAGAAATCACTTGATCATTACCTGTTAGGTAGGTCAGACTCGATGATCATAATGGTCCCTTCTAACCTTAGTATCTATGAATCTATGCATCTATGTTAGGTTCACTCCCTCTGGGACACCTGGCATTGGCCATTGTCGGTAGACAGGATACTGGGCTGGATGTACTTTTGGTCTGACCCAGTATGGCCATTCTTATGTTAGGAGGCAGATGTAGGGCATGAGACATGGCAAAGGGCATTTCAGGAACAGCTTGTCCCCCTGGATAGGGAGGCTGCATGCAGATATGGACCAGTGCAGACAGCTGATGCAGTTAATAGGTGTGAAGACCGCCTTTGCTCACCAGCAATTCTGGAGCAGGGCCACAAGCATAGAGTGGTGGGATCACATTGTCATGGAGACGTGGGATAACCAACAGTGGCTTCAGAACTTCCGCATGAGGAAGCAGACCTTCATGGAGCTGTGAGAGGAGTGTCAGCACCAAGACACACAGAAGGGAGGTCATTTCAAGTCCAGAAGCGGGTTGCTGTTGCCATCTAGAAGCTGGCTACCCTGAAGTGCTACAGGCCTATGGCTAACAAGTTTGGTGTTGGAAAGTCAACTGTTGGGGCTGTGGGGATGGACGTTTGTGAGGCAATTACTGTTGTGCTTCACCCACTGATGATGGAACTTGCTAATGTCCCCAAAATAAAAGTAAATGGGGATCGTGAACTGTGCTGGGGTCACTGAGGGTGCACATGTGCCCACTGTCTGCCCCCTCCAAGGTGCACATGAATATGTCAACAGGAAAGGATAGTACTCACTCATTAGGCAGGCCCTGGTCAACCGTACAGAGAGGTTCAGGGACACCAACATGGGATGTATTGGCAAGGGCATGGGATGCCAGGGTATTCCAGAGATGTGGTGTTTTCCAACTAGGACAATCTTGGACTTTATTTCCCACCCAATAATATGGATAGCAACAGGTTGTGTGGGCCCACTGTTATTTTGGGAGAGCCAGCCTGCTGCCCTGACTCATGAAGCACTACCCTGCTGAGAGAGCACCTGGCCGGGGAAGGTTCACATGCTGAGCAGTCGCAGGGTGGTGAGGGAATGTGCCTTTCGCCCATTGAAGGCAAGCTGGTGCCTCTTGCAAACCCATTTGGACACCAGTGAGTCTAATGCCATCCAGGTTATTGGGGCAGCCTGTGCACCGCACAACAGATGTGAGGAGAAAGGGGAGAACTTTTGCCAGCAGGGGACTGATGCCTGCACTGGTACAGGCAGCCATACAGTGTGTATATGGTAGCTGGGATAGGAGCAACACCCAATGATGAGTCCAGGTTAATGCTGTAGTGATAATATACCCATGGAATGATATTGCCCCAGAAGCATGGGTCTAATCCAGTGCAGTGTCTGTGTACAGATGCTCAAGTCGTCTACCAGTGACAGCTCCTGATGTGTGAAGGAGTATACGTCCCCTTTAAGGATCAGCCAGGTGCTCACAATCAGCACAACTTGGGTATAATCAAGGAAGTTTTCTGCCCCACCCTAGGCTGACCTGTTGAAACAAGAACAGGAAACCGAACAAGAGAGAGGTACTCTAGTCATTCAAATGGCAGTGTGTGATGATGTCTCTTCCAGGCTCCTGAAGACTGGCATAACCAGGCTCAGAGACTTTGTTTGAGGACTTGGAGTTGAGGAACTTATAAAGCAGGGGTCCTCAGGCACCTCTTGAGCTGTTATTACAAATGTTCCTTCTGAGAGACCTTATCAAAGGGAACACTCTTAGTTTTGACTAGTTTGTTTCTTTTGGTTCCCCTGGAGCAGATCCCTGTACAGGGAATGTTTATTGTAGGTCCAGATAACTTGCATCCAAGAGTTTTAAAAGAGCTGGCTGAAGAGCTTGCTGGACTGATAAATGTTGGTTTTCGATCAGCCTTGGAGCACTGGGGAAGTTTCAGGAGACTGGAAAAAAATCTAATGTGCCAATTTTTAAAAAATGTAGATGGGCTGAGCTGGATAATTATAGGTCTGGCAGCCTGACATCGATCCCAGACAAATTAATGGAGAGACTGATACGGGACTCAATTAATAAAGAATTAAACGAGGGTAATGCAATTAATGGAAATCAGCACAGGCTTATGGAAAATAGATCCTGTCAAACTACCTTGATATAATTTATTTTGATAACATTACAAGTTTGGTTGATAAAGGTAATAATATTGCTATAATATACATAGACTTCTATAAAGCATTTGACTTGGTACCGTGTGACATTTTGATTGAAAAACTAAAATGATATAAAATTAACATGGCACACATTCAGTGGATTAAACACTGGCTAACTGATAGGTCTCAAAATGTAATTATAAACAGGTAATTGTCATTGAGCAGGTGTGTTTCCAGTGGGGTCCCGCAGGAATTGGTTCTTGGCCCTTCGTTATTTAGCATTTGTATCAGTGATCTGGAAGAAAACCTAAAATCACCACTCATCAAGTTTGCAGATGACACAAAAATGGGGAAGTGGTAAATAGTGAAGAGGACACGTCACTGATACAGAGCAATCTGAATCACTAGTTAAGCTGTGCCTAAACACAACCTGTGTTTTAATATGGCTAAATGTAAATGTGTACATCTGGAAACAAATAATGCAGGCCCTACTTACACGATAGGGGTCTCTATCCTGGGAAGCAGTGACTCTGAAAAAGATTTGGGGGTTGTGGTAGATAATCAGCTGAACACAATCTCCCAGTGTGATGCTGTGACCAAGACAGCTAATGCAATCCTGGGATACATAAACAGGGAATCTTAAGCAGGATCAGAGCTTTTTACCTCTATATTTGGCACTGGTGCAACCACTGCTGAAATATTGTGTGCCGTTCTGGTGCCCACAATTCAAGGATAATGATAAATTGGAGAGGGTTCAGAGAAGAGCCACGAGAATGACTAGTGGATTAGAAAACCTGCCTTATAGTGATAGACTTAAGAAGCTCAGTGTGTTTAGATAGGTGAAAGGGTGACTTGATTATAGTCTATAAGTACCTATATGGTGAACAAACATTTAGTAAAAGGCTCTTCAATCTAGCAGAGAAAGGTATAACATGATCCAATGGCTGGAAGTTGGAGCGAGACAAATTCAGGCTGGAAAGAAGGTGTAAATTTTTCACAGTGGAAGTAATTAGCCATTGGAACAAATGACTAAGGGCCATGGTGGATTCTCTATCACCGACCATTTTAAAATCAAGATTGTATGTTTTTCTACAAGAGCTTCTCTAGGAATTATTGTGGGCAATTCTGTGGCCTGTGTTATGCAGGAGATCAGACTAGATCATCACAATGTTCTCTTCTGGTCTTGGAATCTATGCATCTATGATGCCCCAGTTGTGGGGAAAATAAGGCGGGCTCACTTGACATGCTAAACCTTGCCACCAGGGACAGCCCACTCCTTCACTGGATGCATGTGCAGTCTCCTTTACCTAAGAGAATTGTGGCCTGCAAATTAACTGGAGAGAAATGGTGACTGGTGGAGCTATCCCTGATGTCACAATGACACTGTCTGAGAAGGACCTGACCTAGTGACCTTCCCCTGAACTATAGTCATAACAATTAGATAAAACAGGCTAGATCCTCAACTTGTGCAAATCAGTGTAGTTCCATTGACTCCAATTTATACCATCTGAGATCTTACCCCAGAATAGTTAACATCTCTGCTTCATTACAAACTATATTCTCCAAAGATAGCCTGTAACACTGTCGGGTATGGCTCACATGTGAGTACCAACCTAAGGGCAGACCATCTATACTTAGATTTCACCAACCAAGTAACAAGTATAAACTCCTCCGGCACTATACAGCCTTAACATGGAGTCAAAGACAGTCCCCTGGGGCATTCCGATCTATCTTGCTACCCAGGCAAGCCTGCCTCTGTGATAGATGGTTACTTTACACCAAAGATCACAAAATATTCAGGTTATTCCAAGTGCCAAAGGACCAGTCACTTACCCCAGGCCAATTTCCACCTTGGATCTCACAACAAAGACCGCTTGTAGTCAATCCTATAGTAAACAAATTAAGGATTTATTAACTCAGATAGAGAGTTATTTATAAGGTTAAAACAGGTAAACACACACACTCAAGTAAGTTGCAGTCTTAAGTTTCAGATGGTGATAGAGCTGCTGAAACATGCCAGCTCTATAAATCCTTTCGGGCTAACCCAGGTTAATCCTGGGGATCTCTTGCTTATATTTAGGAATCTTTGCCCCTTAAGGTATATCTACACTGCAGTTAGACACCCGCGGCTGGCCCATGCCAGCTGAGTCGGGCTTGCGGGGCTTGGGCTCAGGGGTTCCTTAACTGCAGGGTAGATGTTTGGACTCAGGCTGGTGCCTGAGTTCTGGGACTCTTCCATCTCACAGGGTCCTAGAGCTTGGGCTGCAGCCAGAGCACGAACATCTACACTGCAATTAAACATCTCCTTAGCCTGAGCCCCACTAGCCCAAGTCAGCTGGCATAGGCCAGCTGTGGGTTTTTAACTGCAATGTAGACATACCCTTACAGTCCAAACAGCATAAAAAGACCCTAATTCCTTCTGGTCAGGGATTTTTATTCCCATCTCCCTCAAATCCAAGCTGATGGGATGAGCGTTTCTGAATATCCCTTCTTCATGTGTATTGCAGGAGCAATCAATAAAATCCTTGTTCTTTGATAGTTCTTTGGATCCAATAGGCCTTCCTGATGGGCCAGAGATAACCCCTTCTCATGGGACCAAATCAGTGATTCAAACCTGGTGATATTTCTTTCCTGACTGGATTTATAGTTTCAGAGCAAACATTTTTTCACATACAGAACAAACACCTAAGTATTACCTTATAGCATGGGTTACAGGTGTTCTAGGTGAGATTAATGCATGCAGCAATTTACAAGCATTTCATAAAGTCTAAACACATCGTTAGAAGTCTAATACCTATTTTGGCAACACTAACACACAGGTGAGTCAGACTGGTTTCCAGCTCTGCATCTGATAGCGTTCACTTGAGGCCTAGGGACCTTGGCATGAGCTGGCACCTGCTCTGCCAGCGTCACATAGCCTATGCTTGAGTCTTCAATAACTTACCTGTATGGAAAGTTTGAAAGGTTTTTAACAAATCAGTTTCTAACTCGAGGGGTATGAAGAAAGATGAGAAAGAAAAAATAGGAAGGGCCCTTTTATCATTAATTAAACTTATAAACTAGTGAACAGATTTACTTGCACTTTCACAGAAAATTAATTCTGTCCTCCGAAAGCCAGGGGGCATCATCTATATACAAAGACAATAACTGGGCCTCAGGAGCATTAGTAACTGATTACCCTTATTGTTGGGTACGTATTTGCCCCCTATTTGATGAAGTTATTGCCTCCAGCTGCTTATTATTATTGCTGCCAACAAACTGTGTGTAATCAATGAACATAATCCATTGGTTTAGTGGTGTATTCTCCAAAACAATGAATAACTGGAATTGTACAGCAAGTTTGTGCTTTACAGCGTATACGACTGAAAACATCCTGTGCTGTTAGAGAAAGAACTGGGTGTATTTTTTTAGCTGTTCTTGAGACTTGGTTTTCTGGATATTATTTTAATTTAGAAATATGACATCTGTCCGTCACATGTGGTCACACTCCATTTTATTCCTAAAGCCCCAATCCTGCAAGCACTCCTGCATGTGCTGGTCTTTGCTACCAGGAGCTGCTCAGTTCATATAAAACCGTTCCCCAAAACAGCAATAGATAATGCCTTGCTCATTGTGACATGCCAGCTGTGATGCTGGCAGACCAGACACCAGCTCTTACCCAGGCTCACAAACAATCTGCAGCATGCAAGTCACTCCCAGTTATGTCTCTGTGAGCTGCAGCCAGCTAGTCACACCTCGACTCTTACCAGCCCTGATTATACTGCAACCCCAACACATTCCCAGTCTTAGATTTCCCCCCAGAAATGTATGTTCTGTCCTGCCCAGCCTCTTCTGGACAATACAAAGTTTATATAAAGTCTGTTATTGCTTTAATAGAAATAATATACACATAACTCGCCACCCCACCTGGAATTTCCCAGACACTTCAGTTAAACACACTGGACTAGATAAAAGAATAAAATAAGTTTATTAACTACAAAGAGAGAGATTTTAAGTGAGCACAAGTGATGAGGCATAAAAGTCAGAAATGGTTACAAGAAAATAGTTAAAACGCTACTGATACCTAACTTAAACTGTATCAGATTCACACAGAGTTTTCTACCATGTGCTTTCAGTAGTCTTACTGACCAAACTTCTTAGGTCAGGACCCCTTCTCCAGTCCAATAAATGCTTCCTTTGTCCTTCAGATACTGTGAATGCTGTGGGCAGAGGGAGAAGGGGGTGTGTGCCTTGAGGTATTTGTCCTTTTTTGTAATGTCAGTCTTCCTCTTGAAAAACATTTCCAGCTGAGATTCAGGAGACAAAGAATCTATATGGAAGGATGTTCCCTGCTGCTTTTTGCTGACCTGTTTGAGCATCCTTTGTTTCCCTTCCTGCTTTATGACTCTGTTTGTGGTTTAAATGCAAATTAAGCAGAGCACCCATTCCTTTGTTTGGGACAGACCTGTTTGCCATCCTCTGTTTGAAACAGTTGTTAATAACACCATAGAGTGGAATCTTACAACTTCACATACAACGTTGCTACACATATTTTATCAGGACAATAATGACCAGCAAATTATGGGTTTTCAAATGATACCTCAGAAGGCATACTTTGTACAAAGATTATTACAATAGTGTGTAGGGTGTGGACACTGGGGTATATTCTGTCACACTCATTCTGTCCAAAATCTTCCCCTGCTGGAATCTGAAAGAAACCCTGCAAGGTCTTCTCATGGACATAGCCTGCCTGCCCTCAGAGCCCTAGGGGCATGAGGGATGGGGTATATTTGAAACATTGACTATACAGGGAAAAATTACAGGAACTGATTTCCATGCTGGTGTATAAATGTCTGTTTAGCCCAGGCAATTGCTGTTATTTCTCCCTCCAGTTTGTTTTAAGTCACTTAGGGTGTGATCCATGAAGGTACTTAGGTCCCTAAGTCCTGTTTTTAAGTGCTGTTACAATCCACAAAACTCCCACTCGGCTGCCACCTAACCCTGTAGGTGCCTAAGTTACAGCCTCTGGACACGTGACCTGCAACGTCCCTTGCACCTACCTCCTGCCTGAACCCCAGAGAGATTCACAACGTGGGGAAGATAGGTGTTTGGCTGCTGACGTTGTGTGCAGACACCTGATCCAGTAGCCATGCCTAGAGGCTACCTATCAGATCAGGCTGACTTCACATAAAGTAGCCGGGTGGGGAGGAGGAGCTCCCTTAGGTGTAAGAAAGGAAAATATTCATCGAGCATCCCTTTCTCTCTCTCTGCATTTTGAGTTATTCCATTGGAGAGGCCTAAAATTGCCCAGGCAAATGTGCTATTGTGAATGCCTCAGGCAGAAGTGATTAGAGATAATCAGGCTGAACAGTAGATACTTGGAGACTCTTGGATGACAGTTAATACGTTTTCCATGAATGATATTTAATTAGAGCCGTAAGGGTTTGGGAAGCCAGATCCCTTTGCAAATCTCTCCAAATTCCCTGTAATCAGCTGAATTCTATTTACTCATCCCTTAGCAGCTGCTGGGGTTTAGTGTGAAGGTGAGTAACTTTCAGCATGGATTTGTGGCTGTGGGCTGGGGCTCTTTGGTTTCCCTCCTCCACAAAGACTTATGGCAGAGTTGGCGCTGAGAGAGACTAGATGCCAGGGGAAAGTCTGGCTTCCCATTGAATGAGACCCATTTCTGTTGCATATTAATGAATTGATTCTGAGCCGTGTCTGTCTGCCTCATCCCTTGTACCAAGCACTATCATTAAAGCACAGCTCTGCTCTGAAAAATGACTCTGGAAAAATAGCATTGTGGGGTCCTATGGATACTGTGTGCCAACTCAGATGGGCTCCATTTACAAGTCAAAAGATAATTTTCCTAACTTTGAGTGCTGCACACTCGCCCTGGGCTCTGAGAGACAAGAACTGGTGTTCCCATCTACTGTGTCTGGCAGCATGAGCTAAGGCTGGCCAGGCCGCACATTCATTCAGGAAGGGCAGAGGCCTCCTGTCTGGTTATCGGAAAGCACCTAGAATAAGCCCCCCTTTGACTTGTTCCCCAAGACCGCCAGCTCCATGGCTTTCCTGCAGCACTGTCTGGCTCTCAGAGCAGGCTCCTGACAGAATGCTGCCATGACTCATCTGCCAGAATCTGGAGGTGAGAAAGGTGAGATCAGACCCAGGATGGGTTTGGGTTTAGATTAGTGTTTATGTCCAAGGAAGAAATGGGGCGAGGGTTTAGATTTGGATAGGGTAGTGCAAAACTTTCACAACATTTTGAAAGACTTCAGCCCCAAATGGCAGTATCCATGAGGTTTCTGACATCCTGGAAAGGCATCCGAATCAGCTGTCGTCGTGGGATTTCCCACATCAAGAGCACAATTATGTGAGCTTGTTTTTCGCAAGGGTTTGGCCCCCTATAAACTGGAACTGGAAAATGCTGGGTTCCTTTTGGATTTCCTGAACACGGACCAAAACTACAGAGGTGATGCTGGCCAGGGGGTCTTGACAGCGTTGCTCAGCCCTGAGCTCTGGAGTTCCGCTATGTGTCCATCCCTGCTAGATCCCTCTCCCCTCCCAATGGCCTTGGGGAGCCTCAGCATTGTTTTGATTCATCTCTAGTGTCTAATGAGACATTTCTGTGAGCTGTCGTGGAAGAGGCATTAGGGCAGCAGAGCCACAGGGGCTTCTGAGAAGCCCAACGCAAAAGAACCCCCTTGGGTTTGTTGATCCAGCTGGAATTCTGCAGCTGGCTGAGGAATGGTAAAAAATACAGAGACCTTTCCTGAGAGCTGGCACTGTAATGTATGCCAGCTCTAGCCTCAAGGCCACACTGGAAGAGACGAGAGTCTGTTGAAGCCAAAAGAAAGGCATGCGGTAAAGTACTACAGCAACGAGTAAGTATAATTCAGCTGATTTCAGGGAACTTTAGAGAGACTTGCAAAGGGATCTGGCTTCCCAAACCCTTACAGCTCTAATTAAACATCATTCATTGAAAATGTATAAACTGTCATCTGAGAGCCTCAAGTATCTACTGCTTGGCCTGATTGTCTCTAATCACTTCTGCCTGAGACATTCACAATAGCACATTTGCCTGGGCAATTTTAGGGCCTCTCCAATGGAATAACTCAAAATGCAGAGAGAGAAAAGGGACACTCAATGAATACTTTCCTGTCTGTTTCACAGAGAGACCAATTAAAATAAACCTGACACTTTTGCTCTTCTCAGTCTAGAGTTCCCATTTCCTCTGCCATATACTTAGCTCTATTGTATGCACTTAAATGCTCCTCTGGACTCCTGCAGGGGAGCTCATTTTCCCCTTAGCCTCTTGTGCAAACATTACTGCACTGAAAGATTTCCACTCTACTGTACAAAGGGGTTTGGGTAGCGCTCAGGGATGATTCTTTCAGATCTTAGCTCTATAATTAGTCTGGTCTGGTCTATTAGATACAACAAAGTCAGATTGTTATTTCAATTGGTGACAACAAGGATGGCCCTGTAAAACCAGTCCCTTTCTCTTGGGCAAGATCAACAACAATTAGGGCTTTCACTGTTGGCCATGGAACATTATTGCCTTGTTAAGAAATGGAATCATTTAGCAGAAGCTCTTTGATGATAGATGAATTTGGATTAGTGAGTGGTTTAAACAAATCACATTCCCTCTCAAAAGGACCAGAATGCTGATTTTGTGTATTCCACTGCATTTCAGCATTGCCTTCAAAGGAGTGGCAGACATTGCCCGGTACCTGTAGAAAGTTGCAGTTAGTGGTAGTTAAATGTTCTGACAGTTTTCATTGTAAAAAGAACAGGAGTACTTGTGGCACCTTAGAGACTAACAAATTTATTTGAGCATAAGCATCTGATGAAGTGAGCTGTAGCTCACGAAAGCTTATGCTCAAATAAATTTGTTAGTCTCTAAGGTGCTACAAGTACTCCTGTTCTTTTTGCGGATACAGACTAACATGGCTGCTACTCTGAAACCTGTCAAAGTTTTCATTGTGGCCTTCTGATTTTACCCACTTCACTCACCCCGCAGGCTGGAATTTTCCAGATTTGGTCGATGCCCAAAATTTTTCTTTTTCTTTTTTGGAAAGTTTAACAAAAAACATTTTTTGTGGGAAATGTTTAGCCAAAGTCTGTATTGTGTGAGGATTGTGATTAACACCTATAAACATGCTAGGTTCATCAAAAAACCTCGTCAGCTGCCTTTGATGTAGAGGAAGCTGAAAAAATACCCTTTCCTCATTGTAAATACAATAATAATAATAATAAAGTCCAACCACATTCTTTTTGAACAGAACTAGAGCCAATCTGGTTGAATTTATAACTTGGAATTTGTCCTGGGCATAATTCTGTCTGAAGGAGAATGTGTCGGGGGGTGGAGGTGGGAAGTAAAAATCAGAAATTTGGAAGAAATTGACCAAGAGAAAGCATGATCTGAAGCATTGGCTTGCTCTGCAAGGAGCCAACTGCCCTGAGCCAACAGAAGAACCCCAGCAAAGCTCTACATGTTAAAGTTCAGTTTCCACTCATGCCACCCGTTTGCTGAATGGGGGCAGGCTCAGACCCATAATTACTAATTCCACAATGCAGCAAAGCGTCTCTATTGCCATTAGAAGCAAATGAAATTACGGAGTTGAAAACCCTAAGGAATTGGTTAAGATACAGTCTCTGAACAGGATTTTCATTTTCCTTAAAGCTCAGCAAACACTCTTGTAGCCAGGAGATGGACCAAGAGTTGCTACAAAGTCATAATCTACCCTATAAATACAAAAAGAAAAAGGGAGTACTTTTGGCACCTTAGAGACTAACAAATTTGTTTGAGCATAAGCTTTTGTGATTTACAGCTCACTTCATCGGACACATGAAGCTGTAGCTCACGAAAGCTTATGCTCAGATAAATTTGTTAGTCTCTAAGGTGCCACAAGTCCTCCTTTTCTTTTTGCGGATACAGACTAACACGGCTGCTACTCTGAAACCTATAAATACAGTCCCCTTGTCTGCAGCCTGACTGACAAATGATACCAACTTGCTCTTGCATGGTAAAACCATTCTGAAAAAAACATGATGTTCCCTGTTTATAACTGTGGTCCTTCAGCCCACTCTGACAGACCTTCCTGTCAGTCTCCAAACTTTTTCCTGGGACACAGGAGTTTCTGTGACTTCAGAAAAAGGCAGGAAAGAAATCCACAGCTCTTCCTGATAGGCTGGCAGAACTCAATAGCTGTTCTGCACCAACAGCTGTGACAGGTTAAGGGTTGACTTTACTGGCCTTCAATTATCCAATCTTGGGAGCAGCCCAAGCATCACTGCAGGCTGAAAAACAATAACAGCTTAGATCTATGGGCTGGCATCTGACAATGGAAATGGCAATGGAATAGCACACTGGGTTCTTTCTTAGCTGGGCTAGTCCAATGGGAGCACTGTACTGCGAAACGCTTTGCGTTAGTGTTTTGAGCAGGGGCCCAGTGTACACAAGCTATCTCCTCCTGCCAGAGCTTAAGGTTTCTAAAGATTCAGGAGTTTTCATAAACTGGTAGTCCAGAGCCCATGTGTCCCAGAGGGAGCTATAGAAGGCACCTCTGATATAACACTGCATTTGTACTCCCTATGCTAAGCAGGAGAAGAAGGAGGTACCTTTCTGGTGACATGCATCCTAATATTGGCTCAGCTTACTCTGCCTCACCAAGGGGATGGAGTTCAGATCTGAAACACATCCTCTGCCAAAGCAAGAGATGCGAGGCCATTGATCTGGGCATCCTTGTATCAGAGTTAGCAGAGAGGGGACAACCCAACAAGCTTCTGGCTATTTTAGAGAGGCAACAGATATGTTAACCTGTCAGCAGGGCTTCCCAGGACCTGTCCCCCGCCTCTGTCGTTAGTGGCAGAAAAGGCCCGCACAATCCAGTGTGATAGTCCTCTCGCCACTCCTAGCCCTCTTGTTGTTATGGCAGCCACCAAGGTAGTCAGCTCAGGGCTGTTATGGGAGCAATATCTTCACCCCAAGAGAAGGACCCTCCCCTCCATTTTCTGGGCTATAAGGATGAGGACCACACATTACCAGCCCTTAATGGCCTTGTACTATGGAGGGGAGATTCAGTGAGGCAACCTGCTTTCCATTAAAAGTTTGATTTTGCCTAACCCCAAATCCTCAAATAACGTCATTTCCACCTCAAATTTTGCATGTGTGGTACCTTTTTACCCAAAATTGAAGTGACTTGGATACAGGATATGGGTGATATAGGATTCCAAATAGGTAGTTTAGGGTTAACATTCAGTGTGACCTAATCACAGAACAAGTTAAAGTGTACAAAGATTCACAAACTTGCATAAACTTCCTTTATCTAAAGAGTCACAAACTTCCCCTTGCTATGATAACTGCTGGACTTGCAGGGAAAGTTTCTGAGCATTGCTACATATAAGCAAATACAATGCCAGCACTGACTCTGCCTCTAAACTTTGCTCCACATGTGCCGAGAGTTACTGTGCTTACAGCCAGGAATCCACATGTTACAGTGCTGTAGTGAGGAAAATAACGTGTCACCACTGCATCACTCCTTCAGAATTTTAAAATGTCTTTTTTATATATGTATTTATCTCTTCCAGACTTTTCAAATTTAAATGCATTTAGAGCTTTTTGATGAATGGGCTTTCATTATGTATCCTTATTACTTGTCTTATTTATAGCCTTGTATTTCCTTTATTGCTTCCACATGTTTAACTCAACATAACATGCAGCTCCAACAAAGATGGAAACTCCAAATAAATGTGTGATTATGTAAATTGTAGATGCTGGGGAAATATATAATATAAACGCTAGAACAAATTGAAGTAAGATTGTCTTGAAATGAAATGGTAACCTAATTTCTCCTCCCTCTTTGTAAGTACAGTGAAAAATTAGCTCAGTGGTGTTTTAAGAAAGTTTCTGACCCATCAGTCTTCCATCCACAATGCAGCACAGAACAAAGCTTAGGGAATACACAAGCAAACAAGCAGCTGTGCTTTAGAAGGGTTTACATCTCTGTAGTGGTAAAGCTGCATTCACAGAGATATTCAGGCTCCTAAAGCTGGAGATATTTGCTTAGTGGGATTTTCAAAAGTTCCTAGGTGAGTTGGGTGCCTCAGTCCCATTGATTTCGGCAGGTGTTAGGTGCCTCCGTTCCAGCACAGGAGGCACCCTAAATAGGCTCTGCCCAGGAATGGGGCCTAGGTCATGCCATGCCGACAGAGGGGTGCTGGCAGGGCCTGGGTCTGGAGGTTGCATCATGACTGCCAGTGCTGCAGAGAGGGGCAGTAGTTTGGAGGAACGGAGGCATCACCCCAAATTCAAACAAAGATGTTCTGGGGTTTGTGCCAGCCTGGTTACGGTCTCCCATATGGTCTCCATTTGCGCTTATTGCTGGCCAGTACAGGACGCCCAGCGTCTAGCTGGGACCAGCAGCAGGAAGGCTGAAAATACAGTGCAAATTACCCATGGTGTTTCTGGCCTGGCCTGAGACAGGGAGCACCAGAAATCTTGGAAGACAACCTGTGTTTTTTTTCCAACCCAGTTGAGCAGCCCCAGATGGGGAGGATAAACTTCATATCAGCCTCCAGCCTGCCAGGCCTGGCTCCAAACCAAGCCATAGTTCTGAACCGCTACCACGCTGGATCTGGAGGCCTCTCACTCCAGCTCAGGTGATCCTGCACCTCCACCCAGCACTGCATTCATGTAAAAGAGGGGAAATGGGGTTGGTCCCTTGTCTGCTTCCTACTGACAGATAAAGAAGGCCTAAATGTTCTTTGCTTAAGCCAGGGTATTTCTTGGGACTGTCCCCCAAGGCAGGTTGCGGACTCTGGGCACAGAGTTAATATCAGCAGGGAGTAGTTATTACTCTGCATAACTCCACCCACAGCAAGCAGCTGGCTGTAAGCCCACTAACAAGCACTCACCCTGATGGCCATTCTTCTTGGAGGAAATTTCAGCAGTGCTTAAACAGTCACTTAATAAAGACAGAGATTCTCCTAGGCCTTTGACAAACCTGCAGACAGACTAATAGATATATTTTTCTTTCAAATGTCTACTTAAAATGCTTTCCCAACATTACAGAGATTTCAATGATTCATAATAAACAGATGTTCATTGGAGTAAAAAAAGGCAGTCATCCCTTAATATTGGCCATGTTTCCTCGGAGCAGATGCTGGCTTTGCTTTGGGACATACAACACAGGGAGACCTCTTCGTTTTGTTAATTGTTTGAACTTGTAGGAACAAAGTCAGGAGACAGAACAATTACAAAGGAGTGACAGCAGCTGCCCAATTTCATCTTGTGCCAATGCTTGCATATAAATGGGCAAGCGAATGCACAAGTGCTGCTCTACTAGTGAAGGCTGGTGAATGAACCCATTGTTGTCAAGGAGAGAAGGGGGACATTTTTGAAAGCACCTAATTGACACAGGAGCCAACATCCCATTTTCAAAAGTAACACAGGTACTTAAGACTCCAAATCCCAATGACTTTCATTGAGTCAGGCTCCTAAATCTACCCTGCACTGGCCTTGATAGGATTAAATCCCAGCCTGGAGGACTGCAAGGAAACAGCCAATTAGGGCAGTGGCTGCAGCCAGTTAGGGCGGTGGCTGGACCAGCCAATCGGGACCCAGCCGGCCCATATAAAAGCAAGCTGCAGGCTAGAGCAAGTCAGTCTGCTGTAGGAAGCCCAAGGGAGGGGACTGGCTTCCTAGAGGGCTGCAGAGACTAGCCCTGTGAATAGGGCTTGCAGGCCTGAGGCCCTGGGAAGAGAATGAAGGAACCAGAGGCAGGAGCCGAAGGTGGTGGTAGGGAAGTGGCCCAGGGAATTGAGACAGACTGGTGGAGAAAGAAAGGAGTGGCAGTGGGAAGCTGTTGTTTACAGGGTCCCTGGTCTGGGACCCCTAACTGCTGAAGAAGTGGCCAGGCTATGGACTGCGAAGCCACTGTGAGGAGTGGCTAGACTGTTGAGTGGAACGGGGGAACCCGATTGTGACATGGCCAGAGGGCTGTGTCATGAAGCAGAGGCAGTGAGACTGGAAGTGCAGTGGGTCTGCAGTTGGAGATGAGGATGGGAGAGCCACCACCACCAGAGGGCACACCTGCTGACCAGAGCTAATTCCCTAAATGGCCAGCAGGAGGTGCTAGTGTGGTGAGTGAACCCATGACAATGAGGCAAACTGAACTGCAAACTTCTTTTTATCACATGGGTCACCTCTAGAGAGAACTTCAGCCAAACTGGTCCTTAAACAGCCATTATGAATCAGATCCAGGGCACTTGGACTAGACATAGGGAAAGAGCTAGAGGGAAGACAGCACAGCACAAAGTGAGGATGTGGTTGGGAGATGCTCATGAAATCACCATGCCTGATTTTAACACTGAGTGGGAGGAAAATCAAGTAAGAGAGGACACAGCAATGGAGAAAGGAACAGCAGAGGGTAGGAGAAAGTGCCAATACCAGTGACACTGACAGTCCAGTAAGTGAAACTGGCAGTAGAATGACTGTATCTAATCAGGTGAGGAACCTCTAGGCTAAGCCAAGCAGAAACCACTAAGATGTGTGTACACCAGTGCAAAGATCCTGGGTAACAAAATGAAGGAGCTAAAAGTACTGGTGCAAGAAGTGAAACCAGATATTACAGGGGTAACAGGAACATGGTGGAATAGTCATGACTGGAGTACAGGTGTTGAAGGGTATGTGCTGTTCAGGAAAGACAAATAAAGGTAAACGTGGTGGAGTAGCATTGTATATCAATGAGGAGGTAGACTGTAAATAAATTAGAAATGATGGAATGGATAAAACAGAATCTGTTTGGGCCAAAATCACTTTGGAGAAGAAAGCTAATGGAGGCTCTACCAGGATAGTGCTTGGGCGTCTGCTACAAACCCTCAGGATCCAGTTTGGATATGGATGGAGACCTCTTTAACACTTTTAATGAACTAAATACTATTTGAGGATTATGGGAGAATTTAGTTGCTCAGATATAGATTGGAGGAAAATGCTACTCATAATAGTAGGGCCCAGATTTTCCTGGATGTGTTAGCTGGCAGAATTCTTCAACAAATAGTCACTGAACCACCAAGAGGTGATACCACTTTAGATTTAGTATTGGTAAGTAGTGAGGAAATCATAAAAGAACTGGAAGTAGAGGACAACCTTGATTCAAGTGATCATGAGTTAATTCAAACAAAAACAGAACTGCAGCTAGGGTCCTTGATTTAAAAAATGCAAACTTTAAAAAAATGAAGGGAATTAGTTGGGAAAGTGGACTGGACTGAAGAACTCAAGGATCTGAATGTGGAGGAGGCTTGGAATTACTTTAAGTCAAAGTTGTGGAAGCTATCTGAAGCCTGCATCCCAAGCAAGGGGAAAAATTTCATAGGGAAGGGTTGCAGACCAAGCTGGATGAGCAAGCATCTGAAACAGGTGATTAAGAGAAAACAGCCTACAAGGAATGGAAGATGGGAAAGATCAGTGAGGAAAATTACTTTTTGGAGTCGGACAGTGTAGAGAAAAAGTGAGAACTGCCAAAAGCCAAGCAAAGCTGGACCTTGCAAAGGAAATTAAAGCTAATAGTAAATGGTTCTATAGCCATATAAATAAAGGGTAAACAAGGAAAAAAAGTGGGATTGCTAAGCACTGAGGATGGGGTGGCGATTAAAGATAACATGGCCCATCATCTAAATGAATACTTTGCCTCAGTTTTTAATAAGGGTAATGAGGAGCTTGGGGTCAGTGGCAGCATGGCTAATGGGGACAAGGATATGGAAGAAGAAATGACCTCATCTGAGGTGGAAGTCAACCTCTTACAGCTTAATGGGGCCAAATCAGGGTGCCTGGATAATCTCCATCAAAGAATATTAAAGGCACTGGCACATGAAATTGCAAGCCCAATAGCAAGGATTTTTAATTAATCCATAACTTGGGGGTCATACCCTATGCCTGTAGAATTGCTAATATGAAGGGTTCATGTTTAGCTATTCCACCTGGAAGCAGGCAGGGCACACCTTGACTGTTCTGTAGAAGCAATGCACACATTGCTCTATCCAAGGACAAGGGCTAGATATGAACCATGAAAACTTGATAGTTGGGACAGTAGCTGCGGGAGGCTTTCTTAGCCTGGGCTCAAGGCCTGAGAACCAGGATTGTAGTAGCTAAAAGATGCAACTAAGTATATTAATCAACGTCATACATTCTTTTGTGTATCTTTTTGCTGTAGCAGTGTGTAATGCTTAGGGGGGAGAAATATAATAAAAGGAGAAGGTGGAAGGCGGGGGGCAGAACGCCCATCTCAGCTGACCAGCCTGCTTTCTTGCAAAAAGCTGTGTTCTGTCTCATCATTGAACTGCCACACTAATATAGTTCCTATTTTTTTTAGAAGAGGAAAAAAGTGATCCAGGGAACTACAAACCTGTTAGTTCCCCCTCAATTGTATGCAAGGTTTTGGAACAAATTTTGAAAGAGAAAGTAGTTAAGGACATAAACATAAGGAGTAATTGGGATAAAATACAGCATGGCAAAAGGTAGATAGTGCCAGACCAACCTGATCTCCTCCTTTGAGAAGGTATCTGATTTTTTTAGACAAAGGAATTGCAGTAGATCTAATCCACCTGGATTTCAGTAAGGCATTCATTTGATACAGTCCCACATGGGAAATTATTAGTTAAATTGGAGAAGATGGGGATTAATATGAGATTTGAAAGGTGGATAAGGTTAAAGGGGAGAGACTACAATGGGTCATACTGAAACGTGAACTGTCAGGCTAAGGGAAGGTTTAGTGGAGTTCCTCAGAGATTGGTCTTGGGACCAATCTTATTTAACATTTTCATTAATGAGTTGATGTGGCACTAACAGTGGGAGTGTGCTAATAAAATCTGTGGATGACACAAAGTTGGGAAAGAGTCCTGTGGCACCTTATAGACTAACAGACGAATTGGAGCATAAGCTTTCGCGGGTGAATACCCACTTTGTCGGATGTTGGGAGATATTGCCAATATGGAGGAGGACCAGAATATCATACAAGAAGTCCTGGATGACCTTGAAAGCTGGAGTAATATCCAATGAAATTTAATAGTGCAAAGTGCAAGGTCATGCACTTAGAGAGTAACAACAAGAATTTTTGCTGTAAGTTGGGGACATATCAGTTGGAAACGACAGAGGAGGAGAAAGACCTGGGTGTATTGGTTGATCACAGGATGACTATTAGCTGCTAATGTGATGTGGCTGTGACAAAGGCTAATCAGCACTTGGATGCATGAGGCAAGGTATTTCCAGTAGAGACAGGGAAGTGTTAATACCATTATACAAGGCACTAGTGAGACCTCATCTGGAATATAGAGGGATGGGGAGCAGTGACATACCTGGCTGAGATAAATGGAGAAATATTGAGGAGTGCAACTGGAAAAGAAGAAGGAAGTTATACTGCTGGTGACTATCAAAGACAGCACATGGCTCACCTTCTTGCTGATTGCTTTACCAGTGACAGTGTCTAGAGAGCAAAGTCTGCCAATGGGGAATGAAAGCCGGGGAAGACCGTTGACGACAGCTCTTTTTGATGGGCAACTTCAACCAAATGGGGGCACAAGCATCCCAAAGTGACACAGACAGATCCGCAGCTGGGACTCCAGGCCAGCATTTATCCCGTTAACATGTGTGAGTGGAGCTGGGTGGACAGAGTGCAGTTACTGCCGCTGTCTTGGCTGGGCTGGCAGAGCTCCAGAAGTGCAGGGCGCCGCTGGGACTGGTTGCATACTGACCCTTGGAATGAAGTGGGGCTGGGTGTAGCAGTTACCAGCACATGGGGCCCCTGACACTGAACTCACTTAGCTCATTGTAGGGTTCTTTTGTTGTTGTTCTGACCCAGCTAAAGCCATTGCTGTTAATTGCATAGCAGCATAGGGATCCCATGGCTTGCTGGGGTCTTGGGAATGCGGTAGAAGGCTGCAGGGAAGAATGCACTGTTGGGGATGGAGAGATGCTGTTGGCGTGAAGTGGGAGATGGTTTCAAGGCACAAAGGCAAGAGTGATGAGATGGGGGTGGGGAGCAGTCAGAAGGAGGCAGGGTTGGGCGTGGTGTAGGGAGGGACAGGACAGTAGATTGCCCACATCGGAGAAGGAATGGAAAGGGGACATGAGGAAAGGAGAGAAGCTCAGTTTAGGACATATTGGGCTAAGTTCACCCCTGATGCAAGTCCATCATAACCACTGGAGTAGAGCAAGGGTTAAAGTGGCCCCGTTAGCTCAGCACCCGGGAGATGTTAGCACTGGGAGAGTGGGCAGAAGAGTAGAGGCTGAGGGCAGGCATGCAGAATAAAGGGAATAGCTGAAGTGGACATAATTACACAGAGGGGCGAGCGGAGAATGGCCTGAGGACATAGGGATGTCAGCAGACAGAGGGAGGATGAGCAGTTGGCAAAGGAGATGCTGAAGGAGTGGGCAGCAGGGCTGGAGCAGAAGCAGGAACCACAGAGTCCGGGAATCCTAGGGGAACAGAAAGCAGAGGGAGAGTGTGACTGAGGCCATGAAAGGGAAGAGAGATTAAGAGCTACAGGGACAGAGTGGTGGCCCTTGTAGTCATCTTGGCTAGGAGGAACCCTGCCCCTGGAGGGATGGCCCACACAGTGGGGAGGTGAAAGAGGAGCCAGTAGGACCCAGAGTCTCTGTTTTCTAGGGTTTAGTCAGGGGGGAAAGGGGAGAAATTATCTCCAGAGAGTTTGTGATATTTTAATGATTGCAGTAATGCCTGGGAGCCCCAGGCATGGACCACTGTGCTGGGTGCTGTACACATGGACAGAGACTGTGAATTATTTCCCAACAGGCTGCTTACCATGATGCATTATCCACAAACTTCCTGTTACTTTTTGGTTATTAGATACTGAATGATTTCTGAGCAGAGAACTGTTATTCTCTCTTTCTGAAATGGATGAGTTTTGGAGCCTGAATGGGTTTCCAAAGTTGAACTGATTGGTTTCTAAATCTCATTTGAAGGGATAGCTGTCAAATGTGATCCTGCCCTTGAATGGAACCAGTGTCAGGAAAGAAGGCAGGTGTACTGCAAATGGAAAAGGTCTTTGTGAGCCTCTGCATTTAAGTTAATCAAGACCACCACAGTGGTATCAGTAACACAATTTCCGGTCTCATCACATTAGCCAGAGGGAGAAGGGAAGGTATGTACGTTGGAGTCACTGAAATGGAGATGCTGGCACATGCTGCAGCCATTGCTCTGCAGAATTGGTCCTGACTGATAGTCACCTGGGAATTAAAGCTGGCCTGGTGCTAGACAGGGAAGGAAGCTAGTGTGGAGCAGGAGAAGAGCATTTGCAGAAGCAGCATCCTGTTCACTCTGCTCAGGAAAGTAGAGCCATACAACAATGTTTGGTTTTCTGTCTATTCCAAAAAGTGACTGAAATTTTCTGTCTGGTGGGAAGTGTCTAAAAAAAACAGTTCAGCCTATGTTGGTTTGAATGCAGATTTATGCAGAAATGTTTCCAATAACCAAAAGTAAAATGTGGGCTCTTTGATTAAACTGGTTTGAAATGTGACATTTCCAGAGAAAGACCAGTTGTGAGGACAAGTCCTAATTCATGTTTGTCTCCAGATGCACTGCTTACTGAACACATAGGCCATAGTGAAACAACCACAGAAACAAGGCAATACGGGGTTTGGGATTGCGAAACAAGCAAACGACCCTAAGCCTCCAAGTCTGGGCACCATTAATGGATCTTTCAAATCATTCCAAAGTCTGGCCATATAAACTAGCTGGTTGGTCCATAGACAACCAGTGCAGATAGAACATTGGAACCGTCCTCTCCTGCCTTTATAGTTAGAGCATTAACTCACAGACTGCATCCCACTGCCTTTAGCTGGGATCCTCTTTCAAGCTAAACAAGGTTGAGCCAAGTCAGCAAGGGGATGGGAGTCCCCCAAGGAAAGCCCAGGCTCTCCCAGGAAGTGGCAGTGATCATTCAGTGGGAGGCACTGAGTCCTCAAGCAGTGTACACCTCAGTGCAGCACTAAAGGCTGTGGCTGGGTTGTCATTTTCTGCATGAGAGAGAACCCTGAGTTCCTGGTTGCTTATCCCTCTCCCAGAATTTGTTGCCAGATATGCCTGTTACTTTGGGGTATGCTCATTTATTAGGGTTACTCTTCTGGGGGAGGGGTTTCTGTAATTCTATTAATGTACTCCTTATGTCACTTGTGTGTTCATATGGAGCTCTACTTCTTCCTTTTGCAAGTCCCTTCCACTTGGAGCTATCCTGCAGGACCTAAGTTCCCCAGAGCTGGGTTCCTCCAGCCCTAGAACTAGATGAACGCGCACACACACACACTAACAGAGCAAGTCTGAGCGGACTGGGTCAATCAGGACTCTCAAGCTGATCCCCTCATATGTCCCTGTATTCAATGGGCTGGGTTAAGCAGCACTTTCAAGTTGTCACCCTTATGTGCCCCTAGTCTCAGTAGACTGGGCTGAGCAGCACTTTCAGCTGCCCCCCCCCCCTTATATGCCACAGGTTTGACATCCCACCTTCACGTCACAATTGTACTGGCAGTAACCCACTTGATGAGCAAACCCCACAGTATTTCTGGGCGCTACGGGGATCTTTAGCTTAGGTAAAAGAAGTGTTGCTGCAGAATAAATGGGGGAAGCTAAAAACACAACAGAGTAAAGTTCAGAGAGAGAGAGAAGCAACCAGCCTAACCATAAAAGTTATTTATTGAATAATAGTGATAACTACACAAGGAGAGCCTAAACCAACATAACATACATTATTAAAGGTTAATACCTGAGGTAGAAAGGAAAACAGAGAGAGGGGACAAAAAAGGGATCTCACCGCTCCCTGAAGCATGAACTGGTCAGGGTTCCCAGGTGATGGTGGTAGCTCAGGGTCCTGAGTGCAGGAGACAGGCAGAGCCCCCCAGCATGATCAGTCAGGAGATGGAGATGGAGATGGAGTCCCAGTGGAACTAATGCAGAGTTTTGTGTCTATACATCAGAACACTTACTTGGGCATAGGTAGGGGTTTTTGTAGAGAAAATACAATGGTTCAAGGGAGAACACTAGATTTGTTTATGGGTAAACTGATGACTTAAGGGTTTTCTTTAGACTAGACAATAGGAGCTGATCACTCTTGGCTATGGGTGGTGTTTTCTTCCAGGGAGCTCATAATGCAATTAGGCTGCTTCAGTATTTTGGATATCAATCAAGGATTTATTACTAGAATTGGTCTGATAATTGCTGAGCTGGGTGTGTGCAGGCATAGGTTCATTAACATTTGGAGCAGAAATTCCCATGATGCAGTGAGTCCCTGCTTTTCTGGTCCCAGAGTTCAGGGTGGTTCTCTGTTCTTCATTCTTTATGCTAATCCCTGTCCCATCTTTCATGCAGATGAGGCTAGGGGAGTTGTCTCTGTTCTTCATTCTGTGTGCTAATGGAGGTGTCTTAATCTTGTCACCCTTGTCAGGAGGGGTCTAGGTGTGTTTCCCAATGCCCATCACTGCTCTCTGCAAGCCTTTTCTCTGATCGGTTTTGGTTCAAGCAGAGACTGGTGGTATGGGGGTGTCTTTCATGAGTCAGACAGGCTAGATACTGCTCCCTGGTTTCCCAAAAACACAGAGCTGACTGGTATCACTGGGTTGCCATTTTCTGCATGAGAGAGAACCCTGAGTTCCTGGTTGCTTATCCATCTCCCAGAGCTCTTCCCAAGCCCATGCATCCCCCTCCCAGAGCCCCTCTCAGTGCCCATACCTCCCATCCCCAAGCCCATGCACCTCATACTGTCCAGAGTTAGGACAAAACCCTGGTGTCCTGGTCAAATGCTAGTTTGGTGGGTTGCATTTTGCCTCACTACATTCTCCTTGCAGCTTCTGTTGGACACTGGATTCTTCTTCACTTCCAGCCATGACCGGCAACTGTATAACTGGTGTTAAACAAGGTGGTAAACCTGTGGATTGCCTCCTGCTCCATTTTAGAGAGCAGCCTAATGAGCTTCTCATGCACAAAGAGGCATGTTTTTCTCTCCATTAATTTCACACGAACAGCAGAGCAGTCGTGTGTGTGTGCAGGGATGAGTTCTAAAGGTCTACGACATACTTAAAAGGGCACTTACCAGAGAAAGCTCCCATCTACGAATCACACAAAACATTTAATCTCTTGGCCATGGCCCCCTGGATAACCTTTCATGTGCCTCTCTCTCTCTCTCTCTCTCTCTCTCTGTGAATCTGGGAAAGTGCATTTACATCTACATTTCTCCTGGTCCTCAGCAGACAGCCATGTGCTTTACACTTCTTTGGCACAGGGCCCTCAGAGCTAAAGGGAGAGGGAGAATTGTCCAGGAGCTAGGGTGTTAGCCAGGGCCTGTGAAGATCCCACTGTTCAGTTCTCTGCTCTTCTACAGACTGCCTGCATCACCTTCGGCAAGTCCCTTAGTCTCTCTAGCCCTTAGTTCCATACAATGGAGATAACAGCCCTGCCTCCCAGAGAAGTTGGGAGAGTAAATACATTAAAGATTGTGAGACCATCAGGAAGGGAGGGTGCCATATAAATATTTTAGATAGCTAGGGCCCTCAGAAGTTTCAGGCTGAAGTTTTATCCCCCAGACTTCAGCAAGGTGGTTTGTTGAGTTCCATGTATACAGGAACCAAGGCTACGGACATGCTCATGTCAATGTGCTTAAAATAGGGCATAAGTCAAGGGTTGAATTAGGGTATGTCTACACTACGGAATAAGGTCGAATTTATAGAAGTCGGTTTTTTAGAAATCGGTTTTATATATTCGAGTGTGTGTGTCCCCACAGAAAATGCTCTAAGTGCATTAAGTGCATTAACTCGGCGGAGCGCTTCCACAGTACCGAGGCTAGAGTCGACTTCCGGAGCGTTGCACTGTGGGTAGCTATCCCACAGTTCCCGCAGTCTCCGCTGCCCATTGGAATTCTGGGTTGAGATCCCAATGCCTGATGGGGGCTAAAACATTGTCGCGGGTGGTTCTGGGTACATATTGTCAGGCCCCCGTTCCCTCCCTCCCTCCGTGAAAGCAAGGGCAGACAATCGTTTCGCGCCTTTTTTCCTGAGTTACCTGTACAGACGCCATACCATGGCAAGCATGGAGCCCGCTTAGGTAACCGTCACCCTATGTCTCCTGGGTGCTGGCAGACGCGGTACGGCATTGCTACACAGTAGCAGCAACCCCTTGCCTTGTGGCAGCAGACGGTACAGTACGACTGGTAGCTGTCATCGTCATGTCCGAGGTGCTCCTGGCCACGTTGGCTGGGAGCGCCTGGACAGACATGGGCGCAGGGACTAAATCTGGAGTGACTTGACCAGGTCATTCTCTTTAGTCCTGCAGTCAGTCCTATTGAACCGTCTTATGGTGAGCAGGCAGGCGATACGGATTGCTAGCAGTCGTACTGTACCATCTTCTGCCAGGCAGGCAAGAGATGAGGATTGCTAGCAGTCGTATTGTACCATCTCCTGCCAGGCAGGCAAGAGATGAGGATGGCTAGCAGTTGTACTGTACCATCTTCTGCCGAGCAGCCATGAGATGTGGATGGCAGGCAGTCCTTCTGCACCGTCTGTTGCCAGCCAAAGATGTAAAAGATAGATGGAGTGGATCAAAACAAGAAATAGACCAGATTTGTTCTTTATTCATTTGCTTCCCCCCCTCCCCCGTCTAGGGGACTCATTCTTCTAGGTCACACTGCAGTCACTCACAGAGAAGGTGCAGCGAGGTAAATCTAGCCATGTATCAATAAGAGGCCAGGCTAACCTCCCTGTTCCAATAAGAACGATAACTTAGGTGCACCATTTCCTATTGGAACCCTCCGTGAAGTCCTGTCTGAAATACTCCTTGATGTAAAGACACCCCCTTTGTTGATTTTAGCTCCCTGAAGCCAACCCTGTAAGCCGTGTCGTCAGTCGCCCCTCCCTCCGTCAGAGCAACGGCAGACAATCGTTCCGCGCCTTTTTTCTGTGCAGACGCCATACCAAGGCAAGCATGGAGGCCGCTCAGCTCACTTTGGCAATTAGGAGCACATTAAACACCACATGCATTATCCAGCAGAATATGCAGCACCGGAACCTGGCAAAGCGATACCGGGCGAGGAGGCGACGTCAGCGCGGTCACGTGAGTGATCAGGACATGGACACAGATTTCTCTCAAAGCATGGGCCCTGCCAATGCATGCATCATGGTGCTAATGGGGCAGGCTCATGCTATGGAACGCCGATTCTGGGCTCAGGAAACAAGCACAGACTGGTAGGACCGCATAGTGTTGCAGGTCTGGGACGATTCCCAGTGGCTGCGAAACTTTCGCATGCGTAAGGGCACTTTCATGGAACTTTGTGACTTGCTTTCCCCTGCCCTGAGGTGCATGAATACCAAGATGAGAGCAGCCCTCACAGTTGAGAAACGAGTGGCGATAGCCCTGTGGAAGCTTGCAACGCCAGACAGCTACTGGTCAGTTGGGAATCAATTTGGAGTGGGCAAATCTACTGTGGGGGCTGCTGTGATGCAAGTAGCCCACGCAATCAAAGATCTGTTGATATCAAGGGTAGTGACCCTGGGAAATGTGCAGGTCATAGTAGATGGCTTTGCTGCAATGGGATTCCCTAACTGTGGTGGGGCCATAGACGGAACCCATATCCCTATCTTGGCACCGGAGCACCAAGCCGCCGAGTACATAAACCTTAAGGGGTACTTTTCAATAGTGCTGCAAGCTCTGGTGGATCACAAGGGACGTTTCACCAACATCAACGTGGGATGGCCGGGAAGGGTGCATGATGCTCGCATCTTCAGGAACTCTGGTCTGTTTCAAAAGCTGCAGGAAGGGACTTTATTCCCAGACCAGAAAATAACTGTTGGGGATGTTGAAATGCCTATATGTGTCCTTGGGGACCCAGCCTACCCCTTAATGCCATGGCTCATGAAGCCGTACACAGGCAGCCTGGACAGTAGTCAGGAGCTGTTCAACTACAGGCTGAGCAAGTGCAGAATGGTGGTAGAATGTGCATTTGGACGTTTAAAGGCGCGCTGGCGCAGTTTACTGACTCGCTTAGACCTCAGCGAAACCAATATTCCCACTGTTATTACTGCTTGCTGTGTGCTCCACAATATCTGTGAGAGTAAGGGGGAGACGTTTATGGTGGGGTGAGAGGTTGAGGCAAATCGCCTGGCTGCTGGTTACGCGCAGCCAGACACCAGGGCGGTTAGAAGAGCACAGGAAGGCGCGGAACGCACCAGAGAAGCTTTGAAAACCAGTTTCATGACTGGCCAGGCTACGGTGTGAAAGTTCTGTTTGTTTCTCCTTGATGAAACCCCCCGCCCCTTGGTTCACTCTACTTCCCTGTAAGCTAACCACCCGCCCCTCCTCCCTTCAATCACCGCTTGCAGAGGCAATAAAGTCATTGTTGCTTCACATTCATGCATTCTTTATTCATTCATCACACAAATAGGGGGATGACTACCAAGGTAGCCCAGGAGGGGTGGTGGAGGAGGGAAGGAAAATGCCACACAGCACTTTAAAAGTTTACAACTTTAAAATTTATTGAATGACAGCCTTCTTTTTTTTGGGCAATCCTCTGTGGTGGAGTGGCTGGTTGGCCGGAGGCCCCCCCACCGCGTTCTTGGGCATCTGGGTATGGAGGCTATGGAACTTGGGGAGGAGGGCGGTTGGTTACAGAGGGGCTGCAGTGGCAGTCTGTGCTCCAGCTGCCTTTGCTGCAGCTCAACCATACACTGGAGCATACTGGTTTGGTCCTGCAGCAGCCTCAGCATTGAATCCTGCCTCCTCTCATCACGCTGCCGCCACATTTGAGCTTCAGCCCTGTCTTCAGCCCGCCACTTACTCTCTTCAGCCCGCCACTTACTCTCTTCAGCCCGCCACCTCTCCTCCCGGTCATTTTGTGCTTTCCTGCACTCTGACATTATTTGCCTCCACGCATTCGTCTGTGCTGTGTCAGTGTGGGAGGAGAGCATGAGCTCGGAGAACATTTCATCGCGAGTGCGTTTTTTTTTTCTTTCTAAGCTTCACTAGCCTCTGGGAAGGAGAAGATCCTGTGATCGTTGAAACACATGCAGCTGGTGGAGAAAAAAAAAGGGACAGCGGTATTTAAAAAGACATTTTATAAAACAGTGGCTACACTCTTTCAGGGTAAACCTTGCTGTTAACATTACATACATGGCACATGTGCTTTCATTACAAGGTCGCATTTTGCCTCCCCCCACCGCGTGACTACCCCCTCAACCTTCCCCCCTCCCTGTGGCTAACAGCGGGGAACATTTCTGTTTAGCCACAGGCAAACAGCCCAGCAGGAATGGGCTCCTCTGAGTGTCCCCTGAAGAAAAGCACTCTATTTCAACCAGGTGACCATGAATTATATCTCACTCTCCTGAGGATAACACAGAGAGATAAAGAACGGATGTTGTTTGAATGCCAGCAAACATACACTGCAATGCTTTGTTGTACAATGATTCCCGAGTACGTGTTACTGGCCTGGAGTGGTAAAGTGTCCTACCATGAAGGACGCAATAAGGCTGCCCTCCCCAGAAACCTTTTGCAAAGGCTTTAGGACTACATCTAGGAGAACCGCGAATGCCAGGGCAAAGTAATCCTTTCACATGCTTGCTTTTAAACCATGTATAGTATTTTAAAAGGTACACTCACCAGAGGTCCCTTCTCCGCCTGCCGGGTCCAGGAGGCAGCCTTGGGTGGGTTCGGGGGGTACTGGCTCCAGGTCCAGGGTGAGAAACAGTTCCTGGCTGTCGGGAAAACCGGTTTCTCCGCTTGCTTGCTGTGAGCTATCTACAACCTCCTCCTCCTCATCTTCTTCTTCTTCGTCCCCAAAACCTGCTTCCGTGTTGCCTCCATCTCCATTGAAGGAGTCAAACAACACGGCTGGGGTAGTGGTGGCTGAACCCCCTAAAATGGCATGCAGCTCATCATAGAAGCGGCATGTTTGGGGCTCTGACCCGGAGCGGCCGTTCGCCTCTCTGGTTTTCTGGTAGGCTTGCCTCAGCTCCTTCAGTTTCACGCGGCACTGCTTCGGGTCCCTGTTATGGCCTCTGTCCTTCATGCCCTGGGAGATTTTGACAAAGGTTTTGGCATTTCGAAAACTGGAACGGAGTTCTGATAGCACAGATTCCTCTCCCCAAACAGCGATCAGATCCCGTACCTCCCGTTCAGTCCATGCTGGAGCTCTTTTGCGATTCTGAGACTCCATCATGGTCACCTGTGCTGATGAGCTCTGCATGGTCACCTGCAGCTTGCCACGCTGGCCAAACAGGAAATGAGATTCAAAAGTTTGTGGTTCTTTTCCTGTCTACCTGGCCAGTGCATCTGAGTTGAGAATGCTGTCCAGAGCGGTCAGAATGGAGCACTCTGGGATAGCTCCCGGAGGCCAATACCATCGAATTGTGTCCACAGTACCCCAAATTCGAGCTGGCAACGTCGATTTAAGTGCTAATCCACTTGTCAGGGGTGGAGTAAGGAAATCAATTTTAAGAGCCCTTTAAGTCGAAATAAAGGGCTTCATTGTGTGGACGGGTGCAGGTTTACATTGATTTAACGCTGCTAAATTCGACCTAAAGTCCTAGTGTAGACCAGGGCTTAGTAACTAATTACTACATTTGAAACTGCAAAAGGCAACAAAGTATCAGACAGGCCCTTGCCCTGCTAGGACCAAATCAAAATGCATTTTGCTGCACCAGCAAGTATCAACCTACTCTAGCTCAGTAGATTAAATTATCACCTGCTTTCTGGTGGAAACAGCTGTCTGCGAGCTATCTGATTGTGTCTGTAACTATCAACCTTTCCTCTTCCAATCCAACTGAATCAAGCTAAATGTGCCTTGCAGAAGCTGCAGCTATGTTTTCTGCACAGCCCACTCTGGCTTGGCTGGAAACTTCAGCTATTTCTTGCTTTTCTGTCAAGGATAACTGCTAGTGTAGAGCTGTGAAGTCCAGACCTAGTCTCTTCCCTCCCCACTCACCTCTGAGCTGTCATGGAATACAGTGATGGAGGCTAATAAGTGAGCAAGTCTTCTGGTCACTTAGGCACCAATTAGTTCCCCTGGAGAAGGCTGATTGGGGGAATATATGGCTAATTGGCTGATCAGTCTGGGGTGATGTACCAAATAGCCATCAGCTGAGGGCTGCAAAAGAAGACACAGGAAGGAAGTGAGGGGAGAGGACTGGGTTAGCCAAGCTTAGTATGTGCTGAGGTTCCCAAGGGAAGGAGATCTCTGTTCCTCTCTGCACCCTGGAGAAGGGCAAGAAACTAAGTACTAATTTCAGAGTAGCAGCCATGTTAGTCTGTATTCGCAAAAAGAAAAGGAGTACTTGTGGCACCTTAGAGACTAACCAATTTATTTGAGCATAAGCTCTGGTGAGCTACAGCTCACTTCATCGAAGCTGTAGCTCACGAAAGCTTATGCTCAAATAAATTGGTTAGTCTCTAAGGTGCCACTAGTACTCCTTTTCTTTTTGTAAGTACTTGACTGTACTGAGACTGGCGGTGGAAATATAAATAAATAGTGTGGAGGTGCTACTCACTGGAGCATCTGAGACATTTGTGGTCATCAGAGGATGGGGACTGAGCGCTCCCCCATTACAATTGTGGGGGCATGTCTGGAGCTTGACTCCCCCAGTCATGGTGATTGAGACACCCATGGAGGAAGCCACTGTGAGGATTCAGTGTTTGGGCGATGGAGTAGACTCTGCAGTGGTTGGTGAAGCAGTGTAAGGAGCTGCAACAGATCATGCAGTCCTTCCAACAGCCATACCAATGGGAGAGACAATCCCCGCTGGCCTGGCAAGCGGAGCAGTAGAAGAGCTTGCAGGAATTTATCAGGGAGCAAGCACAAGAGCAGCAGCAGTTGCTTTAGAGACTGGTGAGTCCCAGTACAGGGAACAGTAATTACTATGTTGGTCTGTGTTAAATGGGGCCTACAGGTGACCACAGTGCATGTCTAGTGACTCTTGAGAAGGTAGTAATGGGAGCTGGCTGGGACACAGGAAAGCGGGCCCTCCTGTTAGTACATAGGAGACACAAGTGGCCTATGTGGCTGTGTGTGATGAACGGGCCAGGGAGTACAATGATGTTAATACAGCCATATTAGACCAAATGGTCTTGTTTATGGAGAAATATTGACAGAAATTTTGGGGCTGTTATATGGACTGGAGATGTATGTTCCAGTGCATATGCCCAAATGTTAATGGATTGGGCTGTCCATTGGTTAAAGCCGGATATGCAGAGTGTGGGCAAAATGATGGACTCCATAATCCTGGAGCAATTTCTGCAAAGCTTCCCAGAGAACGCCTGTGCTTGGGTTAGGAGGCAGCAATCCACAACTCTGGAGGGAGTGGTCAAACTCTCAGAAGAGTTTGAGGAAGCAGATTTCCCCCAAAAGAGGGGGTGTCCATCCAAGAGGCCTGAGCCAGGAAGGAAGGTTGGAGAATTGGCAGGGGTGAAGCCTGCAGAGAAGAAAAGGAAGAAGAGCAGAGGCACTCCTTAGGGGAGATGGGAAATTACCTGCTACTGATATGGAAGATGGACATATGAAAAAAGTGCCATATACAAACAGTGGACTGGCAGAATTTTGTGGTTGGACCAGGAACTTGGGGGAGTGGCAGAGAAAAATGCCAACCACCCTGGTGAAGGTGGGGAGGAGATGGGAGAGCAGCCTAGTGGATACTGCATCAGAGTGTTTGCTGAGTAGGAAGGATGTGGTAAAGCCACACTGGATCCTGCCTGGGGAAAGGGTGAGTTTAGAGTGCATCTGTGGGGAGAGAGAACTCTGCCCAATGGCCAAGATACCCCTGGAGTTCTAGGGAAAGTTCAGATGGAAAAGGGCTGGGGTTGCAGATAGGTTGCCACTTCCAGTGGTGTTAGGGAGGAACTGGAGCCCCTTCCCCTGTAGGAGGAAAGTAAGTGTCTAGGGTTTATGGCAGAAGGGAACGGAGCTGCCACCAAAGAAAAAGAAAGGGCTCGAAGTAGTGGAGCAGGAGAACCCTAGACAATGTGGTACCCACCAGGGAGAGGAAAAGAGAAATGAATGTTCCCAAGGAGAACATGGGGGGGTGGGAGGAAGGAAGAACTGGCCAAACAGGCATTAAGGGAAAACAGAAGCTGGAAAGTATTGGAGGGGGATGGGCTGTCCACAGATTGTTTGCTATCAGGGCCTTGAGAGGAGGAACCTCAAGATAAGTGGGTAGGACCAGGAGAATGAGAGGCCATAGAGGGAAAACACAAGGAAAGGATAGGCCCTGGCTCAAAGTAAAGAGGATGAGAGGGAGGAGACTAACCCCTCGAGTTGCCCTGGGTATGCAGACCAGTGGACTGAAACAGAACTTTGGGGATATCCCCCACCCATAAATTGTGATTTCTGTGGGTGGAAGGAGGACAATCACCTCGGGGGCAAGCAGGGGGAAAAAGATCCCTGGTGCCTTGCCTAAAGAAGGGAGAGCCTGTGGGAAATGGAATCTCAGCAGTAGACAAGGTGGGGAGGCATGTGACAGAGTACTGGAGGCTACCAAGTGAGCCGGCCTCTGGTCACTTAGCCCTGGTCTACACTAGGACTTTAGGTCGAATTTAGCAGCGTTAAATCGATGTAAACCTGCACCCGTCCACACGATGAAGCCCTTTATTTCGACTTAAAGGGCTCTTAAAATTGATTTCCTTACTCCACCCCTGACAAGTGGATTAGCGCTTAAATCGGCCTTGCCAGGTCGAATTTGGGATACTGTGGACACAATTCGACAGTATTGGCCTCCGGGAGCTATCCCAGAGTGCTCCATTGTGACTGCTCTGGACAGCACTCTCAACTCAGATGCACTGGCCAGGTAGACAGGAAAAGAACCGCGAACTTTTGAATCTCATTTCCTGTTTGGCCAGCGTGGCAAGCTGCAGGTGACCATGCAGAGCTCATCAGCACAGGTGACCATGATGGAGTCCCAAAATCGCAAAAGAGCTCCAGCATGGACTGAACGGGAGGTATGGGATCTGATCGCTGTATGGGGAGAGGAATCCATGCTATAAGAACTCCGTTCCAGTTTTCGAAATGCCAAAACCTTTGTCAAAATCTCCCAGGGCATGAAGGACAGAGGCCATAACAGGGACCCGAAGCAGTGCCGCATGAAACTTAAGGAGCTGAGGCAAGCCTACCAGAAAACCAGAGAGGCGAACGGCCGCTCCGGGTCAGAGCCCCAAACATGCCGCTTCTATGATGAGCTGCATGCCATTTTAGGGGGTTCAGCCACCACTACCCCAGCCGTGTTGTTTGACTCCTTCAATGGAGATGGAGGCAACACGGAAGCAGGTTTTGGGGACGAAGAAGATGATGATGATGAGGAGGAGGAGGTTGTAGATAGCTCACAGCAAGCAAGCGGAGAAACTGGTTTTCCCGATAGCCAGGAACTGTTTCTCACCCTGGACCTGGAGCCAGTACCCCCCGAACCCACCCAAGGCTGCCTCCTGGACCCGGCAGGCGGAGAAGGGACCTCCGGTGAGTGTACCTTTTAAAATACTATACATGGTTTAAAAGCAAGCATGTGAAAGGATTAATTTGCCCTGGCATTCGCGGATCTCCTGGATGTACTCCCAAAGCCTTTGCAAAAGGTTTCTGGGGAGGGCAGCCTTATTGCGTCCTTCATGGTAGGACACTTTACCACTCCAGGCCAGTAACACGTACTCGGGAATCATTGTACAACAAAGCATTGCAGTGTATTTTTGCTGGCGTTCAAACAACATCCGTTCTTTATCTCTCTGTGTTATCCTCAGGAGAGTGAGATATAATTCATGGTCACCTGGTTGAAATAGGGTGCTTTTCTTCAGGGGACACTCAGAGGAGCCCGTTCCTGCTGGGCTGTTTGCCTATGGCTGAACAGAAATGTTCCCCGCTGTTAGCCACGGGGAGGGTTGAGCGGGTAGCCATGCGGTGGGGGGAGGCAAAATGCGAACTTGTAACGAAAGCACATGTGCTATGTATGTAATGTTAACAGCAAGGTTTACCCTGAAAGAGTGTAGCCACTGTTTTATAAAATGTCTTTTTAAATACCGCTGTCCCTTTTTTTTTCTCCACCAGTTGCATGTGTTTCAATGATCACAGGATCTTCTCCTTCCCAGAGGCTAGTGAAGATTAGAAAGAAAAAAAAACACACTCGTGATGAAATGTTCTCTGAGCTCATGCTGTCCTCCCACACTGACAGAGCACAGACGAATGCGTGGAGGCAAATAATGTCAGAGTGCAGGAAAGCACAAAGTGACCGGGAGGAGAGGTGGCGGGCTGAAGAGAGTAAGTGGCGGGCTGAAGACAGGGCTGAAGCTCAAATGTGGCGGCAGCGTGATGAGAGGAGGCAGGATTCAATGCTGAGGCTGCTGGAGGATCAAACCAGTATGCTCCAGTGTATGGTTGAGCTGCAGCAAAGGCAGCTGGAGCACAGACTGCCACTGCAGCCCCTATGTAACCAACCGCCCTCCTCCCCAAGTTCCATAGCCTCCACACCCAGACGCCCAAGAACGCGGTGGGGGGGGCCTCCGGCCAACCAGCCACTCCACCACAGAGGATTGCCCAAAAACCAGAAGGCTGGCATTCAATAAATTTTAAAGTTGTAAACTTTTATAGTGCTGTGTGGCATTTTCCTTCCCTCCTCCACCACCCCTCCTTGGCTACCTTGGTAGTCATCCCCCTATTTGTGTGATGCATGAAAGAATGCATGAATGTGAAGCAACAATGACATTATTGCCTCTGCAAGCGGTGATCGAAGGGAGGAGGGGAGGGTGGTTAGCTTACAGGGAAGTAGAGTGAACCAAGGGGCGGAGGGTTTCATCAAGGAGAAACAAACAGAACTTTCACACCGTAGCCTGGCCACTCATGAAACTGGTTCTCAAAGCTTCTCTGATGCGTACCGCGCCCTTCTGTGCTCTTCTAACCACCCTGGTGTCTGGCTGCGCGTAACCAGCAGCCAGGCGATTTGCCTCAACCTCCCACCCCACCATAAACGTCTCCCCCTTACTCTCACAGATATTGTGGAGCGCACAGCAAGCAGTAATAACAGTGGGAATATTGGTTTCGCTGAGGTCTAAGCGAGTCAGTAAACTGCGCCAGCGTGCCTTTAAACGTCCAAATGCATGTTCTGCCACCATTCTGCACTTGCTCAGCCTGTAGTTGAACAGCTCCTGACTACTGTCCAGGCCGCCTGTGTAAGGCTTCATGAGCCATGGCATTAAGGGGTAGGCTGGGTCCCCAAGGATAACTATAGGTATTTCAATATCCCCAATGGTTATTTTCTGGTCTGGGAATAAAGTCCCTTCCTGCAGCTTTTGAAACAGACCAGAGTTCCTGAAGATGCGAGCGTCATGTACCTTTCCTGGCCATCCCACGTTGATGTTGGTGAAACGTCTCTTCTGATCCACCAGAGCTTGCAGCACTATTGAAAAGTACCCCTTGCAGTTTATGTACTCGGCGGCTTGGTGCTCCGGTGCCAAGATAGGGATATGGGTTCCGTCTATGGCCCCACCACAGTTAGGGAATCCCATTGCAGCAAAGCCATCCACTATGACCTGCACATTTCCCAGGGTCACTACCCTTGATATCAGCAGATCTTTGATTGCGTTGGCTACTTGCATCACAGCAGCCCCCACAGTAGATTTGCCCACTCCAAATTGATTCCCAACTGACCAGTAGCTGTCTGGCGTTGCAAGCTTCCACAGGGCTATTGCCACTCGCTTCTCAACTGTGGGGGCTGCTCTCATCTTGGTATTCATGTGCTTCAGGGCAGGGGAAAGCAAGTCACAAAGTTCCATGAAAGTGCCCTTACACATGCGAAAGTTTCGCAGCCACTGGGAATCGTCCCAGACCTGCAACACTATGCGGTCCTACCAGTCTGTGCTTGTTTCCCGAGCCCAGAATCGGCGTTCCACAGCATGAACCTGCCCCATTAGCACCATGATGCCTGCATTGCCAGGGCCCGTGCTTTGAGAGAAATCTGTGTCCATGTCCTGATCACTCACGTGACCGCGCTGACGTCGCCTCCTCGCCCGGTATCGCTCTGCCAGGTTCTGGTGCTGCATATACTGCTGGATAATGCGTGTGGTGTTTAATGTGCTCCTAATTGCCAAAGTGAGCTGAGCGGCCTCCATGCTTGCCTTGGTATGGCGTCCGCACAGAAAAAAGGCATGGAACGATTCTCTGCCATTGCTTTCACGGAGGGAGGGAGGGAACGGGGGCTGACTATATGTACCCAGAACCACCCGTGGCAAAGTTTTAGCCCCATCAGGCATTGGGATCTCAACCCAGAATTCCAATAGGCAGCGGAGACTGCGGGAACTGTGGGATAGCTACCCACAATGCAACACTCCGGAAGTTTCGACGCTAGCCTCGGTACTGTGGAAACACTCTTCCGAGTTAATGCACTTAATGCACCTAGAGCATTTTCTGTGGGGACACACACACTCGAATATATAAAACCGATATCTAAAAAACCGACTTCTATAAATTCGACCTAATTTCGTAGTGTAGACATACACTTAGGCACCAATTAACTCCCCTGGAGAAGGCTGACTGTGGAAATATATGGCTAATTAGCTGATCAGTCTGGAGGCTGCTGAAACAATTAGCTATCAGCTGAAGGCTACAAAAGAAGGCACAGGAAGGAAGTGAGGGGAGAGGATTGGGTTAGCTGAACCCCAGTATGTGCTGAGGTTCCCAAGGGAAGGAGATCTCTGTTCCTCTCTGTGCCCTTGGGGAAGGGCAAGAAACCACTATAAATACTTGACTGTACTGGGGCTGGTGGTGGGAATATAAATAAATAATATGGAGGTGCCATTCACGGGAGAGCCAGAGACGTTTCTGGGCAGCGGAGAATGGGGATGGAACATGCCCTGTTACAAGCCATTCAGACAGTCTGTTCCTCTAGCATGCTCACAGGGGACTCCTTGCTGGCGCTACCCCCTTTCCGTTGGAATTTATTGCCTGGCTAACATCCTCTGGGCTCAGCCCCTGTCTGGCACCTCTACCCAGCCCCTCTGCCCCTGAGGCAGCTACTCTCTCTTTGCCCACTCTCCGCCCAGCAGCTCTGTGCTGCTGTGCCCCATGCAAAGTGGTCTGCATACTGTGGCTGTTCATTTGCCGGGAGCAGCTCCAGCTGGCTTTCCTTCAGGAGCAATTGCATTCCTGCCCAGGTGGAAGCAGAGGTGGAAGCTGGCTGGTGCTGGCTCTTCTCCTCATTCCCAGCTGTTGTTGGGAGCAGGATCTTTTCTGAAATGACTTCCACACTTATTACTGGCTGACAATGTTACTTCCAAATTACCAGATGTTGAATGTCTGAGCACCTCGGATAGGGAGATGGGTTATAGGGATATGTACATTGCCCACTTTCTAGGTTAAATGCCCGACTGGTTAAATGCTAGACAGCCCATGCTAGTTTTTATAGCAAAGTGAGTTGAATGTGGCTGGGACATCCCAGTGGCTGCTGAAACAGAATCGGGGCTTCCTGGAAGACAGGAGATCTGAATTTGATGGTTCTCAAGGTGCTCAGGACTGTGAGTCACCTTGTTATCCCCCTGCCCTCAGGGTGAGGGGGTTTTGATTGTCCTTGACCCCCACTAGCTGGTCAGCCACTCAAATACTATTCTGTGGGCTATGTCAGCCCATATGTTGCCTGCAGGTTAAGAATAGGTGTACCCCAGCCCCTTTGAAGTGTTCCCTTCTAGTGTCCAGTCCATATCTACTGCATCCTGAGAGAAATGTACAGTCTGCTGGCCCCAAAGGAACAGGGTACTCACCAGCTTGCCTGATTCAGCTCAAGACCAGCATTTTGCTTAACAGCACAGCACTGAGATATATTTATAGTGAAAACATGAATACATTTGTTAGCAAAGAAATTCAGGACATAGTGAGTAAGGCTATTGGAAACTGTTACATGTAGACGAAAGCATACCTTTAGTCTCTAGAAAACATGCTAACAGGTTAACCTCCTCTCTAAAGAAATTCATCTCACCCAAACTTCTCTCCAGTGTTTTCAACCCAGGTTGGCTGAAATCCTGTTTTCATGAATGTAAATGCACTGTCCATTTACTTCCTGGATGCAGGATGAGGGTCAGGGAGGTCGTCTTTGCCGCCTTCTACCCCCCAACATTCATTGTTTGTACTCAGATGGGCTAAACTCCCAGGCCTTATTTTTCCTCTGTGCTCTTCCCTGTTGACTTCACAGCTCTTTGTCAACACTTGACTTTGTATGTAAATTGGCATCTATTGTGTTAGTTTACAATACTCAGTTTAATCCTGACAGAGATACAGATTTCCAACCCCCGACCCCGAAGGAAAAGCTGTTTGTCTCCTCTGGTGGTGACCAATACCACGATAAAGACTTTAGGAACATATTTTCAGTATACATACATAACTCCTTGCATCGTATCTGTACATATATTTCACAATAGTAATGACCACCCAGCTTTCATTTAAGACCTCACATGATAGTCTTTGGTGAACCAGAATGTCCAGACCAGTATCAGGACATTCCTGTAACCCCCTTGTCAGCTGGCATTAAGGAGTTCTTGGGTCACAGGGAGATTGGGGTTGAAATAGTCCAACTCTTAAACGGGGCCGAGGGGGGAGAAAAAAATAACCCCCTGTCATAAATATAAAGGGAAGGGTAAACCCCTTTGAAATCCCTCCTGGCCAGGGGAAAGCTCCTCTCACCTGTAAAGGGTTAAGAAGCTAAAGGTAACCTCGCTGGCACCTGACCAAAATGACCAATGAGGAGACAAGATACTTTCAAAAGCTGGGAGGAGGGAGAGGGACAAAGGGTCTGTGTCTGTCTGTGTGCTGCTCTTGCCAGGGACAGAACAGGAATGGAGTCTTAGAACTTTTAGTAAGTAATCTAGCTAGGTATGTGTTAGATTATGATTTCTTTAAATGGCTGAGAAAAGAATTGTGCTGAATAGAATAACTATTTCTGTCTGTGTACTTTTTTTGTAACTTAAGGTTTTGCCTAGAGGGGTTCTCTATGTTTTGAATCTAATTACCCTGTAAGATATCTACCATCCTGATTTTACAGGGGGAATTTCTTTATTTCTATTTACTGCTATTTTTTATTAAAAGTCTTCTTTTAAAAAACTGAATGCTTTTTCATTGTTCTCAGATCCAAGGGTTTGGGTCTGTGGTCACCTATGCAAATTGGTGAGGCTTTTTATCCAACATTTCCCAGGAAAGGGGGGGTGCAAGTGTTGGGAGGATTATTCATTGTTCTTAAGATCCAAGGGTCTGGGTCTGTAGTCACCTAGGCAAATTGGTGAGGCTTTTTACCAAACCTTGTCCCGGAAGTGGGGTGCAAGGTTTTGGGGAAGTATTTTGGGGGGAAAGACGCGTCCAAACAGCTCTTCCCCAGTAACCAGTATTAGTTTGGTGGTGGTAGCGGCCATTCCAAGGATAACGGGTGTAATATTTTGTACCTTGGGGAAGTTTTGACCTAAGCTGGTAAAGATAAGCTTAAGGGGTTTTTTCATGCAGGTCCCCACATCTGTACCCTAGAATTCAGAGTGGGGGAGGAACCTTGACATGGTGGCACAGTGGTGGGATTAACCTGAAATCATTTGAGATCCAGTTGAGATTTTTTGAACTAGAAATACAGATTTTAAAAAGGAAATTTTTTTTTCTTTGGAAAGAAAGTCCAGAAAGCAGCTTTGAAACTGAAAGCAGCTTGGTTTCTCTCTGCTTTGTGGCCAAGCAGAGACAAAAGGGGATTATCTTGTGAATTGCAGGTTTTTTTGCCTGGAGGCAGGGTACTTAACTCCTGCAGGGAAATTCACAGTCTTCCAACCCATTGTTTTTTTTTTTTCTTTTCTTCCTAAAAGTAAATAGGGGGTGTGTGTTCTACCCATTTGCTTTTTCTTTGGGCTGGGTAAGCAGGTTTCCAAGCAGTTGGAGGTTTTTTGCTTTAATTTGGGCCCAGAGCAGAGACAAGGGAATTGTCTTTTTCTGTAGGCTGACAGTCACTATCAGAGAATAGGTATTCTATTCCAGCACAGCAAAATTTTACAGCCACGTTTTGTTTGTTTATTTCTAAACCTCGGGTGTAAAGTTAGTTAAAAACAGAGAGGTTAGAATGACCAAATCCTCAGCTCGACTACAGCTGGAATTAGCCAAATTTCAGGCTGAGGAAAGACAAAGGGAACATGAAAGACAGATAGAACTCATGCAGCTGAAGAAGGAACAAGAAATGGAGGCAAGGAAGCATGTGGAGGAGGAGAGGGAAAAAGAGAGGAAGCATGTGGAGGAGATGGAGAGGATAAAGGCCCAGCAGAATATACCAACAAACCCTAGCAATCCTTCTCCAGGTACCACTTCCCATCCCAGAAAGTTCCCCACCTACAAGGCAGGTGATGATACTGAGGCCTTCTTAGAAAACTTCGAAAGGGCCTGCCTTGGGTACAACATCTCTACTGACCAATACATGGTAGAGCTGAGGCCGCAGCTCAGTGGACCCTTAGCTGAGGTGGCAGCTGAAATGCCTAAAGAACACATGAACAAGTATGAACTGTTTAAATCCAAGGCGAGAGTCAGAATGGGGATAACACCCGAGCAGTCTCGTCGGAGGTTCAGAGCCCTAAGGTGGAAACCAGACATGTCATTTACCCGACATGCCTACCACATTGTAAAACATTGGGATGCCTGGATATCAGGAGCAAGTGTTGAATCTCCAGTAAATTTGCCCTTCCTAATGCAAATGGAACAATTCTTAGAGGGTGTTCCTGAGGAAATAGAAAGATACATCCTAGACGGGAAGCCCAAAACTGTAATCGAGGCAGGAGAGATTGGAGCCAGATGGGTGGAGGTGGCAGAGAAGAAGAAAACTGGTCGCAGTTGGAGCGGAGACCAGAAGGGACCACCCCAGACCACACCGTATTACCGGGGGCCGCCCAAAGCCCCACCTACCTCCCAAAGAACCCTCCAGACCCCTTATCGTCCCACCACCCCGTTCTCCAGCAACCCTCCTCGCCCCAGTGACCCGTCAGCTGGACGATGTTTTAAGTGTAACGAGCTGGGGCATGTAAAGGCCAACTGCCCCAAGAACCCCAACAGATTACAGTTCATTGCACCGGAATCACACCAGAGGTCCACAGGCCCAGATACCTCCCAGATACCCTTGGAGCGGAGGGAAACTGTGAGTGTGGGCGGGAAGAAGGTCACCGCGTGGAGGGACACCGGAGCACAAGTGTCAGCTATCCATGCTTCCTTAGTGGACCCCAATTTAATCAACCCAGAGATCCAAGTGACGATTCAACCCTTCAAGTCCAACTCTTTCAATTTGCCTACAGCCAAGTTGCCTGTCCAGTACAAGGGCTGGTCAGGAATGTGGACTTTTGCAGTCTATGATGATTATCCCATCCCCATGCTGTTGGGGGAAGACTTGGCCAATCATGTGAAGCAGGCCAAGAGGGTGGGAATGGTCACCCGCAGCCAGGCTAAACAAGCCGTGAGGCCTAGCTCTGTTCCGGAAACTTCTATCAGGACCCAGTCAGAGGTGATGGACCTGGACCCCAGGCCAATGTCTGCAACAGCAGTAGTGGATCCAGTCCCAGAGACCCAGACGGAACCAGTCCCAGAACCGGAACCAGCCGAACAACCAACACCAGACCCCGTGTCAGCACTGAATCCAGTACTTGCAACCTCAACAACGGAGGGCCCCACCGAACCTGAACTGGCAGCAGCCGATAACCCGACCCAAGAGGCTCAGCCGGAGCCTGAATCCCAACATAGTGCACCAGCGGAGAGCGGTTCACAGTCAACAGAAACAGCTCCATCCCCTATATCGCTTCCAGAGGGACCAAGCCTAGGTCCACAATCCCATGAGGAACTGATGTCTCCAGCATCAAGGGAACAGTTCCAGACCGAACAGGAAGCAGATGAAAGCCTCCAGAGAGCTTGGACGGCGGCACGGAGCAACCCACCGCCTCTCAGCTCTTCTAATCGATCCAGGTTTGTTATAGAAAGAGGACTTTTATACAAGGAAACTCTTTCTGGTGGACACCAGGAAGACTGGCATCCTCAGAAACAGTTGGTAGTTCCAACTAAATACCGGGCCAAGCTCTTGAGCTTAGCCCATGATCACCCTAGTGGCCATGCTGGGGTGAACAGGACCAAAGACCGTTTGGGGGGGTCATTCCACTGGAAGGGAATGGGCAAGGATGTTTCTACCTATGTCCAGTCTTGTGAGGTGTGCCAAAGAGTGGGAAAACCCCAAGACCAGGTCAAAGCCCCTCTCCAGCCACTCCCCATCATTGAAGTTCCATTTCAGCGAGTAGCTGTGGATATTCTGGGTCCTTTTCCGAAAAAGACACCCAGAGGAAAGCAGTACATACTGACTTTCATGGATTTTGCCACCCGATGGCCGGAAGCAGTAGCTCTAAGCAACACCAGGGCTAAAAGTGTGTGCCAGGCACTAGCAGACATTTTTGCCAGGGTAGGTTGGCCCTCCGACATCCTCACCGATGCAGGGACTAATTTCCTGGCAGGAACTATGAAAAACCTTTGGGAAGCTCATGGGGTAAATCACTTGGTTGCCACTCCTTACCATCATCAAACAAATGGCATGGTGGAGAAGTTTAATGGAACTTTGGGGGCCATGATACGTAAATTCGTAAATGAGCACTCCAATGATTGGGACCTAGTGTTGCAGCAGTTGCTCTTTGCCTACAGAGCTGTACCACATCCCAGTTTAGGGTTTTCCCCATTTGAACTTGTATATGGCCGTGAGGTTAAGGGGCCATTGCAGTTGGTGAAGCAGCAATGGGAGGGATTTACACCTTCTCCAGGAACTAACATTCTGGACTTTGTAACCAACCTACAAAACACCCTCCGAACCTCTTTAGCCCTTGCTAGAGAAAACTTACAGGATGCTCAAAAAGAGCAAAAAGCCTGGTATGATAAACATGCCAGAGAGTGTTCCTTCAAAGTAGGAGACCAGGTCATGGTCTTAAAGGCGCTCCAGGCCCATAAAATGGAAGCATCGTGGGAAGGGCCATTCACGGTCCAGGAGCGCCTGGGAGCTGTTAATTATCTCATAGCATTCCCCACCTCCAACCGGAAGCCTAAGGTGTACCATATTAATTCTCTAAAGCCCTTTTATTCCAGAGAATTAAAGGTTTGTCAGTTTACAGCCCAGGGAGGAGACGACGCTGAGTGGCCTGAAGGTGTTTACTACGAAGGGAAATGTGCTGGTGGTGTGGAAGAGGTGAACCTCTCCATGACCCTTGGGCGTATGCAGCGACAGCAGATCCAGGAGCTGTGCACTAGCTACGCGCCAACGTTCTCAGCCACCCCAGGACTGACTGAACGGGCATATCACTCCATTGACACAGGTAATGCTCACCCAATTAGGGTCCAACCTTACCGGGTGTCTCCTCAAGCTAAAACTGCTATAGAACGGGAGATCCAGGATATGTTACAGATGGGTGTAATCCGCCCCTCTGAAAGTGCATGGGCATCTCCAGTGGTTCTAGTTCCCAAACCAGATGGGGAAATACGTTTTTGCGTGGACTACCGTAAGCTAAATGCTGTAACTCGCCCAGACAACTATCCCATGCCACGCACAGATGAACTATTAGAGAAACTGGGACGGGCCCAGTTCATCTCTACCTTGGACTTAACCAAGGGGTACTGGCAGGTACCGCTAGATGAATCTGCCAAGGAAAGGTCAGCCTTCATCACACATCTCGGGCTGTATGAATTTAATGTACTCCGTTTCGGGCTGCGAAATGCACCCGCCACTTTCCAAAGACTTGTAGATGGTCTCCTAGCGGGATTAGGAGAATATGCAGTCGCCTACCTTGACGACGTGGCCATATTTTCGGATTCCTGGGCAGACCACCTGGAACATCTACAAAAAGTCCTTGAGCGCATAAGGGAGGCAGGACTAACTGTTAAGGCTAAGAAGTGTCAAATAGGCCTAAACAGAGTGACTTACCTTGGACACCAGGTGGGTCAAGGAACTATCAGCCCCCTACAGGCCAAAGTGGATGCTATCCAAAAGTGGCCTGTCCCAAAGTCAAAGAAACAGGTTCAATCCTTCTTAGGCTTGGCTGGTTATTACAGACGATTTGTACCGCACTACAGCCAGATCGCTGCCCCACTGACAGACCTAACCAAAAAGAAACAGCCAAATGCTGTTCAGTGGACCGGAAAGTGTCAGAAGGCCTTTAACAAGCTTAAAGCGACACTCATGTCTGACCCTGTACTAAGGGCCCCAGACTTTGACAAACCGTTCCTAGTAACCACAGATGCGTCCGAGCGTGGTGTGGGAGCAGTTTTAATGCAGAAAGGACCTGATCAAGAATTCCACCCTGTAGTGTTTCTCAGCAAAAAACTGTCTGAGAGGGAAAGCAACTGGTCAGTCACTGAAAAAGAATGTTACGCCATTGTCTACGCTCTGGAAAAGCTACGCCCATATGTTTGGGGACGGCGTTTCCACCTGCAAACCGACCATGCTGCACTGAAGTGGCTTCACACCGTCAAGGAAACTAACAAAAAACTTCTTCGGTGGAGTTTAGCTCTCCAAGATTTTGATTTCGACGTCCAACACATCTCAGGAGCTTCTAACAAAGTGGCTGATGCACTCTCCCGTGAAAGTTTCCCAGAATCAACTGGTTAAAATCGTCCTTGAGATGTGGAAAATATTGTTAGTCTTTATGTACTTGGTAGTATATTTAGAGATGCATTTGTCTTATTAACTCTGTTTTCCTAGAGCTCCAGGAAGAAATCCCAGCCAGTGTTTCACCCTAGCTGAGATTTGGGGGGCGTGTCATAAATATAAAGGGAAGGGTAAACCCCTTTGAAATCCCTCCTGGCCAGGGGAAAGCTCCTCTCACCTGTAAAGGGTTAAGAAGCTAAAGGTAACCTCGCTGGCACCTGACCAAAATGACCAATGAGGAGACAAGATACTTTCAAAAGCTGGGAGGAGGGAGAGGGACAAAGGGTCTGTGTCTGTCTGTGTGCTGCTCTTGCCAGGGACAGAACAGGAATGGAGTCTTAGAACTTTTAGTAAGTAATCTAGCTAGGTATGTGTTAGATTATGATTTCTTTAAATGGCTGAGAAAAGAATTGTGCTGAATAGAATAACTATTTCTGTCTGTGTACTTTTTTTGTAACTTAAGGTTTTGCCTAGAGGGGTTCTCTATGTTTTGAATCTAATTACCCTGTAAGATATCTACCATCCTGATTTTACAGGGGGAATTTCTTTATTTCTATTTACTGCTATTTTTTATTAAAAGTCTTCTTTTAAAAAACTGAATGCTTTTTCATTGTTCTCAGATCCAAGGGTTTGGGTCTGTGGTCACCTATGCAAATTGGTGAGGCTTTTTATCCAACATTTCCCAGGAAAGGGGGGGTGCAAGTGTTGGGAGGATTATTCATTGTTCTTAAGATCCAAGGGTCTGGGTCTGTAGTCACCTAGGCAAATTGGTGAGGCTTTTTACCAAACCTTGTCCAGGAAGTGGGGTGCAAGGTTTTGGGAAGTATTTTGGGGGGAAAGACGCGTCCAAACAGCTCTTCCCCAGTAACCAGTATTAGTTTGGTGGTGGTAGCGGCCATTCCAAGGATAACGGGTGTAATATTTTGTACCTTGGGGAAGTTTTGACCTAAGCTGGTAAAGATAAGCTTAGGGGGTTTTTTCATGCAGGTCCCCACATCTGTACCCTAGAGTTCAGAGTGGGGGAGGAACCTTGACACCCCCTTTCTATACATTCAAAATAGTTGAGAAAAGCTGTTTGTATCCTTTCCCCAAGTATTTTCACTTATCTTTGTAGGTACAGTTACTTTTCTCACGGGTAGGGGCCCACAAAGCTGTTTAAACTATTTTTTGTGGAAGACTGAAATGTAAAATGTATGAGCCATAAAGGAATAGCAATGAGCTTCTCCAGACGCCTTTGCAGGCTACAGTGTACGCCTTTGAGATCTGAAGGCGCAGAAGGATGCTCCTATAGCCTGCTGTGGTGGAGGGGCACATTGTGATAACAGAGTATGAGAGGAAACAAAGCCAACTGCCCACTGAAAGGACCCAGGTGTAGTCAAACATGAGGGAAACTTTTAACTAATCCATTTATAACCAGCTCAGACTAGCAGCATTTGCCAAGTTTCCACTCCAAAGTCTGGAAACATTGACCATGGAATAGATTTACAGCTCATTACATCACTTTACTGTCCCTTCTTTATGTGATAGCTGAAGACTTGTATAAAAAAATACTCATCTTAAAACGGTTAAAAATGTACTTTGAACCTGATGAAGTTCAGATTTTGTGAAATTTGGGGTTTCTGGTTGCAAATCCAAGGTAAACTTGAATGCTTCCTAAGGCCATTGGTACTTTATACTGAGCTACAGGAGCTCGCTGAAGTTTGCTCTGCAGTGAGGTACAGGACTGGTTTTGCTGACACTTTTTCAGAAGCTTTGGTCCCATGGGGAATTCCAGGATGTAGATAAACTGAGGTTAAACCACAAAAAACAAATGCTGCAAAGGGCAAATGCACGTCATTGCTGTTGTTAGTTTTGCTCTTTTTCCCCAAGATGTGTGGTTAGGTTGAAGTTTCATGAAATGAGGCCAAACAAAGCACAAAAAGCGTGCAAATTTTCAATGACTGCTCGTAAGCAGTTTAACCTGGTCTGGGACCACAAACTGTAAAATACCTTGGTCGTAACTGTATAGCTATCACGTAGTGTCATGACTGGCAGAATTAAGGTTGTTCAGAAGTCCCAAGATCGGATTTCTTGTAAATTCAGCCTTAAATCTGAATTCCCTGGGTTTATAATGTTTGTTTGGGGGATAATACACCATCTCTACCATGTATTTCACCCAAAATGACTGTTATGCCCTCCACCTTAACTCTAGCTTAATGCAGTTGTTGTCTGGGAATGATGCAGTCTTTAATTATCAGATCATATATGGTTTTATCCTACATGGGTGTTCAGCAGAATTTGAAGTAAGGTAAGAACAGTAGGACAATGGAACAGCCTGCCTAGGGAGGTTGTGAATGCTCCTTCACTGGAGGTTTTCAAAAGGAGGCTGGTTAGCCATTGGTCTTGATTACTTAGACGCAACAAATCCTGCATCTTGGCAGGGGTTAGACTAGATGACCGTTGCGGTCCCTTCTAACCCTATGGTTCTTTGATCATCAGTCCCTAGAGGGGGACCCAACTCACGCTTTGCCAGTGAGTGGCACAAGTATGTGTGTGTGATAGCACTGGGATGTAGGGTGTCAAGATTCCTGAGTTCTGTGACTAGCTCTGGGAGCAGAGCAGCCTGGTGATTACAGCAGTAATTACAGGCACCATTGCCAAGCTCACGGCTCTGGCATGCTCATTCCAAGAGGCCTTGTGGCTGAGACTCGGCTCTGTGAAACCTGGGTTCCAGCTCCACCTGAAGTGACCTAGAACCTGGTTTGTAGATGGGGAGGAGGTGATGCTCGTTTCCTCCTGAGATAGGACACAGCCTTTGTCACTAATAAAGATTGTCTACTCCAGTGAAATACTCAGATTGTGCAGTAGAAGAGGGGAGATTAGACTCCAAGTCTGTCTGTTTCCCAACCAAGTGCCTCTTCCCCTGTGCCAAAGGCACTGAGCAGGTCTGTGAAGAGCAAGAGAAGGGAGAGGTAGGTGCATGTGCCCTTAGCAATAATGGCTGGTATTTGGCCCTGGGTCCAGGAGGCCTGAAAGGGGACTAGCAGGTTGAGTGCTGATTCAGAGGAGCTAGCTCCCTAGCTCCCAGGGAAACCTTAGAACAAACAAAAGGATTTAAAATGAATGTAAAACCGTCATCCCATGAAAGCCGCACCCTAGGGTTAGTCAAATAGCAGAAGAAGACTAAGGACTTTGGGGCTGTCTGAGCCCCTGTGCTGGAGCCACTCATTTCATTAGCTTTCCACTGGCTGTAGCTGATCTTGTTCCCTGCCGACAGATGTTCAGTTCTTCTTCTGTTTAGGTGAATTGTTTGTTAGACAGACCTGGCATCCAGCACTGCTGTCTCCTTTGGGTTGGCCTGGCAGTGGCAGAGGAGCAGGAGGAATTCTACTTCCTTATAATCAAGTCAAGCAAAGGATGAGAGCAGTGTGACACCAGACTGGGTGCAGTGTGATTTGGAACCCTGTCACAATCTACCTTGTCCCCATCTCATTTAACATTGGTCACAGATCATGAGCCTTGGGAAATTCCAGATATTACTCTGTAGAGAATAATTTCCTTCCAGGCGCCTGATGGGTACATCCTTTGGAGCACAGCTTTCCTGTGCAATGGACTTTGCAGCTGGGTCTGAGATGTTTACATATTGCGCATTAGAAATTTAGTTGAAAACATTAAAACTCTTTCAATTAAGAGCCTTTTCCCCACATGTGATCTGTCTGGCTTGGATTTCTGACCAGAGTTTGCTCCTAACCAGCTTTTGGAATTGATCCTACAAGAATTTATTGGGACTGTCTGGAGCCTAACATGAAACTTTTGCCCTTGCTGTGTTAGCGCTGTGATTTTTTTTTTTTTAAGGGGTGTTCACTTGAAATTAGGTGGAAAGAGCAGTTAATAAATTAGAACGAGAAATAAAAAGGAGAAAAGCCCAAATGTCATAAATATTTCCAGTTGAAACTCAGTCAAAAGCAGTTTCAGCAGTGGATTTACTACACGGCATTGATTTCATTTGACAGGATAATGTGCCAAAGAATAATGCACGTTGAGAAAGAGCTTCAAGAACTCTCTATTTTAAGTGCATTTTGTTTCAGTTTCAGATTGAGTGTACAAGTAGAAATTGAAGCTAAATCCCAGCCATAGATTAAATTTGAACCACGGAAGACATGGCCGATCCACAGAGATTCAAGCTTTATGAGCTGAGATTTATAAACTGCCCCTAGTCTAGCAAACTTTTAAACAGACTATTAGAGACTGACGACCATTCAATTAGTGCCTTTAAAAACCATTTTAAGTGAAAGCATTTGCTTTTCTGTGCAGTAATTTCTTAGATGCTCCAGTTTCAGGGAGTGCCTCCTTTGCATGAACTAAGAAAGCCAAGGAGCAATTGTATGAGGGATACCGGTCAGTTGCTCCGGCAGAGCTGAACGTCCTATAGTACAGTTTGGGTGCAAGCAGCACTCTGCCCTAAGCATTCTTTGATATTGTCTGAGGAGCTCAAAGTATCCAACAAGCATTAATCTTGATTTTGCTGCAGCCTACCAGCCCCCCGTAAAGCAGGCACTGTCAGATCCATTGCACAGAGGGATTTCTGCAGCTCACGTGGCAGAGCTGGATTAGAACCCTGGAACCTGCCTCCCACCCCATTGCTCTAAATACTTGCCAGCGCTGCTCTCCCTGTTGAGGACCACATTGTGCAGCAGTGCAGAGGGCAGCAAGGGCATGGTGAGCATCCGGCACACAAAGACCAGGCACAATCTCAGTCCTCTGAGTCTGGAGAACAGAGGAACTGCTTCCTCCTACCAGCCTTGGGGGACAAACTCCTCCCAAGGGGCATGGCTCAGCCCCCCTGCCCTCCAGCTCCTAAGGAGGCCCACTATCCAGAGGGACAGGGCAGGCTGCATGCCAGGGGATGGGTAAAATGATTGTCGCAGGCATGGCCTCTCCCTGAGCTCACTCCTAGGATGGGGCAGCTTCACAGGAGTGTGGCCATTGCTGCATCCCCAGAATACTGGATATTATGGTACTTCTGGAAACAGCATGAGCCTGCCCTTCTCTGCCCTGTGACCCATCTCTGCTGGCATGACCTCGCATACACTGTGACTGTGAGGTCATGCCACACAGAGGAGGCCATTTTTGAAGAGTACACCAGCCCACACCTGTCAGTGTGACCTCGCACGGTGCCTGGGAGATCACACCAGCAGGGGTGGAACAGTACACTCTTCAAAATGGCATCCCCATCTGTGATAGCAGACAAAACCAGTACCAGATGGGACAAAACCATAGAAAAGATGTCTGTCTGGCTTAAAAGCGAACAAATGGCCTGCCTATTCCAAACCCACTCCTCACGTGGCCATGTTCTGCCCTCAGCCTGCGGTGACAACACAGGCAATGTGTACGCAGAGCAAGGGCAGGGTCTTCATCTCGGGATGCATTCATTCCACGCTCAGCACCTGAGGATCTGAGCACCTACAGGACAAACGCCCCGAAGCTCAGAGCAGGAAGCCAGCGTATTAGTGAAGCTGCTCAGAATTTCCAGCACAAACGTTCCCCTTCTAAAGTGTGGCTTTTTCAACAAGACAGTTTTACAAAACTGAGTGGTTTTAAAAATGAAATTTCAGTTTTTTGAAAATGTGACAAATAATAATCAACACGTGCAGCTGTGTGTGCTCTGGGTTTTGTTTGATCGGTTTGGGGCTTCTCTTTGAGGTCTTGGTTTTTCAGCTTTGGGCTCAGTTTTCACATTCAACTGTCGCATGTGGTTGCTGTTCTCCTCTTCCTCCTCATGCTTTTTGTATTTTTGTGACAAGAAGGAGCGAAGAGCCCGATCTGCCACTCTAGACCTTTCCTTATTGCCCATAATTCCATCATGCCCCTCTCAATGTCCCCTCATGCAGGGGTCCCTACAGACCTCAAGCGATTTTCATTGCAAAGTGCTGTTGTATGTGTTCTGATATAGTCAAAGATCCATAGAGTTTAAAAGGCAGAAACTGGCCTTTTGTCTGAAAAAGGTGTCTGTCACTTTGGGTGAATCTCTGCTTTTTTTTTTCCAGTGACTTCCCAGTATTCCAGGCTAAAATACTTACCAGGGGATATTGACACAAACTGTTACATCCTAGACACCTTACTGTGCTGATTGAGCAAGGAATCATCTACCAAACAAACATAGCTTCTGCAGTCAGGTTAGTTCTGTTCTGAGATGCTTGCTAAATATCCTAAAATTCTGATATTAAGGGGCAGAGGAGGTAATAAGCTGTGGGGGTACCAGAGGGATGCCGGCTTAGTCCGTTGTATGTCACAGGGTTTTGGTGGTAGCCTTTTGAACCTGCTTTAGGGCCCTGTTTCAGGGAAGTACTTAAACTGAAGTCAACGTGACTAAAATGCATATTTCGGGTTAGGCATGTGCTTAAGTGTTTTGCCGAACTAGGGTCTAGAATGATCATTATGAATATTTCTGTGAACACATTGTGGATATACAGCATGTTACTGGGGGGTTTGGGAACTAGTCAGGCAGGATTTAATAATCTGATCTAACCTAGGGAGAAATATCCTAGAAGGAAGTATTGGCAAAGCTAGAAAGGCAGGTTTAATGCATAGGGAGCTGTCCGGAGCCATAGGAGACACTGGGTCAATGCCTGGCTCAGCCCCAGGCTCACTGTGTGACCTGGGGCAGGTGGTTTAATATGAGGGGAGGGATAGCTCTGTGGTTTGAGCATTGGCCTGCTAAACCCAGGGTTGTGAGTTCAATCCTTGAGGGGGGCCGTTTAGGGATCTGGGGCAAAAATTGGGGATTGGTCCTGTTTTGAGCAGGGGTTGGACTAGATGACCTCCTGAGGTCCCTTCCAACCCTGATATTCTATGTCCACAGTTCCCTACCTGTAAATTGGGGGGAGGGGGGGTGATGTGCCCCTGCCTCCGAGGGGCACAGATGTCAGTCAATGATTGTGGGGTTCTCAGATGCTACAATGGTAGGGGCCATGCAAATATATGGCTGGATGAAGTCTGTCCTGTTAGTATGATGTGAGGAGAGAGGACAGGGCCAGCATCACCATAGCAAAATGAGTTTGTGACCTGGGGTAAGTTTCCCTTCTGTGCTGAAACTCTCTGTTCAGACGTCCCATTCCAAGATGAAATTTTTCTAACCAATTTTTAAAAATCAATTTATTTTATAGGAGTAAAATGATAAATTTGTGCCACTCTCAAAGACTGCATTGCTCCTCACAAACCACTGTGTTAAACATTCATGTGCTGCTTGTGCATAATGTGGATCATAATGTCCATACTGGGTCAGACCAACGGCCCATCTAGCCCAGTATCCTGTCTTCTGGGAGAGGCCAATTCCAGATGCTTCAAAGGGAGTGAACAGAACAGGGCAACTTATCAAGTGATCCATTCCCAGCATCTGGCCGTCGGAGGTTTAGGGATACCCAGAGCATGGTCTTGCATCCTTGACCATCTTGGCTACTAGCCATTGTTGGACCAATCCTCCATGAATGTATCTAGTTCTTTTTTTAATTCAGTTATACTTTTGACCTTCACAACCTCCCCTGGAAACGAGTCCCACAGGTTGACTGTGTGTTGTGTGAAGAAGTACTTCTTGTTGGTTGTTTAAAACCTGCTGCCTATTAATTTCATTGGGCAACCTCCTGGTATATGTTATGTGAAGAGGGTAAATAACACTTCCTTATTCACTTTCTCCACACCAGCCATGATTTTATAGACCTCTCTGCTATCCCCCTCAGATGTCTCTTTTCCAAGCTGAACAGTCCCAGTCTTTTTCATCTCTCCTTACATGGAAGCTGTTCCATACCCCTCATTTTTTGTTGCCCTTCTCTGCACTTTTTCTAATTCTGATGTATCTTTTGTGAGATAGGGTGACCAGAACTTCATGCAGTATTCAAGGTGTGGGCGTACCATGGATTTATACAGTGGCATTATAATATTTTCTGTCTTAGCTATCCCTTTCCTAATGATTCCAAACATTCTGTTTGCTTTTTTGACGGCTGCTGCTGCACATTGAGCTGTTTTCAGAGAACTATCCACAATGACTCAGATCTATCTTGAGAGGTAAGAGCTAATTTAGAACCCATTAATTGGTATGTATAGTTGGAATTATGTTTTCCAATGTGCATTACTTTGAATTTATCAACATTGAATTTCATCTGCCATTTTGTTTCCCAGTCACCCAGTTTTGTGAGATCTCTCTAACTCTTCACAGTCTGCTTTGGACTATATTCAGTAATTTTGTATCCTCTGCAAACTTTGCCACTGCACTATTTACCCCCTTTTCTAAATCATTTATGAATATGTTGAATAGCACTGGTCCCAGTATAGACTCTTGGTGGACACTGCAATATAACTCTCACCATTGTGACAATTGACCATTTATTCCTACTCTGTTTCCTCTTTTAACCACTTACTGATCCATGACAGGACCTTCTCTCTTATCCCATGACTGTTTAGTTTGCTTAAAAGCCTGTGAGGGACCTTGTCAATGGCTTTCTGAAAGTCCAAGTACACTTTATCAACTGGATCACTCTTGTCCACATGTTTGTAGACATCCTCAAAGAATTCTAGTATATTGGTGAGGCATAATTTTCCTTTACAAAAGCCATGTTGCTTTGGCTCCAACATATCATGTTCATGTATGTATCTGTTTCAGTGAATTTGCCTGGTACTGAAGTTAGGCTTACCGGCCTGTAATTGCCGGGATTGCCTCTGGATTCTTTTTTAAAAAATCCATGTCACATTAGCTATCCTCCAGTCATCTGGTACAGAGGCTGATTTAAGCAATAGGTTACACACCACAGTAAGTAGTTCTGAAATTTCATATTTGAGTTCCTTCAGAACTCTTGGGTGACTACCATCTGGTCCTGGTGACTTATTACTGCTTAATTTATCAATTTGTTCCAAAAATGTCGGACACCTCAGCGTGGGACAGTTCCTCAGGTTTGTCCCAGAAAAAGAATGGCTCAGGTTTGGGAATCTCTCTCATATCTTATGCAGTGCAGAGTGATGCACGAGAATAGTTCATTTAGCTTCTCCACTGTGGCCTTGTTTTCCTTGAGCATTCTTTTAGCATGTTGATCGTGCTGTGGCCCCACTGATTGCTTGCCAAGCTTCTGCCTTCTGAGGTATTGAATTATTTTTTCTTTTGTTTTAAGTTTTGATGTCTTTTGCTAGTGGATCTTCAAATTCTTTTTGACCTGTCTAATTATACTTCACTTGCCAGAGTTTGTTCCTTTCTATTTTCCTCAGGGGGATTTGATTTCCAATTTTTAAATGTCTTTTTGCCTCTAATTGCCTCTTTTACTCTGTTTAGCTATGGTGGGGGTTTTTAAGTCCACTTATTTTTATTATTTTTTTATTTGGGGTATACATGTAGTTTGAGCCTCTGTTATGGCATTGTTTAAAAGTTTCTGTTCAGCTTGCAGGCATTTCACTCTTGTGACTGTTCCATTTAATTTCCATTTAACTAGCCTTCTCATTTTTGTTTAGTTCCCCAGTTTGAAGTTAAATGCTACTGTGATGGGTTTCTTTGAAACTTCCCCCTAAAATGATAAATGTAATTATGTTATGGTTGCTGTTACCAAGCAGTTCAGCTGTAGTCACCTCTTGGACCAGAGCCTGTGCTCCACTTGGGACTGAAACAGGAATTGGCTCTCCCCTCATGAGTTCCAGGACTCCAACTAGCAGTCATTAATGGTGTCTAGAAATTTTCTCTTCATCCCATCCTGAGGTGACATGTTCCCAGTCAATATGGGCATAGCTGAAATTCCCCATTATTGGATTTTCTGTTTGACAGCCTCTCTAATCTCCCTAAACATTTCACAATCACTATTACCATCCTGGTCAGGTGGTTGGTAGTGGATTTCTATTGCTAGGATCTTTTTATTTAAGCATGGAATTTATATCCATACAGATTCTATGGTACAGTTTGATTCTTTTAGGATTTTTACTATATTTGATTCTATGCTTGCTTTTCCCATATAGTGCCCCATCAGTGTGACCTACTCTGTCATGCCTGTATATTCTATATCCTGGTATTACCCTGTCCCATTGCTTGTCATCATTTCATCAAGTTTCTGTGACACCCATTATATCAATATCCTCTTTTAATACCAGACACTCAGGTTTTACCATCTTAGTATTTAGACTTTTTTTGTATTTGTATACAAGCACTTAAAAATTGTCAATATTTAGTTGTCTGCCTTCATGTGATGAAACTGAATGGGACACTTTTTTGTTTGACTGTTTCTCTTCAGTTCCTATTTTATTATATCAACTTCTATTCTCTCCTTATCTAGGATATAGAGTAACCTCTTTAATAAATCCTCCCTTAAGGAACGTGTCTGTCTAAACTGTGCGCTCCACCACATCTGTCAGCTTTCTGCCAGGTCTTAGTTTAAAAACTTCTCTATGATCTTTTTAATTTTACCTGCTAGCGATCTGGTTCCATTTTGGTTTAGGTGGAACCCATCCTTCCTGTATAGTCTCCTCCTTTCCCAAAAGGTTCCCTAGTTCCTAATAAACCTAAATCCCTACTCCATCTCATCCACACATAGAGATCCTACAGTTTTGCCTGTCTAACTGCCCCTGTTCATGGAACTGGAAGCATTTCAGCAAATGCTACCACGGAGGCCCTGGACTTCAATCTCCTTACCATCATTCACTTTAGTTCAGGCCAGCAAGTGACCCATGCCCCATGCTACAGAGGAAGAGAAACAGATCTAGGTCCAATTCTGTCACAAGATCAATGGCAGGATTAGGGCCCCACAGGTAATGGAGCCATGAGCAGTAACTAGACTGGGGGAATCCAGTCAGACTTGCCTGCAATTTTACATTTTCTAGAATTCCAGATGAGCAGGAGCTGTGGGATATCTGCATATTGGTGAAGTGCTTTATACCACTTATTCCCCAGTCCCATAGAAAAATCCTTTCAGATTTACTTGGATGCTGCCTTCTGATCTGCAACCAATTAGTGAAACTTTAGAGGTGAAGAAGCCCTACCCCTGGGATAGGGTGAATCCCTTTTATAACCGCTCCCGGTTCTCCATGGCAATCAGAAATGTATATCCTTGTAAACGAACAACATTCGAGTGGCTCTGCATCCCTCTTTCAGCTGTCTGCTCTCTCCAGATGGACATGTTATCCCTAGGGAAAAGGACTTTTCCAGGTCTGTGTTATGAGACCTCCATCTCGTCATGGTCTAGCTGGAGCTCACTTCCAGCCCTTTCCTACAGGGAGACACACATTGTTTCTCCTTTTCTACCCAGACCCCACCTGATCTCAAGTAAATGGGCAGCTAACCTCCTTTCCATAACTACTGTGGTGTGTTTCTCCACCATGTTAGCTCAATCCAGGCAGCATAACATGGCTGACAAGCCCCATTGTGATGGAGAGCAATATGCCTGAAGCTGTGCCAGCTGGCCATGCTGGAGCCTATTGGGGTGCTTAGATAATAAGGGAGGTGGGCACAGACCTGAACACCAGAGTGGGAGCCACCAAAGATGGCAGAGGTTTAGATCCAGCTCTGCTACATTGGCCCCTCTCTGGTAGTACTTCACACTCCAAAGAGCTTCATGTCAGCGAAGGAGCCGCCTGGCCCCACGGCAAGGCTGGCAGAAGTTGTTAGCTCCATTTTGCACAGGGTGAAAGTCCCCGTGTGGCAAGATACCTCTCTTTTTTTTTTTTCTCTCGCCAGCCTTAGCATTTCTCCCCTCTGGTGATGGTGGGCCAGGAGAAATTAGTCCCACTCAGGCAGGGTTTGCCTTCCCCCTTCAGTGCTCCCTTGGTTGTGTCTTCAGGGTAGGCCTGACAGTAAACCTAAGGGTTCTCCTTCCCCACTCAAAAAGGGGAAATAGTCCCATAGACCCAAACAAAGGGTGATACCTTTCTCTGACTCCTTGCTGGGACAGGGTGTCATCCTGATCTTTGTTCTGGGATGTCAGTCCTTCTCCTAGCCAGCACTCGGGCTTGTCTGCTTCCCCTATGGGAAGGGGCACAGCCTTTTCTCCTGGAGAAGCTACTTCCCTGCTGCTACTAGCCTTGTAAAAGCTGGTATCTCTCCCTCTGCACTTTCTTTCACTGGAGGAGTGGTTTTAAAAGGCAGCCCTTAACTGGAATCAGGTGTCTCCAATTAACCTCAGGTAACTCCATCTTAGTTTGTAGGAAAAAGGGCCTGCAACATTCTAGGTCTAACATATCTGTCTTCCACTACCCTCTTGCGCCAACAACCCGCAAGGGATATCGGTTGGTGGCTCCTTCATGGAGCACAATACCTGTTCATTCTGTTGTCCCCCAAAATCAGTTGAGTTCCTGGGCTCAGTGGATCCTCCCCAAAGGCTGGGGGCTGGTCCTTTAGCCATGAGTGGGCTTTCGCCCGCCCACTTCCCCTGGAATTTTCAATAGGACTACCCTCTTGCACCCATGTGGCCTGACTTTGTCACACCAGAAAAGGAAATGACTTGTCCAAGTCATGCAGCAGAATCTGTGGTTCTCATAGATCTTCTGGCTCACACAGGCTTGTATTCTAACCACTAGACCACAATTTCTCTCCATTGCCTAATGAAATCAGTGTCTAACACACCACAAAGCATTTGCAGCTCAGGAAATGCTTTGTGTTGTGTTAGACATCCTCCTTGTCCATCAAAGAAAAGCTCTTCTCTGAGTTTTCTGTTCTCAACTCTTTCCTGTGTGTGAAAAGCATAGTCCAACTTCAATATTTCACTGGTAAGCCAGTCAGTTACACAGGATGGAGTCCAGGAATTTGCCTTGTGTACTATCTCCCCTTATGTTGGCTCTGCTCACCAGCATTTTATTAATGTGTAATATGAACAACTCTAGTTATGTAGCAACTAAATATGATCTGGGTTTGGTAGGGACTGAATGGTTCCTACTTCTAAACTTTCTACAAGTGACTGAGAAATGTACAGCCCACCACAGGGGTCCAGCCCTTGTTTTGTCTAGGAAAATGTAGTGTTTAATTTTCCTGGAAATGGCTGTCATTCCAGAGAGCTGCTTGGCCATTCCTCGGGGAGTAGCATGCAAAGCACTTGCTTCCACTGTGCACTTTCCTAGTGACAATGAAATGGCAGTGGGCCAGATCTTGCAATGAAACAACACTGATTGACACCAGCTGGGGATCCGGCCCATTGACTCCAATGGCATGTGCTGATTTATGGCAGTTGGGGATCTTGGCCCACTTGGCTGATTTACACCATCTGGGGTTCTGGCCCCACTGCCTTCAATGGGGCAAGGCCCATTACACTAGCTGGAGACCTGGCCCAGTAATAGGGAGCTGTGACTGTCTTTTCACAGTTAAAATAAACCAGGTTTTAATAAGCCCAATTTTTAGGCCCTCTCCTTCCCCATGCTATAATTAACCAAATTGGTTTGACCTGAAAATTGACCCATTCACTCTGAAAGAAAAGAATTTTTCTGCAAATCTTCAAGGAAATTGTTCAACTGGTTTTTGAGTTATGTTAAATGAGCCTAGTTTGACATCTTGGCTTCTTTGAGTCCTTCCAACCCCAAACCAGCTTATTTACTGCCTTATTAACCCTTCCACATGGCAAACTCTCCGGGAACACTCTGAAGAAAGTAGGCCATAATAAAGTGAAGTTATTAATGATTGCTGTCTCTGAGTGTAAGGGTTATAGTCAAAGCCCTGTGGCCTATGCAGCACACTAGACCTAAACGGTGTGGCAAGGCTGGCAGATTATGCTGTACTGCCTCCTACGGCTTTTTCCCCTCACTGCACGGCCGACCATAACCCTTGTGTTATTGACAGTGTGGCACTGTGCAGCTGCGTCTCAAACTCTTGAGTAAAAGGCAGCAGGGGAGGGGGCAATTAGGACTCTTGGTACCCAGGGGAGTTTGAGGCCATTGGTGTTTTAGGACAGGGGAGGGGGTGATGTCATCTTTCCCTCCCTTCTTGGGCCAGGTTTGTATAGCAGCCCTGAGGGACCAGAGAATTTCCCTCCCTACCCCGCCCCCAACAATTTTTTTTTCCCAAACGTAATTTTGCAGCAATTGATATGGCCATGTAACAACGTTCCCCACAGGGGCCTGGTCAGGTATAGCTAGGAGCTGCATGCCCTCTGCTGGGTGGCAGCAGCTGAGGGAAATTAAATGGTCAATGACACTCAGATTTGCCTTTGGCCTGTGCTTTTGGAGCTGTAGCAGGAGTGTTGCAGGTGTGCAGGGTTATCCGGTGGTGGTGCTTGCTTAAGCCAAAGGCTTTGGAGCATATGGGCACACAAGTGGGGTTTTTGGCAAAGTGCGAGGCAAGGTGCTCACGCTGTTTCTAAGTCACAGATGCTGCAGTAGCTCTATAGGCTATGCCCACACCGTGAGCTGGGGATGAAATTTCCAGTTTGAGGAGGCACCCCCTTGCCAAGCGATCGAGCTAGTAGCTAAAACTAGACATGTACACATGGCAGCAGGAGGGGCCCTGAATATGTCCCTGTCAGGCTTTATGTACTCAGAGCAGCCAGCCACTCACACAGCTACAGCCACACTCAGGGCTTAAACAACGAGGAGTACTTGTGGCAGCTTAGAGACTAACAAATTTATTTGGGCAGAAGCTTTTGTGGGCTAAAACCCACTTCATCAGATGCATGGAGTGGAAAATACAGTAGGAAGATATATACAGAGTATAGGAAAAGATGGGTGTTGCCTTACCAATTCTAAGAGACAATTCATTTAAAGTGGGCTATTCTCAGCAGGAGGAAAAATCACTTTTGTAGTGGTAATCAGGGTGGCCCAGTTCAAACAGTTGACAAGAAGGTATGAGTAACAGTAGGGGGAAAAATTAGCATGGAGGAATAGTTTTTAGTTTGTGTAATGACCCATCCACTCTCAGTCTTTATTCAGGCCTAATTTGATCGTGTCCAGTTTGCAAATTAATTCCAGTTCTGCAGTTTCTCATCAGTCTGTTTTTGAAGTTTTTTTTTGGTTGAAGAATTGCCACTTTTAAATCTGAGTGTCCAGGGAATTTGAAGTGTTCTCCGACTGGTTTTTGAGTGTTATAATTCTTGACGTGTGATTTGTGTCAATTCATTCATATAGCTCAGTGGTTTGAGCATTAGACTGCTAAATCCAAAGTTGTGAGTTCAATCCTTGAGGGGGCCATTTAGGGATTGGGGGTAAAAATTGGGGATTGGTCCTGCTTTGAGCAGGGGGTTGGACTAGATGACCTCCCGAGGTCCCTTCCATCTCTATGATTCTTTTGCGTAGAGACTGTCTGGTTTGGCCAATGTACATGGCAGAGGGACATTGCTGACAAATGATGGCAGATATCACATATGTGCTTAGTATGCTGGTGTGGGTATGTCTCCTTGAGCTGGGAATTACACCCCCACCTCAAAGTGAAGCCATATCCATAGTGAAGGGTGTAATCAGAACTCTGTTATCAGCATTTGTTTCGTTTCCCTTACGCTGTACCTTTCCACACGAGTATTTCTGCTTTGCTTTGAAGGCCCACTGGAATTTTGTTGTTGAAGTTCGTAAGGCAGGTGGTCAGACTGTTTAATTCATGGCAGGCAGGGGAATGGAGGCATGCCGAAACACACATTCAGGAAGCTTCTTACAATCTAATTGCAATTTCACTGCAACCGTCATTGCCAGTAAATAAAACTGGTCAGTAAATAAAACAGTCAGTAAAACTGCTGTCCTCTTCCCAGGAGGTGCTTGGCACTGCTCAATTTTTTCAACACAGTGTTATTTCAGTGAGAACAAATGTCTTTGTGGAACTTTGGGGAAAAAAAGAGAAGTTTTCCAGCTTTTCAACAAAAACAGGGGAAACAGAACGTGAATTTTTTTTGACCAAACTTTTTTGGCTTTGGTGAAGATTTTCTGTTTTCAGGTTTTTTTATTTTTTTTATTTTTTTATTTTCCTAGATCCTTTTTTTGAAAAACAACTTTTCAGTTTGGGGAGGTTCAGTTTTCTTCATTTAAAAACTGGGGGCAGGGGCGTGGAAAATCTTGATTAAAATTTTCTTTTTTAAATTTCCCATGACAAATCATTTCTCACGTTCGGAGCAGCTCCAGCTGCCCTGAGCTAGTGTGACCCGCAGGTAACTGTGTGGTGCAGGTTCCCGCACTCCCATGCATTTGTGCCAGTCCCCAGAAGAGATGAGTTTGTTACAGTCCTACCTGCTGAGCAGGACTCCTTTTAGCTCCCGGTGTAGCAGTGTGTGTTCCTTGCACTGTGTGCTCTTTGATCTAAAGGGCCCGTGTTCATGCCTCAGGCAGCTATCGCACTAATCTCGACAGGGAGTTGCTACAACCCCCCCCCCCCCCCCCCCAGCCCCTGGATGAGGCTTCTCTGTCTATCCAACAGTTAGCCAGAAAGGGGATTCTCTCTCTGCACCTCACTCCTCCTTTTTCCCTCTTCCTGTGTCACATTCCTGGCCCTGCCCGTGCTGCTGCTGGCCCACTAGAGGGAGTGGCTTGAAGGGCACGGGCACAGTTTTAATAATGAAAGAACCTAAGCAAACTATTCCTTTTATTGGGCCTGGCCTGGCAGGTGCCTTATGCAAACTTAGTGCAGCCCTGGAGCATACACCTAAACCCACATGACACTCCAGAGTCGTTTTCACTCTTTGGTTGGCCCAATGCATGGTTATCTAGTGATACACAGTGGAACAGCTTCAACAGGAGACAGACCCTCACTAGAAATCCCATAATACAGGGGAAGGGCACTTTCTTCTGAGATGTGGGGAACCCAAGCTCAAATTCCTTCTCCACAGCAGGCAGAGGCAAGAATTGAACTGGGATCTCCCCACCTTCTGGGTAAATGCTATGCCTGGGTTAGCCTTACCTCCCAGCCCTTTTGTGTGGAGCTAGGTGTGCTCTGAGAATGCTGCCAGACCAGGTCCTGCAGACAAGATAGACGGGGAAATACCTAGTCTGAGGATCTCACCAGGGCTCAGATGAGCGCTGGCCATGAGGACTGAGGCATTTGCATGCCCATTGGTAGAAACGTAGGCATGCAGGGGACTCAAATGGCAGAAATTTAGACACTGAGGGATTTTGGGCACCTACAGAAGTAGGTAGCAGCTGAGCAAGGATTTTGCGGATCTCAGTGGTGGCCAGTGTTTGACTTGGGCACCCCTACTGTGGCAGTTGGCACTTAAGGGCTTTTCTGGATCTGGGCATAAGTGCTTTGCTGAATTGGAGCTTTAGGCCCTGATCCTTAAGGGTGCCTAATTCCCATAGACATCAATAGGTACCTGAATCCCTGCAAGGCTCTGGGCTATAAGCCCCACTTCTGATCTTTGAATGTGTGAATGTGGCTCTTGTTTTAAGTGCTGGCTGGGACTAAGGTGGAACAATCTGGTTTTGATGAGGGGAGGGATAAGAGGGGATCTCAGCACTTGTTTCCTCTCCAAATCATGGCTGAAGTAAGTTCTCTCCATATGAGTGTGTTATGAGGTAAAGCAGAAGAGAAGCACCATAAAATCTGTTGGTTGTTATCCTGATTTGGTACAGAATTAGGTTTTCTAGGACATGAGGAAAAAACTATGCCCAAAACATGGTTGTCTCATTAAATTTAAGATCAAACGGCGAAGTCAAGATGTTGGTGGGAACCCATAACATACATCATTCCTTTTGGCTTTCCTAACTTTGTGTCACCACGTTATTTAGGTCAAACTGGAAAAATGGCAAAAGTCATTCATTTAGCTTTTGTTTTTATTAGTGTCAGTGTTTTGCAATATAAGTCCCTGAAGTATGCATTGTAAATGACTTAAGACAAAACAATGGACAATGACAAAACAATGATTGTTATGGGAAATTTTAAAGGACTAATGGCAACAGCTTTAAGAAACAAACCATTCTAAAATCATACTTCAACCTGGGAGCCTATTTGTCCATCATCATTTAACCATGAAACACAATAGCATTATTGAATTTGAGGAAAGAATTGTGAAAATCTCCTTTACTTGATCAATGAGGATTTCATGGTCATTTTTAAAAAACAAGAGTTAAAGTATTTAGAGTTTGAGGCACTTCCATTTTTTGTGCATTAATGATTTTTATGCCATTGTTTCATTACGTAATTAGCATGTTTACAGGCTACAGTAAGAAATTAAACGCATGGAAAACTATTAACTGAACAGGGAAAGACTACTCAAGGAGAGTATTTGACCTCTTTAAAAGGTACTTTTCTAGGTAATTTAGCTTTAGGTAAGTCTTTTTAAATCAAGACTTCAGCCATGGGTTAGGAGTCTATTACAGGAGTGAGTGGGCGAGGTTCTGTGGCTTGCAATGTGCAGGAGGTCAGACTAGGTGGTCATGATGGCCCCTTCTGGCCTTAAAGTCTGAACGTTTTGTTTCCTTGCAGGGCTGTCCTTAAGCATATGTGGCTGCGTAGGGCACCTGAAAATTTGAGGCACTACCGGGACTACAGACACCGACTTCTCATCTTGCCAGGGGGTGCTTGACCCATTCCCCCAAGCTCCTGCCCCCACCCTGGCTCTTTCCACCCCTGACCAGCCTGTTCCCTGTCTCCTCCCTGAACGCACCCTGTCCCCACTCCTCCCCTTCCCTCCCAGAGAATGAACGCCATGAATCAGCTGTTTGCGGCCCTCCAGAAGCGCTGGAAGGGAGGGGGAGGAGTTGGTAAGAGCAGGGCTGCCGACACGCGAGAGGTGCAGGGGAGGGGGAAAGAGGAGGGGAGTTCGGTCTGCACCCACTAAATTTTCCTTGTGGGTGCTCTAGCCCCGCAGCACCCACCCACAGAGTCCATACCTATGACCAGAACAGCAGGCAAGAGTGGGTCGGCTCCTGCACACCCAGTGTGCACTGCAGTCTCCTTACTAGGCAGAAGGCAGGGACTGTATTCACAGAGCTGAATGTGCTGGCATAGCGGCACCAGTTGCTCAGCATAGGGGCACCAGTTTAATAATACTGCATAGGGCCCCATCAATCCTAAGGATGGCCCTGTTTCCTTGGGACAGAATTAGGAACAGGGATTTCCAATCTTCCTTTTTTTGAAAACCAGCACTCCTTTCTTCCAACCTTTTAGCACTTGTCCAGGGTTTAATGATCATGATATTTCTGAGTAGTACAGTACGTTCATTAGCAAATCCCATTAATGCCTAAGGATGCATGTGGCTCAGACCAGCTGATCTGTATACGTCTGAATCGTGCAGCTCCCTCCCCTGCTCTACCTCAGGAGTTATTGAAAAATAAGGCTCCACTTTCATTATTATTGCTTAGAGTTCTGCTCTGTTTGTTTGTTTTTTAAGGGGAGATTTATAAAGAAGAGCTGGTTGACTTAACAGGGGACCATTGAAGGAGGTGGGGAAAATCCAGCATTTAGCACAATGAGAGAAACTCTTGGAGCAAAGGTGTTGTCTGTGTACATGCTATTCTCTTTTGCAGGCATCTAATCCTTCTTGGAAGCTGACCAGGGTATCTGCCTTGCTAGCTCAAGTGGATAGCAAACCTGCTGAGCTCCGGGGCACAGGCCAGGCTGCACAATAGAAGGAGCACTTTTGGTGGCATGATGGGCATGGGGGTTGTGGCTGTGAAACAGGGACCCTGAGTCTCTGGAAGCCAGAGTGTGTGTGTGTACCCTGGCTCCTCACCCCCCCCATGGAGCTTCTCAGGCAGAATCCTGAAACCAGCGCTTTCCCTCTCCCACCCCCACGCATGACCCCGTCCACATGGGGGCAGAGTAGGAAGAAGGGCTTGGCTTTGCCAGGTGGGTGACAGGAAGGAGTTGGCACATTTTTATTCTCACTCCTTACACCCTAGCTGCTTCAACCCTCCTGTGCCCAGCTCCCTCAGCCTACCAGACTCTCACGCCCCCGCCACAGCTCTGCCAGATTCCATCCCCTGCCCTGAGCGTGACTCTGGCGCTAGACAAGATGGTGCCTCTCCCAGTAGGGCACAAATCCACCAGGTCCTCAGTGAGCCCCAGGGGTGCAAATGTGCTGCATGGCTGAGGGTGCTGTCCCTGAGTGAAACACACCACGGGCAGCTCCTTCAACTAAAAGGGAGGAGACTGGGAAAAGAGTGTGTGCTGGGGATGGGTTGGGAGAGCTTGGGTTGGGGGGGGATGGGTGCACAGAGAATGAACCAAGAAAGTGTCAGGTGTTTTGGTTCCCAGTGCAGACAGAGAGGAAACTTGGCAACAAAATGGGAAAATGAAATGGACCCTCCCTCTTTGAATGGCCCTGTTTCTAGCCCTGGGGGCTCCTGTCTCCTCTTGGATCTGCCCAATGCATCTTGACCCCAATATCCTGCTGCCCTGATAGGCTCCCCACACACTGCTCTGGAAGGCAAACAGCAGCCAGATCCCAGGCCTGCTGAAATCCGCAACTCCCAGCAAGTTCCACAGAACCAGGGCTGGGCCTGTAGTATTTTCTTTTGTCTGTTTATTTTAATGAGAAGAAAAACTTAAGTCCTTTAGGAATCGGGGAAGTGCATGAGGAAGAAATTAGCTGAAATGATGCTCTAACCCCCTAAGGGGAACATGGCCTGATTCTCACTACAAGGTTACTTTGTTTACCAGAATGCCTGGAGTTATCTGGCAGATAATAAATCCATGTGATGCAGGATCCCGAGTTCTTGCACAAATAGCTCAGCTGAGTGAAAGGAAAATTAGTTCCTGTACTTTATGGAGGAATAGTTTGGAGTATTGTTGCTGAAAGACATGTTGCTGAAAGCATTAAAAATACATTTATTAATTGCAGCATTTAACCCCCTGGGTAGGCCGTGAAAAATGCAATTTGCATAATTCTGATTATAGCCATATGACCTATTTAAAACAGAAAACCAACTTCAACAGCCAACTCGGCAGAGTAACTGGGAAAGTGTCACTGGAGGCACTTCCACAGCTTGGTCCCTGTTTATCCGAAGGAATCAGTGAGGGGTTCATGTTCCAGTTTGCCTCACAGACAACAGCCCAATCTCTTCACTTGAGGACTGAGGGGGCTCAGAGTCTGTCAGTGGTTAGGAAAAAGTGAGGGAACTTGTCCAAAAAGTGAGGGACAGGGCATGGGCAGTATACTGGGCTCCTTCTGGATCCAGGCGGGGAGTTCTTTGGGTTTGAATCTCATTCTCTAGTCTGGTGTCTGGGGTGGGCCTAAAACCAGAAGGGACCTGATCTTGCAACACTGCCACTATTCCAGATTTCAGAGTAGCAGCCATGTTAGTCTGTATTCGCAAAAAGAAAAGGAGTACTTGTGGCACCTTAGAGACTAACCAATGGCATAAGTCTCATGAGGGAAGCTGATCTCACGCTAGAGTTCATTCATAACAATGGCTGATGGGTCAGAATTCAGGTTGCTTGTGAATAATCCCAGGTGGATTTTAAATTAACATTGTCCTGACAGCATAATCCCTCCCTTTGCCGAAGTCTGGCTCTAGAGGTGCCCCCATACTCGGGTGCTGGCCAGACATGAGGTCCTGTCTCCTCTGGGGATTTTAGCTATTGGTGTAGCTGTGCTGGTGCCAACCCTATGTCTGCCTTCCCCCACCAAGCCCTAAATATTGACGGATAGATGGAAATGGCATTTTTTTGATCCGCTTTGCTCTGGTGGCTCCCTTCAGGGTTCTCTGGCCCCAGGCCACGCCCTGCTCTGTACTGACTCAGCAGTTAGCACAGGGGTGGCCAAGCTGTGGCTCTGGAGAAGTTTAATAGTTGGCGCCTTGTATAGGCACCGACTCCGGGGGTGGAGCTACAGGCGCCAACTTTGCAGTGTGCCAGGCTAAGCTCACTGCTCAACCCCTGGCTCTGCCACAGGCTGTGCCCCCACTCCACCCCCTCCCCTGAGCCTGCTATGCCCTTGCTCCTCCCTCTCCCCACCCCAGAGCCTCCTGCATGCCATAAAACAGCTGAACAGGAGATGTGGAGAAGGAGGGGGAGGTGCTGATCGGGGCTCCCAGTGGGCAGGAGGTGCTGGGAGCGGTGGGGGGAGCTGATGGGGGGCTGCTGACGTATTACTCTGGCTCTTTGGCAATGTATATTTGATAAATTCTGGCTCCTTCGCAGGCTCAGGTTGGCCACCCCAAGTTAGCATATGAAGGCCTTGTTGCTTCGGCATTAATAGCTACTGATTCATTCTGATGTAGGAGCTCTTGAGAAAGGAGCCTACAACGGTGCTGTGGGCTTCCCTGAGGACTGGGGAAAGGATTCCGTGTGGGAGTGGACATTCGATTCAGTCGCATTAGTGAGGAGTGTTGTAGAAATGCTCATGCAGACAGAGCAGTTGTTGCCTTGTATTTCTGGGGATTTCTTAACAAAGTTAGCGGAAAATTGCTAAGCGGCTTCTGCAGTGGCTGCTTTAAACTATGTACCTGACCCGCCAACCAAGCTCCAGCTCGTCCTGTCACATAGCTAATACCCGCAATGATCCCCAGGCAACCAAGTGAAGAAGATTGCCTCCAGCAATGGCTCATACAGACTTAGTGGTCTCAGGACCCTGGCGGGCTAAGAAGTATTTACCCGTATTTTACAGATGGGGACAAGGGAGATAAAGAGACTTGTTCAAGGTCCCACAAGAAGCTAGTGCCTGAACGGAATTGAATCCAGGTCTTTATGTCCAATGCTAGCTGCTAGACCATCCTTTGTGCCCTGCTCCATACTGGATGAATATGTAAGAATAAGGCCTTTGCCTGCAAACATATTGTAAGGCCTAAAGCCTAAGGCCTTCGTCTGCAGACAGATTAAAAGAGCAGCAAAGCAGCAGCCATTAGCTGAGAAGCAGGGAGTCACAACCTCACATTCCAGCTAAATTACAGCAAAACAATATAATACCAGGCTATTAAACAGGAGACCCCGTCCTAATGGCACCCACTGTCACCAAATAAAGAAACAGATCTTAAGATGGCTAAAGAAAACTTAAGTTATTTCTTGCCAGACAGAATGCTAACACTTGTGTCTGTGAAATCCTCATTTCTTTATTGTTTTGTCATTTTGGTCCCCACTTCCCTATTGCTTATCCGTTTGGTCTCTGTCTGGTTCTTTAATTGTTTGTCAGTTACATAATTAATTTTGCTAGGTGTAAATTGATTACGGTGGTGGGGTAGGATTGGTTAAAGAATTTTGTTACACTAGGTTAGGATTGGTTAGTAACATTTTAGTAAAATGGCTGGTTAAGGTATAACTAAAAAGGACTCAATTTTTACCATATAAATTGGGGTCCAAAAGGAGGTTCTTTGGGAACCAGCTCCAGGACATAACCCCAAAGATAAGAGCTGCCAGACCTCAACACTCTGCCAATGACACCAGGCAGAAACTGGAGTCCTCCAGATGACCTGATCCTGACTGGCCATCAAGAAAAGTTCCACTGTCTTATTGGGAGTGATGAGCTCTGTATGTGTAGTATGTGCAGTCTGTTTTTTGGTGATAATAAATAGAGGTTATGTTGTATATGACTGTGTAAGGCTCTTTCACTGATAAAAAGTCCTGCAGAAGTAGTATACACCTGGAGCGCTACATATTGGGAAAGGGTGTGGGTACTTAAATTGACCAGGTTAGTTACACCCTGAGACCTACAAATCGGGTACGGATGGCCCGAGCCCTACGAATTAGGTAAGGGTATGTGCTTTTCACCTGGAGCCCTACGAATTCGGAAAAGGTGGGGTGCCCTAATGTGTGCAGGTAACAAATACATTCAACCCCAATGGTGTGAATGAAGTAAAAATCAGACCCAAAGATTCTATGGGGAACAAATAATACATGGGGCTTCCTGGTGTGAGTCTAGAATTGTGGAGCTTAAAAGGATGTGCTGGTGGCAAGGAATGCTCTATGACATGCCCAGGATGGGTGTACTCTGAAATCACAGGCCCACCCCAACTCCTCAGCCTGTTAGCAGTGTTACACCAGACCTACACCTGCAGGAGGTGCACTGCAGAACAGAGCAACAGCAGGGCTGGGTGGGCACTGGTCAATTAACATATTCCTAGGGGGATTCTCCAGGTTTGTGCTGAACCATTATTTGATAAATGCTTTCCCCACTATGTGAACAGCCCTGCAGCTGCTGGGCTGCTATTCAGCTGCAACATAACACTGTCTGTTGAATAATGTTGTTGGGTCTGCTGTTTGACCAGCCCTAGCCACTCTTGCTAGCATTGACCAGAGGAGCTGATTGTGGCCCCGATTGCTGGGCCCCATTCCCATGTCCCAGCCTTACACCCTGACTGCTGCCATGTTTACTCCCTCCCTTGCTACTGGGCATCCATCCTAATCTCACTCTCCTCCAAGATCATGTTGGATCCCTCTGTCTCTCCCCAACTCTCTCTCTCCCTCCCATCTCAGCCCCCTCCCAGTCACTCTCACTGACCCTTTGGTGGCTCCCCACCACATTTGGCTAGAGGAGTTCAGGGGAGTCTCACGGCAGGAGACCAGACTGCTCCCTCCCTGACTCATTTGTGTGTCAACCAGCAGGATTCCCTCTCATGTCCATTAAGAACTTGGTCTGCAGGAAGCACTTACAGCCCAGCCCTGGCATGTCCAACAGGTGAATAGAAACCCAATGGTTCCTTTTGTGCTAGCTGCCCCAGCTCCCCTGGCACAAGGGCGTGTGCTTTACAAAGGAAGACAATGTGCTGAGCAGATGAGGTTTTTTAGCTATGTGCAGTGGTCTGCCTAAGAGTCCTAGAGCTCCAAGATGCATGACTGCATTAAAATTCCTAACAGGCCCCACAAATGAGCATGGGTCAGAAGCAGGATATACACCAGTCTCGTCATGCCAATTGGACAATACAAATTTTTCCCAGTCAGACCAATTTGAAACTCTAAAAGCTGTAAAACCAACCAAATGGCTTGCTCCCCAGGCTTTGCATGTCTGATCCAAACTGGGTTGAGACAATCCAAAGCAAACATGCATGTGCAAAAGCCAAAAGTATGTGGTTCATTGGTCTGACATTCCTTGCGTACCCAGAGCCCTGACAAAGCAGGGGGACTAACCCACACTCATTGCTCAGAGTGACAGTTTCCCTCTCTTCATCAAGCCATGGATGGCAAAATAGAGTATAATTTCCTCTTGCTGTTTAGATCAGAAAGCCAGGAACATGTTGCAATGTAACCCAGGAATCCATAGGCCTGCTGGGACAAACACTTCAGTAGGCCGTGCTGAGTTCTCTCAGTTGTGTAGTACCTAGCACAATGAGTCCTGGTCCTAGCTCTGAGCGCTACTGTAACAGACATAAATAATAACACTGTAGCATCAGTAGTGGCTGAATGAAGACAATCAGGCCATATGGTTTTAAAAACCCAATGTGGCCAGCGCCCCCACGCCATAGCACCTATCTCCCCCAGTCTAGCACCAGGCGACAACACCCTTTGCTTTACATTCACACAGCCTCTCTGAAACCACATCTGCTGGCAGCCCCAGTCATGGGGGAGGGACCCTTTGGAAGAAGATTAGAATATGACTTTATACAGTTTGGCAGAGTCCTGGCTCACTGCAAATGCAGAGCCACTGGCTTGGCTTGAGGCTTTTACATAATCCATCATGATCAGGGCCTCCTGTAAATCAGGAGGAAGGTGAGCACATTCCATTGCTGCTCATGGAAAAACAGCATGTTTTATGGGTCCTGGTGACATGTTAATGGCTGGGTATAAAACCACAAATTGTAACTTAAATCATCAAAGGGCATGAGCTGAAAAGACAGGAAGTTTTTTTTTTTTTTTTTGTAACAAATAAAAATGCACAAAGTATCAGCTAAGAGCAACAGAATGCACCTCTATTACTGAGGTGCAAATCTGGAGAAACTCCACTGAACTCAGTGAAGTGACTCCAGATTTACACTAATGTAGTTGAGATCAGAATTTGCCCATATGGCTCCTAAGCAACATTACAGATTCACAGATGTTGAGGTCAGAAAGGACCCTTGTGACAATCTAGTTTGACCCTGCATGTCACAGGCCAGAGAGCCTCATCCAGTGATTCCTGCAACAAGCACATAATCTATGGCTGAGCTAGAGCATATATTTTGCAAAGAGCTGTCCAATCTTGATTTAAAGGCTTCAAGTGATGAAGAATCTACCAGGTTCCTGGGTCAGCTGTTCCAATGGTTAATTCCTCTTGCTGTTAAAAATGTGTGTCTTATTTCTAGTCTGTTTGTGTCTCTAATTTCAGCATCTAGCCACTGAATCTTGTTCTGCCTTTGCTAGGGTTAACAAATCCTCTGCTACCAGAAATCTCATCCTGGGGAAGGAGAAGACTCATAGACCATGGTAGTCCGTTCTTAACTCTTTGATAAGCTACATAAATAGAGCTCCAGAAGTTCCTCATTCTGAGGCTGGTTTTCCAGACCTCAAATTGTTCTTGTGGCTCTTCTCTGAGCCTTCTCTGGTTTTTCAACACTCTTTTTATTGTGTGGATGCACTTTCCAAGTGGTGTAGAAGGGTTATTACCTCCATGAGGAACTCAGGCATAAAGAAATTAAAACTACAGGTCTCTCCTTGCCCCTGATGGTGCCACAGCATGAGAGCAGTGGAGCAAGGGTTGGGATAGTCTAGGCAGAGGTGTCGTTCTAGCCCTATAGGTTAAGTCTACACTGTAGGAAAAAACCCCAAACCTATGGCAGCAAGTCTCCGAGCCCGGATGAACTGACTTGGGCTTTTGGAGGTTGCGCTATGAGGCTAAAAATAACTCTGTAGACATTCTGCACAGGCTGGAGCCAAAGCTCTGAGCCCCCCCCCCCCCAGTTTCACAGCCTGGCTCTAGCCTGAGCAGAACCAAGGGGGGCACAAAGCGCCAACTCCACAGTGGCCCTAGGGAATGGCAAGTACAGGGCCAGAGCTGCTGGGGGAATGCACAAATCAGAAGTTCCAAATGTTCAAACTGCTTTGAATTCCATGGAGCTTAGATCCCTTGTGACATGAAGAAACCCCAAAGAGCTGGGATCTGACACGGATCCTATTGGATCCAGGCCGACAGTCTGACCTGGGGCTTTGCTAAAATTAAGCAGGTAAAAGGTGGCAAAAGGTCACTATCGGCCAAAGTCATGGTCAAGGAAGAATGTTTGTAAAAATAAGCCCAAATTTGTCTAAGCCAGGAGAACTGGTGAGGTGACATCCAATGACTTTTAGCAGCTGACAGCTCTTGGAAACACAAAAAGAAAAGTCTGAGTTTGGGACATGGAACTCATACTTGATTGGCCAACTGTGGGAACAGGGATGGCTGGCTACACCCCTCTAGGATGTATTTAGAGGTGCTGTTTTCCAGGTGGAGGTATCTTTGGGACACTGGGCGTAAGCAGAGCAAGCAGCCCTGCCTAAGCAGAGAGAAGGACTTGTAACAGGAACCAGAAATGTTGTCCAGGTGCTAACCCATGGCAGGGGAAGTAAGATGGAGACCAAAAATCAAAGTGCACCTGCCCATCACAGAGCCACCTGTATCATCTGTGCAGCAGCTGGGAGGCAGTTACCAGGGACAGAGCTGCCTGTCCTCCCCTCTCTCCCATCCTCCTGTGCCACGACATCTGTGCAGAAGCAAAAATGTAAGATATCTCAGCCATTAGCGATTATCTTCTAAAAGTCATGGAAGATGGGAGAGATTCTAGAGGACTGGAAAAGAGCAAATACAGAGCCAATCCATTAAAAGGGGAATAAGGACAACCCAGGGAATTACAGACTAGTCAACTTAACTTCAGTACTCAGAAAGATAATGGAGCAAAGAATTTGCAGACACCTAGAAGATAAGATGATAAGTAACAGTCAGCATGGATTTATCAAGAACAAATTGTTTCAAACCAACCTAATAAGGTTTCTTTGACAGAGTAACAAGCCTTGTGGATGGGTGAAGTGGTAGATGTAATATATCTTGACTTCAGTAAGGCTTCTGATACTGTCTCGCATGATCTTCTCGTAAACAAACTAGGGAATGCAACCTAGATGGAGCCATGATAAGGTGGATACATAACTGGCTGGAAAACCATTCCCAGAGAGTACTTATCAGTGGTACACAGTCAAGCTGGAAGGGCATATCGAGTGGGGTCCCACAGATATCAGTTCTGGGTCTGGTTTTGTTCAGTATCTTCATCAGTGATTTAGATAATGGCACAGAGAGTACACTTTCAAAGTTTGTGGATGATAGCAGGCTGGGAGGGGTTGCAAGTGCTTTGGAGGATAGGATTAAAATTCAAAATGATCTGGAAAAACTGGAGAAATGGTCTGAAGTAAATAGGATGAAATTCAATAAGGACAAATGCAAAGTACTTCACTTAGGAAGGAACAATCAGTTGCACACATAGAAAATGGGAAATGACTGCCTAGGAAGGAGTACTGCGGAAAGGGATATGGGGGTCATAGTGGATCACAAGCTAAATATGAGTCAACAGTGTAACACTGTTGCAAAAAAAGCGAATATCATTCTGGAATGTATTAGCAGGAGTGTTGTAAGCAAGAGACCAGAAGTAATTCTTCTGCGCTCAACTAGAGTATTGTGTCCAGTTCTGGGTGCCACATTTCAGGAAAGATGTGGACAAATTGGAGAAGGTCCAGAGAAGAGCAACAAAACTGATTAAAGGTCTAGAAAAAGATGAGCTGTGATGAAAGATTGAAAAAAATTGGGTTTGTTTAGTGTGGGGAAGAGACGACTGAGAGGGGACGTGACAACAGTTTTCAAGTACATAAAAGGTTGTTACAAGGAGGAGGGAGAAAAATTGTTCTTGTTAACCTCTGAGGATAGGACAAGAAGCAATGGGCTTAAATTGCAGCAAGGGAGGTTTATGTTGGACATTAGGAAAAACTTTGTAACTGTCAGGATGGTTAAGCACTGGAATAAATTGCCTAGGGAGGCGGTGGAATCTCCATCACTGGAGGTTTTTAAGAGCAGGTTAGACAAACACCTGTCAGGAATGGTCTAGGTAATACTTAGTCCTCCCATGAGTGCAGGGGACTGGACTAGAAGACTTCTTGAGGCCCCTTCCACTCCTATGATTCTGTGATTCTGTCTCAGTGCTGTGATGTTATATACGAGCTGATCCTCAGTTGAATCAAAGAAGTTGATGTGTACACTGTCCCCGTGGGGCAGCAAACCTGGTGTTTCTGTGAGTAGCCGGTGATGGGCCGGATATCACAGGAAAAGGATTCAAGGGGGCTTGGGGACTGAGGTGCACCTATTGTTAACCTGTGAAGCATAGTGAGGGCTGGCACACCTCATAGGAAATTGTTTGGGTGGGCACCAGGATGGTGATGTCAGGGAGCTTACACCCAGTTAAGCAAAATCAATTCTTCCTCTCGCTGGAAACAGGGGGGTAACAAGGTGACTCCCAGTCCTGGGCACCCGGAAAGCCATGTTTATTTTCAGTTGCCAGTGTCCATGTGGCTTTGCTTTGGGTTCCTGGATTTCTTTGTGCTGTGGTTTCTAGAGCAAAGTAGGCTGAGGTCAGTGGGCATATAATCCTGACTCACAATGGACTATTTAGTGATGTAAGGATGCTAGTAAAATCTTAGCATCTCTCATCCCAACACACACCTTCAACACGACAAGCACAATCCACAATAAATCTGACAGTTTGCAAAGAGCTACAATCTTCATCCCCCAGGGCAATGGGCAGTATTGGCAATGACGTGGTGAATGCCAACAGAATGAAGGTGAATCACTCTTTATTGTGAGCGAGTACAAGACTGAATGGGAGCAGCTGCTCAGCTACTAATGAGCCATCGATTTACATTTGCTTTTTTCCTTCAACAAAGTGTCAGTTAAAGCCAAAAGTCATCTGTCCAGCTGAAGCTCAGAAGATGCAGGAGACTGAACAGGTTCACCAGGCCACATACCTCAGAAGGAACACTGAAGTGTCACCTCTTCTGAAGCAAGGAGAGAGAGTGCATGCAGATTCCTGAGGGTCAGGGCATCGTGGCATTCCTAGAGCTCTGTCACACCCATTGAAAGACCAGCTGGTACAGACTGACCATGGGGAATGTTTAACTAAATACCAAGTGCTCCAATCACAGGAGCTAATTCTAATCGAGACACTGCCAGATCTCATCAGACCAGGGTCCATCTAGTTTAGGCTCTGATGCTGACCAGTGCTGGCTGCTTCATGGAAAGGTGCAAAAACCCACAGAAATGTCATATCGTGGTAACTTTGGGCTTTAATGGTATCTTGTAGCAGAGTCCCACATATCTCTTGTGCATTATGTGAAAAAATGTTTATTTCCTATACTTGGTTTTGAATTTCCCATCTTTTAATGTCATTGATTGCCCCCTTTTCCTTGTGTTATGAGACAGGGGAACAGAAACTCCCGATCTCCCTTCTCTAGACTACTTGTTATCTTATAGCTTTCAATTGCGTCCCCTCTTAGTTGTTTCTTTGCCAAGGTAAACTGTCTCAATCTCGTCAATGCCTCTTGGTCATAGTCTTCCCCAGCCTCTAATTATTTACCTCCCTGCCCATGAACCCCTCACTGCTATCTGCTTTATCAGTCAATGTGCCCAGAATCATGCCACCATGGCTCCATGCCTTGTGGGACCAGATGAGCCAAAAACAGCCCCTTTTAATGCACTGAAATCCAAGAGTTCTCAGAAGCTTGTGCAGAGAAACGATGGGTGGATTCACAAAGTCTGGGGTTTAGGCACCTAAGTCCCAGTTTTAGGCTCTGCTGCACCTACAAAACTTTTCCCGAACTCTGTAGGTGCCAAAACTAGCTCAGCATCTACAGTTTCAGGGTAGAAGTTCTCTTGGTGCCTGTTTCTGTCCCTAGGCATGCACCCTGCTGCCTCCCTCTAAGCGTCCAGAGAGACTAGGTGTGTGTGGGTGTGTGTGGGGGAATATCTTTTATTGGATCAACTGCTGTTGGTGAGAGGGACAAGCTTTTGAGCTTATGCAGAGTATCCAGACATCAAATCTCCCACCTAAGCCCCAGAGCAACCCAGGAACCATGCTCAGAGGCTGCCTGCCAGAGAGCATGCACTCCTCTCATTGGCATCTCCCATTGGCTAGCTTAGGTGGCACCCTGCCTAGCCTGCTGGCTATTATGGATCCCATTCTAAGGCACTGATCTCTCCATAAAACTCAGGCTGTGTGAATCACATTGTTGTTCCTGTGATTTTTCTAGGAACCTAAAAGTTAAGCAAGGTGACACTTAGCATCACACCTAAATCCCTTTGTAGTCCAGGCCTCTAGCCTGACCTAGCTGAACACACATGCTCAGTGCATCAGCCTGGGCATGTGTAGCCCACTGGGCAGTGAGTGCTGTGTGGCTACTTCTGTGCCTGACCCACAGAGGATGAGAGTCTTCTACAGAGCCTGGATCTTCAGCTCAAGCAGTGATGTATGCTGTCAGTGCTGGAGCTGCCCAAGTCAGTCCTCAAGACAGCAATCTGCACTGCTAGATCTATGGAAATCTCTTACCGGACATGCTTGCAGGGCAGGTTTAAGCTTCCATTGCTTTGGGAATTCTGCAGGGTGTTTGTACAAAACGACCATCCTTTTTTAAAACCAAGCTGAGGGACAAGTTGTACAGTGAGGAAACAGCCCATCCGGAGGGCTTTCACCCAGCTGTCACAGAGAAATCCCTGGTGAGTAGGGACTGCGGGCAGTTTGGTAGAATTCAGCGCTACTGCAACCTTGATCAGAGCTGTGGGCACTGACTAGCATCACTGAAGATGTCAGAGCCTGATTTCCATCATGCTAACTGGGACAGCGTGCTGTCCAAACAAGGCCTGCTTGAGGTTTGCATGCAGCGCTCCCTTGGAAAATGTGGCTGGAAAAGGACTGTTGTTAATCATGTGGGCAGACAGAGGTTTGCCACAGATAAAATATTCCCAACAATTACACAGACACTCCACTGTACCACAGAATTACTGCCCAGCTTGAAGAAATGATTTAAGCTTTGCACAAGGCTGAATGCCCTTTCCTGGTGTGTTTGGACTGGGAACCTTGTATTTCACATCATGATCACAGAAAGGTTTCGGGGCGGTTGAGGGACAGAATGTAGGCTCTCTTTCTTGCAAGAAATGACACATATATAACAAAAAAAACCCCAAAGTGGAACCAACTACAACTCCTCCAAACCCACAGAACATCACCTCTGAGAGAAACTATGGCACCAAGGCCAACCACATGGACGCTACACAACACCATCAATTTATCAAGACTACCCCTAACCAGAGCTGAATTATCTGTACTCACCAAGGGACTGAACTTCTGCCTCACCACAGAAACTAACACCATACTAACATGTGGAGAGATAGAAGAATTCTTTCACTGACTCCGCCTCAAAGAATTCTTTCACAACAATGATGACACCCCCCATAACTACCACGCTCCCCCCGACAGTCATAAGAGAAAAGAATCATCTGACTGGACACTTCACAGTGGATGAAACCACACTCTTGATCGTTACATTGATTGCTTCAGGGGGAAAAATGGACTGTGAAATCCTTAACAAACATCACATCCACCTCAACCTCTCCACCACTGAGAGGACAGCTATATAGTCGCTGAAATCCAACCGCTAGACAGGGACCACACCAGCAGACCAAGGAAGTGTCATCGTAGTTCTCAGCCACAAGGACTACGTTAACGAGGTCAGCAGACAACTCTCTGACTCCACCTCAAAGAACTCAAAGACGACTCAACACCACAATTTACCCAGGAATTTAAGGATATCATCAAGTCCCTCCCCAAACAACTCCAACAGAACCTGTACAACCTCATCCCCCTCCAAACCCACTCAGGGATCTTCCCAGGACACCTGCTACTGCCAGAGGGGCTGCCCCCCATGACCTTCCCCCAGCAGAGATTGTCAGAATGGGGAGATTCTCTGGAGCAGGGAACTAGCAGTCACTTCTTTAGGAGCCTGCTCCAAAGGTCACCAAAGCCAACGTTGAAGATTCAAGCAGCTTTGGATCCATCCCCAGATGATGCTGGAATCCAGCTCTCCTGAAGGGAGAGATGGATCACCCCCACAAGTAGTGGAACCCACAGCACCGCACTGGACTCTACTGGCCAAGATGGACATGGGTCCAACTCACAGGTCACACCTAAAATTCCTCAAGCACATCCAGAACCCTCCCGATGGACCTGTCTGAAAGTCAAGTGGAGATTCCTGGACATTTGTCCCAAAGAGGCAGAGAAGCCTCGGCCTTAGGCCACTGCTAAATAGTGGCTAAGCAGATAATGGCCATTCCCTGTGCAGTGATACACGCAAATGGAAGAAGAAAAGGAGGACTTGTGGCACCTTAGAGACTAACCAATGTATTTGAGTATAAGCTTTCGTGAGCTACAGCTCACTTCATAGCTCACAGTGTGTATGGTAACACCCATTGTTTCATGTTCTCTGTGTATATAAACCCCCCCTACTGTATTTTCCACTGCATGCATCCGATGAAGTGAGCTGTAGCTCACGGAAGCTTATGCTCAAATAAATTGGTTAGTCTCTGAGGTGCCACAAGTACTCCTTTTCTTTTTGCGGATACAGACTAACACGGCTGCCGCTCTGAAACCTGCAAATGGAAGAGGAGTTCAGGTGCTAGCCCTAGTTCTCGGTGTCTGTAGAGCGCAGTGAAAGGCTCCTGACAAATGCAGTAGACAGGCAACAGATCCTTCCCTCCTTGGCAACAGAGCTGCTCCGAGATCAGTGATCTATTCAAGCAACACCCCTTTTCATCCCACTCTTCTGTGTGTTCCTAAATAACCACATTATCAACTACAGTAATTTATTCCTTGTCTTCTGGGTGATGTTGTGAAAATACCAGCTTCAGAATTATTAATGCATGTTCATCTTAGTCCCTGCTTCAGATTTGAGGTCACTATTCTGGCACTTATGCATAGTTAGCAGAAGGTTTGAGTCATACTTAATCCACACATTAATTATTGTGAAGAAGACAAGAATAATAAAACAGGCCATTCTGAAATGATACTAGAATCCTTTCCTGGAAAAATTTACCCTTCCAGAGCCTAGGGAATGTCAATTATTTGAAGATGAATTTAAAATATTTTCCTCAAGAACAGCTGAATAAATGATTTTCCTGTGAAGGGGAGATAGATTCATAAAGGAGCTTGCTGATTCCTTGTCAGCTGTGGTGGTGAAACGCTCCAGACCTGTCATCCTCTCATCAGCATTCATGTTAACAAACAAAAGCCCCAGATGCATATCCTTGCTTGGCTTTTTGGGACTCTCCCAGGTCATCTCTTGCCCAAGCCACACAGCCAGTCACACCCTGGACCTTGTCTTCAGAGTAGCTGTCAATATCAGGCACATCACAACCCAGCCACTGTCCTGGTTAGAGCATCGTCTCACTAAGCCAGAGGTCAGAGCCTTCCCAGCTCCCAGACAACAAGATTCTGGACCCTGATTCAACCATGAAGACTCATGGTCCCCATCCAATTCCAAAGCTAACGGACAGCATCTCTCCCCCTGCAGGGGATAAGGAGTCAAGGAGCTGGCAAATCATCACCATAGCCTGAAGGATAGACCGACTAGCTCCCAAAAAGTCACTTCCTCCCATCACGCACACAGATCTTTCTGGTTTCCTGTCACTCTGCACTGGATGAAGAGGGGCGGGTGGAAACTCGAGTCTGGATGGGGAAAAACAAGGCTGATACAGACAGGATGAAATACACCTAGGCTTGGAAGGATTTGATTTGTATTGGTAAGTACTGGTGTCCCTGAACACACACAAACAATTTCTATTGATAATAATCAAAATGTGCAGAGAGGCAAAGTATGGAAACTCCAGCTTGAGAACTTATTGCAGTTGGATGTCAGGATATTTGCATAGTAGATTTTGAATCTGATGGTAACAATTTGTGTTTTAGCGACAACAAAGCTTTATAACTTTTTGAATCTCAAGTGTCTACTCTCTTTAAAGAATTATTGTTGGGCTGCCTGTGATTTCCCACCACTGTGAAAATGTAAATCAATTACAATTGAGAAATGGTTAAAAATAAACCTTGATATTATCCATCAAAATATAATTCTGCCAAGCCTAAACATACCGAATCCCTCCAAGCCTGTGCTGAGGCCGTATTACACCACGCAAAGAGAATCTTCCTCTCAGCCTCCATGGTGCTATGCCAATGTACACTAGCTGAGGATCTGCCCATGGTGGGTGCCATCTATTCAGTGTCAGGCTGTAACCAAGTTCCATGCAGGTTCTCCTTAGATGGGACCCCTCTGTGCATGTCAGCTTAGTCTGTCCTAGTGCCCAGGTGTCTGTGCAGGATTCCCACAATCCATTGCACTATGTGAGAAACATCCACAATTCTCCACCAGCGGCTTAGGCAGCATGGGATAGCTGCCAGGTTTCCCACAATGCACTAGTACAAACATGACTGTGCAGCACAATAAATGTAGACAAGCCATTGTGGCTGACAAAATTCGGTTGGGAAAATTGCTGTGTGGACACGCTGACCCTGTACCCATGTCCGGTGAGGCTGTCAGAGCCCAGCCATGTTTCAGAGGGTTCTGTCTGTAATGCAGCAGCGGCCTGATATCACTCCCTGCACGTGACATTCCCATTCTCTTGGTGTCAGGGCAGTAGCTTGCAGTCACGCACGCTACGCTGGGGTGAGCAGGAGAGCAGGGTGAAGCTAGCCAAGTGGTGCTGACATGCCATAGGGGCAGTAAGGTCCAATGGGAGATCTGGGTGAATTCCAGTGGTAAAAAGTCCCGTTGACTTAAATGAAGGCAGAATGTCTTCCCCAGATTCTCGCTCCAGCTCTGCTCCTGACCTGCTGTGTGCCTTTGGCTAGTCACTTCACTGCTTTGTGCCACAGTTTCTCCATCTTGCTTTAAGATACAAAGACAATAAGTGCAGGGCTCGAACTGGTGTATATGCAGGTACATCATTCTAGGGACTGTATCCGGCCTTGGTCTCTAGGGCTGGAAATGGAGTGCTTACAGAGCTTATGCTGTGCTGGAATATACTAAAGGCTATTGTCGTCATTGTCGTTGTCATCTTCTTCTATATGAGGTCAGCTCTTGGAGACCTTCTTCTCCATTCCAATCTGTCTTGAAGCCGTTCCTCAGAAACTCCACAGCTAATTAAACTGTTTTGTATGACATCCATCCATCTAGTTTTGGGTCTTGCAACCCTTCTCTCACCCTCCACTTCTAAGTTTAACATCCTGTTTCTGTATATTCTTCCAATCTTTTTACATGCCCAAACCATCTAACCTTGGATTCCCTCTGCTTATTTGTAATTGGTGCCACCTTCACAATTCCCCTACTTCATTTGTTCCGAACATGGGCCCTCCCTGTAACTCCAGGTACCCATCTTAACATTTTCTTTTCCACTGTATTCAAGTTCTGCTCCTGTCTCTTCCTCAATGTCCAGCATTTGGAGCTATGCAAAAGGGCTGGCCTAATTACTGTCTTCTGGAGCTTACTTTTCAGTTTGATAGGCATCTCCTATTGCAGATCACTCTGTTCATTAAATGGCTATCACCTGTGAATGAGCAAAGAGAAGGGTCTAAACTCAGGCTGAGAAGAAATGAATCTGACAGGACACAGTGAAGGGGCCCTCAGGACTTGCAGAGGTTCAGTCCACGAGCCATTCTGCTCTGAATAGGGTCTGTGGAAATGGTCCAGGGAGATCTGTGGTTAGTATGTCTCTGAGACCAGAGCAAAGGTGGTCATGTTACAAGACAAGCTGTTTGTTCTACCTCCTGTTCCGTAAACTGCCCCTGGGCTCTGAGAATCAAGCTGGGTCCTTTCTGGCTTAGGTATTTTCACCTATCATAAAAGGTTTTGCAACTGGCCCTTAGGTCTCGATTCCACTGCTGGGGCATCTACCACAGTAGAACTCCTCTCCCTCTCTGACAGCTGCATTGCCTTGGCAGTCTGCAAACAGATTTTTCTCAGGCCTGGTCTACACTAGAAATTTAGGTCAGTTTAACTATATGGGTCAGAGGTGTGAAAAAGCCACACCCCTGAGCGATGCAGTTAAGCCGACCTAAATCCTCTTGTAGGCAGTACTAGGTTGATGGAAGAATTATTCTGGCAACCTAGCTACTGCCTCATGGGGAGGTGGATTACCTAGGCCGACAGAAGAACCCCTCCCATTGGCATAAGTAGTATCTACACTGAAGTGCTACAGCTGTGCCATTGTACCTTTTTAAGTGTAGACCAGCCCTCAGAAAAGAAAGCAGATGCCTCAGAGAAGAAACCTGTTCAGTAGGAAAATGTCGTGTTTACAGTGTCCCTCTGAGTCTAGAAGTGAGTCATACAAAAAACAACTGACTTTAAACAAAGATGAATGGCCCATTAGGGAAAAATATTCTCGGAGATCCCATACCACTGCCCAGTTGGAGATGACACTCAAGCTGGGGCCCGTTACACGCGTAGGACACACTCCCCTTGGCGGATTGTACTGCCAGACGATGATTTTTGGCAGCCCCTACAAGCTCCAAATTAACCTGTTCTAGGGTATCAAATCCATTGTGACTCTGATTCCTCTAGTGCAATTCATAAATGACCCAGTATCAGAGACTGGTGAGGAAATGCAGCTTCCCCAGCCCAGGCTGAGATGAGCCCAGGTACTTCCAATTATTAACCTGAACTCTGTTTTGAAGACAAGCAGAGGAAAAGGGGAAATGATGATGGGTCCCTTAAAAAGGAGATGGATGGGTTGCGACTATCCCATAGTATAAACTCTTTGCTAACCACAAGTGGTGGTATGTTGCTGTGAGTTATAAAAGCCATATGTGGGCATGAGAATAAAACGTTTGTGTGCTTAAAACAGCTAGGGAACTTCCAACATTATTTAAGGGAGGTAAGAGCTTGAGAAAGTATGCCTCATTCTCACTTTATCTCCCATAAATTATCCAGCTGAAGTGAACGAAATTTGGTGTTTACCCAGGACAACTGCTAGGATACGACATTAATTTAGAAAATAAAAATCATGCAATTTGACTCTGATAGCACTGATATCATGCAGGGAACCTTCATCTTTTCATTGATCTTTGGTGCTCAACAGAGTACACTTCTGGTGTCAGTGGTGGCTCGGGGATGTGCAATGGCCTGAGAATGCGAAAGCAGTTGCAGTGTTTTAAATCATAGAGTCAAATAATCTTTCCTAAGCAGCTTCTAAGAAGCTATTGCTGAGCACTGAAGTTCATAATGCAGCACTGTTCCCTGGAATTTCTGGGCCCCTGCAAATATTCTGGCAGTATCTAGCACTTTATTAACTAGAATAACACTTAGGAAAGTTTACAAATTGATATAAACCATCCTTTATATCTGCTTCCTTTTGCGAGCTAACCTTTTAACTCTTGTTTTGGGCTGACTATAAAAAGCCAGACTGTGCTACTGGGCATTCATGGGAGGGATTATATGAACAAAGCTGTCATTAAAGCACCAAACAAAGCTTCACCGATGGCTCATTTTTATGGCGGTCGAGGTTTGCTATTTGAATCAAGGCCTTGAATCAGAGTGAGGGCTGGTCTACGCTGGGAACTTACATCTGCATAGCTACATCTCTCACGGGGGTGAAAAATCCATACCACGGAGAGATGGAGCTATGCCAACCTCACCTCTGGCATAGACAATGCCAGGTTGATGGAAGGGCACTTGCTGGGGCCACAGTGCATAAACACCGCAGGGGGGTAGCCTGTGCCAGGCAGACACAAACACAAGGTCTGGCACCCCTCCCTCCTGAGCTGCCATGCCAGGAAGGTTCTGTATTAGCAGGGGCAGCAGAGACCCCCACGGTCACCAGGGGCCAGTCCATGGTGCATAGCACAGGCTGCTGTCTCTCTGGGGTGGCATGGAGTCCTGCAGGCAGAAATTCTGGATGGACTTGTGCTGCTCGCAGAGTTGCCCTGTGGAGGTGTTCCAGGAATTCCACTGCTTCACCCCTGGCCGTGCATCTGGTGCCAGTGAAATTTCACTGCACCTACCAGAGAAGATCAGAGAAGATCAAGTACAGGCTGAAGGGGCCACTGCAAGAACACTCCCCATTTCTCTTCACCTTGGAAGAACCACATGGCAGAGGCAGTGTGAAATGTAAGGGATGTGGCTGTGACAGTGTACAGTGCAGGGCACATGGCTGGGGCAGGGCACTACATGGGGCTGGGGCAGTGCACAACACAAGGCATGTGGCTGGGGCAGTGCACACTGTGGGGCGTATGACTGGGGTGGGGCACAATGCCGGGGACATGTCTGGGGTGATCCTTCTTGTCCAAAGACAGATTCAGAGCCGTTGGCTGTTTCCTACTGCTACAGTCTCCTCCCTGGCAAACGTCCCCTGCCAGGAACGCTCTGCCTGGAGCCGCAGCATAGGGTGGATTTAGCCCGTTGTCTTTGGGCTGGTAGTTTAGTGTGCAAATGGTGATACACTGGAGCTGTCTGTTCTGGGGTAAGAGATTGATTGATCTATAAAAGCACTGGAGAATTTCCCTGAGGTCGTAAGTTTTAATACATTCTGTACAAGCACCTAGAGTCCCTAGGACAAGCACGTTCAGCATGTGGTCATAAATAAATGTCAGTTTCAGGCTGTAAAGGATCCACCAGTTAGAAGTTCTCCCCGAAACTGTATTTGGCATTCTTCAGAGAGAGCCATTCAAAGCTCTCCTGTCCAGTTTGCACACAAGAGCCCGTTGCTGGTGCGGTGACACACACCGATGTCCCATTTGGGAAGCAGACTACCAGAGTCTGGCTCCCAGAGCAGCGCCCTGCTGTGCCCAGATGCCTGGCTCTCCGCGGCTGAGGAGCAGGCTCCTGTATGATTACTATTCTCAGCTAGGTATGTTTTGGCTGCTTAGAAACAGCTTCCCACAATGAAAGCCCAACGTTATCAGAGGTAAATCAGTGCAGAAAACTGCACAAATGGAAACCTGGACAATAGCATCAGTCAAATTTACTCAAGTCCGTGGAGCAGTTCCAAAGGCAGTCCATTGCTAAGTGAGCAAACACGGCTGCGGTTACAGCTTTGGAGTCTCCCATCAAAACCTTCAGCAAATGCTCGCATGTTTTGACGCCAGGTCTCGGAGCAGGCCCAGCCCAGCCATATGTGCTGGCCAGGCTCATTTGCTCTGGCCACCCAATAGTATTAAAATCATCAATAAAACCAAGGCTCAACCTCAAAATGTCAGATCAAATTCAACTCATAGGCTGCTGGTGGCTGGTTCTGCCAAAGAACAAGGTAGCTTCCCATCCATGGAAGAAACCCAGCTTCTTAGCACAGCCACAGGACGCAAACACAGTGCTGGCTGCTCTCTGCTCAGTGTTACCTAATCAAGGGATTTTTTTGGCTGCTCATAGAGAATTGAGCAAGGGCTAAACCGACATCACTCAACTCATTAAAGCAATGGTCGCCATGTCTCAGGCCACACTGGGCATTGTGTTATTGTTGTGTAGGGTTTGTTCTCTCCAAGAGACCCTGGTGCCATAGTGTCGGCCTTGTACATTCAGCCTCTGACCCCAGACACATCAGGACTTCCCTGAGAGCCCAGGGACAGGCTGGGGCTTGCATGAGGGATCTCTCCTCTGTCAGATCCCATTTCCTCACCCACCAATCCACAGCCAGAATCCAAAGCTGGGAGTCTGAAGACTAGCAAGACGCAGGGAGAGAGTGGTCCAGGCACAACATTCTCTGGTGACGGGCTGCATTTTCTCAGCTGCGTGATGGAGCAGCCATATGCGAAGTCACGGACAGACCTGGCCATCTCAGTCCCATAGCTCAGGCAGGGTTTACATCAACTGCCCCCCGGCCTGCTCACAGCCCCCTGCCAGTAGATGGTGCCCGGGTGTGGGTGAGCCCCTGTGGGAGCTGGAGCTGGCTTGCAGATTTACTGGGCTCCCTGAACAAAGCCTCCTTCCAAGAGCAGCCTTATTCTGTGCCGAGCAACATGAGCATAGCCAATGGACATGGGTGGTCGTGTGCACAGGAATTCCCAGACCTCACGCAGCCCTTGGAGCTCAGATCAGCCATGGACTTGCCGGACAGGGCTGGCTGCATGTGACAGCCACTGCCTGCCTGGAAAGAGGCCAATCAGACTTCTCCCCAGAACAGGCCCTCTGGGCAAAGGGGCAGCATGTGGCCAGGCAGCTGTCCACTCCCAGGGGGCAGCGGGAGAGGGAACCTACCTGTGAAGGTTGGTATGTGTTGGAAGTGTAGCCTGGTGGTTGCAGGGGGGGAGGGTCCATTCCTTCTTACTGCAGAGGGGGGGTGGAAGGAGAGCTCTTTAACCCCTTCAGTACTAGCGTGGGGTTTATACATCCCCATCACACAACCTCCCCCTCAAGTTCAGTGTCAGGGTATTCTCTGGTTTCAGAGTAACAGCCGTGTTAGTCTGTAGTCACAGAAAGAAAAGGAGGACTTGTGGCACCTTAGAGACTAACCAATTTATTTGAGCATAAGCTTTTGTGAGCTACAGCTCACTCAGTATGCATCCGATGAAGTGGGCTGTAGCTCACGAAAGCTCATGCTCAAATAAATTGGTTAGTCTCTAAGGTGCCACAAGTCCTCCTTTTCTTTTTAGGGTATTCTCTGTACAGCTGCGGGCTGGTTCTTGGTATGGGGCACACCAGCTCTGCCCAGCTGTGGGCTGGTTTGCTGTGTGCGGCACACCAGCTCTGTACAGCTGTGGGTTGGTTCACAGTACAGGGCACACCAGCTCTGCACAGCTGCAGGCTGGGTCGTGGTGTGGGGCCCACCAGCTCTGCACAGCTGCGGGCTGGGTCACGGTACAGGGTGAACCAGCTCTGCACAGCTGTCATCAGAACTTTGCAGGGGGATTTTTTTTAACAGCAAGACCAGAAATATAATCCAGGCTGCAAAAATGTCCAACTGCTAAGAGTTTGTGTTATCTAAGGGCCATTCCAAGCTAAACCTCTCCAGGAAATGGCAGTGTGTATGTGCATCCTGAGAACTACCTTTAATTTTTGCGAATAGTATTGCAAAGGTTAAATAAGTCAGTGTGTGTGTGTGTCAATGTGTAAGGGAGCATGTGTAAATTCACGTGTGTATGTGTGAGTCCATGTATAGGGTGGACATTAATGTCTGTGATTGGTGGGAAGAACAATTGTGTTGCTCTGGCAGGTGTGCCAGCGGTCTGCTGCAGAGAGCAGTAAAAGATCATTAGAGTTTCTAAATATTATAGGTAACTTTCTGACACTGTCGGTATTACGCCCACCCAGAGGTAACCTATACTGGACCTCATTGTGCCGGATAAAAATGAACTGATCATTGGGCTGGACAGTGGTGGTTACGGTGATTTTGGCATGATTACATTCATTCTGGGCAACCAAAGAACTGTCCTAATCTGTAATTACATAAATTTGGCTCTTCAAAAGGGCTAATTTCCCAAGGCTGAAAAAAATTGAGTGAAATTGATGGGGAGGAAAATTTGGCAGAAAATTTTGAATGAAAATTGGGAGTTGTTTAAGACTAGTTTATTAGAAAGCCAAAAAGACACAGTTCCTCTATCCAAAAAAGTGGACAACTTTGGGGAAAACCCCTTCCTAGTTCAGTGGGGACATGAAGGCAGCAATTAGACAAAAAAAAAAAAAAAGGCCAATATAGAATACATGACAAAAAGGGGAAGTAGATAGCAACCAATGTAAATGAAAAGTGATGAAGTGTAGAAAATAGATAAGAAAGCTATCGGGGAATAGCCATGGCTGGGAGCAGCAAAAGAAATCTTAGCAATGTATGGGGCAGTTTCTACATGGATATGGTAAAATTGTTAACAATGATGCAGAAAAGGCAGAAGTGTTCAGTAAATATGGCCTGAATTTGGAAAGAAGCAGGATGCTATATTCATACCACATGAGCATGAGGAAGTACTTTCCAATCCATTATTAACTGAGGAGGATGTTGGACAACATCTACTGGGACTAAACATTTTTAAATCAGCCGGCTCAGATAACTGGCACCCAAGAGAGCTAAATGAACTGGCGGAGGAGATCTCTGGCCTGCTGCTGTTGACTGCTAATAAATCTTGGAATACCAGGGAAATTCAAAAAAGACTGAGAAATTGCTCATGTGCCAATAGTTAAAAAGGGCAAGCTGGGTGCCCCAGGTAGGTATAAGCCGGTTAGCCTGACATCAATCCTGTGCGAAACAAGTGAACATAAACCTGATATGGGATTTAATTGACTGAGAATTAAAAAATGGGAATATAATTAATGCCAGTCAGCATGGCTTCATGGAAAATAGGTCCTGTCACACTCATTTGATTCATTCTTTGATGAGATTACAGGTTTGGTTGATAAAGGTAACTGCATAGATGTAATGTACTTAGACTTCTATAAGGTGTTTGATTTATATAGCACTAATTTTGCAATCAGAATGTTACGCGATACTAACATCAGTAGAGCACATGTTAAATGGATTAAGAACTGGCTGAATGACAGAGCTCAAAAAGTACTCATCAGTGGGGACTCATTATTGAATGGGGGTGTTTCTAGAGGGGCTCCACAGGGATCCATACGAGACCTGTGGCTATTCAACATTTTCATTGGAAGTAAATATAAAATCATTACAGATAACATTTGTAGATGACACAAAGATTGGCAGAAAATAATGTGGAAAATACACGTGAGGACAGGGCAGTCCCACACAGCGATCTGGATCACTTGGGGAGCTGGGGCCACCCCAACAAAACGCGTTTTAATACAGACAAATGCAAGGGGCAAGGAACGCAATCACCACAGAATGGTTATTGTCACCTGGAAAGCAGTGACTCTGAAACAGTAAGGAGGTGATGTTCCCTCTGCACATGGCAATGGTGAGACCAATACTGGAAACAGGATGTTGAATAATTGAAGAGGGACCTCAGAACAGCCACGAAACTAATTCAACAGCTGGAGGAAATACCTTACAGCAAGAGACTGAAAGAGCTCAACCTGTTTAGCATATCAAAAAGCAAATTGAGAGGTGACTTGATTAAGAACATAAGAATGGATCAGAGCACTGGTCTATCTAGCTCAGTATCCTGTCTCTGACAGTGGTCAGTGCTAGATGCTTCAGAGAGAGTGAACAGAACAGGACAATTTCAAGGGACCTGTCTCCAGTTTCTGGCAGTTGGAGGTTTAGGGACACCAGAGCACGGGTTTATACCCCTGACCATCTTGGCTAATAGCCATTGATGGACCTATCCTCCATGAATGTATCTAATTCTTTTTTTAACCCAGTTATACTTTTGGCCTTTAAACCATCCCCAGTCTGACTGCGTGCTGCGTGAAGTACTACCTTTTGTTTGTTTTAAACCTGCTCCCTAATAATTTCATTGGGTGACTCCTGGTTCTTGTGATTATGGTGTATGGGGCACAGATCCACAAAGGTTGATTGATTTCAGTGGACATTAGGAGCCTAAATACCTTTGTGGATCTGGGCATAACTACCATTACAGGGAGAACAAAGATACTGCGTACTAAAGAACTCTTTAATCTAGCAGAGAAAGGCGGAACTAGAGCCAATGGCTGAAGCCAAAGCCAGACGCATTCAAATTAGAAACAAGACACAATTTTTTTTTTTTTTTTTTTAAACAGTGAGGGTGATTAACCTCTGGAACAAACTCCCAATGGGTGTGGTGGATTCTCCATCTCTGGATGTTTTCAAATCCAGCCCGGATGCCCTCCTGGAAGATGCTTCAGTTAAACACAAGTTATTGGGTTCCATAAAAGAGTAACTGGGTAAAATTCTCTGGCCTGTTCTATGTAGGAAGTCAGACTAGATGGTCTAGGTATCCCTTCCAGCCTTAAACTCTGTGAACCTATTAATGTGTGAAAGGATGTGTGTGCATTTCCATGTGTGTTAGCATGCATGCGGGCATGCTTGTGTGTCCACGTTGCCATTGATCGTCAGCTACAATAGCCTCAAGCATTTCCATGATTAACAGTGGCATTTCCTAGAAATGTTACTGTTGTGGGGCAACGACTCACCGCTGCCTGCTGGTTGTCCAGGGAATTAGCTCTTTTCAGCCAGGAGCACCCTCTGCCAGTCAGTGTCTCACCTGCCACTGACCCTATGCCCCTCCCGGCCCCCGGTGCCCTTCTAGCTTAGGGTTCTGCCCCCGGCAGTACCCCCTCAGTCTAGGTCTCCCCTCCCCAGGGGAACCCCCTAGCCCTCCCTTGCCTCAGTGGCTACTGTCAGTCATCATCTAGCCCCCACTCCCTGGGGCAGACTGTAGTCTGTACTACTCATCATTGGCAAGGGGGGATCGGACCAGCTGCCTCTGTCTAGGTCTGGGCTGCTCCTCTGCAGCCTTAGTACCCTTTTGTGGGCCTTTACCTCGGCCTGGGGCTCTGCTAGGCTGGAGCTCCCCCTGCCCTTCCCCAGAACTTCTCTGCCCTAGGTACCCTCCTCGGCTTCCCAGGCAGCCAGGTCCTCCTCTCTCTATATAGCTAGAGAGAATGTCTCTCTCTTTCTGGCCCACTGCCCTCTTATAAGGGCCAGCTGCACCCTAATTACATAGGCTACAGCTGTGGCTGTTTTCCCACACAGCCCAGCTTTTTCCCTCTCCCAGGACTGTTTTAAGCCCTTCAAGGCATGGTGGGGGGGACCACCCCACTGCAGTTACACTGATAATTTTTGTTTGTGACATTTAAGTGTCATTTTTGTTCCTTGCACACATTTTGATTTAAGGGACTGGATGGGTGGGTGCATGTTTCTTTCATAGGGAAGTACATGGAGCAGGTGGACATGAACTGAACAGGTAAGACCCTCCTTGGCCTCCCAACAGATTAATTCCAACATGTTTGCACAGCTGTCCAAGTTTCCCGTTTCCTCTTCTTTGATGTTTCTTTTTGTGTGTCTTTTTCTGCCCATAAACATCTTTCTTTCTTTTTCCTTCATGGTCGTCAGCTTTGTGCTTGTCCACTTAGACTTGAGAAAAGTGCTGCTAGATTGCACTGTGCATTATGTGCCCTGGGAAAGGGCTGTGAATTCAAAGTACAGTTCTCTAACCCGCTAACATAATTTACCCAGGAAAACCCCTCACATAGTCACTCACACTGAGCTGGTTGTTGTTTTGATTTGGGGCTTTTTCTTAGAAATGGGGGAGGTAAGATAGGATAATTAACTTATATCTGAGATTCGTAGCACTATATGCTACATGAGAGCCATCTGTCTTAGATGGTTGAGACACAAGAAATCCTGCATCTTGGCAGGGGGTTAGACGAGATGACCCTTGTTGTCCCTTCTGACCCTATGATTCTATGCAGGTCCCCCTGGGACCAAGTGTTCCAAATAGCTCCTACGGAGATGGCTATGCAAACCCCTTTGCCAATGCTCTTTATGTGCATCACTGGGCAACTGCTTTTTTAAAGTCCCTCTCTGTGTCTGTGAGGGCTTGTCTATGTGAGCACTTAGTTTGCAGCAAGCTGGGGTGTAAATCGACCCTGCACTTGCCTGTGGTGTGAGCAGTTGTGGGGGAGTAGTTGCCCAAAAAGCCGCCCAGCATCTCAGATGAGCATGCATTCAAGGTGGCTAGCCCTTCCCGCCACTCATACCACAACATCCATACTCTCCGTTCGGCGGGCTTGCTCCACCAGAGCTAGCATGAATATGTCTCCTCGAGCTGGGAATGCCCCAGCTTGAAGTGTAGACACACCCTTCATGTTCATGTGGACTCTGTGCTGCACAGTAAAAGTACCCCAGCATGCTTTAAGGTACTCCCTTTTCAAAGTGCAACAGGGAACATGTAGCATGAGGCAGAAGAGTCCATATGGACGGGCAGTGCGTGGCAGGCTAGTGCGGGTAGAGTTGGTGCAAACTTGTATAGACAAGCCAGGGGTCGGACCTCTTACCGCCTCCATACTGGAGCTCTGGAATTGAATGCTTTGCATAGTGAGACAGTTACTTTTTGAGCTGGGCTGGATCCCAAACCACTACAGGGCAAGCAGGTTCCCATTAGATCACTGGTTCAAACACAGTCCAGGTTAGACATGATGAAAAGTTGTTACTGGTGATGGGCCTGCACCAAGACGATCAAGCCAAGCCGTGCAGCTATTGTTACTACCACTTACTGGCTGGTCAAAGGCTTCTGTGAAATGACTGCACAGAAACCAACCCTCACATTCTATGGAAAAGGCTCATTTCTCTAGAGCTGCGCTGCAAGGTTACACCAGCTATTTGCAAAACAAATGTTCACAGGAAATCTCGACTCTTTGTGACTCTCTCTGGGACTGCACAAGCATCCAGTTGTTGTGGGCTGGAATTCGTACACCCCTAATCACAGAACTATTTAGGACAGATATCCTCATGTGTGCAGGCGGCTGCTGTGGACTCACTTGGGGAGCGTGACATGCGGGCCCCAGGGCCACGCAGCTTCCTGATGCTGTGGATTCTGGCAGGCTAGCGCATTCTTCCTCCTCTGGCTGTCAGAGCTCATTCCCCTTTCTCTCCTGCTGGATGATTTGCTGATGACCCTGCAGTTGGGGTATAGCCCATTCTGCTCTCATGACACGTTGAGTGACTTCTTCATCCAATGGGACAAAATGCTGGACCCACTGAGACAGAAATTTGAGAAGATCAGACTCTTAACATGGTCCTGTGGACTCAATACCTCAATATCTGAAGTCACTGGATGAGATGAGGAGTGAGTCCTAGCCCAAACCCCTTCCCAAGGACCAGAGGGTATCTGTTACTAGCATGGGCATGACTATGCTAACAATGATGTTGTGATGCTTTTATGGGTGTGTGACTATACTCATGAAAAGGTGAATGGCTATTTTGTGGGTGTGACTGTGCTAATGAGTTGATGGGATGCTAGTATGTGGGCACGGCTCTTTTATTTATTTAAATTTTGGCCATGTACAAACTCCCCCTAAGGGCTTCCAGGCAAAGCTCTGAGCATCCTGGGCAGAAATTTAAAAACATGAGAGCATGGGAGTTCATAGATTCATAGATATTTAGGCCAGAAGGGACCATTATGATCATCTAGTCTGACCTCCTGCACAATGCAGGCCACAGAATTTCACCCACCACTCCTAAAAAAGACCTCACACCTATATCTGTGCTATTGAAGTCCTCAAATTGTAGTTTGAAGACCTCAAGGAGCAGAGAATCCTCCAGCAAGTGACCCGTGCCCCATGCTACAGAGGAAGGCGAAAAACCTCCAGGGCCTTCCAATCTGCCCTGGAGGAAAATTCCTTCCCGACCCCAAATATGGCGATCAGCTAAACCCTGAGCATATGGGCAAGATTCATCAGCCAGATACTACAGAAAATTCTTTCCCGGGTAACTTGGATCTTACCCCATCTAAAAACCCATCACAGGCCATTGGGCCTATTTACCATGAATATTTAATTACCAAAACCATGTTATCCCATCATACCATCTCCTCCATAAACTTATCGAGTTTAATCTTAAAGCAAGATAGATCTTTTGCCCCCACTACTTCCCTCGGAAGGCTATTCCAAAACTTCACTCCTCTGATGGTTAGAAACCTTCGTCTAATTTCTAATCTAAATTTCCTAGTGGCCAGTTTATATCCATTTGTTCTTGTTAGAAGGTAAAACTTCACCCAAACAGCAGTGGCAATTCCTCCCTCCTCACTACTGCCTACCTTCCAATCACCAGTCATGGGCCAGCACAGCTTCCAACCTAGCACACTGTCCCACCAGAGAAATCCTCCCGCAGCTGCCTCAGCCCTGAGACAGTGCCCAGCCAGAGGGGGTGGGGGAGCTTTGCAGCATGCCTGGAAGGGCAACAGCTATTGTTATACCAAGGAACAACATCCTGCTAGTATGAGAGTGACTGTGTTAAGCATCTGAGCATGCTCAGTGTGAACTAGATTTGCCAGTAAACCAGTGAGAATAAGCTTCGGGCTTGTGTGGCAAGTGAGAGGTACTGCACCATCCCTCCAAACATTAAAGGGCCTGGCTCTGGTTGTCAGTGTCCCGTGCACAGGTGTGTGAAAGGATGCATGCAGGACATTCGCTACGTGCTCTTTAGAATGTACACAGCCTGGAGGTTCTGCTCCCCAGCCCTCTCCTGGGCAGGCAGCGTGGTGCTCTCAGACAGGAATTCCTCAGGGGATGGGGCAGGAGTTTTCAATGCACAGTGTATTGACCTCTCAGCTCCATTTAGTTTCAACACTGACAGGAGAAGAGTTTCCAGAAAAGAGATTCAAACCACCTCCCTTCTCCCCAGAAGGACTCTAACTTGTTACCATTCCTGGCAGGCTGTGCTTCCCCATTCTCCAGGCTCAGGACAATGTGACCTATCAGACAGGGCTCAGTAATTTGACTCCAGGATCTCTGTTCATATCTCTGTTTTTCCTGGTGCTGTCTGTAATGTACGCCTTGCACACAGCAGGTTGCAGATTTGGACTGGCTACAGTGCTTCCAACATGGAGAGATACAAGAGATGAGTTCTTTTTATGATACTTTAACACACTGCCCTCTATAGCTGTTATCAGCTCAGACAAGGTGTGTTTCACACATACCTGGCTTCAAAAGCCACCAGATGGCTGAATATTAGAATACAGTTTTAGCATTCCATCACTTCCCCCCTTTTAGTTTTACATTCCTACCATTAACAACATTTACACTATCACAGTCTTTGAAGTTCAGTGTGGATCAGTCTGTTAAGTGTCTCTGAATCGTAGTGCTTTTCTAATAACACAACCCAAACATGTAACAGCTTGGTCATCTGGCTGCCCATTGATTGCAACAACTGGCTGTGGTCAGTTTGGGATCTTTGAGTCTTCTTTCTGTTCTGTGTCCACTGTTGGTTGATTTTGGTCTGAGTGTTCCATCTGAGGAACAAACTGAAGATGTTGACAGTTTCTGTTGAATGCTCCACAATCAGTCTTGTTCACATACGATCTGGGTGCTGAATACTTTTCTTTATGACTGCTGGAATCATCTTTTTTTCTCTGTCCACTTTGACACAAACATAGTCACCAGGTTCTAGACCCAGCATTTATCTGAGTGACATCTATTGTAAAAGTGTTCATAATTTCTTTTTGCCTTTTTATCTGATTTGGCTACTTTCTTCATGTCTGGCCACTTTGGAGATTATTTCTGAGTTGTCTTTCCACCAGGAGTTGTGCTGGACTATATCCAGTAGTTGCTATCAGTATTGATCTGTAGCTCAGAAGAGCAAGGAATGGATCTTCCTGCTGTTGGATTTTCTCGGTTGTCTGCACACCTTTGACAGCCTCTTCATTCGCTTGTGGGTAATGTGGGCTGCTAGTTATATGATCAAAATCATATTTCGCTTAGAATGATTTAACTTCCACTGCAGTAAATTGTGGTCTGTTGTCTGTCACTAGTTGTTCTAGAATACTGAAAGTAGCAAAAGTACACTTCATGTTTCTCAATAACCTTCTGATATGTTATGTCTTTCAAGGGCATTATTTCTATATATATGCATTCAATTATGAAATTGCTTTTACTTTTTTCAGGGCTAGGACTGATTCCATCTTTGTTTATTGTCTATCCCAAAACCTCAATTTTTTGTAGGCAAAAACCTAATTTTTCCTTGTTTAGCTTCAGTCCACACTGTCTGATTAAGCTTACAACCTCATGGAGGATTTTGTTGTGTTCTTCCATCAATGACTCGTGTATGAAAATATTGTCCATGAAAACTACAACTCCATTTGTGTTGGTTAACAGTTCTGCCACCTTTCGTTGGAAAATTTCAAGTGCACGGGTAATCCCAAAAGGTAATCATCAAATGCAAAATCTCTCAAATGATGTGATAAATGTAGTCAGTTTAGCACTCTCTTTGGCTAAAGAAATTTGCCAGAATCCATTTGAGGCATCCAGCTTGAAGAATAATGTAGCCCCTTTCACTTTGGGAGGTTTCAGAGTAGCAGCCGTGTTAGTCTGTATCCACAAAAAAAGAAAAGGGGGACTTGTGGCACCTTAGAGACTAACACATTTATTTGAGCATAAGCTTTCGTGAGCTACAGCTCACTTCATCGGATGCATACAGTGGGGAGATTTATATACACAGAGAACATGAAACAATGGGTGTTACCATACACACTGTAACGAGAGTGATCAGGTAAGGTGAGCTATTACTAGCGGGGGGGGGGGGACCTTTTGTAGTGATAACCAAGGTGGAACACCACCCATTGTTTTCATGTTCTCATGTATATAAATCTCCACACTGTATTTTCCACTGAATGCATCCGATGAAGTGAGCTGTGGCTCACGGAAGCTTATGCTCAAATAAATTTGTTAGTCTCTAAGGTGCCACAAGTCCTCCTTTTCTTTTTTCACTTTGGGAGGAGGTCATCCAGTGTTGGGAGTATATATTTTTCTCACATCTGCTTCATTAAGTCTTTTAAGAGCCAGACATTTGTATATTTCCATTTTTCTTTATAACCAGTACCATTGGGGTACACCCTGCTGTTGGCTCAGAGATTTTCTCTAATATGCCAATCTCTTCCATTCCCTTTAACTCAGTTTCCAGTTTATGAAGCAACAGGATGGGAATACACTATATGGTTCAGCATCATTTCTTAAAGTTATTTGTACTAGATCAAAGTTCCAGTATCATCAAATACTCTGTCAAGTTCTTCCACCTTTGTCACTAGGCCCATCACAGCTTCTTTGCTGCAGTTGAGAAGGTTGTTGTTTGATCACATATACTCTGAATGGCCCATGCAGTTCAGAGTACCTTTAGGGCTACGTCAGGTACTTTCATCTCTGGAGGGGTTGAAGGTGATTATATGTCCCTTCTGATATGACTATCAATCTGCTTCTGAATCAATGTTAAAGTTAATAGTCTTGTCATGAATGTTCAGTTTCACTCTCCAGAAAGGCTTTTAGTCATCACTCATGATAGATTCCAGAAACAATGGCTCTTGACTGTGTAGTAATCAGTTTCCTGACCCTCTTTGCGAGGCAAACAGCTGCAGAATGTCCATATTTTGTACACTTACTACATCTTACACCTTTGGCTGGACACACATCTTTGGGTTATGAAATTTTCCACATTTTGTGCATTTGGTGTGAAAGGTTTTGTAGTTAGCCCAGGATTAGTGCCTCTTTGCCTCAGGGATCATATGATAACTACTTTTAGCAGTCATGTGTATTTCTTTACAGCTTCTATGCTAGTTTCTGATTTTTCATGTTGCTCCTACCTTCTGTTTTGCTACTTCATTAGTTCAGTTTGCTTTGCTTTCTGGATAGCTGTATTATAGCGTTAAATATCTCATTAACTGTGGTTGCTGTAAGATGCTTTTGTCTGTTAACCCAATAACCTGTCTGTCTCTCATCTTTTCTTGTACTGGAGACCCCAAAATCACAGTTTTCAGCTAAGGCATTAAAAGCTCTTATAAAAGATCCAACAGATTCCCTTAGTTCTTGAATTCTTTTATGAAAGGCCATGTTTTCACCAACCACATTTCTCTGAGATATAAAGTACAAATCAAACATTGCCAGAACCCTTTCGTAGTCATCATTGTGATTGTCATCAGTAAAGGCAAAGGATTTAAAAGATGCATTCTGCCTGCTTCCCCAGAGTATCAATCACAGCTGAGACCTGGATGTCTTCCTCTTCCTGGTGGAGTTTGCAAGATTCTGCATTGCTACCAAACTGCTGCTTCCAGTCTGTCCATTCTGAGAGTCTGTCAAAGCTGAAGTTCCCTGGGCCATTGAAGAGTGGGGTGGTGATGAGATCGCTCCTGCAACTTGTGTTGCTGTTTTCCTTCTGTTTCTGCTCTCCTCTGGCACCAGTTAGGCTACCTTTGCTTCTGACACCGTGTCACATATTCCTTGTACATGGTACATCGCAGGGCTGCTACTAGCAGGTCAGGCTTTTGTACCAGCTTTGGACTGGCTATAGATTTTCCACCAGAGAGAGAGAGAGAGAGAGATATATCTCTATAACAGTGGTTCTCAAACTTTTTTTTGTGGACGACTTGATAATTGCTGAGCATCTTGGCGGACCACTTAATGATCTTTCCAAATGTTGTTTGTACCGTTAGCTAACTATTGTACAGTGCTTTGGATAAAAGCGCTATATTAAAAAAAAGTAGTAATAATAAACTTTTTTTGTTCTACAAATAAAAGCACACAACTCATTTTAATGTCAGTAGCCTTACCTTTCTAATGCGATGGATGTGCCCTCTCTCCCCCGCTGCAGCAGCCCCCGAGCTGGGACTGGGAAAGAGGGGGGTCTCTCCCCCGCTGCAGCAGCCCCCGAGCTGGGACTGGGAAAGAGGGGGGTCTCTCCCCCGCTGCAGCAGCCCCCGAGCTGGGACTGGGAAAGAGGGGGGTCTCTCTCCTGCCACAGCAGCCAGAGCTGAGGCTGGGAAGGATGGCTGTCTCTCCCCAGCAGCCAGAGCCCTGGAGCTCGTGAAAGTCCCCTCTTTCTCTGGCCACTGCAGCCCTGCATGTCCCAAATTCCCCCCACCCTCTCTTCTCACCCCACTTCCTCCTCCCACCTACCTCCTATTCCCCCCAAGGCCACCACCTCACCTTACATGTACATCTTCTCCAGGGTCCAGGCACCTAATTAGTGGAGCCAGGCCTGCGCAGCTCTGCTAATTAGGTGGGTGGCCCTTCATTCTCTCGTGTGCGGCCGTCCAGGCATGCACCTTAGAGGAAACTATCTGCAGACCTCCTGAATGGAGCTAGTGGACCACTGCTGGTCCAGGAACCACAGTTTGAGAACCTCTGCTCTATAAGATACTTCAATGCACTGCCAGGTATGGCTGTTACCCTCTCAGGCAAGGTGTGTGACTCACGGCACCACCTAGTGGCTGAACATTATAATACGGTTTTACAATTCCATCCCAGGTTTCAGAGTAACAGCCGTGTTAGTCTGTATTTGCAAAAAGAAAAGGAGTACTTGTGGCACCTTAGAGACTAACCAATTTATTTGAGCATAAGCTTTCGTGAGCTACAGCTCATTTCACCAGTGTCCCAGCGTCAGCGACTTAAGGGTTTTGTTTGTTTTTTTTGATACGGGTGGATGCTGCTGACATCTTGTTTGGCATTGCTTTGATCCAGTATCCTCCTAATGAATCACAGGTTCCACTGAGAGAAAACCAAGAAATCAGAAATAAAAACACCCCACTCTGCCTGTTTCTTGTTTCGGTTTTGTTACTTGACAGCTTAGCCCCCAATTCAGCAAAGCACCTAACCACATTCCTAACTGTAAACCCAGGTTAAGTCCATTGAAGTCAGTGTGACATTACATCATCTCCATACAGGCATGACACCATCTCATTTGCAGTCACTTGATTGCTCTCTTTGCATCCTCACCTTTTAAGCTACTTTAATTTTTGTAGGGAGACAGTTTTGGCTTGGAAATAGCCATCCACATGTTATGCTAACACTTTCCACAGTCACTCAGTCATCCAGGCCTAGCTTATTCAAGTCATATGTGTATTTGGCTAGTTTTCTAAGGCACCTCTCACGCCAGGCTGATAGTGGATTTGGTACCCTGGCTGGTGCCAGAGTCTGCCATGATTCTGCTATAGATTCTCACAATGCCTTCTCTGTCCCTTTCTCACCTCTGTCAGCAGGGATCTGGGGGCTCAGCTCTGTCAAGATTATTCTTGTTCTGTGGAGGCCAGTCACAGCACGAGGGTTGGCACCTCCTTCAAAGTGAAGAACCTCATCTTTTAACACTGAGGGTCGTTAACCATTGGAACAACTGACCAAAGGTCGTGGAGGATTCTCCATTACTGGCAAATTTTAAATCAAGAGTGTATGTTTTCCCTAAAATATCTGCTCTAGGAATTCTTGTGGGGCAGGTCTCTGGCCTGTGTTACACGGGAGGTCAGACTAGATGATCACAGTCATCCCTTCTGGCTTTGGGATCTAGGAATCTGTTCTTTACAAACTACCAGCGAAGTTAATGATGTTGTGGAGCTGGGTTCTGACCCTGCAAATACTTCCCCACATGCTGCACTATGCACAGGGAGCCAATGGGGCTGTGCAGTGGGGAAAAATTCAACATGAGGATGAGTATGTGCAGGCTTGGGGCCCAAATGCTCGGTGACAACAAAACTGATCATGATACAGTAACAATCTCTGGTAAAGCAGGTCTACCCTTGGAAAAGTCATCTGGGATTGGGTGCTGAATACAAGGCACTGATGCCGCTGCCCGTACCATCATGCCATTGACCTCTGGCTCATCACCTGGGCCCCTGCAGGGAACACATCATGCTTTGAATGCCCCGGGGACTCATCTGCGTCTGTTCCAGATGTCTCTGCTCAGCTCTAGCCCTGCCAGAATTCTCTCCCTTATTTCCTTTTATCCTGTCCAGCTGCTTGCAAACTGCCCATGCTGCCTTCCTTAATGCTGCCCTTAACTCCCATGCTTCAGTATATGCATCACTCACTAGCTGATGGGCAGGGGCAGACTGAAGGGTAAAGCTTGAAGGATGGAATAGAGGGCGCTAGGGATGCTTGAAAATCTTCTCTCAAAACTTTTTTTTTTTAAATGTAAAACTAGGTTTTTGATTCCCCAAACTTATTGTTTAAAGTCTCTCCTTTTGGCTTTTCATCAGAGAAGGCAAAACTAACATTTTTGGGGTTTAATGGGAGTGTTTGGCTGAAAATGTTTCATCGAGGGCCAGAAATATTCACGTTTTGGCAGTTTTTGGACAAACTTTTTCAGTTTTCATTTTTTTTTTCAATTCATTAGTCTTTTTACACAAATCTAATATCATTTTTCTGTTTTCCTAGTGTAAAGCCACAGGAGCTCTATTGAAGTCAGAGGGGTTGCTCTGGACATACACCAGTGTGACAGAGAGCAGAGTTAGGGACCCTGTGTCTGTAATTCAGACTGAAAGCTACTGGAGGCAGGGGCTGTCTCCCCTTGCACTGTTCTGATCATCCCAAGAGCACTTAGTGTGACATGTAGTTGGTTATACATAACATACTTGGTTTCAGCCTATCCGAGATCTACTGGAGGACACCGACTCCTGGTTGCATTGACCACAGGATGCACACACAACATTCCCTGTGTTGCTGCATGCCTTTGATGCCAGCTTTCTAAACAGGCGTCCTGGTACCCACCCTGCTGCCCGCGAGTGCTGCACCCCTGAGCACAAGCGGAGGACCGTGAGGCGGATAAGCAGATCAGAATGTTTCTTGACTTTGCTTCTGAAGAAGGACGATAACTAACTGAAAGCATAATTCCAACAGAAAGAAAGGACCATCCAGCATTAGGGCAGCCTGATGTCATCAGATCATGAGAAACAGGGAAATTGCTGCTGTTCTGAAAATAACCCTGCAGTCTGAGACAGGAGCCCAGCACGGGCCCAAAAGTCACCAGGAGTGACTGGAACAAACCTGGTGATTATCAACCCATTGCCTGGGAACTGGACAGAGAATTTGCAAGCACCTTTCTCATCTGCCCTGAGTTCATCTCCCTTGGTTTCCAACAGCAGGAGGCTGGAATCCCCTGGAAACCCTCTTCTCGTCTCTGGCCAGCTTCCCGCTCCCCAGGAGAGAAGTGGAAGCACTGCCCAGCCTGGGTTCCGCTCACCTGATGCCTGTCATCAAGCGTCTCCGGTGTCTTTACCGCTTTCTTAATTACCCACCTCTGCTCTCACACTAAGGTCTGTACAAATCATGCTCAATTGTCACCGGCAGATTGAGCTGTCATCATTCCGTATGTATTTCAGCTCCATTACTTTCAATAATACGCAGCCGCAGCTTCATACAAAACCAGTTATTACCTCTGGTGCCTGGTGACTCTGTGACCCAGACAGGTTCTGCCATGTCAGCAATTCAAAATGACAGATGGGCCATAGCAATTCTGTGGAACACAATGGCTACGAGTTACAGAGTTTAAATAGGAGACAGTTACAGTGAATGACTTATCCTTCAGGCTCCGGGCCCAACAGCATGGCTCCTGGAGAATAATTATTAAGTCTTATGCTGAGAAAGTTGTCTTGTCTCTGACAAAGGAGGATTTGAGTGTTGAGGCCAGCCTTTTCCTGGGGGATCATTCATATTCAACTGCAAATAATTTTGGGCCTGTTGTGATAAGAATATACAGCAGCTCCTGGAGTAGGGTGCTTGGCCAGGAAACCAAAAAGTGAAAAAAAGATGAAAGATGCAGATTGTGAAAGGTTGACAGTTAGACTCTTACTTGGAAGGAGGAAGCAAACTAAGAAAATGTGGTCTAAATGGAATTACTATAAGGTGGGGGTGCAACTGGCTGAAAGACCATACTCACAGAGTAGTTAGCGGTGGTTCGCTGTCACACTGGGAGGGTGTATTGAGTGGGGTCTCACAGGGTTCAGTCCTGGGTCTTCTACTATTCAATATTTTCAGTAATAATTTGGATAATGGAGTGGAGAGTATATGTATAAAATGTGCAGATGACACCAAGCTGGGAGGGGTTGCAAGCATTTTGGAGGATAGGATTAGAATTCAAAACGACCTTGACAAATTGGAGAATTGGTCTGAAATCAACAAGATGAAATTCAGTAAAGACAAATGCAAAGTATTTCACGTAGGAAAGAAAAATCAAACGCACGGCTACAAAATGGGGAATAATGGGCTAGGTGGTAGCACTGCTGAAAAGGATCTGGTAGCTATAGTGCATCACAGACTGAATATCTGTCAAAAGAGTGATTCAGTTGCAGAAAGGGCTAATATCATTCTGGGGTGTATGAGCAGGAATGTGATATGTAAGTCATGATATGTAATTGTCCAGTTGTACTTTTGTGAGGACTCAGCTGGAGTACTGTGTCCAATTCTGGGTGCCACACTTTAAGAAAGATGGGACAAATTGGAGAGAGTCCAGAGGAGAGCAACAAAAATGATGAAAGGTTTAGAAAACCTGACCTATGAGGAAAGGTTAAAAAAACTGGTCTAAGCACAGGCTTGGTAACTATTCAATGTTGGGGGTGATATTGTGCTTTATGTAGTTACACCCAGTACAACCCCAGAAGTACCCAGAATACCCAGAAGTCACCTGCTACAGGACAGTCCCAACAAAGAAAATAACAGAACGCCACTAGCTGTCACCTTCAGCCCCCAACTAAAACCTCTCCAGCGCATCATCAAAGATTTACAACCTATCCTGAAAAATGATCCCTCACTCCCACAGATCTTGGGAGACAGACCAGTCCTCACTTTAGGGGGGGAGGAATAGCTCAGTGGTTTGAACATTGGCCTCCTAAACCCAGGGTTGTGAGTTCAATCCTTGAGGGGGCCATTTAGGGATCTGGGGCAAACATTGGGGACTGGTCCTGCTTTGAGCAGGGGATTGGACTAGATGACCTCCTGAGGTCCCTTCCAACTCTGATATTCTATGATTCTATGATAAGACAAATTTATTAAAAATTTGGGGGGAGGGATAGCTCAGTGGTTTGAGCATTGGCCTGCTAAACCCAGGGTTGTGAGTTCAATCCTTGAGGGGGCCATTTAGGGATCTAGGGCAAAAATTGGGGATTGGTCCTGCTTTGAGCAGGGGGTTGGACTAGATGACCTCCTGAGGTCCCTTCCAACCCTGATAGTCTATGATTCACTTACAGACAGCCCCCCAACCTGAAGCAAATACTCACTAGCAACCACACAATAAAAACACTAACCCAGGAACCTATCCTTACAACAAAGCCCGATGCCAACTTTGTCCACATATTTATTCAAGTGACACCATCATAGGACCGGTTTCAGAGTAACAGCCGTGTTAGTCTGTATTCGCAAAAAGAAAAGGAGTACTTGTGGCACCTTAGAGACTAACCAATTTATTTGAGCATGAGCTTTCGTGAGCTACAGCTCACTTCATCGGATGCATACCATGGAAACTGCAGCAGACTTTATATATACACAGAGAATATGAAACAATACCTCCTCCCACCCCACTGTCCTGCTGGTAATAGCTTATCTAAAGTGATCATCAGGTTGGGCCATTTCCAGCACAAATCCAGGTTTTCTCACCCTCCACCCCCCCACACAAATTCACTCTCCTGCTGGTGATAGCCCATCCAAAGTGACAACTCTTTACACAATGTGCATGATAATCAAGTTGGGCCATTTCCTGCACAAATCCAGGTTTTCTCACATCCCCCCCACCCCCATACACACACAAACTCACTCTCCTGCTGGTAATAGCTCATCCAAAGTGACCACTCTCCAAGTTTAAATCCAAGTTAAACCAGAACATCTGGGGGGGAGGGTAGGAAAAAACAAGAGGAAATAGGCTACCTTGCATAATGACTTAGCCACTCCCAGTCTCTATTTAAGCCTAAATTAATAGTATCCAATTTGCAAATGAATTCCAATTCAGCAGTTTCTCGCTGGAGTCTGGATTTGAAGTTTTTTTGTTTTAAGATAGCGACCTTCATGTCTGTGATTGCGTGACCAGAGAGATTGAAGTGTTCTCCGACTGGTTTATGAATGTTATAATTCTTGACATCTGATTTGTGTCCATTTATTCTTTAACGTAGAGACTGTCCAGTTTGACCAATGTACATGGCAGAGGGGCATTGCTGGCACATGATGGCATATATCACATTGGTGGATGTGCAGGTGAACGAGCCTCTGATAGTGTGGCTGATGTTATTAGGCCCTGTGATGGTGTCCCCTGAATAGATATGTGGGCACAATTGGCAACGGGCTTTGTTGCAAGGATAAGTTCCTGGGTTAGTGGTTCTGTTGTGTGGTATGTGGTTGTTGGTGAGTATTTGCTTCAGGTTGGGGGGCTGTCTGTAGGCAAGGACTGGCCTGTCTCCCAAGATTTGTGAGAGTGTTGGGTCATCCTTTAGGATAGGTTGTAGATCCTTAATAATGCGTTGGAGGGGTTTTAGTTGGGGGCTGAAGGTGATGGCTAGTGGCGTTCTATTATTTTCTTTGTTAGGCCTGTCCTGTAGTAGGTAACTTCTGGGAACTCTTCTGGCTCTATCAATCTGTTTCTTTACTTCTGCAGGTGGGTATTGTAGTTGTAAGAAAGCTTGACAGAGATCTTGTAGGTGTTTGTCTCTGTCTGAGGGGTTGGAGCAAATGCGGTTGTATTGCAGAGCTTGGCTGTAGACGATGGATCGTGTGGTGTGGTCAGGGTGAAAGCTGGAGGCATGCAGGTAGGAATAGCGGTCAGTAGGTTTCCGGTATAGGGTGGTGTTTATGTGACCATTGTTTATTAGCACTGTAGTGTCCAGGAAGTGGATCTCTTGTGTGGACTGGACCAGGCTGAGGTTGGTGGTGGGATGGAAATTGTTGAAATCATGGTGGAATTCCTCAAGGGCTTCTTTTCCATGGGTCCAGATGATGAAGATGTCATCAATATAGAGCAAGTAGAGTAGGGGCTTTAGGGGACGAGAGCTGAGGAAGCGTTGTTCTAAATCAGCCATAAAAATGTTGGCATACTGTGGGGCCATGCGGGTACCCATAGCAGTGCCGCTGATCTGAAGGTATACATTGTCCCCAAATGTGAAATAGTTATGGGTAAGGACAAAGTCACAAAGTTCAGCCACCAGGTTAGCCGTGACATTATCGGGGATAGTGTTCTTGACGGCTTATAGTCCATCTTTGTGTGGAATGTTGGTGTAGAGGGCTTCTACATCCATAGTGGCCAGGATGGTGTTATCAGGAAGATCACCGATGGATTGAAGTTTCCTCAGGAAGTCAGTGGTGTCTCGAAGGTAGCTGGGAGTGCTGGTAGCGTAGGGCCTGAGGAGGGAGTCTACATAGCCAGACAATCCTGCTGTCAGGATTCCAATGCCTGAGATGATGGGGCGCCCAGGATTTCCAGGTTTATGGATCTTGGGTAGTAGATAGAATATCCCAGGTCGGGGTTCCAGGGGTGTGTCTGTGCGGATTTGATCTTGTGCTTTTTCAGGAAGTTTCTTGAGCAAATGCTGTAGTTGCTTTTGGTAACTCTCAGTGGGATCATAGGGTAATGGCTTGTAGAAACTCGTGTTGGAGAGCTGCCGAGCAGCCTCTTGTTCATATTCCGACCTATTCATGATGACGACAGTACCTCCTTTGTCAGCCTTTTTGATTATGATGTCAGAGTTGTTTCTGAGGCTGTGGATGGCATTGCGTTCCGCATGGCTGAGGTTATGGGGCAAGTGATGCTGCTTTTCCACAATTTCAGCCCGTGCACGTCGGCGGAAGCACTCTATGTAGAAGTCCAGTCTGCTGTTTCGACCTTCAGGAGGAGTCCACCTAGAATCCCTCTTTCTGTAGTGTTGGTAGGGAGACCTCTGTGGGTTAGTATGTTGTTCAGAGGTATTTTGGAAATATTCCTTGAGTCGGAGACGTCGAAAATAGGATTCTAGGACCTAATCACATTAGCCACATGATCAGGGGCTCATTCACCTGCACATCTACCAATGGGATGTATACCATCATGTGCCAGCAATGCCCCTCTGCCATGTACATTGGTCAAACTGGATAGTCTCTATGCAAAAGAATAAATGGACACAAATCTGACATCAGGAATCATAACATTCAAAAACCGGTAGGAGAACACTTCACCCTCTCTGGCCACTCAGTAAAAGATTTAAGGGTGGCAATTTTGCAAGAGAAAAGCTTCAAAAACAGACTCCAACGAGAAACTGCTGAGCTTGAATTAATATGCAAACTAGATACCATTAACCTGGGTTTGAATAGAGACTGGGAGTGTCTGGGTCATTACACATATTGAATCTATTTCACCATGTTAAGTATCCTCACACCTTCTTGTCAACTGTCTAAATGGGCCATCTTGATTATAACTACAAAAGTTTTTTTTCTCCTGCTGATAATTGCTCATCTTAACTAATTAGCCTCTCACAGTTTGTATGGTAACTTCCAACTTATCTGTGTGTGTGTGTGTGTGTATATATATATATAATATATATCTTACTATATGTTCCATTCTATGCATCCGATTAAGTGGGCTGTAGCCCGTGAAAGCTTATGCTCTAATAAATTTGTTAGTCTCTAAGGTGCCACAAGTACTCCTGTTCTTTTTACAACCCCTAATGTGGATGCAATTATACTGGGATAAAGGTGCCTTAAATTGCTTAGCTTTCCCTCTTTCCGTACGGCAATAGCTATCCCGGTGTAGAGCACTCTTACAACTATGTCCATTCTGTGTGGGGAGGGGGTTCCCACTACTTTAACTAGACCGATTTACATCAGGTGTGAGGGCAGAATGAGGGTTCAATAAAGAGACACTGGAGTGGTGCCCCATCTTCCTGATCATTCCAGAACTTTAGGCCAACAAGAGTTCATTGAGGGGCAGACTCAAGGGTACCTGTCTATAACCAGACAGCTAGGGAGTTAACTCTTTGAATCTATAAGGCCAGAGGGTAGAATCCTAGAATATCACAGTTGGAAGGGACCTCAGGAGATTATCTAGTCCAACCCCCTGCTCAAAGCAGGGCCAATCCCCAATTTTTGCCCTGATCCCTAAATGGCCCCCTCAAGGATTGAACTCACTACCCTGGGCTTATAGCAGGCCGATGCTCAAACCACTGAGCTATCCCTCCCCCCGTATCATTAGATCACTGGTATAACACAGGTCAGAGGATTTTACCCAGTTCCCCCTGTATTGAGCCCAATAACTTGTGTTTGGCTAGAAAGACTCCAGTCTGGATCTGAAGCCATCAAGAGATGGAGAATCCACTAGTTCACAAGGGCGTTCATTCCAGTGGTTAATCACCCTCACTAGTAAACACTTGAGCTCTTTTCTAATTTGCATGTGTCTGGCTTCAGCTTCCAGCCATTGGTTCTTGATCTGCCTTTCTGTCCTGGATTAAAGAGCCCTGGAATATTGCGTGCAGCTCTGGTTGCCCCAAGATACATTAGAAATGGAAAAGGTGCAGGGAAGGGCAACAAACATGATGAGGGGTATGGAACAGGTTCCATATGAGGTGACATTAAAAGGAGTGGGACTGTTCAGCTTGGAAACGAGATGACTAATGGAGGATATGAAATCATGACTGGTGTGGAGAAAGAGAATAAAGAAGTGTTATTTACCCTTGCACATAACACAGGAACCAGGGGGTCACCCAATGAAATTAATAGGGAGCAGGTTTAAAAGAAACACAAGGAAGTACTTCTTCACACAATGCACAATCAACCTGTGGAACTCATTGCCAGGGGAAGTTGTGAAGGCCAAAACTATAACTGGGTTCAAAAAAGAATTTGATAAGTTCATGGAGGATCAGTCCCTCAATGGCTATTAGCCAACATGGTTAGGGATCAGATTTCAGAGTAACAGCTGTGTTAGTCTGTATTCGCAAAAAGAAAAGGAGTACTTGTGGCACCTTAGAGACTAACCAATTTATCTAAGCATGAGCTTTCGTGAGCTACAGCTCACTTCATCGGATGCATACCGTGGAAACTGCAGAAGACATTATATACACACAGAGACCATGATGCAACCCTATGCTCTGCATGTCCCTAGGCCTCTGACTACAAAACGCTGGGAGTGGCCAATGGGATGGATCACTTGATAATTGCCCTGTTCTATTCATTCCCTTGGAAGCACCTGGCATTGGCCACTTTTGGAAGACAGGATGCTGGGCTTGATGGACCGTTGGTCTGACCCATTATGGCCGTTCTTATGTCCCTGTGTTCTAACAGAGGGGAATTGAAACCAAGGAAGCAGTTTATGTAATGCATCCAGACTGGGAGTCCTGCCTGAGGCTGGAGCACAGACCGGGCCCAGTGAAAGAGTCATAGCAGAGTAAGCCAGACCAAGGGACAAGGAGGATGCTTCTCCAAGTATTTAATGGGATCAGTTTCATGTGAAAGAATTTGCTGAGCTGCAGAAACCACAGCCAGCGCAGGCTGGGGGAACAAAGGGCAGTAAAGTTCTGGGCGGGTGTCAGTGCTGTCAGGTCTCAGGAAAGCGTCTGTTTTCATTGATATTAAAGAAGGTCCCCAGCTGATGGGGAATGTGAGTCCGTTTGTGGCAGGAGACAGGCAGTCTGGTCAGTAGAAATCAAAGCGAAACAAGCAGATGACTTTTGTAGGGGGAGCTCTTTCATCTCATTACTTATGTCTGTGCTGTGGTAATAAAAAGCGTTTCAGGAATCTCCTCAATGCAGGCTGTAAAGAGAGAAGGAACCATACCAGCCCTTGGGAGGGTGGGGTGGGGGTTGGGGGGGTTCCCCATGGAAGTTTGAATGTGAACTATTTCTGGCTATTGATCTGCATGAGGGAGAAGTGTGTTCATGAGAAGAACAAAGGGCAAAATGCTGCTTTCAGATCAGGGCTTGGCCAGTCCAGAGAGTGGGGGAGCAGAATAACCTGGTTATTAGACTGTGGGTGCTCCTGTTTCCTGTGCTATTCCTGAACTGTAGCCTGGGGAATTCTGCTGGGCGTGGGAGCCTCTCTCAGAATGGAACAACTTTGGAAGGGTGGCTGTTGCCATTGTGATCACAGGTAATAGGCATTCGGCATCTTCATGTTCCCGGTGACTTACTGACCGTGCCAGGATGCTGGAAGCACTGTCTGTCTGAGGCACTGGCCATGCTCACACCTATCTTGTATGCACTTCTGCTAACAGCTGATTGTCCCGGATGGTCCCACAGAGCATATCAGAAAGCTGCATGGAAGAGCGTTCGCAGCAGACGCTCCTTTGCAGCAGGGCTCCCCAGGGCTCTGCTGCATTCACAGACCTGCCCGAGGGCGACCCAGGGCTTTGCTCCACTCACAGATCCCAGCCTATATGGAGCTGGCCTGAAGCTCATGGGAAGATGTGACTGTGACAATCAAGACTGGGACAAATCCACGTTGTGTTAGTGGAACTGTGCCACGGAGCCTGTCTGGTACAACGTTATCAGGTGCAGTGTCTGATCCTGGCCCCGTTGGTCTCACTGTGGCCCAGCACTTGCCCGAATCCAGACCCATGTGGGAGGATGGGGCACAGCTGGATTGAAATGTTCCAGGTTTGTATGTGTCACATCCCTGAGGCACCTGGGAGATCTCAGAGAAACCTGTTGGAGTGGGAATCGCTATGCTAGTGAGTACGCGCTTCTGTGCAGGGAGGAGTATGGCAGAGGTGTGAATAGACTTGTTACCCCAAGAGCAAGGAGATTCCATTCACAGACATGAGTCTATTCTCCCAGCAGGGGTCGATGTCTGTCTGAAGGTTCAGTGCATGGACCAGCTCTTGCTGCAATTATTGAAATAACCAGTCAAAAACTGGGTGAGACGTGTGGGAAGTTTCCAAGTTGTTTCCATCACACAAAGGTCAGAATAGACTCATTGCTCCTTTTTTTTTAACAAAAGTCTTGATAAATTTTGAATCGATATTTTTTTATCAAAAGCTTTATTGCAGTCGTTATCAACATGGAGATTATCAGAATGGAAGGGGGATAAAGATCAGGATAATATTTTCCTATATGTTGTCAACAAAATTTTATTAAAAATTGTCTTAGAAAAGGGCATATATGAACAAAAAAAAATTGGGGGGGGGAAAATTGAATGGTCACAGAGGAATAGTCTGTTACGAAGCGGACATTGGCTTTGCCGTGTTTTGCAGGAGGAGCTACTGGTCTCAATCATTCCAGGGTGAACTGGAGCGGGCAGTGGAACTGCTAAATGGTTTTCAGAAGTGCAGGCTCTGCATTCTTTGTAAGGCCTATACTCCCAAAATGGACCATTTCCCCCACAAAAGCAATGTATTTATGATATGTAGGGCACGGCTGCAAAAACACTGGCTTGGTAAAGAAATCTGAAACGCCCTGCGGAAGTGCCTTGGGATGCTCTGCTGCCATTTGTGACTGCAGAATTCTGGAGTTGGTGGCGTTCAGAATTTTGGAAAAAATTACATTTTTTTTTCAGTTCTGAGCATCAGGGGGAATCCTGGGCTGCCGTAGGTCACTCCACATGCCCTGTGCAGAGTGGTACCAAAGGGTCAGAGCTGGGGCAGGGGCTGGGATCTGGCCCAGCGCATTCAAATGCACATGTAGGAATTTCCAAAAGTCAGCATTACAGCTGCAGTTTTGCTGCATGCAGGAAGCATCCCCGGAAATCAGTGACACCCCACAGGGGTTCATCCACTCACAACCCACTACATGATCTGGCGTAAACCTACCCTCAGAGATGAGGAACTGGGCATCCTGAAAACCACAGAGTAAGTGCAAAGCAATTGCTTCTATCCCTGCAGCTCTGAACTCTTTAGGGGAAATTCAATCGCACAACTACTGAAAACTACAGCTTCTTCATGAAAGTGATAACTGCAGAGGGTGGGGTGGGGGACCAAATCAATCTGGGTCAGCCTGGACTCTGGAGCTGGCTCCAGCCCCTCCAGAACATGCTAAGAAAGTTTCAGTCGCTCTCCAGCTGGGCAGGAGATGCATTCTGGTGATGGCAAGGTGAGGTCTCAGGCTTGTGGGTGTATGGTTTGGTTTTAATGTATTTGCCCTGGAAGCATCATGGAAAGTCAGATCCGATGTTCTGTTACTGTTATTATGGCAGTGCCCAGATCACCCAATCAGGATCACGCCCCATTGAGCTGGGCACTGTTTAAACACCCCCGAGAAGCAATCCCTGCCCCAGCAAGCCAGCAGTGTAGTTTAAGAAAAGAACATGGCCTGCAAGAGGCAGGGAGGGAGGCCAGGGGACATGACTTCCACACGCAGCGATTCAGAAATGTCCGCATGACCCAGTTTGGCATTTTCGGAATGGAAAGATTCAATTTTTCACTTTGTTAAAATAGAAAATAAAGTAAATTTCAATGTAAATGGTCAAAATGGAAATGCAACACTTCCATTGATCCCACATGGGGAAAAATGGAATTTCGTTTTCTGAAAAAATTCCAAATTTTGTTGCTTTCCTCCCGATTTGGGATAAATAAACATTCAAAATCTCACAATGTTTTGAGAGATGGAAAATCCGTTTTGCTCCCAGCTCTCTCCTGAAAGGCTGAGAGGTCGGTGGGGTCTCTCTGAGCCCCCTCCTCAGGATCTTCTGAGGCCTGAACTCCTGCTGCAGGCCCAGCCTGACTCCTCTCGGCTGGCCTGCCTTCCTGCAGCTGCTGGCCTCCGGCACTGTTCCCAAGCCATGGGGTCACTTGGCTGCTTGTGCCTGGCTTGTTAGACTGGGAAATGAGTCAAGAAAACTTCTGAGCAGCCTAAAAAAGATTGTAGCTCAGTGAGAAAAGGGAGAGGGAGACAAGATTTTTCCAAGGCCCAAATAAAAGAGGTGAGAGAGCCCTGCACCATGGCCTGGCTCACTCTGTCCTCTTTGTTTATATCCTTGCCATGTTCACGGCCCACGAAATAAAGAGCGGCCTTTTGAAATGCTGGGTGCACCCCAGGAAGGAGTGTGGTGGCGTAGGTTACAAGTTCTGCTTGGGGACAGGCGGGCAGGTGACATGCTCTTGTGGCAGGCGAGGGTTGTGACGGAGTGTGCGGTGTGCGTAATACATGCATAATCTGATCGGGGGTTATGAGACTGGCACTTGGGGGAATTAGTTGTTTTATATTTGGCACGGAGAGGAACTGTGTAGCTGAGCAGGAATTTAACAAAGTGCCCCTTGCACACATATAGACCCTGTTTAATTTCAGGCTGTGCAGAAATACTATGAGCAAGGTCATTACAAGAGCAGTGAGGACTCAGTGAAATCTGGGCAGGAGGACCGTACCTCCTGGCAGTTCCTGGAGCCTGCACCAGAACAGGGGGTGACGATGCTCCCTTTGGCACTGCTCAGTTGGGCTCCCGTGTACAGCCCAGCTCTTCTCCAGTCTGCACCTGTGTTTACAGGATGCTATTTTCAAATCCTCAATGCTAAAATACATTGTTTTCCCCCAATGGAGTAGTGGCCCAGCTACTCTGGGTGGCCTGTGTCCTGTCAAGACTTAGCTATTCCACTGGGAACATTTTTGCTGTAGTCTCGATTTTAAAAACTGGGCTTAGCTGCTGTTTCCGCTAGGAAATGTGTATTTTCCCTCTAGTGGCTCAAAAGTGGCTGGTGGGAGTTTGCTGAAAGTTAAGGGAGAAAAAGGCTACTTATGGGAACTGACCAAGCTTGGGAATTTCACCCCAGCTGGGAATGTTTGAGAAGAAATGAGTGTGTGCTGACTGGTGGTTATGATGGAAAGTTTTAGCAGCCTGAATGCTCGTCACTGTTACTGGCACAACAGCTGTAATACGCAGTTTGAAGGTCTGCGCACGATTCAAGCCGCTCGGTGATCATTACTCTGTAATTTTCTTGTTTTATAAACATTGAGTCCCCACATCATTATTTTTCTGGTCCTTGTGGTTGCAATGTTTGGATCTGTAGTTTGAGCAATTTCTGCCTCAGACCCGCCTGGGGCTGTTCCCAGCTCCATGGAGAGACCGTCTCAGCTTTCGTCCAAAAGCAAACTCAGGCCAATGCTGGAGGGAGTGCTGGGTAGGATGCTGTCTCCCTGCGTGGCTGGGTTGAGTGTGTCATCTCAGTAAAGGCCATAGAGGTGCATATAGGCCATGAGAGATGCAGGCACGGAGTCAGATGTCAAGGGCTAGGTGTTTAGGTGAAGCAGATGCTTCTTTTGTGGCTGTGTTTGGCTTGCCAGAGTGTGAAGTCATGTGACAGCAGCCAACCAACTCCATCACAACATGGTGTGATACAAGTCAGCCAGGGAGGAGGTGACATCATGTGACAAAAGCCACCCAGTGCCCCAGAAGTTGGAGAAAGCACATGCCTGGGGTGGGAGGGTGGCTGGGCTGGGTATCCCCCCGTGCCAGGGGGCATTGCTCCATCCTCCACTCTCACAAGGGTTGTGTCCTGTCTGGTTGCACATGCCGCAGGCTAGGGAGGGTGGCCCCACTCCTGGGGGCAGAGGCCTCTCACAGCTTCACACCCTGAGCCCTCAGGAGCTGCTGCCCAACACTGGACCCAAATGCCCAAGCTTAGTTCGATATCACGGCTCCAAGCTTTAGACCTGGGCACTGCCCTGAACACTTCCTCACCATGCATGGGATTCTTGCCTGCCCTCCATTATGTAGAGCAGTGGTGGGCAACCTGCGGCCCGCGGACCACACATGGCCCATCAGGGTAATCTGCTGGCAGGCTGTGAGACAGTTTCTTTACATTGACCGTCCACAGGCATGGCTGCCCGCAGCTCCCAGTGGCCACGGTTTGCCGGTCCTGGTCAATGGTCCCTGCGGCCCCATGCCACTTCCTGCAGTTCCCACTGACCTCTAGTTGTACTTGTGTGCCTAAATCATCTAGGTGCTTTCAGAAATCCAACCCTTGCTCTTGCCTATGATCAGATGCCCCCACTTCTCATTTCTTTGCTCTAACCTTTCTCCAGGGCATGGAGGTTGACAGGATGTTGTGCCATAATCCTTGGGGGCTCCACCATTCTCCTGCCCCAGAGCATGACAAATCAGGGTGCAGCAAACACCAGACCACACTGCCACCAACAGGGATAGAACCAACACTCTGCATCCTCAGAACACAGCTTTCTGCCTGGAACCTCGCTTACCTGTACCTGGCCGCACAGCTCCTCCTCCATTGACCACCCGTGCCCAGCAGGCCGTATGGGAGCCAGTCACAGCACGCAGCCCGGAATCACACTGGTCGTTTGTGCAGCTGGATTTCACGTCAAACTCGCATCCCCCTTGCTGCCCCACATCTCACCTCATCTCTCGCCATGCCCACTACCCAGGCTCCTCCGTTCCCCAGAGCATGTGTGTATGGGATTACTTCCCCCAGAGGCATGAGCAGCATTTCCTAGGAACCTCTGTTTGCACCGTTCCGTCCGTGTTTCGAGCCACTCTGAGTTCACCGATGCTTTTTTCGGGTCTCAGTGGAGGTCGCAACCCCTTGCATTCAGCCAGGGTCTTTTTCCCCCCTTCCCCCACCCTTAACTACCTCCCCCTCCTCCCCTGTCACCCAGAGCAGCGGAGACCACCCAGCCCATGACTCCTGCCAAGACACTTGAGCCAGCTGTGGACAGCCCCACGACAGCTGGTCAGAAATGTTCAAATATTTCCCTCGAAAACTCCCTGCTTTCACCAAGCAGTTTGGAGAATGTTGAAGTGAAACAAAACCAAAGGAAAAAGAGCATAAAATACAATTTAGATTCAGTTTTCAAAAACCAAAACCAAGCTTGAAATGTCAGAATTTCATCAGTTTTTCCATCCGTCACTGGGCCCTGCGTAGGCCGAGGTGGGCCTTCTGCGGAAGAGCCTGGCAGGCAGGAGCTGGGAATCATCTGACCCAGAGGGACAGCAGTTACTGATTGGGTCAGATGGGTCCTAGCTGGGGGTTATAAAGGAGGGTCCCAGCTCTGAGGGGACCTGGGACCAGGAGAGGGCTGGGAGTGCCCTCTCCTGTGACTACACCTACCTACCCAGCAGCCACCCACTCCACAGATCCCTCTGGGCTTGGGAAGGTCCTAATCATTAACCTGACAGAGGCCGCAGGATCCCACGATCTAGGCTGGGAACTGAACTGTTGCTTTATGTTATGATTACATGTTCCATTTTGTGCGGGTTGGAGAATAAACAGGGCCCTGCCTGAGGTAAGCGCTAGACTGAACTGGGCGTGGTTGATTGGGTCCCTCAGCATGCTCCTTCTCTCTGTCTCTGTTTTGTTCCCTGACCATGACAGACTGGATAAGGAAAGGGTTTTTTTTATTTTCCATTTTTTGATTTTTCTTTGTTTCCATTTTCCTTTTGATGTTTTGTAACTTCTCACCCATTGGAAAAGTCACAGAGCAACAAAAGGAGAAGCAAGAAAAAGGAAAGAAATCCCTCCTAGAAGCCGTTCATTCTAATCCATCCCATGGCAAAAAATCAACTGAAGGGGCAAGGGGGGGGGGTTGAAATTTGAATGTTTATTTATGTATGTTTATTTCCAAAATTTCCGAAACAAAAAATTCTGTTTGGACTGAAAGGAAACCAAAACTTTGCCCCATTTCACTGGGAAAATTTCCTACAAAAAAACATTATTTTCCAGCTCAGAAGTTTGAACAAACAAAACAATTGTTTCCAAACAGCTTTAAGTGCCACTGGGCACCCCCATGTGGCAGTATGGGGTATAACAGCCACTGGAACCTCCAAACACTGGTACGTCAATGCCACCAGGGTCCCTAGGCAGCAGCAGATGGAAGCACACACTACATGTGGGGCCAGCTGCCCTGGTGGGATGAACTGGGACAGCACCATTGACAACCAGGCGCTGATACAGTACCTAGGGAATGGCTGACACAGCTGGAACTTTGCTGGGAGGCTAAGCCTGCCCTCCAGCCTTGAATCACTAGCCACCACAAATACGATTCTCGATTTGCCCAGTGTTCAGCCCTAGGCCAGTGCCTGCCATGCAGTGCTCTCTAAGGAGAGAGCTTTCTTGAGGTGATGTGTCCTATCCTGCCAGTCCAAGGTAGCTATGAGGAGGTGCAGGGCTGGCTGAAGGGACGCCGTCTAGCACCAGCCCTGGGATGCTGAGGCCAGCGCTTCCCTCTCCAAGCTGGTACCCGTGCTGCCAACCCTTGCAATTTTATTGTGGGTCTTGCACTCTTTGGTGTTTTAAAGCCCCAGCTCCTGGAGTCATATTGTTACGTGAGGGTTGCGGCTTTATTTTTTTAGAAAGAAAGAGTCCTGGTTCATAGAAAAGCTTGAAATCGCAACCTGAGTGCAGCCCAAAGGCACAAAATCCAGAAGACCACTCATTTTCAAACAGTATTATTTTAGAACGTCTCCATGATTTTTCTGGGGTCCAACTCGCAGCTTGTGAACATTTGGGGCTGGAGACCCTGTAGTAATCCCAGTGCAGAGCCAGGCAAACGGATCCCTTTCACTTGACAAAGCCTCATCTGTTTTAGCCAGGCCAAGGCACTGCAGCTCCTGTGGGCAGACACAGCTTTGGGGAATGGGGGGAGACGCCGCCCTGGTGTTGACACTGTGAAGGAGTTTGCTGGATGTTTTTCCGGGTGGGAAAATCTCCCTTGTTGCTGCAAACACAACTTTCCATGAGCAGGGTGTCAGACCCCTCCCTCGGCGCCTGCTCCTCTTTGCTCAAAGCCAACTGCCTCTCCATTTCCCCCTCCCTGCCAACCTGCAAATGCTGGATATTTTCCCATCAGTACAATTTCTTTTCACAGAGTTCTACCCATCACTCAGCTGCTGGGGCACACTGGAGACAGCCTGTGGAGGGACAGGCCTTCCCTGCCCCTTCCATCAATGCTTCTTGTGCAGATCTTCGGGGCAGCCCGGAACACACTTTCCCTGTACACCTGAGTGGTCATTTCCATGCGTGGTGAGGAACTCCAAGCTGTCCAGGGAATTCCCGCTGCTTTGGGGTCCCCTAGTGGAATGTGCACATATGCCCAATACAACCTAGGGCGATGGGCCAAGCTGCAACATGTTGTGGTGAGTGTCTGGCAGAGTGGCAGGAACGTGGCCTTGGGGGGAAGATTCTATATGTCCATGGATTGCTGCACGCTTGTTGAGCTCCAAGTTCAAAGGTGCACACAAGGGGGGCCGTTTGCCACAGGGCTGAGCTGGACATAAAAGGTTGTTTACTCCGCTCACTAGAAAACAGATTCATTTAACGTTCCTGCTGGCTTTTTTTCTTTTTCAGGTCTGAAGTTTAAAACCCTGTCACTGGAAAACCCGGCACATACTCTGTTTGCAGGCTGAGCCCGAACATGGGTGTAGTCCAGGCCCAGATCCTCAAGGATCCGATTTCAGTGAAAATTAGGAGCCCAAATACCTTTTGAAGGTCCATGGATGACTCACATGAGTCAAGAGTCTCTGAATCAGACTCAGCGGTTCAGTTTTTGTAGATTCATAGATGTTAAGACCAGAAAGGACCCACTGTGGTCATCTAGTCTGACCTCCAGGATAATATAGGCCATAGAACTCCCCCCAAATAATTCCTTTTTGAACGAGAAATTCTTTTTGTCCTCCTCCGTATTTCATTGCTGGGGACATTCCAACAACAAGAATATTCCCCCCTTTCCGTAGACTAATTCATCCAATGTGCTTTTTCAGCAGTAATGACCGTAGCTTCATAGCAACCCTGTGAGGGAGATGAGTGCTTTATCCCCATTTACAAGGGAAAGCGATGCAGACAGAGGGGACAATCACACCATGAATCAGTGGGGGAGCTGGGCTGAGAATCCAGCTTGTTTGAATGCCGGCACTGGTCACTAACCATCATCAGGCTGCTTGCTTCCTGCAGGGTCTGTGCTGCTCAGCGTCTCACGCACTCTGCTGCTCACTCCCCAGCTGCCATCAGAGCTGATGCTATGCAAAACATTTGAATTAAACCACAGACCCACTCAACCCAGAGCCTGCATGTAATGAGGAGTTGGGCGGGAAACTCTTTTCACAGGCCATGTAGACTGTTAAAATTTTGAAAGTGATTCCCAAATTGCCCAAAGTGGGGAGAAAAGTATGAACTGACCATCCAAAAATAAATAAATAAATAAAAATCAAAATAAAAAATCACATTAGGTCAATTAAAACGTTTCATTTCGATCATTTAAAAACATTTTGTTTCAGTTTTGACCTTCATTTTTACTTTTCTTTTTTACTAAGAACGTACGTTTCCAAAGGGAAAATTTGTTTCAAAACAAAAAACAGAACCCGTTTGGGAAATTTCAGCAATTTCAAAGCTTGTTTTTATCTAATTGTTTTTGACAGGGACATGTATCAATAGCGACCTTTTCCTGCAGAGAGTTTTGGTTTCAATGACTCAGTCATTTCCAACTGATAGAAGTTTTGTCAAAAAATTCCCAGCCAGCTATAGTGTGACGTCTGAGATGAGGGATGTACACAGCTGCCAAACTCACCCCAGCTGCCTAGTTCCTCTGAGGACGTGGGGAGGTGATCCCCAGCAGCAAGACATGTCTGAGAGACTGGCCACTAGATACTCCCCACCCTGGTAAAATGCAAGCCCCTGGACACTGAGGAAGGGGACAGCTGTTGGGAATCATTCCCTTGGAGGTTGGAGTTCACTGCTTTCCAAATGCAGAGCAAACCTACAAGGCTGTTTGTATCATGCTGGCTGCATTTCTCTCTTTGAATTATTCATTCCCATTCTCTGTTGGTAGAAAACATTCCTAGGCCAAGAGGAGCGAGAGCAGAGAAACCGGAGACCCTGCGGGTAGGAGCTGTTGCTGCAGGTTAGCCTGTGTCCCCTAGGTGGCAGGCCAGAGAGCAAACAGCAGCTGCCAGCGGTTTCCTATTCCCATATGGCTTTGATATTGGGAAGTCAGCCCTGATAGCTGCAGACGATCTGGAGCCATCCTTTATAAAGTAAAAGGCAGTGATTGGTGTGCATGTCTGCCACTGTTTCCCATTTACACCAGAAGGCTTTGGGAACCAATCCAGCAGTACTTACAGCCCAGGCAGCTTGTCAGGCCCAGCTCCAAAACGATTTGTCAGAAGAGGAGTTTAACAAGTGAGGCTAGCCTAGCGTCCTTGCTTGGGAATAGGTCAGGCATTCACGGGGAGAGCAGCATTCCGCCACTTCTGTTTAGCAACACAGAGAGACAAAGTAAACACCAAGCATTAGCTCACAGGGTGTGGTGAGGTCCCTGGAAAGTCAGCTGGCTGGAATACCATATGTTGACTTGTTCCTTCTGGCTACAATGAAATGACACTGACACTGTAATTTAAGACACTGAAAATAGGTGCTCAGATGTGAAACAAGCTCTCAAGTGTATTACTGCCTACTGCACACAGTGGATTTTCAGGGAGCGCTCTGGCTAGCGGCAGCTCCTGGATAAATTACACAGAAAGCAATGGGGCAGCATCCGTTTGCAGGAGCAGCATGCGGCCATGGACCCCGGAGAGCAGTGACAGCTGGGGCCATGTCATACACCAAAAGGAACAGAGAGTGGTCACGCAGAGAGTCCCCTGCACACCATTGACTCATTTCAACCAATAGAATTTCAGCTTGCAAATTAGCCAGAATGGAAGGGTTATGTTTGGTTAAGTTACCTTTGAGGTCATAATAGCACTACATAAGAATAATGTGACATATTGACCTAGCCCCGTCTAGTGTTTATAGTCATAACAATCACAGTGCTAATCACTGCACGTAATCACAACTGAATGCCTTCAAGTGTAGCCTACATCAGCTGGTCAAATTGTTTGGGCTGAAAAGACTTTTGACAGAAAACGACTTGTCGAACAATATCAACGTTTGCCAAAAAACATCAGGAGCATTTGCAACTTTCTGATTTTTTTTGTCAAAAGGAAAATGTTCATTTTAATTTCATTCCATTTTTTAAAAACACTCTCTGTGCAATTTGATTTGATTCAAAAAGAAAAAAGCTCTTTTTTTGGTAGTGACAAAGGAGAGCGAGAAAGCAGAGAACAGCCCCACATAAAGCCCAAAACTGGAAACATTTGACTATGAGTCAACTCCAGTCTAATGCCACTTCTCATTTAGTAACTATAAGCCAAAGAAACCATGTTATTGAAATGAAAAATCCATGAAAAATGTCAAATAAAATTGAAGTGGCACTGGCATTTTTGCTGGACAATAATTGCCATTTTTGACCAGCTCTGCTAGAAAGTGTGAAAAGCTGGTGAAATGACATGATTCATTTGGTGCTAGCTTAACTCACCTCCTCCTTGTTCAGCCTACATACAGGCGTGGGTGTGCAAAGGGACACCAGTCATCACAGATCCACAGAGGCCATCTACCCATCCCAGAATCCCACCTGTCTCCTGTACTCCCAGGGAGCTGCTCTGTGGTTCTTTACTATTTTCATTTTCATGAGCACTTAAAGGCTTTGGATGAGCTGAGGGCCCCATTGGGCCAGACACAGCACCCATGCAGCATGCCTTGAGGCGTGTCCTTCCCCAAAGAGCTCACATTCAGACTAAGGTGAGAGGAAATGGTTGCCTCAGGTTCATCCAGCAGGTCAATGGCAGAGCTGGGATTAGAATCATAGACTATCAGGGTTGGAAGGGACCTCAGGAGGTCATCTAGTCCAACCCCCTGCTCAAAGCAGGACCAATCCCCAATTCAATCATCCCAGCCAGGGTTTGTCAAGCCTGACCTTAAAAACTTCTAAGGAAGGAGATTCCACCACCTCCCTAGGCAGGATTAGCACCAGACCTCCTGCGTTGCAGTGCAGGCCACATAGTGTCCTCTGGTCATCTGCCCTAGCCCCTTGGCTGTCCCACACCCCCATCTGGCTGCAAAGGTCAGGCACTGCAGAGGAGTGGTGCTGTGCAGAGCACCTCCACCCCAATCCCTCTTGCCCGTCTGACAGGTCCCTGTCAGTATAACTGTGCCCTCAGGGAATCTCCAGGGAGAGCAGCTGCCCGCTGACCGCACAGTGAACAAAGAGGGTGGCCTCTTGGGCTGGTTCTGCAGGGGCAGCCTGGGCGTGGCACCCCTTTGACTGCACTTAGCATCCTGCTTTTCATACTCTCTGGCTGGTGTTTTAGTGATGTGCTCTTAGGATGATAAACCGCCCCTGTGCAGTTATACGCATGGCCAACGCACTTATCTCAAGGACCCAGGGAGAAGCCACCAGCTAGAACTGAAGCATTTCCTACACCCTGCTCCTAATTACTTGAATTAAAGGCAGGGGTAAGCTCTGGCAGTTCAGGCCTGTAATCCTAGGCTTAATAAAGCAATGGGAAAGGTCTTAGGCACTCCATAGAAATCACTCTCTGGCAGTTTATTAGCTCTCACCTGTGCCCCCAACGAGTGTGGAAATGCTGCCCTGAACTGGCACCAACATGCCCAAAACTGTCCCTGATCAATCAACCAGGTGTAGGCAGGGTCAGGGCTGATCTGTGTCCAGAGGAGAGAAAGAATAAAACCATGCAGAATTCTCCTTCCCCACCTCGCTGATCCCTGCCACATGGCACTCGCTGGGCCTGCTCCACTGACGGCAGAACTGGGCCTCATCTTCAGTCACAGACCATGAAGAGGGAGACGTCCTGTTGCTATGACTAACCCAACCCTAGCCAGCCACTTATACATTTCTTCCACCAGACAAAACAGTGGGAGAAGGGAGCTGCTCTGTGGTATGTGGCACCCTATAATAGCCTGGCACCTTGCAAGACTTACCTCTCTCGCCCCTTATCACCTGATGTCAGTGATCCCCTCCATTTGTCTGTCTGAGGCTCCAAACCTGCCAGCACTTGCTTACGTGCTTTGGTCACCCACAGAGACAATCCCACTGCACCCAGGGTGACACATCAACATTAGTGTTTACAGGATCAAGTTCTTACACTGGCATCTGCCCGGTGCAGGATTGTACCTAAAAAGTGCCCTGCAAAGTGCCACGGAGACCAATGGTGTGGGACACAGAGGTAAACAAAGTGTATTTTAAAGCTGGTGGGGAATTTTGTGACAAACTGTTTTTTCACCTGGAAAATGCTGATTCATCAAAAATGAAACTGTTCCAAAAAGAGGGTGACTTTTGCTGAATCTCCTGCCTTGAAAAAGTTTTTTTGGGGAAAAAAAATGTTGAAATTGTCAAGTCGTCCTGGTTCAACATTTTTGAAATGGCAGGTTTCAATGTTTTGAGTCAAAAATGACATTTTAGTAAATTTAGACTAAAAAAAGCTGAATGGAACCTTTCAAAATTATCTGCACAAAACCTTTTGATTGATTCCCCCCAACTGAAAATTTGTTTGGATTTCTGACTCATGTAAATTTTCAAGGGTTCAACTTTTCATTTTGATATGCAAGGGTCAAGGCAATAGCGATTTGGGCTCCTATCAGACGTCTTCTCTTGTTTTGTCTAGTTCAAGACAAGAGTGTCTTTATAACTAAATAAAGACAGACAGAGCTCATGCTGTTGTAAGATCAGATTGCTTTTCGGTCAATCTGTAGACTCCTTTCTGCAGGTTTGTCTGCTTTAATATTAGCTTCTGCAGATGCTTTTCTTTCTGTCAGTTAAAAGCGTATTGCTAAAAGTGCCCTTAAACCTAAGCCTTTTGTTCCACCTTCTCTTGCTATTTACAAAAGCAAGTGTCTTTAAAACCACGCTCAGGTCCCTGAATCCTCCTCATGGAGCAGCAAGTCTTATTGCATCTAGTTTCCCCCGATCAGATCTGGAGAAGCCTAATTTGGAAGGGTCAAATGTCTTGTGGTTTCAAGTCTTTCTTGAACAAGAAATTACAGCATGAAATAAAAATCTGTGTATCTAGCTTGACCCTTCCTGCTATAAAAGTTTTATGGCATTTTTGGATAGTATAAAATTTACTCAACATGCATATGCTCTAAGTCATGTAGATTACAACACTCCTATTGGACTTTGAGCTTTGCCTGTTTTGAGTTAAAAACCCAGTAAATACCAATGAAGGGGAGGGAAGTTAATAGCCTTTGTGATGGTTCAAATAAATTATACAAGGAGTCACAGATAAGGATGTATTTTGAAGTTAATCATTGTATTTAAAGAGGCTGCTTTCATCAGGTGTCTGTATGTGGTGTATTAGCAGCACCATGTCACCGAAAAACCACATGAAACCATGCGTGCTAACATGAGAAATAAACCATTTGTGATCACAGTGCTTTTATCTGTTCCTCTGGTTCACTCACAGCTTGGAATAGAGTCAACTAAATGAAGAGAAATGAATGAGGACTTTGTCAAGGCTAGTTTGTTAGTGCTGGAGCCAGCTTTCTGATAGAGCATCGCCCCCCACCAACTTATACAGTCATCCTACAGTGGCTTGCACTCTTTACTGACCTGAGCTGACTAGCAGCCAGTGACCTAGAAGGGAAAGTGTTGTGTCTTTTGCTCTGTACCCAACCAACCAAATGTGGAAATACCAGAATTTCTTGCAAGACAGAAACTCCAGTTTTTGCTCAGATCTAGGTTGACCTTCCCCTGGGCTGTTGAGGACCACGAGCCCCAGGAGTTGTGTAACCCACAGAAGGTCTGCCTCTGACAGTGCACAGAGAAGGCAGGGCCATGTCCAACAGATTACACTGATGGTAATCCCATAGCCAATACTTTTTAGCAGCGAAAGCATGGGGCAGCAGCTGCCATGACAGCCCACAGAGCAGCAACATAGGGGGTCCCAGGATCTGGTTCTAGGTTGGGGAAGAGAATTGTGTTCCGCCCAGCAAGGTCCGTGGTGCTCATTCTTTGGGCCTCCATACAAAGGTCTTGGCTGGAGTCCCTAGTGAATCATCAAAAATGGAAGGTTAGTGGCGTGGAAAATCCAACAGGGGTTGCCACTCACACAGTAAATGCAGTAATTGCTGCAGCCAGCACTGGCTACATCAAAGGCTAGCCTGGACTTTAAGTACCAGTAACAAGTGAGAGAATGGGGTGTTGGCTAGCAAACCCAAGACTCTCCAGGATCAGGACCATTTACCCTCTAAAAAGCCAAGCTGCTTATCTTTCACAGCCTGGTCACCCCCATGGGGACAGATCCGGCATCACCGGTATTTAAAGGAACTTTGCCATTGATGTCAGCTGGAGCAAGCCCAGACCCTCACCGCACTCACGTTCCCATGTCTGTGCCTTGGTTTTACTACACGCACACTACAGTAAGGAATGTAACATTGGTGCCTTCTGTTTGTGGGTGCTTAGGAAATGTTTGCTCGTTAACCCCACAGCAGCCCTGGGAGGAAGGAAACTGTTTGGAACTGGGTTGCCTTTTGTCAACCCAAGTGGCTAGACAAATTTCTGAGCCCTGGTGATGTTCCAGTTGGAAATAGAAATTGATGGACTCTGTTGTTTTGTTTGATGCATTCTTGTTGATTTACAAGGAATGCACAAAGTCCTGCTTCTCTGAATGCAGACATCACCCAGAACAAAGGGAGCAGTGTCTTAGTTTATAGTCCAGCCAACACAAAACTCTCTCTCTAGCTTTTTCCAGGATCACACTCTGGTTACAGGTGCCTTCTTGCTTTTTTTTGCCTCTGTCTCTCTCTCTTTCTGTTCTTGTCTGTTTCCAGTTTCTGTGTGTTCTCGCCCACGCCCACCTGGTCATAATACTCAGTGGAACCTCCTCACCCACGTGATGCTAAATTCTGGACCGATTCATGACAGCAGTTCTCAAACTAGGGTCTGCAGACTTCAGGGGGTCCTTCGAAATTGCACAAAGGGTCTGCAAAATATTACAAAAGAAATTTTTTAGAAATCTCACTGCACATTTCATTGTCTCACAATTAAAGCTGACAAAATTACTATTTCTGTTTATACAACATATTCCATGATGCATGAACAACGCCATAATACTCACATTGCATAAGCATGAATTTAAAAAAAACCTCACTGCTTTGTGACAAATCAGAAGTGATATACGCTTTTTTGATGACTGTCTTTGGCAGATGGAAATGGAATATATTTTTACAGTGTGTGAGCAAATTATATCGAAAATGGATATGTTTTTAAAATGTCCTCATACTAGTACTGCTAGTTGTGCTGAAGCCATGGACAATGCAGAGTCAAACCATGAGAAACAAATGAAGATCAGAAAGTTTGATGAAAGTTATATTGATTTTGGTTTTATGGGATTTAGTAATGGACAACCACAATGCTTTGTATGCTTACAAATCCTATCAAATGAAGCAATCTAACCTGCAAAGTTGAAACGACACTTTACAACAAAGCCACCTGGAGTATAAAGATAAATCCAGAGACTTTTTTCAGTGAAAGAAAGAATACAATCAACAGAAAACTCAAATGACAAACAATATCTTCAGCTTGCAAAAAGTAAAAAATCCCACACCACTGGAGAAGAACTGATTCTTCCAGCTGCTATAGAAATGTGTGAAGTGATGGTAAGGGAAGATGGCAGTGAAGAAACTTAAGGCCATACCACTTTCTAAAGACACAATTTGTTGCCATTTTACATAATTTGAAAGCTCTTCAATTCTCCTACTAGCGTACGTGTGAACAGTTTGCAGTTCAGCTTGCTGAGACAAGTGATGTCGGTAACGCAGCACAGTTGTTAGTTTTTGTTCATTATGTTTGGCTGCGGGGGAATTTTGGAAGATTTTCTTTGTTAGGAGTTACCAGAACAGACACCAGATTAGGAAATATTCAGATTATTGGATGAGTTCATGAAAGCTGAATCTCTGAATTGGGAGAACTGTGTTGCTGTTTGCATGGACGGTACTGTCACTATGACAGGCAATAGGATGGGTGGTGGAGCAAGAATATGAACCATAAACCAACGTGGTAACACACTGTACGCTGTGTCACCAAGCCCTTGCATCAAAGAGAATGGAACACAAATTACATGATGTGCTAATCGTGAATGTTGTAAAGTCCTGGCCTTTGAATTCCCACCTTTTTGCAAGGCTGTGTTTAGAAATGGGGGCAAGACATGACAAATTATTGTTTCATATGGAAGTGCATTAGCTATCTCACAACAGCGTGTTGGAAAGAGTTTTTGAGCTTTTCAAAAAGCTGCTGAGTTTTCTTTCTGTGCACAATCCCAAGATCACCACACACTTTTCTGACCGGATATCTCACAGACATTTTTAACTTGTTGAATGCGCTGAACCTGTCCACACAAGGCAGCAGTACAACCATACTGTAGGTGAATGACAAGAGTGCAGCATTTCAGAAGAAAGTAGAGATTTGGAAAACTAGGCTGAGCAGTGGAACCTCAGATCTGTTTCCACTATGGACAGAATTTCTGGATATGAACAGCATGAAAATTGACTGTGAGAGAGACGGGATCGTTGCTCACCTTTGACCGAGCACTTCATGGTTTACTTTACAAATATCAACATGGAGGAATATGATTGGTTCCAGGATCTGTTCTCAACTTCTGCTGTGGCATCTCGCCATTTGAGTGGAAAAGCAGAACAGGAGCTGCTCGAACTACCTGTGCCCGCACACTGAAAATTAAGTTTCAGGACCAGAGACCTTGTCAGTTTTGGCCAACTATTGCTACAGAGTACCCAGTTTTAGTTACAGAAGCAATGATAAGTGTGGCTACCTTTCCCAAAAACATATATATGTTAAGCATCATTCTCTGCCATGCCAGCTATGAAGACAAAGTTCAGGTCTCGACTGGAAGTGGAGAGTGATTTACGAGTTTGCTTGTCAACCATCACACAAAGGATAGATAGACTCTGCTGTAAGAAGCAGGCCCACCCATCGCACTGATATTTGTAAGTACCATTCTACTCTTTTTCTTAAAGCATTTTACTAACAGTACGTGTTTATATGAAGTACACACTTTTGTCAATCAGTTTCTCAGTTGGTGGTCCATGATTAACATTGCATTGAAAAGGGGTCAACAAAAAAAGTTTGAGAACCTCTGTTCTATGAGATCCTGTTTTAGGTGTGGCCCCTTAAATGTTTCTTAGCGCTATCTTAAGTGAAGGGCACATTCACACATCAGCTTGAACAAGGTTTTAACTCAACACCAAGCAAGGTTTCACCAACCTCATAACATCTGTTTTTTAGAGGGCAAACAGATGTCTGGGTGTCATCATATTCCAGGCTGTTGCCTGGGCCATCTCACTTGCCCTTTTGGAGTATTGGCACAACATTAGCATTGTGACGTTGCACTCCATGTGGTTTATGGAAATACGAACGTGAATATGATGTAACTGGAATATGCTTTATGCAAAAGGTCTCTTGTAAGGTATCATTTGTGATACAGCATGGCCAGAGGGCAGCAGGAGAGTGTTAGAAGGGAGCCTTATTCTCTGTAGAGGGAAGAAAGTTTGCTATAAATTAATTAAAGCACTTGAAGCCAGTCACATGATAAAAGCCCCCTGCTTCAATCAGACAGGAGGAGGAATTGAAGCAGAGTGGATTGGTGTTGGAGCAGAGAGCAGTTTGGAGGGAAGCAGAGGAGAGTTTGGAGAAGTGCTGCGGTGGGCTAAGATGACCAAGACCCTAGGTAAAGGGACACCTAGTTTGTGCAGAGGGAGGGCAGGAAGCCCCACAAGCTGAAGGGCAGGAGAGGGAAGTAGCCCAGGGGAAGGAACTGCTATCCCTAGGTCCCCTGGGCTGGGATCCAGAGTAGAGGGTGGGGCCGGGTCCCTCCCTCTCCACTCCCCTCCTCTAGGACACTAGTGGGGCAGTTAATACCCCAGTTCAGGGGCAAGAAACAGTGCCCTGAACCCCCATCCAAGAAGAGAAAGCGCGAGACCCATTATAGTGGTTCTGGCAATTTGCCACACATTATAAAGCTTATAATCTACTGAGTGTGTTCATCCTATTTGCATGCATGTATTCTATTTGTATCATTCTTGTATCTGAAGCTAGAAATATGAAGTATAACTCTGAGGTCCTATTGTAATTATGCAAAGTGTGGGCAATTAATGGTGGCTTAGAATCTTGATGGCTCCCATTGACTAGAACAATTGGTTGTGAATGTGTTTATTTACCTGCAAGCCTTCCTGTGTATGTGCTGGCCAGCCCATGGGTAATGAAAGATAAGGTCTCACAGGACATGTGACCATGTCACAGGATACTGGAATCCATCTTAAATCTGGTACTTTTCCATTTAGAAGGGAGGGGTGGGGACCTAGAGAGACAAAAGACTCCCGCCTTGTGCCAAAGCTATAAAAGGGGGTGGAACAGGACAAAGGGGGCTTCCAGTCATGAGAACACCCCTGCTTTCCACCTAAGATGTCTGCTGGAACTAACAAAGACTGTACCAGGGGAAAGGATTGGGCCTAGATTAGGAAGGAGTCTAGTCTGTGAAAGAAGCTTATTGGAACATCTGAGGGTGAGATTTTACCTGTAAACAGTTTCTTAATGTATTAGACTTAGGCTTGTGTGTTTTTGCTTTGTTTTGCTTGGTGACTTACTTTGTTCTGTCTGTTATTACTTGAAACCACTTAAATCCTACTTTTTATTCTTAATAAAATCATGTTTGTTTATGAACGAACCCAGAGTAAGTGATTAATACCCAGGGGAGCAAACAGCTGAGCATCTCTCTCAGTCAGTGATATAGAGGGTGAACAATTTATGAGTTTACTCTGTGTAAGCTTTATACAGAGTAAAATGGATTTATCTGGGGTTTGGATCCCATTGGGAACTGGGTGTCTGCGTGCTGGAGATAGGTGATCTGCTGAGCAGTTTTTGGTTAAAGTCTACAGCTTTGGGGGCATGGACCAGACCCGGGTCTGTGTTGCAGCAGGTTAGCATGTCTGGCTCAACAAGAAAAGGTTCTGGAGTTCCAAGCTGGCAGGGAAAACCATCTCAGAGGTGATTCCAGCACGTCAGGTGACGGTCCCCAGGGGGTCTCTGTGACCGAACCCATCACAAGTACCTCCTCCAGTCCTCTGGAATTTCCCCAGGATCCCAAGATTTATTGAAAATGAACATCAGCGGGCCAGAGCTCTCATCAGCCAACTCTTTTAGGACTTTTGGGTGCAAGTTACCTGGGCCTGATGAATTAGAAATGTTTCACCCCAGCTTCCATGCAACTTCCATCCTGTGCATTGAATGAGGCAGGGGGGTCTGTAAAAAAAACAAAACCCATATATGATCATGTCATTAAACATTATATCACAATGCACAGGGGGTGGAATTAAGGTAGCACAAGTAACTTTAATTCTGGCATTTACTAATTTTTGGAGCGGTTGACTTTGCAAAGTCAATGTTATTTTTACATAGTTTTTATTTTGATATAATTATAGGCGAGGCTGGTAGTGCTGCCTATTAGCGAGGTTACCCAACATGTCCCATTATCAGCACGTGTTTTCAGTTGTGTATATCTTTGCCAAACTTTAGCTGTGGGACTGAAATTTTCCATGCCAGACATCTGCCCCAGGCTGAATTTTTTTAGAAAATTTGGAGCTACATCTTCTTAGGTCAGCTGGGGATTTGGCCCATAGCATCTGGGAATTAAAACATGCATGGGGGAAGTTTGACATATCACTTTTCAGATGGGAGAGAATGCATATGCCAGAGTCACAGCAGTGTGGGTGTGTCCACAGTACAGAAGTGGAAAGGGAAATCATAACTGCAGTTCATGAAAAGCATCCTAGCTTTCTGGCTGGCTTTAGGTGAAAGGTCTTGAGGTGGCTTGACATACAGGGCAAGTGAACAGCCAGTCCAGCTCACGTGCCACCAACGAGAACCACTTGGACTCTCCCAACAGCTCTCCAGAGCTTTCCATAGTGACTAGACTGCTACTGATTGCAAGTTGGCTGGTTCTCCACAGTGGAGTCTGGGTCCATAGCCTTGGTGGTCTGAAGAGTCAGCGGTTCTTCTGCAGGAGCCCACAACACATGTCCTTCCTCCTCCTCAGCCACCCCAGACTGAAATGACCAGTTGCCTTTTATCTGTTCCCCTCATGGGGAGCATGCATAGCAGGGGCAAGGGGGTATGGCCTCTTTGGCTAAAAGTGATTGGTTAACTCCTGTTTGCTCAGTGTGGGGTTTATATACTGTGGCACAGTAGGCCATATTTACAGGATGGGAGACTCTGTCCTAGGAAGCAGTGATTCTGAAAAAGATTTGGGGATCATGGTGTGGAATCAGCTGATCATGAGCTCTCAGTGTGATGCTGTGGACAAAAGGGCTAATGGGATTCTGGGATGCATTAACAGGAATCTTGAGTAAGAGTAGAGAGGTGATTCTTACCTCTGTATTTGACACAGGTGTGACCACTGCTGGAATACGGTGTCCAGTTCGGTGCCCACAATTCAAGAAGGATGTTGATAAATTGGGGAGGGTTAGAGAAGAGCCCCGAGAATGATTAAAGGGTTAGAAAGCATGCCTTATAGTGGTTGACTCAAAGAGCTCTACAAAGAGAAGGTTAAGAGGTAACCTGATTACAGTTTATATTTGTCTACATTGGGAAGGGGCTCTTCTTACCAGAGAAAGGTCAAACACAATCCCATGGCTGGAGGTTGAAGTTAGACAAATTCAGACTGGAAATAAGGCACAAATTTTTAACTGTGAGAGTAATTAGAACAATTTAGCAAGAGCCATGGTGGATTCTCCATCAGTGGCAACTTTTAAATCAAGATTGGATGTTTTTCTACAAGATCTGCTCTGGGAATTATTTTGGGGCAGTTCTGTGGCCTGTGTTATGCAGGAGGTCAGAATAAATTATCAAAATGGTCCCTTCTGGCCTTGGAATCTGTGAATCTATGAAAATCGGGTGGGGCAGCACGTACAGGCTAAACTCTGCTCTGAGTGAAAGCAGAGCCACCCCTTGACATTAATGGGCATGTCCCGGAACAGCCCTTAGTCTCGACAACCCTGTGGACTTAGCATTAATGTCAATGACTAATGCTTACTAGAAATTATGTACGCAACAGGCATATTAGAGCTTATTTGCTCAAACAACTTGATTTAATGCATAATTTACTGGGTGCAATAATATAACGACAGGCCATCGATTACCCAAGCAGCACCACAGCCCCACTTATATTTAAATACATGGCTACCTATGTTCCTGTACTCATTGTAGAAGCAGTGAGAAGCTGGGTAACACTAGGCCAGTAACAGCTGAGTTTAATATTAAAACTCTATTATGGTGAGTGAGCTAGTTTCAGTTATTTGGTTTAAACTGATGCAAAACTCCTCCAGTACCCTACCCATTAGTGCTATGGAGAGATGTGATAAGCAATACATGGTGTTTGGAATGGGCCATGGAGACATGAAAGTACCTCCCAGAATTCCTTTCTCGGAAATTTCCATATTTATGCCTCACACTTCAGTACCAACGGCACCACCTATGGGTGAGTTTGCCTCCTGCCTTTGGCTGAGATTTCCAAAGCTGCTTATGGAGGCTGGATGTTCCAATTCTGCTAAAGTCTTTGTCTCTAAATCCCTTCAATGGCTGAAAATCTCTGCCTCTGCATGCAGAATCGGCTGTTTCCTCTGAGGAGGGGAACCAGAGAAATACACTGGGGTATAAATGGGTGCTTCCTCTTAAAAGGAGGCCACAAGCTGCGGCTGGCACAGCTGCCCACAGAACAGGTATCTGCACCCACCCACTCACAGGCACGGAGGATGCAAAGGTGATTGATGATTTTTCAAGTTTTCAGCAAAAACCTGAATATTTTAATTGAAAACGAATTTTCTGTGAATTTTTTTTCCCCCAACAAAACCCCATTTTTCAATGGGAAAGTGTTTGCCTGGGTCTAACAGACTTTGTCCTGAAGAACTTCAATTCTAAGTAGACAAAGCATGAGAGAAAGCAAGATACTGTATAGGGTCTATTTCACAGCTAGGAAAGCGGGGCACAGGAAGATTAAAAGCCTTGTCCCAGGTCACTCAGGGAGTCTGGCTGAGCATGGAACTAAACCCAGATCTTGTAAGTGTCAGGCTGGGGCCTGAACCATAAGGTCCTTGCCTGCAGTTTCAATCTTATTTTGAAATTCCTAATTCCTGGGGCTTTTCAGCACCAGAGAAGAATTGTGTCTCTCATGGCAACCACAGAGGGCCAGTGCTGGTTGAAGTCAATGCCTTCAGGACAGCCTTTGAAATTTGCATATCAGTAGTGTTCGAAGAGCATGTGGGGCTGTGAGGCATCCCTCGCCAGCCAGAGCTTCGGATGAGAAATATTCCAAATGAAGGCAGCGATTCTCAGGAGTTCTTTGCAGTTCCATGGCCCAGGTTAATGGTGTTGCATTAACAATTGTCACTGTGGTCGTTACTGCAGAATCCTCAGAGCAAGCCCATGCTCATTACCAGAGCACTCGGCCTGGCAAGAAGCTGGTCTTAATCAATGCCCTTTCACCTGGCAGTACTTGAGATGTGTAACGTCTGCTCCAATAACTGGCGTGGGCTGTTCCTGCTCAGATCTCATTTTGCAGTCGAGTAACAGTTGCAGCGTGACTCTGTGCCATCTTCTCCCTGAACTGTGAGAACCACATAATGTAGGGCAACCATGATATCAACTTATCAATTCACAGACTCAAATAAAAGGAGGACACGTTCAAAAAACATTTAACTAAATCCTCCCACCTTTTTCTAGTGCTTTAAACAGCAGCTTTCAAACACCCACCAAAAAGAAGCCTGTCTCTTAAAAAAAAAAAAAAAAAAAGCGAGCTTTGGCTGGCCATGTCTTGGCAGGGTATAAAAGGCATTTTCTCAGCTCTGGCGCCAGACTCAGGGAAGCCTACTGAGCCCAGGTATCGGCGTGCATGTTAGACGAGAACAGAGGCTGGGGTCAGACCCTGCTTGCCCTGCCTGCAGGTCTTGGATATGCTTTCTGCTCTTTGCAGGCCACAGACGTCCGGCCCTCTTTAATGAGGAACAGGTGCCCAGGTACCGCACGCCCAGACATGCTTCTTTGCAAACTTCAGATAAAAGAAGGAATTTCATTTTGGTTTCATTACATATAATCTTGCAAAGTGCAGGCTTCATCAAGATAACTCTCACCACAGGCATGCGACGCCCTTCACCGCTTTTCCCACAGCTTAAGGCTGATCAAAATGAGCAAAATAATTTTAACATGGATCAAATACAGCCACCAGCCCACAGGCATGTTTTGAGTTTCCTCCTTATCTTACGTTTCGAAGTAAAGGCTCTGGTCTGAGCACTGAGGGGTTTTTAATCCGCCAGGCACTTTGAACAGCGCTCCCAGAGCTCTGCCCAGCGTGAAGCGCTGCTTTGTGAACTCAGGATTGTGGATTCCAAGTTTGTTTATTGCGTTTTGAAAGAGCTGAGCTGGACTGAGCGTGAGACGTTATCAGCTGGTCCTGCCGCCCACGCTGGCTCTGGAGGGGAGGATTCCACAGCTGTGCAACTAAGCAGGCTGCTGCTTTATCTCCTGCAAATGCAGCTCACAGACAGGTGACGCCTGGAGCTGACAGTCTGGGATGAGCTGCTGCTTGTCATTTGATTACCTGGCATCCCCAGGAGCAATCTGTCCCCAAGCCCATTTGTTGGCTCCTTGGGACGCACCAAGCTGAGAGGACAATACTGGAGTCAAACAAGCTGGTTCTACACCATGCGGGAGGTTGCCACCAATTTGCATAGGAGCAGCAGGATTGGGGCCTGCAACTGGGCTGCATACTGGGATATCTGTACTGTCACTGCCCCACGTGTACTGTGCCCTAGAACTCCCTGTATGGACACTCTCCATGTGAAATAAGAGAGGCTTTTTCCAGCTTAGCTTAAACTGTTTCCAAAGTGACACAAGCTAAACTGCACAAGGGTTCTCTTACCCCAGACTAGAAGTGTTGCCCGAGCTCACACCAGCCTAGCCAGAGTGCGATGAGTTCACACCTTCCCCCATAGCAGTGCATTCCACCTCCACCTCAAACTCTCCTGGAGTGCTGCCTCCTCGGCTGATTCCCATAGCAATGGGAGCACGGCTACAAAGGCAGCTATGTTGCCATTGACCGGCCTCCCCCTCCCCCCGACATGGTCTCTGAAAGCCATAATGGGCTGGCAGGGCTGCCCAGCACATCAAGAACACATGGACGCACCTGGTGCTTTGTAAATGCCACTGGCCTGAGAGGGACCCCAGCTGCAGGGATCAGTTGCTCAGCTGTTCCCACTCCTGCCCCTACTCTTGTCCTCCCTTTGCAGCAGGGTGGCCTCCTGAGTGCACACGGCTTGTGTCTGCTCTCCACCTCCCTGTGGCTGCCTTGTAAGGACAAAAGACCCCATCCTCTGAGCCTGCCAGCTACCCCAGTCCTCGCAGGCCTGGAGAGGAGAGCTTTGGGGGTTTAGCTGAGCCCTGCCAAGGTGGGAAGAGTTTGAACTGCTTGTGCACTTCCCTGCATCAGCTCAGGGAAGGGCGCTGGGCATCACCATGACAGATGGCGCAATGGAGACTTTGCTCAGAGTGGAGCTGTGGTTGAGAAAGCAAGGAGGGAGCTAGGCATTTGGAGTCCAAGTGTAACACTGACAGACCCCGGTCATCAGCGGGCGGGATTGAACCTGGGACCTCTGGAGCTAGATGCAGGAGCCTCTACTGCATAAGTAAAAGGCATCTGGCTGTTAGGTAAGGTCGTAGAGCAAACTCATTAATCTCTCTCTCTCTAAGTGGTCGTAGTGCCACTAGATGGGACAGAACACCACACTGAGGAGGTGTGTGTGTGTTACACAAGCTCTTCGGAGGAGCCATGTCTTGGAGCCCTCTGTATACTTATGTACCAACAGTGATCCAGTCTCAGGGCACTTTGATTTCAGCTCCTTGGGGCAGGGCTGGTTTTGGTGCTGTGTTTGTGCAGCACATGGGGCCTTGGTCCATGACTCAGAGCTCTGCATGATAATACAGATTATAATAATAATAAATAATAATATGAAGAAGAGCTCTGTGTAAGCTCAAAAGCTTGTCTCTTCCACCAACAGAAGTTGGCCCAGGAAAAGATATTACCTCACCCACCGTGTCTCCAATAATAATAATAATAATTAATAATGTTGCATCTCTCATGCCAACTCAGCCAGGAGATGGCACTAAGCTGGAAGGAGGAGAGGCCCCACTCTGCCCTCCGCTGCATGATCTGTGATGAGTGTGATGGATTTGTACTCACCAACCCCTCATCAGAGCCAATTAAACTAGTCCGTCCATAGGGTTATGAGGAAAGATACAGTCTTTCAACCATGCGGTCATGGGCAGATTCCTGCTGGGCCTTCGGAGGGACTGGTCACTGCAAGCACATCCCTACTACGCTCTTCACTCCTCTGGCTGGTGCATTCCTCCAATGGGAAGTGTTGCAGGCTGACAAGGCAGCAGCCTGCCTTGGACAGCACTGAACTGGTCGTACAGCCCAGCTGAGGTGGCCAAGGGATCCATCACCTAAGGCCCAGTTCAGTGCCATTACAATCGGGCAGCAAAAGCACTGTGGCTAAAGCTGAGATGAGCTTATTAATAGCTAAGTTTCCTTAGTGCTCTAAAATCTGCAAGCTGACACAGATTATCTAGAAAATTGCTGTAGCTCATCTCGGTTCAAGGCAGAGTTAATGGTGCAACATTGGAGTTATTTGGTCAAGGGATTCCCAAGAAGAGGTCTGGAGTGAAGTTTCCTAGTTCTTACAACATTGTTTGGCACATGCCTGAGGCTCAAAACATTGTACTGGTCCAGCCCAAACTGAAATCACCGGATTGCGTTTGAGCTCATCAAGTGTCCAGCACCCACTAACTCTTCGCAATATTTTACAAGCTACTTGGAATTAAGGTTAGCGCTACAAAGCGACTTAAGCCGGGGCGATATGCTACAGCCAGTGATCTGGGCATGCACTGCTGGGCTGCTGCTCTGTGAGGAGCTGGAGTGGGTACAGGGACCGGTGATGTTAGAGCTGCTGCATAGGAAGAGGCAGTGTGTTGTGGTAAGTCCTTCACCTCCTCCTCAGCCCCCGGCTGCTGGAAGCCAGATAGGGCAATAGAGAGGTTGCCCACTCAGCCCATGCACAGGAGGCTCCATTGCAGCTTAAGTCCTCCTGCTTCCCACAGCCCAGAGGAATACAGGACACCCAGACTGGACTCTGTGACTGCATTAGTCACCAACAGGTGAGTGTGGCAGGAGAGAACACGTGACATGTCTGCAAACAGCTTCTTCTGGACTGCTGAGGTGAGGGGAGAGAGGCCAGATTCCATCTGGCTCCTTAGGACTCTGGGATCTGGAGAGAGGTCTCTGGATCCTCAGGATGTGCAGGCTTGGAGACGTGTCTCCTGCCTAGTGCACAGTACCCTGCCGTGCTCCCCCACAAGGGTCGCATTAACAGGCAACTCTGCAAGTGACCCCCATGCCTCTGTATTTCCTTGGCCACATATATTGTACATGTATGTATTTCTGGTGGCTGGTCCAGAAAAAGAGGACAAGAGCTCAGTTACCAGCTGAGGGATTTGTTGGGTTGAGATCAGCTGGTAGAAGCATGCAATAGCAACAGAATCTCAGACTTCAAGAGTGATCTCTTACCTTTATAGACCTGCCCTTTCACCATACCCAGCTATTTTAAAGTTTAGTGTGATAGTAAAGAGACCCATTTTAAACCCTTCACCACGCACGACAAAGCCCGCTGTATTCATCATTAGCTATGATGCACCACACATGGCTCCCTTCTATGGCTTCTTGAGTGGGAGGGAATTTGGTCTGGTCATTTAAGGCCTAACTGTCAGAGTCAGGGCTCCTGGGGTCTCTGGCTTTGGAAGTGGGTGGAATCTAGTGGTTGGAGCTGGACTGGTATCAGCACAGTGCTTCAGTCCTGCCTCTGTCAGTGATGTTGTGTCTGACCTCGCAGCCAATTACTTTCCATCCCTGTGCCCCAGCTAATACTTACCCCCCTCAGAGGGGCTGTCAGGGGTCACTACCATAATGACTCAGGTTGGAGTGAGTTGTGCTCTTGGTAGCAAAGGGCCAGATTCAGTCCCCATGGATGCCCATGGTGTCTGTATGTGGCCATGGTTGTACTCATCTAGCATTACAGGCTGTTTAGCCCATTCCTGGCCATGTGTGGTGCATCTGCTCCTGGTCCTCTCTGGCACACAGCTCCATCACACACAAGAACATGGCCCACCAAGGACAATCTATCACCTCCCATCTGGTGTTCAGTTCTAGGATGGATGGTGAGCCCTAGTCAGACCATAGAAAGACAGGGTGGTGTCCTCCGGGGGAAACTGCTGGAGCCTCAGCCTCTGCCCCCACCTACCCCACATGCTAAGGGCTTCAAAAGTGGTCCCTGATCCCAGGGTGGGTGGAATTACTGCTGTGACTGATCCTAAGAGAAGAGCAGATTTCTCCTCTGCTCTAGGGAGACTCCCATAGGAAAAGCAGCTGGGGTGGGGGAAATACAAGCACTGCTCCTCAGCCCTTGAATAGCAGGCAACTAGACTTTAGGAGCCAAGGTACTGCTGTATCTTGCTGGAGAGCAAAAAAAAGGGCATTGGAGAAATTGTATGAAAGTCAATGTCATGGCTGGGTCAAGGGCAGCCAGACCTACTGGTCAGAGCCAGAGTCCACACTCACATGACAGGAGTCGAGAGCCAGCTGGGTCAGGAGACTGGAAGATCAGAAGCAAAAGACAATCTTGCGATCACAACCACAAATCAGATGCCAGGAAATCAAGCCAGGGAATCATCAGCAGGAACAGGCAGCACCCGGTCCAGAACAGGGAGCAGCCCCGGTATTCAGTCAGCCTCCTGTTCCTGCTGCTGCCTAAAGCAGGGCCAGGGGGCCGATTAGCTTCTCTGGGACTCCTCCAATAGGACCTCAGGAGTGGAGCCTCAAACTGGGGCTGAATTTCATGGGTCCTAGGTAAGCAAAGTTCAGCAGGCTTCCAGGTGGAGGGTTGGAGTGTGGCTGCTCCCATGAACCCTACAGACCTGGGTTGAAGACCCCTGGGTCGTGACAGTGAGTGATCTCTCCCTGCTCAAACCTCCTGCAGAAAACATTATCCAGGATCCTGGACACATCCTCTGAGAATAAAATGAGGATATCATGATGAGAAATAGGTCATGATGAGAAATAGGTACCAGGGCTGGGATCCAGGGATAGGGAAATCTCCCAACCAGGATATCTAGCAGGAGCCCCCAGTTTGTTGTAAGAGCCCCAAGTGGCAGGAAGAGTGAATGGTTCTTACCTCCAGGAGATGCATGGGACCTTCCATCTGAGCCTCAATGAGACCCACGTTCCTTGGTTTGAGAGGATGAGATCACCTGTCTCCACTGTGCCCTAAGCTGGGCTGGTTACAGGATACATCTGTGTGAGAGACTGGGATAGAGCCTGGAAGACAGATGTGACAATCAGGGTTCTGTCACCCCAGGGGGAGAACAGAGGATAGGTCCATCAATGGCCCTTGGCCAGGGTGGGTAAGAATGCTATCCCTAGCCTCTGCTTGACAGAAGCTGGGAATGGGTGACTGGGGATGGACCACTTGATCATTACCTGTTCTGTTCATTTCCTCTGGAGCACCTGGCATTGGCCACTGTTGGAAGACAGGATAAGGGGCTAGATGGACCTTGGGTCTGACCCATTATGGCTATTCTTATTTTTGGAAAGCAGACAACACTCTGGTCATGAATATTCTTGTGTGATGTAGGTCTGAGTGGGGTATAATGAGTTCTGTACGTGTACTGGAAATACGCCCCCTAAAACGTGTTGAGGGGTCAGACTTGATAAACCAGTTTGGCTTAGAGATGGAGAAGAAGTTCCTGTTTGTTTCATGTTCATAGAGCCATAGCTAAATAGGCAAGAGGGGAGGGGAGACGAGTGTGTACAGGACAAGTGCTGGGGTAGGACCCCGTCAAGTTCCCAGGTTTGTGGGTGAGACCTAGGACAGGTCTCTGTTGGACAAAGGACAACACCCTGCTCCTTACAATCCTCTGTGTCCATGGGAGAGAAGGGATGAATCCCTCCTTGAGAATCTCAGCAGCTTCCTAGAAAGGAGCCAGTGCTTTTCTCTGAGGGCCTTCTCTTGGACCTCACGGGGTCTGATGCTCTCACTCCGCAAGCCTGCCTGGGGCCTTGGAGTTAGCGCTCAACAGAACCAGGCAGAGCCCTGTTGTCGAGCACTAGCACCTTCCCTCTGTCCCTCTGCACTGACTGCCCTGACCACGGGTAGCCCAGTGGCTCTCAGGTAGCAGGACACAATGGAAACGTGGATCATCCAGTCTCTCATTTCCAGTCTACAGTAAAATTCCTCCTGCCCCTGCCCATAATGATCACCTCCAAGATGTGCTGGAGTTTGCCGTCAGCAAGCTCTTCAGCATGACATCCATGTCTCTGGGCAGGCCTTCTTCAGAGCCTATCAGCGGAGAGAGACCATGGGTCAGGGTGATGGAACCTGGGGCTACACCTGCCAGGATGACAGCTGTGTCTGCAGACCTTGCCCAGAGCAGTTCTCTGCAGAGGGCCTGGTGCACAGCAGAATAGGGAACAGCCAAGCTGCTAGGGATGGGAGCTGGGCTTCCTGGCAGAGTCCAGGAACCAAAGCACAGCATCTGCCAGGAAGGGATTCCCCACAGAGGGCCAACAATCTCCCACAGAGGGGGAGTCTCCCCCTGACACTTGATGAATCCTATGGCCTGTTCCCATCTTTGCCCACTGCAACCCCAACTCAGCAGCTCCAGCTACTAAAGAGAGCAAGAACCAGAGGCCTTCCTGCTCCTGGGACAGAGGAGTAGGTTGATGATCTACCTGGATGTGAGTGTTGGCCTTCCCCATGCCCATGCTCTATACTCCATTCATGGCAGCGCACAGGAACTGAAATTCCTGTTCTGGATCTAGGGGCGGCTTCAGTTTGCTGGCAGGAGACTGTACACACGACCTTGCAGTTGGGGAGCGACACAGGCACTAACGTGGGCATGGAAGTTTGAGGAACAGGGCAGAGGCCTGTGTGGGGCAAGGAGGGCAGGGATTTGGGAAGCAAGAGCAGAGGATCAAACACTTTCTTAATGTGGGTCAGGACGATCCCCATTTCAAAGATAGAGAAAGTGAGGCACCAGGTGGGAGAGTGACCTGGCCAGGATCACGTTACCACTCAGTGGCAGGGCTGCAGTACAACCCATTCCCTGCTCTCTGGACCCTGCTGCCCCTCCTATATGACCCCTCCAGCCATCCTCTCCCATAAGCCGTCCCCACCACTCTCCAATACTAGGCTGTTTCCATAATGGAAGCAGGCTTGTAACAGAGTTCACTCACCGATAGGTGCCCCTTTCTGGGAAGGCCTCGTGTCAGCTTTCTTGCTGGGCTAGCACCCTCACCGATAGTCACTAGGGCACTCTGGCAGTTTTTTGGCCGGGAACTCAGCCCTTCAGCCAGGTGAACGTGTTTTAGTCCACTCCTTCCTGGGTGGCGTTCATCCCAAACTAAAAGTCCAAAAATGTCTTTAAGAGAAACAAGGTCTTCTGTCCCTTTGGGGGCTCTTCCTAATCCTGACTTTGGCTCGGCCTGCCCTTGTTGGCCTTGGTAGCCCTTTCTATGGCCTTGTACGTCCCCTTCCTTAGAGGCCATGGGAGAACCAGTCCTACCCTGGATTCTAGGTTCTGCCTCAAGGCCCTGTACCGAACAGCTAGGCCTGCTTCTGTACCTTTGCTGTGGTTTTCCCTGGTTTTCTCCTCAGGTGGAGCTCACTCTGTAATCCATTTGGCCTAGCTCCAGGCTGTATAGCCCACAGGCCAAGTCCCCCTGTTATATACCCTCCTCCTTAGAAGGGGGGCAAGTTCTGTTCTTGTCCAAGCTTCATCCCTTGTCATCTCATCACTGTCACCGGCTGCGCGTGTACAGCCTGCGCGCACAGTGTCTCCAGCTCCACTGCCAGCTCGCTCACCAGAATTAAGAGGCCATCCTTCTCTGCTACAGAATCCCAATGCTCTTCCTGCAGCCACTCATTCTCCTTCACAGCTGTTTGCAGAGCCAGTTCTGAAGCCTTTAGCTTCTTCTGTAGCCTTTTTGCTACTACCACTGCATACGCCAAAACCTTTTCCCTCAGGGAAACCGGTCCCTCGATACTCCCGCTTGGGAGGACAGACCTTCCCTCAGCAACCAAGACTTCCATCAGCCCTCACGGATCACAAGGGGAAGTCAATCCTCCTGACTATGCCCATCGTAAACCAATTACTCATCGTTACGTGCCCGCCTGGCGGCCAGGCATGGCATCACAGCTCTCTCGCTGGGCTAGTGTTCCCATCGATGGTCGCTCCAGCACCATGGCAGTTTCTCTGCCTGGTAACTCAGCCCTCTGGCCAGGTCACCACCTTTAGTCCACCCTTTTGGGGCCCAGCTTGTCTCACACTAAAAGTCCAAAAAGATCTTTGCAAAGAAAGAAAGTCCTTCTGCCATCGCTGGGGCTCTTGCTCAGCCTGCAGCCCCCTTGCTGGGCTTGGTAACACTCTCCGGGTTCGTGTATTCCCCCTTCTTTGGAGCCAGTAGGGGAACCCAGTCCCACCCTGACACTGGTAGCAGCCCAGGGCCCTGTACCCAACAGCTAGGTCTGCTCCTTTCTGTTTGCTGCAGTTTTCCCTGGGCACTTCCTACCTCTCTTCTCAAGTTCCCCTCTAGGCTTTCCGTGCTGCTCTGAGCTGGCTCTTTAGGGGGAGGTACATGATGCCTCTCAGTTAGGGCTCATTCTGTAATCAGCTAGGCTAAGCCCCAGGCTGTGCAGCCCAGGGGAAAGCACCCTGTTACAGGCCTGCTCTGTCCACTCCTACTGTTACTGGGCTGGGGTCCTTGCTCCCCATTTCAGACCTGGTTTCCAGAGGGGCTGAGTACCCACAGGCCCCACTGCCTGGAACTGGAGCTTGCTTGTTCTGGTGACACTGACATTCAGGCCTTTCATCATTCAGAGGCTGACAGGTGTGGTGAGGGGACTGGAGAAACCCCACTGCTGAGCGGAAGGAGGTCAAAGAGTTGGGATTCTGGGAGCTGATGGGTTCGTTTGCCCTGCTGCGGGAAGTGGAGCTGGAGACCGGAGATGCCACGTGAATGAGACTACCTGATGCTCTCTTCATGCCCGAGGGGCTGGGGCCTTCTACCGGAAATGCTCTCAGGAGTCCAGGTTAGAGGACGTTGCTGGGGAGCCCCTTCCTAGGAACAAAACCAGGGTGATGGAGACGTCTCTGTGCCAGAGCTAGGAGCCAGGGACGGGGAAGCTCCCAGCCAGGCTATGCATCGGGGATCCCATTTCTCTCCCAAGAGACCCACGTGCCCCAAGGACAAAATGGCTCTTACCTCCATGGGGGAGTGGGGTCTTCCATCTAAGCCTCTTGGAGGCCCAGAATTGCTTGCTTTGATGGGACGAGGTGACCTGTCCCCACTGCTCCCGGAGGTGGCTCAGCTGCAGCCTGTGCCTGTCTGGGAGGCTGTGACAGATCCCAGGGCCTGGAAGAGAAGCTGGGAAGGAGGCTCCTATTCATTTCACACCCAGAGACCCCGTAGAAAAGCCAAGGGGAGAATAAAGAGCAGGAGGTGAAGCTAGGCCTGAGCCTGTCCCACCCCACCTCCTCAAAAGTGGAGCTTTCCGAGCTTCAGTGGGGCTAAGGACTGTGGCCCTGACACAATGGCCCTTCTGCACCATATGGGGCAGGGAGAGCTCTGCCTGGGAGCAGGAGGAATGGGATGGAGGTAGACCAAGGAAACAGGGGAGGGAAATGGGTGTGAGGGAAAGAGCTCCTGCCCTAGATGAAGGAATTTGGGGGGCAGAGGGAAGGACCCTGCTCCACAGAGGGGGAAGAGAGTTTTTGTGAGTGCCAGGGGGCTCCATTTCCCCTTCCACTAGCTCTCCATTTACAGGGAGCCAGAGCAGTACCTGCAGCAGGGAGCGGGAGTTGCTGGTGGCCTCAGAGGCACAGCCCCTGCAGTGCCTCAGGCACCTGGCGCAAATGCCAGATGATGCACAGCTGGCGCATCACTTTGGCCGAGATGTCCTCCTGCTGCAAGGGAACGAGAACCTATCAGAGACTCGGATGCCCCCGAGGAATCAGGGGGGATTAAGGGCACCTGGAAGCAGTAGCATTTCCACCCAGAACCTGCCCACCTTTGAGGGATGGATTCATCCTCCTGACCCCCAGAATGGAGTTGTGTTGTCTTTTCTAGTGACCTCCAGTGCCAACCCCCCTCCTTGTAGGGTGAACTCCGGTCACCTCCCCTTCAGTGCCCCTGACAGCTGTTCCACCTCCAATCCACAGCTCAAATTCTCAGAACCCTCTTCTCCACCCCCACCCAGGTTGGGCAGGGATGGGGTTCTAGCATGGGGGGCAGGAGGGATTCTGGCAGCAGTGAAGTGGGATGCTTGGAGGTTGAGACCTTTCCCCAAGTCATCCCAGCCACTATCGCTGAAGCCGCAAGATGGCAGCCCTGGTGAATGGGGCAGATCAGCAGCCCCTGCTGACTGAATCCTCCCGTTCTCTCAAGAGCGGGTCCAGCCCTGTCAGCAGCAGGACAAGCTTCCCCCGCCATGTGCCTCAGCCCTGTCTGGTCAGTCACCATCACCAGTCAGTCCTTGGCCTCCCAGGCTGCCAGTGATGGGACCAACTCTGGGTGGTGGCTCAGGTGACACGGATGTGAACTGGGTGCGGCCCTGTGGGACAGTAGAGACTCGCAGAGGGCACTTAGGGGACTTTTCTGCCCTTCCCAAGAGCGATAGCACCATGTCCTAAGAACATAAGTCCGTGATGAGGTAATGCTTGTCATTAATTAGCCTTGCTAAAGAGCAGGGTTGGAGCTGCTCCGGGGACAAGCTGGTTCCCTCCTGCTCATGGAGGTGAATCCATCTCCCTTCCCAGTAGCACCTGCTTTCACTCTCATTCCCCATCAGGCTCCTTGCTGCCAGGCCAGCAAATGGCAATAGGATGGGAACGAGGCCTGGGCCCTCCTGAGTATAATGCAGCTGCTTACCGTGTCCCCCGTCAGCTGCTGGGCTTCCCCCAGGAGGGAGTAGGCGAGGAGCAGCCCAGCCTGGCTGACATGCAGCAGGGGGTCATGGATGGCCAGGACTGCCGTGCGGACGAAGAATCTTCTCTGCCCCTCTAAAGAAATTTCCAAAAACCTAAAACCAACAAGATGTGAGGCATTAGCAGATTGCCCAGAGCCAGGTGCCAAATCCTGGGACTAGAATGGCATCTCCATCTAGTGGCCCCAGGAGGCAGCCGTTGCAGGGGACCCAGCCACCCCCACTCCCTGAGTTGTCTCATGCCCTCGCAGAGTGTCCTTACCTCCCCCACCCTGGCTGTGTTCCTGTAGCCCAAGAGCCTACTGTCCTGGTGCCAGTCCCAACACCACAGGTCTTCGGCCTCATGGATGGTCAGCCCTGGGAAAGACACACACACACACACACACACACGTTTGTCATTCTGGTTGCAGTGCTTGTGTCCTTCCAATCCCCATTGGTGGCTGCACAGTGGGCATAGTCCTCACTGCGTGCCTGGCCCAACAGAATTGCAGGGAGTGGTGTAGAACAGAGAAAGAGATAGAGAGAGACTCATCCTCCAGCTGGGGTCAGTCTGAGAGAAATTGGCTGGAGTCCCAGTCTCACTTGTCTCGCGGGTGCCATTTCCCAGCTGGGTTCCTTACCCCTCTGGTGTAGCAGCAGCTGGTAGAGCCGGTAAACCCCCTCCCTGGCCTGCTGGCTGATGTCCTTGTCTGGGTCACTGATGATCAGAGCCAGCTGTGCCACATGGTGACCCATCCTGGGGAATTCTGCTGAGTTCTAATGGAAGGGAGAGGGACAGGGGACTCCATCAGCATTTTCCCGTCAGCTCCCAGTCCCCCGCTGGGCCAGGACTCCTTTCCCTCAGCCCCTCTGCAGGAGATGCCAGAGCAGTGGTCCCCAACCTTTCTGTACCGGACACCCTGCCGCTGAAATGCCGCCGGTGGCACCATGGCACCCACGGGCACCGCATTGGGGATCACTGTACTAGAGAATAGGAGCTAGAGCTAGACCCTTAATTTCCTCTGCCCCCAAGGGAGCCTGGAGCACAGAGATGTGGGCAGGGCCCTCCTTGAGGACTTGCTTCCACAGCTGCTCCAGGATGTCAGGGAGGCATGAACCTGGAGCATGGTCCCCTTAAAAGCCCAGAGTCACCACTTAACCAGGACAGGAAGAACTTGACTCAAGCCAAGCTCATTCTCTGCTCTGACTCTGCCTACCCAAGAGGAACACTCCTAACCCACAGCCCCTGCAGCAGCAGATCCTACAGCCAGCTGGAACAAGCCCACCTACGCCTGGAGTCAGGAAGCTGGGGTCAGAGGACACTTACATCAAACTCAGGGAGGGTGATGGTGAATCTGAGCAGGGCCGTGCTGCTCCTAATGGCCCTGGCTCTCTCCTGCGACACCCTGGACATGATCCAGTAGTTAATGTGCTGTGGAGAAAGGAGGCATCTCAGGATCAATGGGCAGGTGCACGTGTTGGCAAATGAGAGCCGCCCCCCCATACCCAGGGGGGTGTGAGCAGGGTGGAATATTTAATTCACTGACCGGAGAGCTTTAGAAGGAGGATTGTTGCCCCCAGGACGATGCTTGTATTCTGCACCTCACAACTTGTCATTGTCTCTCTAGATTGGAACAACGTTCGGTGTCGGGCTGGTCCCGTCCTCCCTGAACTCCTGTTTCCTGAACAGCTCACCAGGAAGCAGAGAGACCCCTCCCCCTGGCTCTCAAGTCCTTGGTTGGGTGAAGGGATTGAGTGTGAGCACAATCCCCTCAGGAATTTCAGGGCCCATCGGAGAGAAGGGCTGATTCTCTGGGGTCCTCCTGTTTCTCTAGGAAGGAGCCTGTGACTCTTCTCTGAGGACCATCTTCTGGATCTCACAGGAGGGGTTCGGACTCTCACTCCCCAAGCCAGCCAGGGGCCCTGTGGTTAGTGCTCAACAGACCCAGGCATTGCTCTGGCTTGAAGTCTCAGCTCCTTCCTCTGTCCTTCAAGGAGGAAGGGCCTGACTCTGCATTGCACTGACTGCCCTGACCAAGGACGGCCCACTGGGGGCCCAGCTAGGAGGACAGACCGGAAAATGGATCTAAGAGTTCAGGTAAAATTGCCCCCAGTCCTCTCATCGGCCTCACCTCCAAGATGTAGTGGAGCCTGTCGGTGTCTGGGGACTCTGCCAGCAGGTTCCCCAGCATGGAATCCAGAAGATCTGGCAAGACCCTATGCAGATCCTGCACAGCAAGGGAGAGCCATGGGTCACAGTTAGGGAAACTTGGGCTACACCTGCCACAGGATGGGAAGAGGGGTCTCTGGGAAGCACTGGTGAGACCCCCGAACACATATCCTGGCCTCTCTCATTCACATCCCACTGCAGGCAATTAGCAAGGAGTGGCAGCTGGCTCTTCAATCCATGACTTTAGCATGATCTACCTGGACTTGGGTGGTGTCCTTCTCCATTCCCAGGGTGAAGACGGCATGCAGGGCAGCTCGAAGGAGGTGGGTTTCCAGCTCTGGCTCCAGAGCAGGTGTCATGGTGCTGGCAATAATAGAGAGGAGCCGGTATTAGACTGTGCAGTGCGGGGGTGGGACTGGCACCAACATGGATGCGAAACCGCAGGGAAATAGGCGCAGGCTGGTGAGAATGGAAACTGAGGCCCCGAGCCAGGGAATGGCAGGGCCAAAGTTTTCCAGACAGTGGCAGGGCAGCAATAGTGCCTGTTCCCTAGACCCTGCTGCCCCTCCTGTATTTGATCCTGGGAGTGAGCCTCTCCCCAAAGCCATTGCAATGTTACTGGGGTGAAAAGAACAGCCCAGCTAGAAGAGAGTGAACCTTCCTGCGACCTCTGCCAGAGGAGCCACCCTTGGGAGGTGACCGGGGAGTGGGAGGGGCAGTGACTCCCAGCCCTGGGCCTGAGCAGCACCGGGGTTAGGGGAACCAGGCGGGAGGGTCTCAGTACCTGAGGTTGCCCACAGCAATCAGGGAGTTAGCGAGGATGGTGCCGGGTGGAGAGTTATCAGGAAGCTCCTCAATGAGCTCCAAAGGAGACAAAGGAGCATGAGAGCTTCGGGCCTCACTTCCCAGTGACAGGTTTCAGAGTAACAGCTGTGTTAGTCTGTATTCGCAAAAAGAAAAAGGAGTACTTGTGGCACCTTAGAGACTAACCAATTTATTTGAGCATAAGCTTTCGTGAGCTACAGCTCACTTCATCGGATGCATACTGTGGAAAGTACATAAGATCATTTTAAACACACAAACCATGAAAAAATGGGTGTTTACCACTACAAAAGGTTTTCTCTCCCCCCACCCCACTCTCCTGCTGGTAATAGCTTATCTAAAGTGATCACTCTCCTTACAATGTGTATGATAATCAAGTTGGGCCATTTCCAGCACAAATCCAGGGTTTAACAAGAACGTCTGGGGGGGGGGGTGGGGGGGGGATGGGGGAGTAGGAAAAAACAAGGGGAAATAGGTTACCTTGCATAATGACTTAGCCACTCCCAGTCTCTATTCAAGCCTAAGTTAATTGAATCCAATTTGCAGATGAATTCCAATTCAACAGTCTCTCACTGGAGTCTGGATTTGAAGTTTCTCTGTTGTAATATTGCAACTTTTATGTCTGTAATCGCGTGACCAGAGAGATTGAAGTGTTCTCCGACTGGTTTATGAACGTTATAATCCTTGACATCTGATTTGTGTCCATTTATTCTTTTACGTAGGGACTGTCCAGTTTGACCAATGTACATGGCAGAGGGGCATTGCTGGCACATGATGGCATATATCACATTGGTGGATGTGCAGGTGAACGAGCCTCTGATAGTGTGGCTGATGTTATTAGGCCCTATGATGGTGTCCCCTGAATAGATATGTGGGCACAGTTGGCATTTGTTGCAAGGATAGGTTCCTGGGTTAGTGGTTCTGTTGTGTGGTATGTGGTTGCTGGTGAGTATTTGTTCTCCGACTGGTTTCCATCCCACCATCAACCTCAGCCTGGTCCAGTCCACACAAGAGATCCACTTCCTGGACACTACAGTGCTAATAAATAATGGTCACATAAACACCACCCTATACTGGAAACCTACTGACCGCTATTCCTACCTACATGCCTCCAGCTTTCACCCTGACCACACCAATACTCACCAGCAACCACATACCACACAACAGAACCACTAACCCAGGAACCTATCCTTGCAACAAATGCCAACTGTGCCCACATATCTATTCAGGGGACACCATCACAGGGCCTAATAACATCAGCCACACTATCAGAGGCTTGTTCACCTGCACATCCACCAATGTGATATATGCCATCATGTGCCAGCAATGCCCCTCTGCCATGTACATTGGTCAAACTGGACAGTCCCTACGTAAAAGAATAAATGGACACAAATCAGATGTCAAGGATTATAACGTTCATAAACCAGTCGGAGAACACTTCAATCTCTCTGGTCACGCGATTACAGACATAAAAGTTGCAATATTACAACAGAGAAACTTCAAATCCAGACTCCAGTGAGAGACTGTTGAATTGGAATTCATTTGCAAATTGGATTCAATTAACTTAGGCTTGAATAGAGACTGGGAGTGGCTAAGTCATTATGCAAGGTAACCTATTTCCCCTTGTTTTTTCCTACTCCCCCATCCCCCCCCCACCCCCCCCCAGACGTTCTTGTTAAACCCTGGATTTGTGCTGGAAATGGCCCAACTTGATTATCATACACATTGTAAGGAGAGTGATCACTTTAGATAAGCTATTACCAGCAGGAGAGTGGGGTGGGGGGAGAGAAAACCTTTTGTAGTGGTAAACACCCATTTTTTCATGGTTTGTGTGTTTAAAATGATCTTATGTACTTTCCACAGTATGCATCCGATGAAGTGAGCTGTAGCTCACGAAAGCTTATGCTCAAATAAATTGGTTAGTCTCTAAGGTGCCACAAGTACTCCTTTTTCTTTTTGCGAATACAGACTAACACAGCTGTTACTCTGAAACCTGTCACTGGGAAGTGAGGCCCGAAGCTCTCATGCTCCTTTGTCTCCTTTGGAGCTCATTGAGGAGCTTCCTGATAACTCTCCACCCGGCACCATCCTCGCTAACTCCCTGATTGCTGTGGGCAACCTCAGGTACTGAGACCCTCCCGCCTGGTTCCCCTAACCCCGGTGCTGCTCAGGCCCAGGGCTGGGAGTCACTGCCCCTCCCACTCCCCGGTCACCTCCCAAGGGTGGCTCCTCTGGCAGAGGTCGCAGGAAGGTTCACTCTCTTCTAGCTGGGCTGTTCTTTTCACCCCAGTAACATTGCAATGGCTTTGGGGAGAGGCTCACTCCCAGGATCAAATACAGGAGGGGCAGCAGGGTCTAGGGAACAGGCACTATTGCTGCCCTGCCACTGTCTGGAAAACTTTGGCCCTGCCATTCCCTGGCTCAGGGCCTCAGTTTCCATTCTCGCCAGCCTGCGCCTATTTCCCTGCGGTTTCGCATCCATGTTGGTGCCAGTCCCACCCCCGCACTGCACAGTCTAATACCGGCTCCTCTCTATTATTGCCAGCACCATGACACCTGCTCTGGAGCCAGAGCTGGAAACCCACCTCCTTCGAGCTGCCCTGCATGCCGTCTTCACCCTGGGAATGGAGAAGGACACCACCCAAGTCCAGGTAGATCATGCTAAAGTCATGGATTGAAGAGCCAGCTGCCACTCCTTGCTAATTGCCTGCAGTGGGATGTGAATGAGAGAGGCCAGGATATGTGTTCGGGGGTCTCACCAGTGCTTCCCAGAGACCCCTCTTCCCATCCTGTGGCAGGTGTAGCCCAAGTTTCCCTAACTGTGACCCATGGCTCTCCCTTGCTGTGCAGGATCTGCATAGGGTCTTGCCAGATCTTCTGGATTCCATGCTGGGGAACCTGCTGGCAGAGTCCCCAGACACCGACAGGCTCCACTACATCTTGGAGGTGAGGCCGATGAGAGGACTGGGGGCAATTTTACCTGAACTCTTAGATCCATTTTCCGGTCTGTCCTCCTAGCTGGGCCCCCAGTGGGCCGTCCTTGGTCAGGGCAGTCAGTGCAATGCAGAGTCAGGCCCTTCCTCCTTGAAGGACAGAGGAAGGAGCTGAGACTTCAAGCCAGAGCAATGCCTGGGTCTGTTGAGCACTAACCACAGGGCCCCTGGCTGGCTTGGGGAGTGAGAGTCCGAACCCCTCCTGTGAGATCCAGAAGATGGTCCTCAGAGAAGAGTCACAGGCTCCTTCCTAGAGAAACAGGAGGACCCCAGAGAATCAGCCCTTCTCTCCGATGGGCCCTGAAATTCCTGAGGGGATTGTGCTCACACTCAATCCCTTCACCCAACCAAGGACTTGAGAGCCAGGGGGAGGGGTCTCTCTGCTTCCTGGTGAGCTGTTCAGGAAACAGGAGTTCAGGGAGGACGGGACCAGCCCGACACCGAACGTTGTTCCAATCTAGAGAGACAATGACAAGTTGTGAGGTGCAGAATACAAGCATCGTCCTGGGGGCAACAATCCTCCTTCTAAAGCTCTCCGGTCAGTGAATTAAATATTCCACCCTGCTCACACCCCCCTGGGTATGGGGGGGCGGCTCTCATTTGCCAACACGTGCACCTGCCCATTGATCCTGAGATGCCTCCTTTCTCCACAGCACATTAACTACTGGATCATGTCCAGGGTGTTGCAGGAGAGAGCCAGGGCCATTAGGAGCAGCACGGCCCTGCTCAGATTCACCATCACCCTCCCTGAGTTTGATGTAAGTGTCCTCTGACCCCAGCTTCCTGACTCCAGGCGTAGGTGGGCTTGTTCCAGCTGGCTGTAGGATCTGCTGCTGCAGGGGCTGTGGGTTAGGAGTGTTCCTCTTGGGTAGGCAGAGTCAGAGCAGAGAATGAGCTTGGCTTGAGTCAAGTTCTTCCTGTCCTGGTTAAGTGGTGACTCTGGGCTTTTAAGGGGACCATGCTCCAGGTTCATGCCTCCCTGACATCCTGGAGCAGCTGTGGAAGCAAGTCCTCAAGGAGGGCCCTGCCCACATCTCTGTGCTCCAGGCTCCCTTGGGGGCAGAGGAAATTAAGGGTCTAGCTCTAGCTCCTATTCTCTAGTACAGTGATCCCCAATGCGGTGCCCGTGGGTGCCATGGTGCCACCGGCGGCATTTCAGCGGCAGGGTGTCCGGTACAGAAAGGTTGGGGACCACTGCTCTGGCATCTCCTGCAGAGGGGCTGAGGGAAAGGAGTCCTGGCCCAGCGGGGGACTGGGAGCTGACGGGAAAATGCTGATGGAGTCCCCTGTCCCTCTCCCTTCCATTAGAACTCAGCAGAATTCCCCAGGATGGGTCACCATGTGGCACAGCTGGCTCTGATCATCAGTGACCCAGACAAGGACATCAGCCAGCAGGCCAGGGAGGGGGTTTACCGGCTCTACCAGCTGCTGCTACACCAGAGGGGTAAGGAACCCAGCTGGGAAATGGCACCCGCGAGACAAGTGAGACTGGGACTCCAGCCAATTTCTCTCAGACTGACCCCAGCTGGAGGATGAGTCTCTCTCTCTCTCTTTCTCACAAGTACTCCTTTTCTTTTTACTTCCCAGTGAGGAGATTACACAGCCAGCAGGATCCCCCCACCTGCCTCCCGCTCCTCCGATTCTTGCCCACTAGTGACCAATCTCAGAATTTCTCCTGTCTCTTCTCCCCAATCATCCCTGTCCTCAGCTTCCCCTCCAGCACCAGCCATCCCCTTCCATTGGCCCGGGGAGACCCCTGCCCCTCCCCTGTCTCTGTCCTCCCTCCAGCTGCTGGACACCCTGTCTCGCTCACCACAATCCTCTCCACCACATCCGCCTTGCAGCAGTGCGGCTCCAATGTGTCCTGCCCTCTGCTGTGTAGCGAGACACGTGGGGTGGATGGCGTGCAGGAACCTGAGCTGCTGGGCCTCATTCTACACCCACCAGGAGTGGGGCTAGGGGAGAGACAGCCAGTTAGCCAGGGACCTCCCTGCCCCACCCACACCAGCTGCAGGACTCAGGCTTGAATGGGGGATTGTGGGGACCCGCCCATTGTCCAAATCACCCATGACTCCTATACAAGCAGGGTGAGGAACTGGAACAGTGCCTGTGGGGGAAGGAGACCCTGGCTGGTGTGTGACAAACTCCCCCATCTTGGGGGTCCCAGATCATGGAGGAGAAAGGTCCCCATTAGGGCTGGTGGATCATCAGAGACAAGACCCTCTGCAGGGGGTCAGGGTGCTGGGAAGGAGCAGGACAATCTCGATTCCAGCACAGTTGGGGAACATTTGTAACTTTTCTCGGCCCTGGAGCTGCTCTTGGATGTTCTTGAGAACAGCCTCCTCTGTTGCCACGTCCCCCCCATTCCTCCTCCTCCGAGTCCCTGGGCGTCCCTGCACCAGGGAGAGAAGGGGATAGGGTGACGCCTGCTGCCACTCTGGGGAAGGACAGTGGCATGGTGGGGCAACGTGCCCCCTTCCCACCTCCAGGACCCAGGGCAGATCGGGGCCCACACTCCCCCCTCTCAATGATGCCTTCAGCCCCCAACTCCTTCAGGAGCCCATAGCAAGGAGACGCCTGCCCCCCTCACTGGCCTGGACTCCCTCGGAGGTACCTGCCCCCCTCTCCCCTCAACTGGAGCATCAAGGACCAAAGTGGCAGCATCTAGTGTCAGTGGGGTTCATGTGGCTCAGGCCAGACACCTGGGCTGGGGACCCACCCCCACAGCACTGATCGAGGGCCTGGCCCCAGGGTATTCACAGCCCCCTCCTCACCCCTCCCTGAGCCCAGCCTGGCTCCTCACCTGGAACAAAGCAGCGGCGCCCATTGGCCTTGCTGCTGTCCGAGTCCCAGGTGCTGCTGCTGTCCCACGGGGATCGGGCCGAGCTGCTGGTGCTGGGACAGGGATCCTCCACCTCCGGCCCTGGGGAGGCTGGAAGGTCCTCGGTGACCGGGCAGGGCGAGGCCTCCTGCTGGGAATCAGGACTGGGCTCCTGGGGCCGGTGCTTCCCACACAACAAGCCCCAGAGCCACCCTGCCCGGCTTCTCTCCTGGGCTGGGTCCTTCCTGCCCAGCCGCATCCTGGGCCAGCTCCATTTTGGCCTGGCCAGTGCCTCTCCCACCTCGGCGCCTGCGCCGGGAGCGGGTTTCCTCTGCTAGAAGGCTGGGCGCTTCCACCTCCTGGCCCGGCCGGGAGCTCCTTCCCCACCAGCAGGGATGGAGGGACAGTTCTGCTCCTGGATAAGATGGCAGCTGCTTCCCTCAGGCTCTGGGGCCACCTGCAGATCCTTCTTCCTGAACATCCTCAGGAGCCTGGCCATCCTGGAACCAAGCGGGAGCAGGCGTGAGTCTCGAGTCAAGGCAGCCTCTCACTAACCAGCCTTTCTGGTCCCTCCCCATCCCTACCCCAGCCAGAGCAGCTCCTCCTCCCCCCCACAGGGGTGCAGGGAGTGCAATCTACACACACTGGTAGGAGTTCATTGCATGATTGGCTCCCAACTTTCCCCCTCGTCATCCCTGGTGCTGCAATACCCGGAGAGTCTCCTCCTTTTCGAGCACTGGGGTCAGTCCCAAAGACCATTGGTCACTTTGGACAAGCAGCTCCCTCCTGCCATCCCAGGCCACACTCCCCTACAGGCTAGAGAAGGAACAGAACCCAGGAGTCGGCATTTCTCCTGGGAAACCATTCCCCATGTCAGAGTCCCTAGGCAGAGCAAGCCCAGGGCCCCCTCCTTGCCCGTTGATTTCCATGCTCAGCAGCTCACAGGGTCTGGCCCAGCTGAGAGACTCTCAGCCTGGGGAACAGTCTCCCACAAGGGAAGGGCTAGGAGCCTCAGTGCTGGGCCCTTTCCAAACATACCAGAGACTGCTCTGGAGAAGCCCCTCCCCGGTCTGAGAGCGAGGGGCTCCTGGGAGCGGTTTGCAAATCCAATCTCCTTGGGAAGAGATTCTCTCCCCCTCTTTCTGCCTCTCCCCAGACAGACAGGGGATGCCACAGAGGAACCCTAATGCCACTCACTTACGCTAGGTGATGGAGCAATGGATGCCAGATGTTCAGGGTCGCCAGCTGTCTCTTGCCCTCCTCCTCACTCTCCAAGCCCAAGGCAGGCTGGAGAGGGTGGTGGCCTGAGGAGTTACCCTGCCCAGCCAGCAGGCAGGGTGATGACACTAAGCGATCGACTAGCTGTGAAAACAACTGTGTCTTATTCCCAAGGGACGGAGAAACTCAGCTAGCAGCAGGGGGTGCAGAACACTGCCCTAGTGTGGGGGTGACAGCGCCTCCCAACTCCTGACATCCTGCCACTTTATACACCTTCCTGGAGCCTCCCAACCCCCCTGGGCTGTAGGGACTGCGGCCCCAACCCTACAGGTGAGAAACAGGCCTGGGGAGGGGAAGCTACTGGCTCAGTGTCATGCCAAGTGTCAGAGCCATGGATGGACCCAGCAGTCCTTATTTCCAGGCCCCTTCACTAGCCACTGCTGCACACTCCCTTCCACAGCTGGCAATTACTACCAGGCCCTCGTGTTCAGTCCCCCTGCCTTTGAGAGGGAGTGTGCTCTGCTGTAGTGACTGGACCAAGGGATTGGGAGTCAGGACTCCTGGGTTCCATTGCTGGTTTTCCTATTGACCTGTGGGACTTTGGGCAAGTTGCTCTCCCCTCTATGGCTCTGTCCCCAGCAGTCAAATGGGGATTTAATAGTTTCCCACTACTGGAAAGTGCTGGGAGATTCCCCCAGCAAAAGCTGCTCTGACAGTGCTAAGCAGCATCTGACCATTAAAGGTTGGAGTGCACTGTCCAGGAGAAGGAGTGTTTGGCTCTGGGGTTTCACTTCAGCCCAGTCTATAGAGAGGGGCCCAGCCATGGAGTTTGACTCAAGAAGACCAATTCTCCAATTTGTTAAGGGCATGCTGAAGTCCAGTCCTGTGCTCCAAAGTGCTTGATGTCATATGCAAATTTTAGAAGCATACTCTCCACTCCATTTTCCAAATCATTAATGAAAATATTGAATAATACCGGACCCTGGACTGATCCCTGCTGGACCCACTAGGTACACCCTCTCAGTTGGGCAGCCAAACATGGAACAGGACTCTTGGAGTACGGGCTTTCAACCAGCTGTGCATCCACATTATACTAATTGCATCTAGACCACACTTCCCTAATTTGCTTGTGAGAATGTCCTATGGAACTCTGTCAAAAGCCTTATTAACACCAAGATAGATCACATCTACTGTTTACCCACCTCCACTAGGCCTGTAACCCTGTCAAAGAAGGAAATCGGATTGGTTTGGAATGATTTGTTCTTGACAAATCCATGCTCACTAGTCCTAAGAACCAAATTATCCTGTGGGTGCTGAAAAACTGATTGTTTGATAATGTGTTCCAGTATCTTTCCAGGCATGGAAGTGAGGCTAGCTAGTCTGTAAGTCCTAGGGTTCTCTTTGTTCCCCCTTTAAAGATAGGTCCTGTCTTGTTAATGGATGGGAAGATGTTCTCGTCTGAGATTCCCGAAAAAGAACTGGGGCACAGCACCTGGTTTGTTAAGGCCACAAAAGTGGCAAAATGGCAAAGAACCCCAGGTACCTAAAAGAGTGGGACTCACATAGATTCATAGATACTAAGGTCAGAAGGGATCATTATGATCAACTAGTCTGACCTCCTGCACAATGCAGGCCATAGAATCTCACCCACCCACTCCTGCGAAAAACCTCTCACCTATGTCTGAGCTATTGAAGTCCTCAAATCGTGGTTTAAAGACTTCAAGGAGAAGACAATCCTCCAGCAAGTGACCCGTGCCCCATGCTACAGAGGGGGGCGAAAAACCTCCAGGGCCTCTTCCAATCTGCCCTGGAGGAAACTTCCCTCCCGACCCCAAATATGGCAATCAGCTAAACCCTAAGCACATGGGCAAGATTCATCAGCCAGATACTACAGAAAATTCTTTCCTGAATGGGCTTTAAAAAACACTATTAAAATTTGGCCCGACCATTTCTTGTTTCTGCAGACTAGACATTTTAGCAAAGTTTAGAATTCCTTGGTGCTCAACACCGTGAAACTCCCCTTTCTCTTTCACAAAGGGTTTTAACGCCCCATATCTCACCCAGGCTCACGACTGCCCAGAGTTTGAGAATTGTCCCTGTTCCCAGAGAAAGGAAGTGACCTACCCAAGGGCCTACACAGCAAGGCGGTGGCAGAGCCAGAAAGAGAAGCCACCAGTCCTGACTCCTGTTCTAACAGACAACCCCCCCAGAGCCAGGGATAGAGCCCAGGAATCGAGATTCTGGGAAAATTTCATTGAAACCGTTTCTGTCAGAAAATCCCATTCAGACTAAACCAGTTGGTTTCTTGAAATCATAACAAGTGGGATGAAAATTCTTTGCAAAAATATTTTGTTGCAAAACAAAAGCATCTCCTGTTTGGCACAGTGTGTTAAATTGTCTCATCGCACACAAAGAGGAGACACTTAGATCTCAAAAACTAGATAAGTTGCTTCAGCCTGAGCTAAGTAGTTGCTGCTCTTAATTTCAAAATAATAAAATAGAATATTTCAGCTCTTCTATTATGTCATAATCTGATCTGAGTAAACGTGATAGGACACCTCATATTATGCACTGCTCCTAGTGACTCTCTTCAATGGATCCCCATCCTCCACCCACTGTGAGATAGGTAGGAGTGGATTGCAATCCCTACTTGAAAGAGGGAGAAGCTAAGGCTGAGAAAGGAGAATTGACTTGTCTTAAGTAACACAGCCAGTCAGTGGCAGAGTTGGGAATAGGACCCCAGAGCCCCAACTTTCAAACTAACCATCGCATCTTGAATTTCATACATTGAATGACCTGAATAAAGTGCTCTCAAATGAGCTCCAGACCAACAGCAGTTCATAGCAATTATTCAGCAAGTATTTTAGGAGAACTGGAATGTTAGAGAGAATCATGAACTGCTTAGAGACAATTAATGCAGAGAAGCAACAAACTTCATCAAATATATGACTGGTTATGACTTATTTACTTGGTCTTAAAAGAGAACAACAAGGACCCGAGTCTCCTCCCGGTCAATAACCCCCTGCTCAGCCAATCAGAGTAGAGACTGTGGGGTGAGAGGCTGAGGGTTCTAACCAGAGAACCCAAAGGATGGCCCAGGTCGCCAGTGGGGATCACTGTCTGAACACTATATCATCCCCACATTTTTGGGTGGACCTTCCACAATGGGAGCTGCAGAGCCCTAACCCCCTCCCCGCGACACACACACACACACCCCTTCTGGTGGTGGGAGGGGAACAGGGGAAAGGACAAAAGTAATAAGAGATGAAGAGAAAGAAGGGAAGGATGGAGGAAAACGTAAAACACAAAGGACAAACCCTAATGTCCCCAGTGATTCTAAGGGACAAAATCCTAGGTGGCGAATAAAATTCTGCCACCTTAAGCTAATGTTTTCCATGCCTAGCATTCAGCTGGCACCAGATGGATCAGACTGAACAGGTTCCAAACCTCTCGGAGGCTCTTACCTTCTAAACAGGGACGTCTGTTTTCTAGTAAAATCAGTCAAAGGAAAGGAGAAAACTCGAAAGAGGTTCCTCCTCGTGCTCACATATGTGAACACAAATACTCTCTCAGTCCTCAAAGACAGACCTTGAGAAGGAGACTTGCTGAAGCAAAAGCCACAGGGGTCTCCGAGGTTTCCTGGCCCCACGCCCCTGTCCTGCCAGCTGAGGTCACTATCTCTCTGTGAGGTCACCAGCTCCCCACCACCTTTGACCAATAGGCTGAGGTCCTGCAAAAGGCTTTGTGATGTCACTGCCACACCCACCCCTCCCCTGCAATGCTAATGTCCTGCCGCTGGCTAGACACTTTGGAGGTTTGAGCTACTCCCTCTGGATCACCCCACTCAATGAGTGTTCATTCTAGGAAGCAAGCCGGCTAGACAGTAAAACATCAGAGGCTGCTCCCAATGCTACACTCAGTTTTTCAGAAATTAATACACTTTATGGCCAGAAGAGACCATTAGAGCATCTAATCTGACCCCCTGCATATCACAAGCCTCCTGTATACCACAATAGCTACTGTTGGGGCAAACACATTCCAGAAAGGCATCTAGTCTTCATTAAATGACATCAAGAGATGGAGAATCCACCACTTCCCTTGGTAGCTTGTTCCTGTGGTGAATCATCCTCGCTGTTGAATATTTGTGCCTTATTTGTGATATGAATGTGTCTCTTTTCACCTTCCAGCCATTGGGTCTTGTTGTGCCTTTCTCTGCTAGATTAAAGAGTCCTTTAATACCCAATAGTTTCTCTCCATTAAGGCACTTCAACACTTCAATGAGGTCACCTTTCAATCTGCTTTTGATCAGCTAAACAGGTTGAGCTCTTTCAAATCGCTCCCTAGAAGGCATTTTTCTCCAGCCCTCAGAACATTTGGTGGCTCTTTGCTGCCCCAGCTCCAATTTCTCAACATCTTTTTCAAATGAAGACACCAAAACTGGATGCAGTATTCCAATATCCGCCTCACTGATGCTGTGTCAGCTCCCTATCCTACTCACAGCTCTGCTCCTATGTCTAATGATGGCTCTAGCCCTGTTCACCACAGCATCACACTAGGAGTTTATGTTGAGTGGCTTCTCCACTATGGCCCCTAAATCCTTTTCAGTGTTACTGCTTTCCTGGATACACTTCCCCATTCCGTAGGTGTGGCCAGCAGGCCTTGTTGCTAGGTATAGGACCTTGCATTTGGCTCTGGTCAAACTTGTTTTCTTTGAATGAGCCAGATTGCTCTGCATCACTGCCCTCTCCTCATCAGTAATTACCACTCTGCCAGTATTTTGTCGCCCACCAATCTTATGAGCAGTGATTGTATGTTTTCTCCCAATTCACTGATTAATTTTTTAAAATAATTTTGTCCTTGAGAGCTTCTTCAGACCCTTAGTATGCAGGACCTGCTCCCAACTGCACAGTGAGAAAAGGCTGTCCAGCGCTGCTGGTACATAGGAGATAAACACAGAACAAACACACATTAGGAGCTGTGTTGTCCATAGGCTCTGAACAAAATGTGGGGGTCAGCAGCTTAGAAATGCACTACAGACCTGTAGTGTAGACAGGTCCCAACTGTGTCTCAGTTCCCCAGCCTGTAAAATGGGGGGGGGAGAAGAAAACCTGGATTCGCTCTATTTGATAGTTGGGGAAACCGAGGCACCCAGCTGTGAAGAGACTCGCTCATGGTCCCAAAGCCAGGAATAGAAAACGGCAGGTCTTCTGATAGCCAGTCTTGGTACCTAGCCCTAGTTTTTCTTGCCTCGCTGCTCTAACTTTAGTCACAGCCTCCATGTCCCTTAACGTCACATCACTGCAGAAGAAAGAGTTTGTTCGCCAACTGGCTCTAATGCCTGCGGATGTTGTTCCAAAAGACGTGTTCTGGCTCAGTCACATGTTATGGTTGTCTGAAGGAACCCCTTGGTGACATTCTAGGGCCTGAGTTATACAGGAAGGGTGACTAGATGCACAGAATGGTCCTTTCTGACCTTAACATCTGTCAACCTATACATTTTCTGCTGCTAGGAAGATAATTCTGGACCTATTTTCTCTCATTCACTTTCAGTTGGAATAATTTAAATCCAGGCCAAAGGATTTCCTCTTCCATTGTGTGTTCAGCACCTTCGAGAGCAAACAGTTACTGTTAGCCCACAGGTCTCCAGTTTCAACCTGTCCCAGGGTGAGATGGCCAGGAAAGGGGTTGGAGCTCAACTGCACCTAGACCAGGTTATGCAGCTCCCTAGGCTGAAGAGAATAAGTGTGGGGGTCATGTGACAAGAAGCAGCATGCGCCTAGGACCCAGGCCTGCTGAGAGATATAAGGGCAGCCTGTGCTCAGCCAGTAGAGAGACGCCAAGGGGAGCAGGCATGGGAGGGGCTTGGAGAATCCTTTAAAGGTCAGGGACGATCCAGGAAGGGGCCAGGCTGAGCACTTAGGACAAGGCCCTAGGAGGGAAAGACAGGGCAGTTTAGGTGATGGGGCAGACTGGTCCTGGAGCCTAAACCAACTGGACTGAGCCACAGGTGAAGGTGATTGTCAGGGCTTATGCCCTTCGTACCCAAGGTAGATTTGATAGTGGAGAAGACTTATGCCGTAAGGGGGAAGTGAGTTAACCCCACAGTCACCCAGTGAGTTTATATCACAAATACATACTTGGAAGGATCCAATGGAAACATGGATTTTCCAGTCTCTTCTTTCTAGGAGTCCCCAGGGCTAAGGTAAAACCTCTGCTGCCCCTCCCCATTCTGCTCACCTCCAAGATGTGTTGGAGTTTGTCTGTGCTGGGGGCTGCTGTCAGCAGGATCTACAGCTCATCATCCATGTTCTCTGGGCAGGTCTTGCTCAGAGCCTGCCAGCAGAGGGAGACTATGGGTCAGGGTTATGGAACTTGGAGCTACACCTACCAGGATAACAGCTGGCTCTGCAGTCCGTGCCCAAAGCAGCTCTCTGCAGAGGGTCTGGTGCACAGCAGGGCATGGAACAGCCAAGCTGCTGGGAATGGGAGCTGGGCTTCTGGGCCAGAAGAATCCATGAACCAAAGCACAGCCTGCAGAAAGGACATGCAATTCCAGCTCCAGAGCCAGGGTCAGCTTCAGCTTGCTGGAAGGCGACTGTGTATGAGAACTTGCAGTTGGGGGGAATGAGACAGGCACCAATGAGACAGGAGGGCAGGGATTTGGGAAGCAACACCTGAGGATCAAACACTGTAACTGTTAGTTAGGATTATCCCCACTTCAGAGAGGGGGAAAGTGAGGCAGCACGTGGAAGCAGGACCTGGCCGATTGGGCTGAGCATCTGAATAATTGCTAGACCAAAGATATAAAAGCCATTAAGTGTCAAAAGAACATTCGTCATGGAATTGGAGAGTTCAAGGCTGGCCAGAAAATGTGTAGCATAGGCATAAACCAGCATGTGCTCTGCCACCTCCCTGGTTTTGGAGACAAGGGTACGTCTCTTGGAGAGGGGTTAGAGGATCTTTCTCTGAGACACACAACTGTCAATAGTTGGGAACAGAAACCCCATCTGTAATTTTGCTCACTGGCCCTGACACAAACGCCCTAGTTCAGCGCTCCAACCTCAACAGCCTGCCTACAACACAACAGCTCCACCCTACTCTCTGCCAACCTGGGTTTCTACTTGTGGGCACTGGTCCCTCTAAGCTGTGCGCATGCGCGCGCACACACAGATCCTAAGCCCCACACACATAGGAAACACCGCATGCACAAAGATTTGCACAGAAGCACAACAATTTGCAAAGAAGAAATTTTTTGCGCACACAGCCTGTCAAAAATTAGAGGGAACGTTGCTTGTGGGTAACCCCAACATATCCCCAGTCCTGAATTTCATCAAAACCATATTTTCTGCTGTGCCCAGCCTCCTTTTGGAGCACTCAGAGAAGTAATAAGGTTTAAAGACACTGAAGCTCAGCTTATTCCTTTAACTGGAGTTAACAATCACTTCAAGTCAAACAGCAGTGAGGTGGTTTAGATTAAAAGTAAAACACGTTCACTAACAAAAGTGAGAGGTTTTAAGTGTATTTAAGTACAAGGGATAAAGAAAAAGTGGTTACAAGCAAATAAAAAAGTGAAAATATGCTTCCTAATGGTTAAGACTTAACTCAGGCTACAGTCTGGTTCAAGGTAGATTCCTTATCAACTTGTTTCTTTCCAGCCATGGCTGACTCTCACACACAGGACCATCCACAGAAGTACAAGGTGCTGGTTTCTCTGGTCTTCCTAGAGGAAAGATGCCAGAATGACTGTTTCCCCTTATCTCTCTCAGATTTCATTGACCCTATAACAAGAGGTGTGAGGACCTCATGTGTTCTTCCCTTCCTGTGGGCTTCCTATCCTCCTGCTTATTCATATGTAAATAAGGTTTCCACTTCTTTGATTCCACCATGCTACCTTCCACTCCTATCCGGGAGAAACCTATATTTGGTCACAGATTTCAAAGCATAGTAGCAATGAGCATCAATAATTCTTCCTATAGTATTAAAATTGATATTTCACAGATATTAATCACCAGTGTGTCACCAGCTTTCAGAAAAAGATGTTACTTGAGACACTTTACTACAGTTTATTATATATAATCAGTTGATTCAATTGCTTGTTCTCTGGGGTTCAGACCCCCTGGCTTTATAGACCAGTAAACCTTTGAAATGTATCCTCAAATAAAGTTCCTTTTCTCCTGCTAGGAAGAGCTGCCATGTGGTCTGGTGAAGACTTTATACTAGTTCCTCCCCTGCTAGTAACAGCTGAGTGATTACCTCCTCCCCGATTAGCTTGATGGCTTTGTTTACCTTTTATGTAAATGCCACCTTCATGGTCTCTGCCTAATGACCAGGCTGGTCAGACAAGCAAATACACATTCTCTTATCCAAAGGCATTGTAATGAGGTGGCTCCCACCTCTTGCAAGTACCCCAATGTTCGGGTGTGTGTCTGCACTTCTTTCAGTCTGTGGTGACCCCTTCTGGCAGTTTCTCATGTCTCAGCCTTCCAGCTGAGTCTCACACAGTCTGTATGGAACACAACTCAAACAGACCCCTTCTGAGGTCTTAGTTCAACAAAATCTTTAAGCACTGCTGGCTTAGTAGGGGGCCATGCTCCCAGGAGACTTTTCACCCACTCTGGCCTGTTCTGGCCCCAGCTCTCCCCCTGGGCCTCTTAACAGTTCAGATCACCTTTGGGGATTTATCACTGGCCAATTGTAGGCCATTTCCCCAGTGGCTTTTTTTTTTTACTACTCAGGCTCCAAGCAACTACCTGACTCTGGCTCAGCAGCTCCTTTTATATAGCCCTCCTGGGCCCAGATTGGCTGCTCCCTGCAGCCTCTGATTGGCCGCTTCCCACGCAGCCTCTCTATGCAGCTTGGAGGACTCTTCTACTACTCTTTTCATGGAACAGGTGTGGCAGGACCCAGAGGCCTCCAGCAGGAGGCCTCTGGGCCTAGTCCACATGGTCACAGGCACATTGGATGATGCATTACTTGCCAAACACATTTTAAGAACATAATTCTAGCACATATCCATAACTTTGTACACATCCCACACAAGAATATTAATGATCAGCAAGTTATTAGTTTTCCAGTTATATAATATAGGCCACCTTTTCGTATATATCATGACAACAGCACGTTAAGTGTAGATAGCGTGCCAAGCCTGACAAGAGTTGCTGACAGAGTAACGAATCACTAATTGACCTCTGTGTTGCACTCATCTTATAGTAATTAGATCACAGTTCCTTACTTTGCTTATGAGAATATCATGTGGGACTATGGTCAAATGCCTTACTAAAAATCAGACAGATCACATCTACTGCTTCTCACCTATCCGCTAGGCCAGTAAACCTGTCAAAGAAGGCAAATAGGTTGGTTGGACATGATTGGTTCTTGACAAATCAATATTGGCTATTATGTAACACTTTATCATCATCTAGGTGCTTGCAAGCTAATTGTTTAATAATTTGTTCCAGTATCTTTCCAGATATCAAAGTTAGGGTGACTGGCCTATAATTCACTGGGTCCTCTTTGTTCCCCCTTTTAAAGGTAAGTACTATGTTTGCCCTTCTCCAGACCTCTGGGCCCTCTCTTATCTTTCTTGAGTTCTCAATGATAATTGCTAGTGGTTCTGAGATTGCATCAGCTACTTCTTTAAGTACCTGAGGATGAATGTCCTCAGGCTCGCTGATGTGAATACATCTAAATTACCTAAAAGTTCTTTAACCTGTTCTTTCCCTGTTTTGGCTTGCATTCCTTCCACCTTGTTGTTAATATTAATTGTGTTGAGTATCTGGTCACAATTTTTAAATGAAGATTGAAGCAAAATAGGCATTAAACACCTGAGCCTTCTTTATGTCATCCATTATTATCTTGCCTTTCCTGATAAGTAGAGGGCCTACATGTTTCTTCATCTTTCTCTTGCTTCAAATGTATTTAAAGAATATCTTATTGCCTTTTGTGTCCCTCGTTAGATGTAACTCATTTTGTGCCTTAGCCATTTTGATTACCATGAGACTGATGAACCTGGCCTGGCTGCTGGTCCTGTCCAACATTGCCCCTTCTCAGATAAGGTGCCAAGATATGGTTGCTGTGCGGTTAGAAGATATAGGCCATATTATTTGCAGCCTTCAAGATTGGCAAGATTCCTTCATGGATTTGCACAATACCCTTCCCTCAGCTATTGACTGGTTAAGACACTTACACTAACACGTTTGACTCAAACAAAGTAAGTAAATGCAGTCACAATACCAAAGTTACATGAATGAATCCAAACTGTGGGGTTAGTCTAGGTTTTCAACTTTTTAGTAATTTTAAGGCTATATTAAGATATTTAAAGCACCAGTTATTATGCCATAGAAATTCTGCTGATAGTGTGTGTGGGGGCAATAGACGATGAGAATATCTTAGGGGGGCTAAATTATTCATTGTGATTCACCACTGTGTGTTACTTCAGTTTTATACCTATGCAACTGCACTGAAATTTAGTGAGTAATATAGAGATGAGTCAGACCCAATATTGGTTACAAATTCAAGCCAATTTTCTGTTCACAAGTTGTCTGCGCATCTGCCCTGATTTCTGCAAATCTCTAGTTCTAGTGCTCACTCCTCCATTCCAAGCTCCTGTCAGGGGAAGGATCTATGACAAGCCAGCATTTGATTTCCATGGGAGCTGGTGTCCTAATGACCAGCCCTTTTTGTACCTCCCTCTGCAGTTATGGCATACTGGACCCCCCTCCAGAACAGGCCCCCTCTACTGGGGAGCCTGCAGGCAGCCCCTGAGTCTCCACCTTAGGTCTCTGCATGAGCATTGATTTTAAGCCAAGGAGTAGGCTCGGTCTGGGCTGGACGGTGTTATCCTTGAAGCAGCTGGTGAGAGTCATTGGCCCCAAGATAGGGCCACGATGACGACTCAGGGGAACCACCGCCATGGTGGGATTGATCAACTCTGACTGGCTCTTACTGCCAGCTGCGTTCCACGTGGGATCTGACCCCGCCCTGGAATGGTCAATCCTGGGTTGTGACTCCAGTCGATGGCCCTTGCATACAGGCTAGAGCATGTCATCCTGAGGGTCTAGGGGAGCCACTTTTTGCCTCCAGCAATAGTTGGGCCCAAAAGCACTGGTGGAGCTGTGGGTAGGCCCAGCTCTGCACCCTAATCCAACCAGCTGCCCAGGACCCCCCACACTGTGCATACACTCCTCCTTCTTGCAGAGCCACTCCATACCTAGGTGCTGGATCTGAAGCAGGAGCAGAGGCAGCTGGGAAGGCTTATGGGAACAGACCACCCCATGCTCTGAATCAGCCCTTATAGTGGCATTCACTGCCCTGCCTCTCCTCTCTCTGCTGCCTGCTGAAGTCTGAGCGCTCCCACTCCTGCCCTGGGGCAGTATTGAACCCTGTAGTAGATCAGCCCACTATAGAGCTGGGATGTTGAAGGGAGGTGGGGGAAGGGGATCAGCCCCATGAACCTCTTAGGCCAGCTATTCCTGTTTGCATCTTATTCTGGATACGTTCAATTTCAAGGGGGTTAACAAGTGAAGGTCAGGCTGCTTCCACCTACATGTGGGGCCAAGACAAGGCAGAGCTCGCCAGTGACTGGCTTCCTGACAGCCACCCATTTCTTCTCCTCCAGCACCTGGCCCTGAATTTTCTGGGCGTCATTTGTCTGAAATCCTTGGCTTGTAACATGCTCCATAAATACTGGCTGGGTAAAGGTTGTTCTAGTCTTTTTCAATGAGCAGCAAACCAAGTAACAGCAACAGCAATCCAGGGACAAATATTCTGCCATTTGGAACAGATGAGAACTGTAGCTCTCTGCGCTGCAGAGGTCCATGCTGTGAGACAGATTTATAAAGCTCAGCATTCAAACCTTGCACCTTAAAATGAGGCATTATACTTAGGAAACCTAAAGGTAGCATTTGTACAGAACAGAGAGGCTGCCAGCAAGGCGTGGATCTCCTCGGGAGAGCCAGAAGATGAAGTAAATGACTGATCTTTTGAGTTCTGAAATCCATATATGTAACAGTGCAGCTCTGTAAATTGTAAGGGTGCTAAAACATTTAATACAATCATCATCTTTCATAACGAACAGGCCTCTGTGCACTATCTGGCCTGCAAGAAGATAGCTCCTGGGGATTATGAAAACGCTAACAGCTTGTGCCAGGAAACGAACCAAGAAAAACACTGAACCTTTGAAAAAGCTGGAAGCATTTTTCCTTGTTTAGAGGTTTTGCTGAATTATTCCTCAGAGTCCAAGCTAGTTGTACAGTAGAGTCTGCTCTGGAAGACTAGCTTGCGAGGCAGCCCTAGGTCTGCCCTTTCATTGGGTAGCTGAGTTAACCTAGTGCTTGAGCACCGTGTAGTATCCTATAATCAGGTCTCATTGGGTTGACCTTTTGGATCAGCATATTTATACATATTTTATAACTGAATAATCCACCACGGCAGCCTCATGCTCAGCAGGTCAATGATAGAGGCCCAAAATGGGCAGACAATCAATTTCTAATGTAAAATGTCTTTCCACTAAGTGGACTCTCTCATGAAGAAATTAATACGTCTGTCTTCAGAGCAGGGTTTGAATAGTGAGCAGTAAATATGGCCAAGAACCATACACAGAACAAGAACAAAGCAAAATGTTGAACAGGTGCTCAGTAAGTGCGTACCACCCATCCTGTGCACTGAAGGAGGCGGGGTCCTGTGGAAAAAACAGTATATGATTATTGTATGCAGTGTAGTTGTAGCCGTGTTAGTCCCAAGGTATGAAAGAGACAAGGGGGGTGAGGCAATCTCTTTTATTCGACCAACTTCTGTTGGACAGAGAGAGAGAGAGACACGCTTTCGAACAACATAGCTTGTCTTCAGGTCTGGGAAAGGAACTCCTAGCTGCACTGCAAAATGCAAGGAAACTCCTGGGGGAATTCTGCACCACTGCGCAACACAGAATTTTACAGAATTAATGTGCACGCAGAATTTCCTTTCCCCACAGAAATGGGCTACAGTGTTACTGGCCACCACTAGGGGCCACTGGACCCAGCAGAGCCCAGCTCGCATATAGAAGACACTGCCAGGGAGAAGGGGAGGGAGCTAGAGAGTTCCTGGCAGCTGCAGTTCCCAGCATTTCCTGAAGGAAGGAGAGGGTGGCACGCAGGAAACTCCATGCAAGCTTGGGACGGAACATCAGGCTGTTTCTTCATCTGGATCCCTGGGGCAGGAGGGAGTGTGGGTGTATTGGCTGGGGGCCCCTCCATGGATGGGCTCTGGGAGGGAGGGGGGCAGGTGTCTGGACTTCTTGCTGGGCTTGGGGGAGGGCTGAGAAACAGGAACTGCGTTGTCATAGGGGTTTCTTTAACTCTCCACTCCTGTGGGGAATTTGTGTGTGTGTCTCTATTGCCACAGACATACTTGCGGTCAGATATTTTGAAATAAATTACCAAAATAATTGAAACGCGTGGGATTATAGAGTATTATTTTGACAAATAAAATTTGCAGAATTTCAAATATTGTGAGCAGAATTCCCCCAGGAATACAAAGTGGAACAAACTATTTATGCTAAACAGTTAACACACATTGTAGGGGACCATTCAAGGTAGAGAGGCCCATTAACACCTATGCAATTATAGGACAAGAAGAGTGACGATCATAATACAAAAAGAAAAGGAGGACTTTTGGCACCTTAGAGACTAACTAATTTATTTGAGCATAAGCTTTCGTGAGCTACAGCTCACTTCATCTCACTTCATCACTTCATTTTTGCGGATACAGACTAACACGGCTGCTACTCTGAAACCTATCATAATACACGCATAGGTGATGTAATGGGGTGTACTCACCTCTCACAAGCCTGCACTCTCTCAGTTTGTGGTGGGTCTTTGATGACTCAGCCCTCAGGCCACAGTAACACAGTCTGAATGTGAGATAAAAATCAAACCCCTTCCAGGATATACGTCCAACAGGGGGCCCATTTCAGCACACTCTATAAGGTCCCTCGATCTTCAGCCCTATCTCTGGGCTCACTCCTCAATCAGTCCCGCAGGACCTATTGCAGTATCCTGGTCAAACTGTATCTCAGCCCTTTCCTGGGATCTCTCAAATTGTCCCTGCTCTGCAAGCAGTCCCAGCCCTGGTGTAGGGCTCCATCCCTGGAGACTCTTCACCTGTTTGGGCCTTTTTGGCCTCAGCTCTTCAGCTGGACCACTAAAAGGAGTTCAATTCCCCTTCTGGGGTGCCTCAAATTCCAGGCCACTTTCCCAGTTGCCAGTGGGGAGGACCTAGGCCTGCCCTCTTCTCTGGGTCCCAGCCAAGGGACCCTATAGATAGCAGCCACCCACCATGTCCATTTAAATAAACAGCATCACTGTTATAATTCCCTGGGCCACTTCCCCATGGCCCCAGCACATTCTTCACCCTTACCTTAGGGCCTTGTCCTGATTGAGTGCCAGCAGCAAGACCAGTGCACCTTCAAGTTCCCCGCCAGCCTCTGCCAGCACTAGTCTCTCTAGTGTCCTGTAGCTCCCTCAGCCAGCCAGGCACACCATCCACTCTCCTCCAGCTCTAGTAAGAAACTGAGTGCTGCAGTGCAGCTCCTTTTATATGGGCCTACTGGGCCCGGATTGGCTGCTCCTTGCAGCTGCTCTGATTGGCTGCGTCCCACATCAGCACTCTAGGCAGCTTGGAGGACTCTCTCCACAGCCCTTTTCTGGGGTAGGGTGTGGCAGTGACATGAGACCTTCAGCAGGGGGCCTCGGGACCTAGCCCACTCCATCATAGGGGGCAAGAATGAAGGCTGCACAAGCAACCTTAATCCTGGCATTTCCTAACTTTTCACTGCTTGACTTTGCAACTTAATAATGTTCTATTAACATAGTTTTTGTGTACATACATAGGATTTACATTTCCATATGCATTGATCCGAGTTCTTTCCTTAGGTTCTTTAAACAGCCATGGGAGAAGGTAGCAGACATCACACATTTGCTCCTCTCCCTTCAGCATGAGCTTCCACTGCTGTCAGGGGGATGTCAAGAAGGACAAGCAGACCCCTGAGTCATGAATGAGTCTGAAGGTCGAGCTAATTCCCAGCACACAGATGCACCAGACTTACCAAGCAGTCTAGTCACACCCTACCAGGCCCTGAGTTTTCACCGGCATTTGCTTCCATATTGTCCTGGTTCATATTTATTGATCTTACTTAGTTCTTGGATGGTCTGTTCTTTCACTGTAGCAAAGTGTCCTAGAATCAAAGTTAGTAGTACAAAAAGCCCTAGAGAGAGCCATTTCCAAAGACATCCTCTAAGATTGCTCCTGCAGCTGCACTCTCTCAGTTCCTACTGGCTGCAATTTTTGCAGGCACAGTCATTTGAAGGCAGGTGCAAATATTCAAAGTGAGGCTTCTAACAACTAATTGCTTCTTTATACCAGCTAGCTAGACATCTTGGGTGGGATTTCCAAAGACACCTATGGAATTTAGGTGCCCAGTTTCTATTAATGCCTACCCTTAGGCAGAGGTGAAAGTAAGTTAGAGGACTTGCCGGTACACTGGAGTCCTGAGCAGGGGGCGTGGCCTCAGCCAGAAGAGGTGGAACCTTAAATCCCCAGGCCCTTTAAATCTTGATGGTAGGTCTACACAGCAAAGAAAAACCCAGGTCCGTGGCAGCTGACTCGGGCTGAAGGGCTGTTTGTATGGACTTCCAGGCTCGGGCTAGAGACAGGGCTCTAGGACCCTGCAGGGGTGGGCGGTTCCCAGAGCTCGGGCTCCAACCCGAGCCCAGAAGTCTACACAGAAATGAAACACACTCATGGGGCTTCTGCAGCAGGACTGAATTCACTGTACTGGGTCAGCAATGGGTTTTTTTTTGCTGTATTCACATACCCTTCAAGCATTTAGTCTGATTCCATTAGCATTAGCTCACTTGGGCTCTTTAGTCATCCACTCCCTATCCCTAATTTGGAGTACTGGTCAGAATTTTCTGTGCAGAAAATGTTTCTGATGGAAAATATGGTTTCATCAAAAACAGTTTCCTGTGGGAAAATTGGAATTCCAGCAGGAAAACTCCGGAGTGTGAGAAAGTGTGGTGATTTCCAACTGGTTAAGATTGCAAAGCAGTATGAAAATGTAGGTTTGATTCCTCTTTCTTACTTTATCAAATCCTCCGGTGTAAGACTTGGAAACTCACAATCAGAAAATCTTGAAAGGGGATTCAAAAATCCCCATGGGAAGAATTCCTGCTTTCCAGGCAGCTCTACGAATGCGTTTCAAGATCTGATGCAGCTAGAGTCTCAGGCCTCGTCTACAACAAATTCTTTGCCAGTACAGCTATCATCTATACTATCTGTACTGGCAAAGAATTTGTTGTAGACGAGGCCTGAGACTCTAGCTGTTCTGGCTAGAGCCCTCTAGCGTAGGGTCAGCTTATGCCAACAGAAGGCATTTTTTGCCCAGCATAACACCACCATTCTTATGACATTAGCTATGCTGACAGAAGTCCTCTTCTGGTGGCACAGCTGTGTCTATATGGGGGTGTAACAGGGTCCATGACCTGCCCCTCCTCCTGGGGCCCACTTGCTGCTCAGAGAGGCTTCAGGGTTGTGCAACACCCATGTCTTTACTTCCTTACAGTTATCCATCACCAGTATCCATCTATTTACAAGATTTACAGCTCCCTCCCAGCCTTTATAGCCTTGGCTTGTCAGGCCAGCAGGTGTTGCCAATCCTCAGACCAGCATCAGGCCTTTTCATCAGCCCGCAATTGGTTTCCCCTGATTGGAGCTGACTGCGCAGGGGGCTAATTAGGTGCTTTTGCAACAGCACCCTGCTACATACTTCCCCCTTTAAGCCAATGCCAGGGCTGACCTTCCTCGGCCCTGCTTTTCTCAGCCTGTGGTTCCACTCTGGGAGTGGCCTCCCTGCCCATCTGGGTGGTCCCTGAGCTCAACCCTGTGGGGTTTTGGCATGCCCCACCCACAAAAGGGGATGGGCCATGCCACAAGTCCACCTCCTCCCAGAAGTCATCACACCAGTCGGAACCTTGGGCGGGTCGCCCCAGATGTTCCATCTCCCCCACCAGGGAAGGAAAGAGATCAGAGCCAACTGCCCTGAGCCTACTCAATCCCCGGTTCGGGCCCTCTCCCTCTTGGAGTTTAGGCCTCCCCCTTGTGGGTTTCTATCCTCTGACCTTTCTTTAGCTTCTCTGCCTCTATCACAGGGATTCCCTCCCCTGGGTGGTCCCGTCCTGGGACATTTGTTCCTTCATTGGTCCTTCCTGTAGGGTCTCTATCCTGGCTGTGTTGTCTAGGGTTTGTATCTTTCTCCCCTTGAGATTGTGGGGACTCCCCTTTCTCAGGGTCCACCCCCTAGGGGCCTTGCCCCCTCCCTCCAGGGTCCTCTCTCTCGCTTTCTCCATTGGTCTCCCCCCCTTGCCCTCTTTCCCTTTTGCGGAAGGGTTCCAGTCCAACCCCAGGACCACGGGGTAGGGCAACCCCTCTATTACCCCCACCGGCTTCCAGGCAAACCTTCCCTGCACCTCCAGGGGTACCTGGGCCACAGGACTATACTTCCCATCCCCATGGATGCATTCCACCAGCATCCTTTCCCCAGGGATAAGCCAATGCGGCTTTACCAAGTGCCGCTGTATGAGGGAGCGGGTTGAGGCCGTATCCACTAGACCCCTCTGAGGCTATCCCACGCCTCTTCTTCCGCCCCACAACCTTGGTCCAACCACAAAATTCAGCATCCCCACAGTCCATCACCAGGCAGTCAAGGCTCTTATGCCCTGGCTGTCCACAGCACCAGCATACAAGTTGTCCCGGGCGTCTAGGGGTTCCCTTGTGCTCCTCCCGTCGCTTGTCTACCGGCTTCCCAGAGGGGTGCTCACGGGGTTTCTTGCCTCCCTCTGTATCTCACAGGGTCCGATGCTCCCTCGAGGGGAAGTCTGCCTCTGCATATTCCTCCGTCCTTTCCACGGTGGCTTCTGTGGGGGCAGGCTAAAGTTACCACAGCTAGACCAGCATTCTATCTGGGAGGCACTGTACAAACTGTTTGAGTATCACCTGATCCGTAATCTGCCCCACTGTTTGGGCATCGGGCCTCAACCACCACGTCACCCAGTCCGTCAATCTCTGGGCGAAGGCCTGGGGCTGCCCGAAACTTTTGCCGGTATTTCTCTGATGAAAGCCCCAGGCAGTTCAAGATGGCTGCCTTCACTGTATCATAGTCTCTAGCCTGGGCATCCATCAGGGCCATATACGCCACCTGCGCCTCCTCAGCAAGATATGGGGCTAGCCACAGGGCCCAGCTTGTCCTGTCCCATCCTGCACCCAGGGCCACCCGCACAAAGGTGCCCAAAAAGGAGTCAGGGTCATCTGCCGGGGCCACCTTACAGAGGCTAAGGCCCAGGGACCGGGTGCCATCTCCCCTCACAGGACTCAGCAGTTTCTGCAGGAGCTGCTGCTGCACCGTTGCCTGTTCCTTGAGTCCTGCAAAGTCTGTTGTTGCTCGGCCTGCCAAGCCAGTAAAGCTTGCCCTCTCCAGCTGGTAGGACTGCTGAAAGGCCTGCAGTGTCTTCTGCATCTCCCTATGTTGCTCTGTGAGCCACTGCAGAGTGCCCTCCATCTCCAGGTCACCAGCAAAGGATCCTGGACAAGCCCCCATGTGTAATAGGGTCCACAACCCACCCCTCTTCCTGGGGCCCGCTTGCTGCCCCAATGAGGCTTAGAGAGGCTTCAGGGTTGTGCAACACCTTTGTCTTTATTTACTTAAGGTTATCCCACCACCAGTGTCTATCGATATACAAGCTTTACAGGATTATTCAGTCTCATTTACAGACAGCATCAGCCTTCAGCTGGGAGACCTCCAGTTCCCTCCCTGGCTGCCCCCTTATAGCCATTGGCTTGTGAGGCCAGCAGGTGTTGCCAATCCTCAGGCCAGCATCAGGCCTTTTCCATCAGCCCCAATCTATTTCCCCTGATTGGAGCTGACTGGGCAGGGGCTAATTAGGTGCTTTTGCACCAGCACCCTGCTACGGGGCCGGGGCGGGGAGGGTGATGGCATAGATATGATGGCTAGGGGCATGTGATTTTTTCACACCCCTGACCAAGGTAGCTATGGTGAAAATACTTTGTAGTGTAGACCAGGCCTCAGAAATCTCAGACAACAGAAGATGTGAAGGTGTGGTTGGTTTTCCATCTGATGATTATAGGAACAACGAGGGTCTCATGTGACATGGCCAGAGGCTTCCTGATGTTTGGACTGTGTTAAATTAAATATTTAAACAGCTGACCTGTACACTTGCTTGTTCACTTCTCAGTCATTAGGAGCTTCGAGGATCAACCAGTAAAGGTGGGCTGGTGTAGCTAAGCCAGATATGCTGAAGTCAGAACTTTCTCTTGTGGCCTCCTTCAGCAGTAGTTCAAAGAGCAGCCAATGTTTGCTTGTATTGCAAACTCACCATTTCAAATTGATTTTCCCTATGCTGTGCCTTGGCTTGCATTGTAGATCTAACAGCCTGCCTTCTCCACAGCATTGATCTCCACTTCCTGGGATATCTACACACCATGCTGAGCAGAGCCCTGAGCATGTCCCTTCTAACTCAGCCCAGCATGGCGGTGCGATGCACATGGAGAAGTGAATTCTCCACGGCACTTGAAGGGTCTGTTTATTCTGCTATGCAGCCTACACCTTAACTGATTTTCCCCAGTGAACTTTTCAGATCAATTTGTGCCTGTCCCTGCACCCCTTACTCTGCCAGGCAGTTCTTACTCATCTCATTGGCTTAGTGGGACAGCTAGGGCTGGCAAATTTCTAATCACACAAAACCGAACACCCTAGCACCATCCATGCCCCAACCCCCTGCCACGCCCCCTGAGGCCCCGCCTCCCACTCACTACATTCCCCCTCCCTCGGTGGCTCGCTCTCCCCCACCCTCACTGGGCTTGGGCAGGGGCAGGTGGTTAGGGTGCAGGGGGGTGAGGGCTCTGGCTGGTTTGGAGAGATTTGGAGTGTAGGAGGGGTCTCTGGGTTTGGAGGGGTCTCAAGTCTGGGGCAGGGGGTTGGGGTTGGGGATGGGGTGTGAGCTTACCTGGGCTGGCTCCCAGTCAGCGGCACAGCAGGGCTAAGGCAGGGTCCCTGCCTGTCCTGGCACCACGCTGGGCCTCGGAAGCAGCCAGCAGGTCCAGCTCCTAGGCAGGGGAGCCAGGATGCTCCGCGCACTGCTCTCGCCTGCAGGCACCGCCCCCACCAGCTCCCAATGGCCACAGTTCCCGGCCAACAGGAGTGCAGAGACAGTGTTGGGGGCAGGGGCAGCGCGTGGAGCACCCTGGCTGCCCTGCCCAGGAGCTGGACCTGCTGGCTGCTTCTGGGGATCAGCGTGGTGCCAAGACAGGTAGGGGCTAGCCTGTCTTAGCCCTGCAGCACCACTGACCAGACTTTTAATGGCCCGGTCGGCAGTGCTGACCAGAGCTGCCAGGGTCCCTTTTCGACTGGGTGTTCTGCTCGAAAACCGGATGCCTGGCAATCCTAGGGACAGCTCATGGAGGCACGGACTACATGCGTATGCAGCTGGAGGGCTTTAGTATGTGATCCCCATTCTTATGACATTCTGTGGGTTGGGTAGGACAGAGCCTGTGTATAAAAGGGCGATGCTCAGAGAGGGGTCCCACACTCAAGAAGTGAATAGTGTTCCATGTTAACGCCCCTGTTTTCTGGAGAAAGAAGGAAGTGTAGGAACTGCATGCTGGAGAGCTAAGCTGCAGTGCATGGCTCTTCAGCTATCAGGGATTGGATCTACTTCGTCTGTTTGGAGTATGTTTCTTAAAACTCAGCATTTTCCTAAAGAAAACAATCAGTAGGTATCTGAGTACAAGGTGAATAACAACACTTGTAACTCCAGTGCTCTGAGCTCTTTGGAACAGTAACTGTTATTTATTCTTGTATTTATCCATGTATTCTTCCAGTGCCATAGAGATTTGGAAATACAGGGACACTGATCACAGTACAGTTACTTTGTAATTCAGGGCGATTCTAATTTTTGATACCTGTAATTAACGCTATTGCAGATAATGAGAAACTTCACTTTAATGCCTGAATTACTTAATATTACCCCTTTGGTCTCATATTGAACACATATTCATAAGAATCCTGGGACATTACCTACATGGCAGCCAAAGGGTAATTACTACGGAGTTATTCTTTTTGATACATGTATTTACTGCAAAATCCTACAAACCAAAGTTTAACCCCAGGGCTTAACTTGGTTCATGGCAGTGCCTGTTAATTACCCTCTGTAGGGAGCCAGGGTGGCTCCCCTCCGAACCAGAGGGTAAAGAGCCACCCTCTCAGCCTGAGTGGGCGGGGCCAGACCAAGCTTCCGCCAATCCCCGGAAGGGGAAGGGTGGGACAGGAAGTACAAAGGGCGGGGCCCTCTGCCCAGTGAAGAGAGCACCAGGGAGGGAGACAGACACAGGCTGCTCCCTCGCGATCCTGCTGCTGACCCAGGCAAAGCCCTGGGCAAGAAGGAGCCTGACCGGGAGGAAGGCCTGTGGCAACCGGGACTGCCAGCCGCTGAATACCCAGAGGACCTGGAGGGGCCTGACTGCAGCCCGGGCCAGCGTGAGCCCGATACAGAGGGGGAGCGGGAGTGGCCCGCAGCGGAATACCTGGACGAGATGGAGGGACCGGAATGACCCGCCTGAGAGACCGGGTAGGAAGTAGCCCAGGGGCCGAACTGCACCGTGGGGTGGGTGTGTTTGGTCAGCGTGTGCGGATGGCCCCGCTGACCCAGCAGCGGGACTTTCGCCTCCCGCCACTGTCAGGGCCCTGGGCTGGAACGCAGTGGAGTTGGGTGGGCCTGCGTTCCCCTACCCCGGCGCTCCCCGGCCTGAGGGGCATGCTACTGACTCGTGCCGGCGCTCCCCGGCCTGAGGGGCATGCTACTGACTCGTGCCGGCGCTCCCCGGCCTGAGGGGTGCGCTACTGACTCCGGCTGGCACACCTTCCCCGCTAATTCTCCAACGCCCGGAAGGTGTGGCTGAGGCCTGCCAGTGAGACCATAGCTCTCCATCGCCCCTAGGGGCTCGGAGGACCGACCGAAACCTGTCACAAGTGGTGGAGAATGTGGGCAGGCGATCCCAACCCCTGCCAAAAGGGGTTAGTGCGAGGGCGCCTCTGAAGCTCCCCTACTGGAAAGATGGAGATGGAAAGGCTTATCAAGTTCCTGGCTGAGAGCCAGCAACAGCAGCAGCACCAACTCGTGCAGCAGCTGGGCGCCCACCAGCAGCAGTTGCTTCAAACCCTGTGGGCCCAGCACCAGGAACAACAAACCCAGTGCTTCCAACAGCTTGCAACCCTGTGGCCGGGCCATGGTGGTGCTCAACCGGAGCGGGCAGCCATCCCGACCCCTCCTGCCCCACCGATCCGTCTGACCAAGATGGGGCCTGAGGATGACCCGGAAACCTACCTAGTGACCTTCGAGCGGGTTGCCTCAGTGGCTGGTTGGGCTCCTGACCAATGGGCGACACTCCTCGCCCCATATCTGACGGGGCTAGCCCAGAAGGCTTACCGTGGGCTCCCAGATGATGAGGCCCGCGTGTATGCTCGAGTGAAAGCGGCTATCTTGGATGCCTTCGACATTACCCGGAAACCTTTCGGCGACGGTTTCGGGAAAAGGTCTACCCACCAGGCGCCAGACCCCGGGCAGTGGCCCAGGAACTGAAGGACGCGGGTACCCGATGGCTCCAACCCGAGCGTCGAACCGCAGCTGAGGTGACGGAACAGGTCATCCTCGAACAATTCGTGCACATCCTCCCACCCCAGGGGAGGGCTTGGGTGTTACGGCACCGGCCACAAAGTCTGAGCTCGGCCGTCGCGCTTATGGAGGACTTTCTCGAGGCTGAGGCCCCGATAGGACTGGCCGCCCGCCCCCCAAACCTTGGACCCAATGCACAGAGACTTGAACGGAGGGGGGGGGCCCACCTCCCAAACCAACGCACCCCACCGTACCCGACGACCAGAAGGTGGCCGGACCGAGTTTTCCCGATGGCCCGAGTCAACACGACTCCCCGGCCCAGGACGCTTAACCCGACCACCAGGCCCCAGCCCACTCTGTGGCCCCACTGGGGCCCACACGCGGCCGGCGCGCCCAGAGGTAGGACCTTGTTTCCGATGTGGCGAGTATGGGCATCTGCAACGGGGCTGTCCTGCCATGGACTGCAACTTTGGCCTGGTGTGCGCTGGGGAGCGACAGGCCCGTCTGCCCTCCGTGGCCAAACTGACAGCTCCCATGGAAGTCGCAGGGGTCCCCGTGGTGGGTCTAGTCGATTCGGGCTGTGGGCAGACCCTTGTCCTCCAGGCGCTCTTCTCGGACACCAAGCGGACCATCGGGGAAGTACAGATTCAGTGCATCCACGGAGATGTAAAATCGTACCCCACGGTGCGGGTCCCCATCACGGTGCATGGAGTAACTCAGTTAATGAATGTGGCGATGGCGTCATCCCTCGCCTATCCAGTGGTCCTGGGCCGTGACTGGCCAGACTTCGTTGAGGTGCTCTAATCCCTACCCACCAAAGAGGCGTTCGAGGGGGCCCCGCCTGAGAAGAAGACAGGACCTGACTTGAGCTCCGACCCTGGAGCTGAACCAGGCTCCACCCCCGGGCAGGATGGCCTGGAAATGGCGGGTCCCCCTCCTGACCTGGTGGACTTTAGCTGAGACCAAAGGGAGGATCCTACGCTCCGGTTTGCCTATGAGCAGCTGGCCCGGGTGGATGGTGAGGTCGTGGAGGCGCAGCGCGCCACCCAATGGCCCAGGTTTGAACTCAACCACGAGCGGCTCTACCGCCTTGACCGAGACCCCCAGACCCAAGAGGTCCGGAGCCAACTTGTGGTCCCCCGCATCCATCATCGGGCGGTCCTGAAGCTTGCACACGACATCCCAGCTGCCGGCCATTTAGGGCAGGAAAAAACTGTGGCCAGGGTCCTGGCCAGGTTCTTCTGGCCCGGCGTCCACCGGAAGGTGAAGGAGTATTGTGCGTCGTGCCCAGACTGCCAACATGCAGCCCCGGCCGGGATACGGAAGGCCCCCCGGTCCCATTACCAGTCGTAGGTGTGCCATTTGAGTGGGTAGCAATGGACCTGGTCGGGCCTTTCCCAAAAAGCAAGGCGGGCCATCAATACATCCTCGTCCTGATGGACTACGCCACCCGCTTCCTGGAGGCCATCCCCTTAAGAAGTATCGCTGCGGAGCTCATGAAGATCTTCTCAAGGGTGGGCCTCCCACGGGAGATACTCACTGATCAAGGGACCAACTTCATGTCTAAGCTGTTCTGCCAGGTATGTGCCCTATTGGGGATTAAGAAATTGCAGACCTCGGTCTACCATCCCCAGACTGACAGATTGGTCGAGCAGTTCAACCGGACCCTGAAGGGAATGTTGCGGCGTTTCCCCACCCAGGACCTCTGCCAGTGGGACCAGCTGCTCCCTCCTTTACTACTGGCAATTCGAGAAGTCCCACAGGCGTCCACGAAGTTCTCCCCATTCGAGCTCCTCTATGGGCGGCGACCCCGCAGGGTGTTGGACCTCTTGAGGGAGACTTGGGAACACAACCCATCCGCAACACAGGGTCTCTTGCAATATGTCTTACAACTGCAGGGGCAGCTGGCGAGGGTGGGCGAGCTCGCGAGGGAGAACTTAAACACCGCCCAAAGAGCCCAGGAGCAGCACTACAATCGGGGCACCCAGGCTCGATCATTCGGGCCAGGGGACCAAGTACTCCTCCTGCTCCCCTTGGAGGAATCAAAGCTTTTTGCCTGCTGGCAGGGTCCGTATGAGGTCCTCTGCCAGGTAGGGCCAGTAACCTATGAGATTCGGCAACCTGGTCGCCGTAAGGAAAAGCAGATTTATCATGTAAACCTCTTAAAACCTTGGCAGGACCGGGAAGGGCTCCTAGTGGCCCCATATCCCCCCGAACCGGAACGGGGGCCCCAACCACCCGAGGAGTCGGATAATGGTGAACCCCAGCTAGCAGAGACCCTCACCGTCAAGCAACGAGAACAGGCGCTCTGCTTAGTGAGAGCATTCCCCAAGACGTTCACCACGAAACCCGGGCGGACTACGCTCACCTACCATGTGATCCAGATGGAACCCGGGGTGGTGGTCCGAGAGACAACCCAGCCATTGCCTAGGCGAATGCGGGAGGCCGTAGAGGAGGAAGTCCAGGCGATGCTGGAGCTGGGTGTTATTGAGCCCTCCCAGAGCGAGTGGCGGAGCCCCGTCATCCTAGTACTGAAGCCTGATGGGAGCCAGCGGTTTTGCATTGACTTCCGGAGGGTAAACACCATCTCAAAATTTGACGCCTATCCGATGCCCTGCGTCGATGAGCTCCTCGACCGGCTCAGAGAGCCTGTTATATCACCACTTTAGAGCTCACCAAGGGGTACTGGCACATCCTCTTGGATCCCAGGTCCAAGGAGGAGACCGCGTTTGCCACCCCTTCAGGGTTATACCATTTCACCTGGATGCCTTTTGGCCAACATGGGGCCCCGGCAACATTCCAGCGTTTGATGGACCGGGTGTTGCAACCACACACGAAATATGCGGCGGCCTACCTAGACGATGTGGTCATCTATGGCAATAACTGGGAGGAACATCTTAACCAAGTAGCGGCAGTCCTCCGGGACCTCCGCGCAGCCAGGCTTACGGCCAACCTGAAAAAATGCCGAATTGGGCGGGAGGAAACCACTTACCTGGGGTACACCTTGGGCCGGGGACAGGTCCGCCCCCTCATTGGGAAGGTCCAAGCACTCCAGGAATGTCTGGTGCTGACCACGAAGAGGCAAGTACATCAATTTTTGGGCTTAGCTGGTTATTACCGGCAGTTTGTATCCCACTTTGCAAGCATTACGGCCCCGCTAACGGAACTCTTGACCAAGGACAGTCCCCGCCAGGTGCATTGGTCCAACGAGTGCGAGACGGCCTTTCGAACTATCAAAGAACGGCTGTGTAGCGATCCAATACTCTTCAGCCCCGACTTTCATCGTGACTTTATTGTCCAGACAGATGCCTCAGGCGTTGGGCTTGGGGCGGTCCTCTCGCAGGAGGTGGATGGGGAGGAACACCCGATTGTTTACCTCAGTCGGAAGCTGTTCCCCAGAGAACGGAACTACTCCGTCGTGGAGAAAGAGGCCCTAGCCGTTAAGTGGGCAGTCGATGCTCTCCGCTACTACCTCCTCGGGGCCCCCTTTATACTGGTTACGGACACGCACCCCTGAAGTGGCTTAATAAGATGAAGGACAATAATGCCAGGCTGATGCGATGGTATCTCGCTCTGCAGCCCTATGCCTTCACGATTCATCATCGGGCGGGACGAGACAACGCCAATGCAGATTTCCTATCCCGTCCCGGAGAAGGTGAGGACGCCAGCTCCGAAGATTGGGAGCTGGATTTGAGGGGTGGGGTATGTAGGGAGCCAGGGTGGCTCCCCTCCGAACCAGAGGGTAAAGAGCCACCCTCTCAGCCTGAGTGGGTGGGGCCAGACCAAGCTTCCGCCAATCCCCGGAAGGGGAAGGGTGGGACAGGAAGTACAAAGGGCGGGGCCCTCTGCCCAGTGAAGAGAGCACCAGGGAGGGAGACAGACACAGGCTGCTGGCTGCTCCCTCGCGATCCTGCTGCTGACCCAGGCAAAGCCCTGGGCAAGGAGGAGCCTGACCGGGAGGAAGGGCTGTGGCAACCGGGACTGCCAGCCGCTGAATACCCAGAGGACCTGGAGGGGCCTGACTGCAGCCCGGGCCAGCGTGAGTCCAATACAGAGGGGGAGCGGGAGTGGCCCGCAGTGGAATACCTGGACGAGATGGAGGGACCGGAGCTGCCCGCAGCGGAATACCTGGACGAGATGGAGGGACCGGAATGACCCGCCTGAGAGACCGGGTAGGAAGTAGCCCAGGGGCCGAACTGCACCGTGGGGTGGGTGTGTTTGGTCAGCGGGTGCAGACGGCCCCGCTGACCCAGCGGCGGGACTTTTGCCTCCCGCCACTGTCAGGGCCCTGGGCTGGAACGCAGTGGAGTTGGGTGGGCCTGCATTCCCTTACCCCGGCGCTCCCCAGCCTGAGGGGCATGCTACTGACTCGTGCCGGCGCTCCCCGGCCTGAGGGGTGCGCTACTGACTCCGGCCGGCACACCTTCCCCGCTAATTCTCCAACGCCCGGAAGGTGTGGCTGAGGCCTGCCAGTGAGACCATAGCTCTCCATCGCCCCTAGGGCTCGGAGGACCGACCGAAACCTGTCACACCCTCCCACCACACTCTCCTAGACTGACATGGAATTCCCAGGCAGATACTTCCATTTCCTTTGTACTGACATGGCCCTGGGCACAGCTAGAGAAACAACTCCTGGAAGAAGGCCTGATGTTTAAGTGTTACAAGGTCCCCTTGGAAATTGTACTGCAGTTGAAAGTAAACCTTTGTTCCTGTCTAATTCCTGACTGGGCCATGTACTCACATCTATAATTGTATTCTGTTAGTGTATATTTCTGAGCAGAGTACTTCAAATTGCTTTCTTACTGCACTCATGTCATTACATGGAGTATCAGATACCTATCTCCATTTCCTGTCTATTTACATGTAAATATAACTGTACATAGAAAGAAATAAGAACGGCCAGACTGGGTCAGACCAATGGTCCATCTAGCCCAGTATCCTGTCTTCTGATAGTGGCTGGTGCCAGCAGCTTCAGAGGGAGTGAACAGAACAGTACAATTTATCGAGTGATCTGTCCTCTGTCATCCACTCTCAGCTTCTTGCTGTCAGAGGTTTAGGGACACCCAGGGCATGGGGTTGCATCCTTAACCATTTTGCCTAATAGGAAAGCAGACCTGAAGAAGAGCTCCATGTGGCTCGACAGTTTGTCTCCCTTACCAACAGAAGTTGGTCTAGTAAAATATATTATCTCACCCACCTTATCTTTCTAATTGGGATTATGTTTTCCAATGTGCATTTATCATCATTAAATTTAATCTGCCACTTTGTCTAGTCACCCAGTTTTGTGAGACCCCTCCCTTGTAACTCTTCACAGTCTGCTTTGGACATCTACAAACTTTGCCACATTGCTGTTTACCCCTTTTTCCAGATGAACAGCCCTGGTCCTAGTGCAGATCCTTGGGGGACCCTGCTATTTACCTTGCTCCACTGTGAACTATTTATTTAAGAAGGCCTGAAATTTGTGCAAGTCCATGGAACTTCTGCAGAAGAGAAAAAGAAGGGGAGATTGCTGGGAATTGTAGCTATAATCTCTGCATACAGGACAAAACGCAGCTACCAGCATATGTCACTTCTTGTTGAACCTCAGGACTGGTGGAGAACCAAGGCCACCTGTATCCAGTGCAAAAAACTTCTTGCCAAAGCTCTCTATTCCTCATTCACCAGGCAGCCAAGAGGACAGAGCACAGATCTGTGTGGATTGTGCCTGGAACTCCAAAGGGGAGCCGTGTTCTAGCCACAGCCCTTCTCGGGGCACCTGCATGGTGCTCTTCAGAGAGCAAGAAGTGGAGACTTCTGCAAGCTGTGCATATCTCCCACCTGCCTGAAACCCCCCTGCTCCCAACTGCTGCATGACTGTACCAGCTCGACCGGCACTTGGCACAAGCACGCTGAACTCTGCTTTGGGGACAAGGAGTTCAGCAGATGCTGGGAGAAGAGTTTTCCATGTAAATGTGAATGATACCTAACCCTATTGGGGAGGGACATCCAAGACAGCTGACAGACCAGAGAGTCTCACAGGGAATCTTGATCTCCACCCATCACTGCAGAGAGCGGGGTGTCTCCCCCACAGGTGAATGATAGACCCAGAGTGGGCTCTTTCTGGCTGCAAGCCCAGGGGAAGATGATGAGACTCCCTTCTGGGTCACCATATGGAGGGACCAATGAAAACATGCAAAATCAAAAGCGGACTCAAGAAGCTGGGCTCTTTTACCAAGACTCGGAAAGTCTCCCTGCCAAGTACAGCTCAAAGCCTTTCTGTCTGCGCACAGGGAGGGAGTGCAATTGGATTGGTCTGTCATCTTTGGCAAAGGATGAAAACCAGATGGAGAACCCACCGACAAACTCCAAAGGTGCAGGAAGTGACTTTAGCGGCTGGCTGAGGGAGTGTTTGTTCTTTCCCTGCCGCACTGTACTGGGCCCTAGAGGGCACACTGATGATTGGAAAGGTCTCATATTATTGCATTAGCTGTTACGTGGGTCAGCACCATGGAGCTAGGGGTTCTCCATCACTCCAGGGAACAGCTAAATAACACAGGCAGCATGTGGGCCTGTGGCTAAGGCAGGAGACATGGGTTCGAGTTCTACCTCTCCACACCCCCTCTCTGTGAAACAGAGTGACAATACTGGGCTCCTTTGTTCAGTGCTGTGCAGCATCAGAGCCAGGAGTGTGTCACGGTCATGGATGACTTTTGTTCTTGTGCCAAATGTGGATAATAACGAACGAAGCCAGAGGTTAGAGAGAGAGACAGCCCACCCGGCGGCACGCACTGAAAAATCTTGACAACCCTGCAGCATTGTAAACCTTCTCTGTGGCACCTGGCAGCCCCAGAGGTGCTAAGAGCCTGTTGCTACTGGGGAAAGGCTGAGGAGGCTGATTCTCCTTGGGCATTCTCCCAACCACTCTGTTTTACAAGCAACTCCTACAGCAGAAAGGGAGTAAGGAAGTGTTTGAATATAGATTAGGGCAAGCCCAGGGTTTGGGCTCTGATTTTGAGGCTCAGTCTGGACAGAGTCTGGGTTCAGACTCCAAACGAGCAAAATTGGCCCTTTTCAGATTTGCATTGAACCCAAAACCAAGAACCTGGGGGCGTGCAAATGAAATATTTAACAGCACAGATGTTTCAACAGGGAGGACAATTGTGTGGGGCATTCCTTAAAATCAGACATGCCCTAGTTCAACCAGGAGTTCTGGGCTGGTGCAAGAGTCGCTGGGTGAGGCTCTCTGGCCTGTGCTAGACAGGAAGTCAGACTGAGTGATCAGAATGGTCCCATCTGGCCTTAAAATCTAGGACGCTCTGAAGCTATTAAATTCCATGGCACTTTTCCCCATGCCAGAGCAATGACTGCATTGGGCTCCTGACACAGGACCATGCTGCAGTGACAGTGAATTTGATTATCACTGTTTACACTTCCGTGTTAGGTGGCTGGACTTGGCACAGCTGTCAGCATTGCTGAGTTCTTGCAAAGAAAGACTCAAAACCCCCCCCCCAAACCAATTACAACCGGGAGAAGAATGAATAAGCCACGGTGAAGATGAACATTTATTTTTACTTACAGAAAAGCTGCTGATCACCACATTCATTTTGGCACTTGGAAATGCTTTGTTGCAAGGTGACAAATCACAATCTCTATAAAAATGTACAAAGTGGTGTAAAATCGCCAATGATGTTCCACAACGCGAGGGCCTAAAATCAGTATACACACACACACACACACACAGACAAACACACGGTGCAAACGAGAGTGGTACAATGATTTCACATCAACCAGATCCTACATCCTTGAAGATGTGTTAATGACCAAACAAAAAAGGTACCATAGCCAGCAGCAATGTAATTAAATGGTGTCAGATTTAGCCTGGTAATTAGCAATCAAATTGCAACCAAGACTAGCGAAGCATAAATGACATTTAAAAGCTTACTCAAATTAAAGTGCAATGCGTGTTAACATTTGCCTCCATACAGCACTGGATAGCAACGCTGAAGCACTTAGCTGCTCTAAAAGGTTGCTGTTTTTCTGGTGTGCCCATAGCCTATTTTCTTCCCTCCTGCCATGAAGGTGGTCATGGGCACTCAGCAACCACCGTGTCAAAAAACCATTAACGAAACACGACTGGACAGGGACCGAAAGGTCCTTCTGGGGCTAATGCAATGTGTGCAGACAAAAGCTAACCCCTATATAGCATGAAGAAGAGTATTACTTCAGTCCATCTCAAATTATCCATGGAGGTGCAGAAAAACGCATCTCAGCCTTGGCATGGCATGGCGTTCTAATGGCTACTCGGCCACCGCGCCGACAGATTCCCCCTGCAGCCCCCGTTATAAATACACAGAAATAAAGAAAAGCAAAGAATAACCGTTCAGACAACGTTTTTATGCTCAAGAGATTGGGGGAGGGGCATCTCTCAGAATGGAGCAAAATCTCTTCTCTGTGCCAGAAAGAAAACAATTTTGTTCCTGCCCTAGGCGCCCTTTCAGCATTGTCTTTTTGTTGGTTGATTTGGGACACAAAACTAGCTTTGAATGGGTTAATACTCTCCTTGAAGTTAATACACGCACTCCCGGAACCACAGTCCAGGTGTGTCTGGCTCCTGTCCCTTACTGCTGAATGCCAGCCGGATCCTCTTTGCCTTTCTCACCTTCCTTCAAGGCATTAATGACCGGTAACCAAGGGGATGGCAGTTCAGGGATGGTTTTCTTGCCTTGATTTAAGTGGTTAATGGCCGTGTAGAGACTTCCTTGGGGTCCCACTTCCTGCTCCGAATAGTACATCTCCAGTGCGGCGGGAGTACAGTGCTTGTGCTGGGGAAAAGAGCAGAAAATGCCATGAGCAAATGAGACCTGCAGGCTTTGGTTAGAGAGCAGAGGGAGCAGTGACACTGGCTGGGCCCCAAGCTCCCTTGTAACCAATAACTGTGCTGGGTCATGCTCTTCCATGTGGCAAGAGAAAGGATGCAGATAGCTCAACCCACTGCAGTGCCTGCTGATCCACTCCCTGGGGCGGCATCTCTTTACACTGGCATAACTCCACTGACAACACGGGTTCCTCTGGTTTAGCACCAGGAAGCAGAATTCTGCTCCCTGTCCAATTGTCCGAGCTGGGAAACAGGGTGGGTGGGCTCTGAATTCTGCCGCGGTGACCATTCCCCTATATATGCTGGGTTCCCTTGCCTGCCTACGTCCCCCATGATCCCCCTCTTGGTGCTGGGAGGCAGCCGCATCATGGGAGTTCGTGGCTGTGTTGCATTATGGGAGATATTATCTGGTCAGGGAGCCTGGCCCATAGAAGATATGAAGTAGTTGGGACCTGAGGCATCTTAACTACAACTCTCTTGAGGCCCTGCATCAGGATCCCCATGCTGAAATATTCATTTTGGGAGTATCTGGTTTTTCCACAGAAAACAGGCACTTTTCTTGAAAAGCCCAAACCCCCATTTTCTGTCAAAAATCATTTCAACTGAGAATTTTTGACAATCCCAAATTCCTGAAGCCAGGTGATTTCCCCTGAGTTTGGGATTTAACGGCAAACATCTTATGCAGAGCTGGTTCCAGCTTCTGAGGGGTCCCCAATCTCATCGAGCCGCTCTCCCCACAGGAAGCACACGCAGGAGTTAGGACAAGAGAAAGGCTGGGCCCGCCCAGGGAAGGAGCACGGTGGGGAATTTCAAAAGCCTCTAAGTGATTTAGTAGCAGGATCCCGGCTGCTGTCCTACATCAGATAGGGCCTTTCCATGCCAGGACAGCAAGCGTATGTTTAAACACGGCAGCCAGCCCTTTTGAAGTAACCTGGTTTAAAACTCTCGTGCAGGCAGGGCAGATTGCATTTTAACCCATGTTTGCTGGTGGCTCCCCGCTAGGGTTCACCTTGACCAGCTAACACGTGTTAACTGCAACTTTCCCTGGCTGCCCTGTAGTTTGAGAACATATTAGTTCAAGCCTGCTAGGGAGCGTGTCTTTAAAACTTGCCTTTTATCCCAGTGGGGAGAGGCCTCAGATGTCCTTAATGTGCTAGATGGGCCAACTCCTGCCTGCCTGAGTGGGGTAAACCTAGACTATTAGCTTCAACGGTGTCAGCGTGGGAGGCAACATGGTCTGGGAGGTAGATGGGGAAGGGTAGGGGGGCTAAAGGGGGAAGGAAGGACGGGGGGACCTTCTGCCTCATCTCTGCCCCAGCAGTGCTGTCACATGGCGGGGGAGCCTCTCCAGCAAGCTCTCAGTTCCTTTGTTTGTAACGGGCATGTGATTGTTCACTGCAGCCGAGGCACCCAGCACTGGCCAATAATCAGGGCTGTGACATGCACACAGATAATCTATCAATAGCAGTGAGTGGAATTGGTGAGGTTTGAACTCATGCGCTCCTGGATCCCAGCTCAGTGCATCTTCCCTGCTTTTGCCCCTTTTTCTGAAGCCCTCAGAGAAGATGGACACCCTGTGCTCAGGGACCCATGAGAAGATGGTCTATGCTGTCCATGTTGGCCAAGTGGAGGAGGGTGGGGGAAGGGGGCCACTGCTGGCACCTTGCAGTCTCCACAGACTGGCTGAGCAGAACTGGGCAGCCCATGGTGTCCCATAGGACTTGCTGGAGTTAGGCAGGGATCCCCACACAAACGCTGCTGGGGACAGACAAGTCCCCCAAAAGACCCCGGGGCTGAAATCCCGGCCCCACTGAGGCCAGGGCAGTTTTTGGGGCCAGGACTCCCTGTATCACCCCGAGCTCTATGGGTCTTGCATGGCACACTATACAGGAGGAATCTGAGACTGGTCCCAATGAGCTGGGTTAGATGCCCCCTCATAGTTCTGACCCTTGGGACTCTCCAGGGGGCTAGATGTTGAGCTGGGGCCTGCCCTTGTCCACCCCTCACCTGGCTGACTTGCCTCCCAACAGGCCAGTCTGTGCTGTGCTGATGGAGCGCCCAACACAGCCTGCCCCTGCCACTGCTCCCTGAGCCTGTTGCTGGGGAAGCATCACAACAAACCAACAGCTCCCACTCTTTTCAACACGCTGGCCAAGCAGGCCTGACATTTCCCCTGCCAGCTGTTTGCCTCAGGCTGATTTTGGGAGGGAAATTTCAGTCAAAACAGTTCAGCTGTTTCAGAGAACTGCTTTGCCCAGGTTAGCAAATTCTTTTTTAAATTTGGCCAAGTTATAAACCTTCAAAAAATCGCATTTCACACATGCTCCATAGAAACTTCATAGATGTTAGCAGGAAAATCTCCAAAGGTTCTGCCCCACTGAGCATGCTCCATCCCCTCACATCTCCCCACTGCCTCCTGTGGAAAAAATAGTCTGTGATCACATCATTACAAACTGTATCAGAATGCATATGCACAAGGGGGCAGAGTTAAGGTTGTACAGGCATTCTGGCATTTCCTAACTTTTGAGTGCTTGGCTTTGCAACCTTAATTTTCTTTTAACTTGTGTGTGTCTGTCTGTCTGTGCATCGATGTGTGTAACTTATCATACATGTTAACAACAAACAAAATCTACGTTTAGTGACAGTTCAGGCTGATGCAGGACATATCCCATCCGTCCAAAAACTTAAAAGCTTGGAAATAAGCAGTTAAGTGGGAAGATTCCAGCATTCCTTGCCACCTCCAATGCTCCACAGAGCTCACTTCCGTCTTCAGCCAATACTTGCACAGGCCCCAATGGCATCAAATTTGCATCTAACACAAAACCTTACCAGTGATCTCAGCTGTGTTAAGACAGAATATGTTCCCAAATGCATGGAATGTGTGACAGTCAGATGGGCTGATTTGGTCATATAATAGATATGAGGTCACATTTAAAGGGTTTGGGTTAGTGACAAGTCTTAATGCAACATTAACTGCCACTGAATGTAGTTTTTGTTTGCTAATTTCACACTTTTTTCATCCAGCTTTGGAGTAGCTGAGCTGTTCCCAGAATTGAGGAGAAGGGGAGCTGCCCCTGCCTGAGAATCAGAGGGAGAAGCTATGGTGCTGGGACTGCTTCTAGGTCGACCCTTCAGAAGGGTGTGAGTAGCTGAATGACATGCCTCATTCAGTTCTGTGTCTGTTAACATTGTATCCCATTGGAAAGTTACTGAAAGAGCAGTTCTCCCTGTTTAGCGGTCAGCTGGAGGGATCATAGAATATCAGGGTTGGAAGAGACCTCAGGAGGTCATCTAGTCCAACCCCCTGCTCAAAGCAGGACCAATCCCCAACTAAATCATCCCAGCCAGGGCTTTGTCAAGCCGGGCATTAAAAACCTCTAAGGATGGAGATTCCACCACCTCCCTAGGTAACCCATTCCAGTGCTTCACCACCCTTCTAATATCCAACCTAGACCTCCCCCACTGCAATTTGAGATCCTTGCTTCTTGTTCTGTCCTCTGCCACCACTGAGAACAGCCGAGCTCCATCCTCTTTGGGACCCCCTTCAGGTAATTGAAGGCTACTATCAAATCCCCCCCTCACTCTTCTCTTTTGCAGACTAAATAACCCCAGTTTCCTCAGCCTCTCCTCATAAATCATGTGCCCCAGCTTCCTAATCATTTTCATTGCCCTCCACTGGACTCTCTCCAATTTGTCCACATCCCTTCTGTAGTGGGGGGACCAAAACTGGACGCAGTACTCCGGGTGTGGACTCACCAGTGTCGAATAGAGGGGAATAATCACTTCCCTCTATCTGCTGGCAATGCTCCTACTAATACAGCCCAATATGCCATTGGCCTTCTTGGCAACAAGGGCACACTGCTGTAATCCCCAGGTCCTTTTCTGCAGAACTGCTTCTTAGCTAGTCGGTCCCCAGCCTGTAGCGGTGCATGGGATTCTTCCATTCTAAGTGCAGGACTCTGCACTTGTCCTTGTTGAACCTCATCAGATTTCTTTTGGCCCAGTCTTCCAATTTGTCTAGGTCACTCTGGACCCTATCCCTACCCTCCAGTGTATCTACCTCTCCCCGCAGCTTAGTGTCATCTGCTGTGGCACCCTCTGTGCCATTAATCACTCCCCGAAACACTCCCTGCCTCTCCTGGACTTTCCAGAATTAGGTACCGCCAGGGGAGGCTGCAGCAGCAGGTTGCCCTGCATTACACCTGCCAGGCTGCCTACTGCACAGCCCCTAAACACGAATCTTTGTAGCCTGGGCTGAGAAGCCAGACTCCGCAGGCTCGGATTGTCACAGACTCATAACCTGTGTGGACTGGGCATGGAGGGGGACACGAAGCGAATGCACTGGCTGGTGGGTTACAGTGTGTGATCAGCGAGAGAGGAGGGAAGCCTGGGTATCTGGGTGACACCCCACAGTTCATCCCAGCTTCACAGTGCTCTCTTCACGGCGTGAGCATGTGCCGCCCCACCCACACAGCACGTCAGCACTCGACCTTCACACCCCTCACTTAGGGAAATGTGGCCTGACCAGAGAGGAGAATGGGAAGCTAGAGGCACCCGAACTACAATGCCCAAAAGGCACCGTGGCAGCACCTCACAATGGAAATATTTTGGTTTTCAGGCTGCCCGTTTCTGGACCTTTCCTTGGAAACCAGGCACTTCCCATGAAATATTTCATTCCCTCAAAACCCCAATTTTCCATCAAAAAAGATTTCTGACCAGCCCTACCCCAGCTGCCTTGGCCATGCCCCTCCCCAGACAGCAGCACTGAGGGTGGCCATGGGCCCCTGGCAGGACCGGAGTTGTTGGCACCTTGTGCCACTGCTGTCCCCTCCTTGTGAACTTTCCTCCAGGTGGGCTCCTCCCACTGGGTCAGCACCAGCTTCCACTGGCAAAAAGCCCTGCACTGAATTGGGCCCTCGGCATGGTCTCTCCTTACCGCCCCCCACCCGCCTCCAGCCCGACATGGCAGGCTGCATCCCTCTGATATTCTGCCCTCCCCCCTTTCCCCCCACAGGCCAATTACAGGAGTCAAGGCTCACCGGGAGGAAGCACAAGGAGAGTTCTGCTCCAACACCACACCCTGGAGGCCCCCCCCCCCACCCTTTGTACCTCAGCTGCCCAGCAGTCACAGCCTGCCGGCCTGAAGATGGGGGGATATTCCGCCCCATGAAACCACCCACTTGGCTTCTGCTGCTTGTGGCACAGACACAGGGTTTCTTTTCCCAAAGCAGTAAACATGTTTCCACTGGGAAAGGGCCAGTCTTAGTGGCATCCTGCACCTCTGCACTGCACTCTGAAATCGCCCAGCAGGGGCACCAGCTGGAGGCCAGTCTGGGTGTGTACAGCAATGGTGTGCAAATGGCTCACAAAGCCAGAGTGCTGCCAAGGGGGAGAAATAACACACTGGACTGATCCTGGGCAAATGCAAGCTAACCAGTGGTTGGGAGAGGGCGTGATACACAAGTACTCAGTAAAAAGAAAAGGAGTACTTGTGGCACCTTAGAGACTAACCAATTTATTTGAGCATAAGCTTTCGTGAGCTTGGAAAAAAGCCCTGGGGGGAGAGCTAGAAGTGTGCTGGAAAGCACAGCCCCAGCGAGCTGCCACACAAAGCAGTAAAACAGCCCCTACGTTTTGGGCTGCATACAAAAGGGCATCAAGTCAGAAGAGGGAGCTGATTCAGATTCCCTGGGGATAGACAGGTACAACACAAGAGCACCAAGTTCAGTTCTGGGCATCGCAGTAGCAGAAGAAGGTAGGCAAATCGCTACACCAATCCATATGCTTGTACCACTGGGCAAATTGTATCAGCAGATCTCTCCTTCAGATCGCTCATGGGACACTTCGCCCCAGTCAAGAGGAACAGGCATTTTGCTCTGCAGGTCAGATGCTTGCCGGGGTCCCTCTGGAGGATGCCTGCGGATGTGGGGTGTCCCAAGGAAGAACACAGCCAGCGGCTGTGACCAGCTGGTTACACCGCTCACCCACGCTCAACTCCACCTCCATGTGAACATTGCTTACAAGACACTTACTGGGAGAGACAGGCCAGTGTCGGGATTCGGCAATTGGCCTTCTCCCAACAGTCCCAAAGGGAGCTCATCCTGCAAAGCTGAGAGCATGGATAGCGGAGGGCCCTCAGTACCAGGCAAGATTGGGGCCCATACACGAGCCCGGGCTCAGCATAATGCAAACATTTGACACTGAGGAGATAGCAGCATTCTTCCTTGCCCAGCACCACCATCAGTAAGGCGATAACTGAAACAGGCCGGAGGGAGACAGGGGTCATCTTACCTTAAACACAAAGCCCTCTGGGCAGCTTAGCTGGTCATACCACAGCGCCTTGTACATGACCAGCATGAGCAGGCAGGCCAGGAAGGCCACCGTGATGAGAATCAACCCTGTCAGCTGGAAGGAAAGGGAACAAAACAGAACAACTGGCATGAACCCAGATGAAAATTTTTGGCAAAAATCCCCAAACCTGAAGGCACTGACAGACAATGAGAGAGGGTACCCTGCCTTGATGAGACCATCACCATAGCCAGGCCAGGTGTCCACACAGACCTTATAGCAAGAGGGGAGGTGTTACCTCTGTATATGACACTGGTGGGACCATCACTGGATACCACGTCCAGGTCTGGTGTCTGGACTTCTGATCAATTGGACCAACTGGAAAGGGTTTGGAAGAGAGCGACAAAAATGATTCAGGTCTGGAAACCTGCCTTGCGGTGACAGACTAAAGAAACTCAGTCTGTTTCATTTATCTAGGAGAAGGTTAAGAAGTGACTTGATCATGGTCTACAAGTATCTCCTTGGGGCAGAAATTTCTAATAATAGAGGGCTGTTTAATCTTGCAGAAAAGGGAGAACAAGATCCAGTGGATGGAAGCTAAAGCCGGGCAAACTTGAAATAAGGAGCACATTTTAAATGGAGGTTAGTTAGTCCCTGGAACAGCTCACCTAGAGACATGGAGGGTTCTCCATCACTTGGAGTCTGGAAAGAATGTCTCTTTCAAAGGGATTTGCTCTAACTCCACTGCATGTTCTGGGCTGCCTGCAGGAGTCACTGGCGGGAGGGGGGCTCACTAGCCTGTGGTGGGCAGGAGGACAGACTGGATGGTTAGAACTGTCCCTTCTGGTCTCTATGGATTCCAGAGGGAAGCAAATGGCCATTGCAGCTGCGGGGTGGGGAATACATGTCGACCCAAGATAAGTAGATAGAGTGACGTCACTGGCAAGTTACTCATACCCTGCTGGGGGAGAAACGGCCCCCAGGAACTGGCCCGGACAGAACGTGTGTGACATCATTTATACATCGCTCAATAAAGCCGCTTCTCCTTCCACAGCATGGGATGGAAATGCCCGCTGCTGCTGGTGCTGCAGAGCATGGGCAGTGTCACAGTACCTGCCTCAGGCACACCGGCTAAGACCAGGCACCCAGTCTGCATGGGTATGAAGAGAGAAAGTCAGCAAGAGAAGGCTCATTTTCACTTCCAGACCTTGCCTGGCTGGCTCTGGGCGGTGCAAGGTCTGATGTTATTTGCAGCAGTGGCTGCAAAGAACTTTCACTGCTTCCTCCAACAGAAAGCTTCCTGTGGGGGCTGGCTTGTTGGTTCTGAAGTTCTATTTTTGGCTGTGACTCATAGTGTGAGAGCTGCTATTTACAGCTGCATTAAAGCACCAGGGCCCAGGTGTGAGTCAGACAGTGAAGACAGGGATCTCTTGCGTCATCTCTGCCCATTCCAGATTGTGCCACTTGTGCAGAGCCAGCCTCTGTGGCTCAGCCTCTGGCCTCTCCATCACCCGCACCGGTGCAAACTCCCTGATCCCACAGGGGTTGTATACTGTAGATGAGGGCACGGTCAGAGCTCTGCAAACACCTGATTTTCCAGTTCGCTGCCCTAACCAAAATGTTCCCCAAAAATGGTTTTGAGTCCAACTAAACATTTAGTTTCATTTTTAGAGCTTTAACCTTTTTCAGTTGTTTTTTTTTCCAAAATAAAATTGAAATCCATTTCAAAATGAGACGTCGTCTCAAAAGGAAACATTTTATTTGGAGGGATTTTTATTTATCAAAACAAGCGAATTCAACACAAATTCACAGAATGTTTCGGTTGATCTAAATCTGCCTTTTTTCAGTAAAATAATTACTGGAAATTTTCACCCAGCTCTGGGACCGACCTCCCCGCAACCCCGCTCCGTGCGGGGATGTGCTGCAGCTCCCAGACTTATGAGGAACTCACAGGTGGAACTCAGAGCCAGTGGAAACTTTGTGAGGGTCACACAGCTTCTGAAGACGACTTGGGCTTCCTCCACTCCCCAACAGACCCAGCTGCTCTGGCAGACCCAGTGGATTGTAACATAGCCCCTTCTGTTTCTCCAGGGAGTGGCCAGCCAGCCCACTCCCTTCACTGTGATTCCTAGATAATGCTAGGTGAGTGCTACGTGGATCCCATGGCCATTTATTTCACCTTGATGCTTAGACGTGTTGCAGAGCTCCGTACGGGAAGCAGGAATTCCCCACTACCAGAGCATGCTGCATTCAGGTACATGACTTGAATGTGACTAGGTCACGGTCCTGGTTTTTATAATGCCAGAGGGAATTTTCCATATCCCACGGGAACCTGGGGGAGAAATGGGCCTCTGGGACCAGGCCAATGAACAGAATACACCAGTACACCAGGAAGATGCTGGTGAGGACACCAGAGTTAAGACCAAGCTGAGTTTTGCGCTCATACAAGGGACACATCCTCTTTGGAAGAGCACACCATATCCTCAGCGCGCATCGAATGGATTGCCTGGGAATTTACAAATGTACCCATACATTAGTGTAGAAGTTAAAATTAAACTACAAATGAGTCCTTTAGGAAATGAAACATGCTGCATCCGACATGTTCTTGTCCCAAATGGCCTTATTAGAACAGCCCAGCCTCTTCAGGCTTCCCATGTAGTTAAAACTCACTGAAATCAAGTGCATAGACTCCATTTGAAGAAATTAGGTTATAATTTAACACAGTTATTGAGGCTGTTGTATCTAATTGTTGTGATTTTTTGCAAACCAAAAGATACCCCAAGATGGAGTTAAAGCTAAGAGTACGTCAGTAATTAGGGTAAAAACATTATAGGGATGGTGCAATTATCCCCCAAATAAGTGTTATGAATCCAGGAAATTCAGAGGGAAAGTTTAACTTAACAGAAATCCTACCATAGTAATAGGATATGGAAAAGCATCCAAACAACCTTAACTCGGCTGTGCAGAGATGCCGTGCAATCACCCTACATTTATGCACATTAGCGGGTTTACTCCCAGATAAGATGAAGCTGATCTTCAGAGACACATTAGCTCGTTCTCTTTTTCTTTTCTTTTTTTTCTTTTTCCCCTCAGAAGATATGAGGTGGAATCTGAGTAGGGGGAGGGGGCAAAGGAAATGCATCATGAGCCTGGTTTTCAGACCGGGCTCTCAGTTTGTGGATGCAAAGACACAGCTAGATGCACCTAACAGCTTTAACCAACCCTGGGCACATGTCACCGCAGGAACTAACCCATGGCTGTCAAAGAGATGATCAGGTTGAGACTGGACTGAAAACCAGGCTGTGTTTGTACAGGTGTGGATGTGGTTATGGCCTCAGCACACCGGACCAACAGCCCAGGGTCTGGTACCCAACAATAGTCAGGACCAGAGGCTGCAGAGGGAGGGGCAAGAAAGCATAATGGGCATGTCTGGAATAAGCTGTCCGGGGGGAGAGTGGGGGTGTCTTCCTGACCCATCTTGTCTGGTTAATGCCCTGCCTGAGGGTGTGTGTCTCTTGTACCTTACTGGGAACGTTATTGCACTTATACAGTCTGACACAGCTCAGGGGTTTCAAGTGTCCACAAAGCACATGTGGGGGAATGAAGAAAGCTACGGTCAGATTCCCCCTGAGCCAGGGGCTACTCAGTGTGAATAGGGAGGGCAGAATATGGCCCCCAGAGACCTCTACATGCAATGGGGAGAAGGATCGAAATTCAGGAGTGAGAGGTAAGACAGTTGAGTCCTAAAACGGGCCCTAAATAATGTGCAGCTAAGGACAATGATCCTGGAAAAATCAGAGGGACAAGAAACAACCAGTGTGGCTTCTCAAGGGACCAGAGACAAAGCACGCCAGGGAAATTGGGACACTGCAGAACCTTTGGACTTGGGCCCCCCCAAACAGTCTGCATGTCTGGAGGCAGAAGTCACCGGACAGCCGGTTAACCCAGTAGCAGTGAAACCGGCTCATATGGAGTGTATTATGCCAGTCCACATCAGCCGTGTGGAAGGGATTCTGCTGTCACTGCCCATTCCACCTGGTGTTCCCTGCAGATGCCCCTGCCAAGTGCATGTCAGAGCCAGGGGGTGTGTGAGCCTGGGGGGCGGGAACAGCAGCAGTGACCAGCTAGCCACACCCTTGTGCTGAAATGGTTACAAACCCCTCGTCCCCAGGCTCCATCCTGCCTCTCCTCTAAGCCTGAGGTGAATGAACTACAGGGATCTGTGGTGTCCAGGCTTATGGCACTGCCCCAGGCCCAGGGACCCCAAGGTGGAGGGGCTCAAGAGATGGGCAAACGCTGCAGCTCTGGCACTTGGTTTGGCCGAGCACTGAAAATTCAAACCCAGCTTGTCTGAGTCTGCCCCTCACCCACAGCCCCACTCCTCTGCTGTCCCCTGAACAAGCCCTTTCCCAGCAAGCCCCATTTCCCTCTCCCTCCTCCATTGCCACTTGAGCCTCTTTGGGATGCTGGGGGGTGGCATCTCCTGAAGAAAACCAGATCCTGTTCCTGGGAGCAGCCCCGCACCCCATCTGTGCTGTTGGACTAGGGCCCCTTCCTGCCACACTCACTGCAGTGACCTCCTGGGGGGCTGGTCAGCACCAGGGCCTCCTGGCCATCCCTAGGGAATCCCATGCTAGCCACCTCCTCCTGGCTTGTCTGTAGGACTGTTGTTAACCCATTCTGCTCTCCAGCAGAGGAAGCAGCCCCAGGAACAGACCATTCTACAGCGACAGGCCCTCCCTTGTCCCTCTTCCTCTTCTGCCCTTTTGCCCTCACACCACCCATGAGAGAGGCAGGATCTCCACCAGCCTCCTGCCCGTGGAGAGCACAGAGCGGCCCATGCACTGTTCTGTAAGGAATGTAAATCGGCTTGCTCTGGTTTCAGGCTGCTGGCTTCTCCCCTAAGGACAGAGAGTGGGAGGTGACACATTGGCCCCTCTCCTGGCTAAAACAGGGCTGGTCTGAGTTAATCTGGATTATTCAATTTCCCCATTTCAGTGTCAATGTGAGAGACAATCCCTCAAATCACAATCCCTGCTGAGGTGGGGTGGGAGGGGAGACAGGAGAATGCTTTACCTTGACCTTTTCTGATACTTCATCGTACAGGTTTATGTTCAGTTTTTTAATTCCGGGGACATGCAACTTTCTCTTCTTCTTCTGCTGGAGCTGGTACTCCGTTCTGGTCTTGACAATCACCTGTGAGGAGAGGAATCAGTGAGCGGCGAGCTGTATACAGCTGGACAAGGTTGCATGGAACAACTGCTCAGAGAGGCAAAAAGCAGAGCAGACTTTTTGCTGGAAGATGCCTGGTATTTGAGCTCACAAGGCCTGGGGCAACGGGCCTGGGCCACTTGCAAGTAGTGATTCACCAGTGCTGCCCTGAGTTTGCTGTGGGATCTCACCATGTTTGGGGCTTCCCTAATGGATCATCATGGCTGCTCGGAGGCCGAGGGCAGAAAAAGTAGTAAGGCAGCAAAGCTCAGACCAAGAGAGAGCAACCTGTAGCCTCCTCCTGCCCTAATCCCCCCAGCCCAGAGCTGCTGGCAATTCCAGGAGGGCTCAGCATATTTCAGGAGGGAGTTCTGCTCCCAGTGACACTGCAATAAGTGGCCTCCCAAGAGTCTTGCTCATTTGGTAGTGAGGCCAATAGCCAAAAAGCAAGCTGACCTCCAGCCAGATTCAATGCAGGGCAGATCACCATTTGCTAGCGTGGATGCCTAAAGATAGGCAAGTAACTCCATATGTGACCTGGTTGTCAGAGGTGCTGCGTACCCCCTGCTCCTACCAAATGAAGCCAGAAGGAGCCAGTTATTCAGTGTCGCTTACAATCTCTGACTCACATGCCTGGGTGTGGATTTAGGAGCCGAACTTCTGGTCCCTACGTTTGCCAAAGCCGGCCTAAGTTCAGATTCCATGGTGCGAGCTGTGGTTGGCTGCAGATATGGTGTGGGGTGCAGAGAAAACACACCGTGGCCATCAGGAGCCAGGCTGAGCAGGGGCTAGCAAGAGACAGAAACCATGGTCATTATTGTCACAGATGACTTGGGGAGCCTGACTTGAGGGGCTGGTTTTCAGCAAATTCTGAGCAGTTGCTCTCCGGAAACAGGTCTCCGCAAGGCATCTCCAGGCCCCAGAAGGGAGGCACTCAGAGTGGGCCATCCTTTCTGTACTTGCCAGCTGAGCGAGAATGACATAGAAATCATCAGTGGAGACGGATGGTTAGCCAGTGGGAACACAATGGGCCCGCCAGCCATGAGTACAATCTCTTGATGTTGATGCATCACTGCACTAGAGGAAACAACCGAATGCCCTACCCCGTTCTCTGCAAGGCCCCCAGTGCAAGGTATGTAGTTCTGTGGGGAGCAGGGGGTGGGGATTCCCCAAGGCGATGATGTGCTGGCAGAGTCACTCACAGCCATGACTACAGCCCGTGGTGTGGAGGGGTAGCAATTCACATCTAAAACTGGGCACCCAAAAGACCTTTCTGAATGCACACTAGGGCACAAGGCATCTTACAGCGACACAGAGTCCCCAGCAGAACAGCCAGGCGATCCCCAGCCAGTGAGGAAGGATCATGCTTTGAATGGTAAAATGATTGCCTAGATGCTGCCATAGATGAAGAAAGCATTGGAACCCGCCAGCCTCCAGCAGGGAGAGCCACTGCATATGCTCCCTACAACACAGCACCCGGCTCCAGCAGGAGAGGGTCCTTCTGGCAGGTCTAAAAAGAACGTAAACCCAACAGACAGCAATGCGGGATGGCCAGATCTCAAGGGAACACGTCCACAGCCTCTACAAAGGAATCCAAGCCAAAGACACTTGGTTTGACACCCAAACAGCCTCATTAAAAAGAGCCCTCGCTGCACCCGAACATACCATCGAGATCTACCCACCTGCGATGGGCCAGTCACTCCGGACACAGTTACACAGCACTGGGCGCCTCCAGGAAGCACCATCGAAGCTAGTGGGTGGTATCCACACAAGCGCAGAAGTGGCGCAGGTACACCAGCGCCACGGGGAGACGTTCAAAGGCGCACAGGACGGCAAGGCCCCCTGCTCCCACTGACTTTCAATGGCTTTTAAGTCACTTTGGCAAACCCCACCCATTTAAACTAGCCCCCCAATTGGGAAACTTCCCTGAGAGGTGGTCAGAAGGGCTCGTCACCCAACGTATGAGCAGGAGAGTGCCCATGATCCACAGAGACAGCTGTGGTAACAGCACTTTCTGCAGAGGCTGCTGCAGAATCCCAGGTAACTGACCAGCAGTGACATAATGTGGGAAAGCCGAGCAGATGGATCCCTGCCAGAGAAACCAGCTAGCATCCATGGCTGGGCCTCATGGTGCTCATTAACAACAGCGTACGCTACAAACCCATGCACCAGGTAAAGCTCTGCACTGGCTTTCTGGGCTCCAGAAAGACTCTGTCTATTCCGGCACTGAAACCT